>NC_087065.1:57378988-57978988 GCF_963678635.1 Symsagittifera roscoffensis
TCGGTCCAACTTTTTCACCAAAGTACGAAATGATTTCTGATTTATTGCCAACTGAAACAACTCACAGCTCATTAGATTTATTTGAAAAGCCTCCTCTACTCGTTACATTTGAAAATGCGTTCACTCAAAAAATTGGTCCATCTTATTCACCTGATGGTCCTATGCTCGAATTTGAAGTTTTAGGAGATAGAAACAACTTTATCGATCTTCAACGAACTCGCTTGGAGATTGTAGCACGCGTTGTTCAAAATAATGGTAATATACTGCGAACTCATGCTACAGAGGCAGCACAACGAGACACCCCATATTTGGTTAACAATCCACTTTCATCTTTATTTTCCGAATGCACAATGTCCTTGAATGGAGAAAAAATTTCAACAACCAATGCCAATTTTGCCCATAAGAGTTTCATTGAGACCGAATTTTCACATGGTAATGATGCAAAGAAAACATGGCTTGCTTGTCAAGGTTATTATTATGAAGATAATCCATCAGGTATTGATGGTGCTAATGGGCGAGCTGAAGATGTCGCTGAACGTAAACGAATCGTAGCTGCATCAACCAAATTCCGTTTATTTGGTAAAATTGCTTGTGATTTTTTATCATGTGACAAACATCTTATCAGCGGTGTTACAATAAGACTTTCTCTGAGACGATCTCCTAATGACTTTGTTATCATGTCTGAGCATAGAGATA
Organism: Symsagittifera roscoffensis; assembly: GCF_963678635.1. NCBI lineage: Eukaryota > Metazoa > Xenacoelomorpha > Acoela > Convolutidae > Symsagittifera > Symsagittifera roscoffensis. Next base: position 57,379,685 of record NC_087065.1, read on the forward strand.
AATATTACCGTGTTGAAATCACAGAGGCTAACCTATATGTGCGCAAAATGACAGTAACCGATTTTGTGCTATCATCGATAGAAAAAACTCTGTTGAAAACACCCGCAATATACAATTATATTGAAGTTTTACCGAGAACTTTTTTGGCCACAACTGGTGTGCAAAGCTGGCGACAAGAAGACGTTTTTGCCAAAGAGCCAGTTCGTCGAATGATTTTAGCAATGAGCTTGAATACAGCATATCTGGGAACTAACCGAACAAACCCGTTTCATTATCAAAAATTTCGGCTGAATGAAATCATTGTTTACCGAAACGGTCTACCCATTGCAGGAACTCCTGTGTCAACGACTGATAACAAAAGAATATACTATAACACTTTGGAAGCTCTAGACTTTGTTTTCAACAATAGTCATGGAATCAGTTTGGCTAATTATCACAATTATTATATTATGCCATTTGATCTCACATCTACTCAGGAGGCTTCACATGACTTTATTTATCCTGAATTGACCAATTGCACTATTTCAGTAGATCTGAAGTTTGATGCACCGCTGGGGGAAAATGTAGAGTTACTTTTCATGGGAGAGCGTGCATCAACAGTTTACGTGCGTTCCGATAGAAAAATAGCTAAAAACACTCTAATGAGTTGACTCGGTGAAAAAAATGGACAATTTACAGATCACTGAGCTTATTCACCGATGCAAGCATTTGAAACATCGAATTTGTGGCATTTTTCCCGTTAACTTAGCATTTAATACAATATTGAAACGTGACAATACTTTCATGATAGTGAATGCATCAAACTCAGACCAGCCAGGAACTCATTGGTTACTGTTTGCTCAAGCTGGTGGTCAAATCTTTTTTGCAGATCCTCTTGGACGAAGCCTACACAACTATCCACATGTATACAAAAATATGAGACGTTCTATCCATGAGGGAAACCAAATACTGATGAATAAGCCAATCCAATCAGCTAACTCGGTCTTGTGCGGACTTTTTTGTATTTATGTTGCTCATGTTATAATTTCATCTAAATTTCCTATAGGTTTCAAGGTTAATGACCATGACATGATGCGTTTTGCTAAACATATGATGTTATAACTTTGTGATACTGATGCATTTCTTTAATGATTTATAATTTATTTTTAAGAAAAAAACATGTTTTATGGTTGCTAGAACACTTGCCTCTGGCGTTATCGCAGGCTCTAAAAACCGTTTTCAGAGTTTAAATTTTTTTTTTCCATTTTAAATTTAACAAACAAAGTATTTGAATCAATCTCTAAACGACCATACCCACTCAAAATGATATCAATAATTTTAGAAAACTCGGCGGCATTATCACCATTCAAAATATTAATGAAGCGTTCAATTGTTACATTAGTGATTAAATCAGTTTGAGTTTGAATGGATCGAGTTTGTGAAGCAAAGCAAACTTGTGGCAATCTTCTTCGTAGAGAAGCACCACCAATGTCAGTTGAGTTGTTCATAGAATTGTTGTAGTTGACAGCAATTTTTAATTTTTCCATCAGGGGTCCCGATAGGTGAAGTTAACTGCAACCTAATATTAGATGCTTGAAAGATGAGAGTAGACAAGGTACAACGAAAGTGGTTGAGGTCATCTTTTTCACTACGTCGACACAATCCTTGGTTACTTCGATGAGAACATGGATGTGGGGATGATCATTGTCGAGCAATTGGGCGCAAGACTCGTTCTGAATTGAGTGGGTTGCAAATGCAAAATTTGTGTTTAGAGGGAGTTGTGAGGCGTTGAGTTCGTTGTTCAGAATAAAAAATTTAAAATTCTTTCGAAATTTTTTAAAAAATTCAGGCGACTGCTCATACATTGCTTCAACCATTCTGCTGGTTAAATCAAATTATTCAAACGTTTTTTTTTTCTGTTTCAGGCAACTCTACACTTTTTATTATTCGAGTATTCATCATCCGCATCGTTTTCATCGCCACTTTCAGCACATTCTTTTTTGGGAGGGACTAATCGTTTTGAAGTGTATCGTATTTTATGATGTTTATCATTTACAGCTGAGGAGGATGAGGAGGAGGAGGAAGAAGATGAAGTCTTTTCACCAATTTGTTTTTTAACCAATTTTTTAATCTTTGAATAATTATCTGCCAAACAATCAAATTCTCTTGTCGTTAAGGTCACTGCTTGATAACATTTAAATACACCATCTTCATTCTTTTTATATAACTTAACTGTGATATATGTACCCGTTTTGTCAAAAGTTTTCGTTCCAACCCGTACAATGCGTTTTTCTCCCGAAGATATATCTTGAAAATCATCGTAAAAGTCTGTATCATTTTCTAGCAACGAGTACATAGTGGTGGTGGTAACGGTAGTGACTTGTTGGTTCAACTGTTTTATGATAGAATGAAATGAATAATGAATTGGATAAAAGATAAACAAATATCTGTGGATTTACTTTTATGGCAACCCTTCAGCCTATAGCAGGAGAATTTAATTAGTTTTTGCAATTGGATTTGTATAAGATAAAAGCGTGTTTATTGCATCTGTCATTTCTGTCTGGAAAGGACTTGAATGGGTCATAAATCTCAGTTAATGTTACACGTCGGCATACATGTACTCACTTTGAAGTGGAGACCTTTAAAGTCCCTCGTCCGGGGGACATAAGAAAAGGCGTCATGCACTCTATTTGAAGTAGAGATAGCATTAGCTTGCATCTGTCTGGCAAATTCCTGTTTTAGCTCATAAAACTCAACGTTTTTACCCTGGCGGCGTGCAAGTTATCTCTTTGAAGTGTAAAATTTTTGTCATTTTGTGCTTAGGGTATCATAAAAAGGCGCCATGCTGTTTCTTTGAAGTATAGATTTTCAAAGCGTTCACATTTCTACTTTAATTGCAAAAGCCCTGAAAACATATTAAAATTTCACAAAACCAGATTTATGGTAATTGGCTAAATCTTAGACCACCAGCAATAAAAAACTAAAAGTGGTAGGTCAAACTAAATCTACTCACTATTTTTATTCAATCTCTCAAAATCAGTCAGTACAAAATTTTCATCGATGACAACTCCACTGCAAATCATTTCAATTAATTCTCTTGAAAGAGCTATATTATACAAAACTTATACCAGAGATTCTATCGTAGTTGTTCAACAGGAACGGAAAATGCGTCATCGAAAAACAAGTCCTTTCATCGATCTTGATCCAGGAAGCAGAGAATTCGATGAATGGGTCACTAAAAACCATATGATGTTACCCAACTATTTGCTATATCAAATTGGTATCCTCATACAAAACAGAAAACAGGTCTACGAGAGTTGCTGTGTGACTGAATCGTATCCTGCGCTGAAGCGCACAGATATTCAAGACCCTACTTGCCTTGATCGTTCACCGAGAAAAATACTGTTTAACTACGATTGCCAATCGATCCCCTTTTACGAAAATCAGGAAGGATCCATTAGAGATTTAGCAGAGCGAGAAAGCTACTGGAACATTGAGTCGATTGAATCACCAGATTCAACAGAGAAAAAAGATGAGGACCAGCAGACGCCCAAAACCCCAATAAAACCGGATATTTTTTCAATCACTCAACAACAGCAGCAGCATACTTCTTCTACTTCTTCTTCCGGCAGTCAAAGTCCCACTGCACCAAACTTAGTGGCTGAGACGCCGCCTATCAATGCTTGCTTTGCGCCGAAAAAACGCAAACTGCAATTTAGAGATCTCTGAAAACTCAAAAAAAAAATTTGTTTCCACCGAGAGTGCACGAGTTTGGGGGTTTAATATTTAGTTTGATAAGTTTTTATTATTGTGGCTGAATCTTTGTTTACGTTTTGCTCATGATTTTTTTCTAATTTAAAGTTTGCTTTGTGATTTTCAATCAATAGAAAGGAAATAAAAACAAAAGAAAAAATTAATAGAAAAAAAATCAAAATAACTTTAAAAAGTCGGCATAAAAGTCTAAAAGTATAAATTTTGATAAATTTCTCGTCAAATCCAACTTAATTATATCAGTTCTTTTTAATGCTCATTTCGAAAAATCAAAAAAAAATAAACTGAATACTCTTCCTAAAATTTTATCTAATGATGTTGAAACAAAAAACATAAAAATGTTTTTGTATGTTTTTTCATAATAGTTTTCAAAATATAAATATTAACACAGAAAAAGATAAAGAGAGAGAGAGAGAGAGAGAGAGAGAACTGACGATCCATAAACCCCATTATTATCTCTTTTGGGATATAGCTTTTTCAAAAGAAAGCTATTTATGGATGGGTCCAGCAATTCTGCCGATTAATCAACCATAGTTACTTTTGGCTCTTTACACTCTCTGTTTTTGTTTTTTTTTCTCTCTCTCTAATATGTCTACAGCCTGGTGGGGTTAGCCAGGAATCTTAGGAATAGACTTTAGTGAGTGTATGAGCCAGTATAAAGCATTATATATAATAAAATTACATGTCTATAACAGATTTCACGTTTAATAATACTCATTTTCATGTTAAAATGGTTAAAAAATTCAAAATATTTTTTTTTCTCGATTTTTCAACATGGGTTACAACCCTGTCCAATAAATCACGACAAATTGATTGGACCAGGTTTCATTGGATTTGGAGACAAAAAAGTTTTTTTGTAATTATTATTTTTTTTTTCACTACAAGAATATGTACTAAAAATGAAAAATCTCAAATTTTTGACCCAACATTACAGTGGGGCAAGCGTTTCAGAGGTTCCTAATGAATAGCACTGCCGGGTAGTTATTGCCTACTGTACCAAACGGCCCTGCATCAATCTTTTGATGAACTATATGTGAAATTTGTCATAGAATACTAATTTATTTGAGAAATGAACAAAATTCTCAACTACCCTCTATCATTTTTGTCAGGTAGGTTTGACTTGACTTGATTGGTGGGTCTTCCTTGCTTGACTTGATTGGTGGGTTACCATTTTGGTTGAAACAAAAAACTTGGCAAAAAAATTCAAATATAATTTCAATATTTAGTCAAGTTGACTAAACAGGGAAGTTGATAATAGCAGTGGGTGTTAACATTCACACACTTTAGGTAAAAGAAATAACATTCCCGGGTTGATCCCTTCATGGAATTGTCAGCTACTCTAACCACAAGTATTTATGCTGTTTAATACATTTGAGTCATTTACCCAATATCGAATTGACAGTCATTTCATAAAACCATATAAAACCCCAAAACTACAACCACTTCAAAGCCACTGTTGATTTTATGCTTCACCCACGTAATTGAGTTTAATTAATAGAGTCTTGATCCAAATTTTGTTTTTGAAAAATTTTTCACTTCTCGCTTTTGCTTTGTCAAAATCAGCTTTGGTAAAACTTGAAAAATTTCTTGAAAAGAATTCTTCTTTCCTGAACACTCAATCTTGAACCAACAATGCCTAACTCAAGTGGAAAACAGACACCAGTCATTTGTTCGACCTCCTCGAAAGTCTTTAGTTCACCAAGGAACTTGAGACGACATGAACAAAATATCCATAAGATATTCGCAGCCCCACCGCCACCAACTAAATGTGACGAATGTCGAGAATCCTTCAGCTCGCTGGCAGAAGCTAGGGAGCATGTCGAGCTAGCTCACAACGTCTCAACTGATAGTCTTTGTATCTACTGTCATACAATCTTCCTCTCGGTTGAGAAGTTCCGGCAACATATGTCGAAAAACCATCAACTACCCATTTGGACTCCCGGAAATGAGGTGGGAACATCATCTGCTCCAACTGAATCTGCGTTTAGGGGAAAGTTAAGACGATACGAGTTGAGCGTTAAGGAGGATGAATTGGATCTGATGAATGTAATCATGCGAAACAAAGAGGAAATTGATGCGTTGATAGACGAAAGAGTGCAGGAAGGACCCTGTAAATTTCAACTGCATGTGGACGTGAGTATGATAAAGTTCTCGAGCGATACAAACAAAACTGGTGACGGGGAGTTACGCCACGAGAAGACAATGTTATATCTGAATTCTAAGATGATCAATGTCTTCTTCAATGGAATCGAGAAAGAGACATATTTGGAAATGATTGAGCATATGGTCAATGCCATCAACACGTTCGCTTCTCACGGTAGCGGTTGGATTGTGGAGCGCATTGAAAAATTGGCTGTAAGTTTTGCAGCATTTTCTCCTATCGGTGCTGGCTCATACATTGACCTTCTCGATTCATTGAAACCGGTGAAACAGAGTTTCACCAACATTAAAACGAGAAACGATCAGAAGTGCTTTCTATACTGCTTTGTGGCCGCGTACCATGATCGATATTCAGAGACCACAACTGCTCTTTATCCTGCTGCCCAAAGCTACCAACATCAAAACAAATTGAAAAATTACAAGCTCTCTCAAGAACATGTTGTGAAAATTGAAGGCTGGTACGAGATGCCAATGGGACTATATGATATTGACCGATTTGAACAACTTAACAACTGTCAAGACAATGTATTCCGGTGAGCATTGATTTTTTTTTGACAAAACATTTGTTTAATCATGTATAACACATTACGTTCATCCAGAAACCCGAGCACTCAATTGTTTGTTTTCATTAGGTACAAAGAAGGTGAATTGCTACCTTTGAGAGTGTCCAGCAAATACTCAAGTGATCTATGTGTTGACCTACTACTACTCAGCAACGGACAGACTCATCACTATGTGCTGATCACTGATTTGATGAGGGTTGTGGAATATGTGCGTGGAAAACTACACCGAGACCGAAACCAAATTTGCCGCAAATGCTTCCATACATGTTCATCCATCGATACACTACAAAGGCACCAGGAAATGTGCTACCAAGACGAGGGAGTGGTAATCACTATGCCAAAACCGGGAAAGGACACTCATCGTTTCAAAAATTTAACTGCCCGCTGGTATGTACCGAGAGTTATTTACTTTGACCTCTCATCGCTACTACTACCCGTATACGGACTGCAACCCGAACCCGAAAAATCTAGCACCCAAACTCTAGAGATTCATCAACCATGCGGTTACGCTCTGGCCGTTGTTGAATTTGGGAAGCGTGAAGTTTTAAAGTTTGAACTGAAGAGAGGAGAAAATGTTATGAAGGAATTGATCGCCTCGCTCGAATCTTTGGCGAAACAAATATACCTCGAAAAACGAAAGTATTACACGTTCACTGGCACACCAAGTTGCACGCGTGAAGAAGCGCACACTTGTTGGATATGTGAAACAGAATTTGCTGACAATGACCAAGTCGTACTTGATCACTGTCACTATACCAACAAGTTCTTGGGGTGGGCGCATAACGAATGCAATATCAATCGAAAAACGGCGAACTATATACCCGTAATAGCGCATAACTTGTCAAACTATGATCTGCATTTCATTATAAAAGCGCTCTCAAACAGTAACACCGAAAACACTTACTCAGTGATCCCTTCCACCGAGGAGAAGTATATATCACTCACTATGTCGGTCTATATCAAATCATACACCGATAAAAACGGAAAACTCAAAAAAGTGTATGAAAATCTACGTTTCATAGACTCCTATAAATTCATGCTGTCCCCCCTTTAAAAACTCGTCGAATACTTGCCGGAAGAAAAATTTTTCCTACTGGAAAATATTTTTGAAGAACTTGGTTACTCATCAGAACAGATAGCATTGCTAAAACAAAAAGGTTTCTACCCGTATTCATACTTTAGTAGTTTTGAAAAGTTTCGAGAAACCCGACTGCCACCTAGAAAAATGTGGAGCAACACTTTACAGGGAGGGGAAATAAATGTTTCGAAAAATCAGTACAACCATGCCATTAAAGCTTCCGCCGAAATGAAATGCGCATCACTAGGCGAGTACCATGATGTATACCTAGCAACGGACGTACTACTACTCGCTTCAGTATTCGAAGCCTTTCGTGAAGTTTGTTACGAAACGTACGGATTAGATTGTGCATGCTACTTCACGGCTAGTAACCTCTCGGGCGATGTATTCTTAAAAGTCTGCAATGCAGACCTCAAGTTATTTACTGAAAGGGAGCATTTGAACATGGTTCAAAAAATGATACGGGGAGGGATGTCATCGATATATGCACGCCGTTTTTTTAAAGCCAACAACAAATACCTCGAAGACTACAATCCTGAAGAGCCCTCTAGCTATCTATTGAATATAGACGCTAACAATTTATACGGGGGTATTATGAAACACTGTCCCCTTCCCATCAAAGATTTCTTAATAGTTGAGGAAAATCTCGAATATATTTTGCAAACCGACGATAAATCTGAGTGGGGATACATTTTGGAAGGGGATCTCAGTATACCTGAAGAACTTCAAGATTACTTTGCAGACTACCCGCTAGCCCCCTCACGTGAAGTTATCGGCACGGATAAACTAAGTAACGAGCAAAAACAGATGTTAGGGGAGATGGGGGTCACGTCGCTACCAAAGGTACCAAAACTGGTTCAAACATTAGATCCAAAGGAAGGCTACGTTCTGCACTACCTTACATTAAAACTCTACATAGAACTAGGCTTAAGAGTTACCAAATTGATTAAGGTCTTAAAATTTCGTCAAGGTAGATGGATGGAGCCCTTTGTCGATTTAAACACTCAATTGAGAATGTCAAAGCGCAACAAATTTGAAGAGAACTTTTACAAGCTCATCGTAAATTCAGCATTCGGTAAAACTATGGAATCAAAACTAGGACGCAAAAAACTAGAAATTATTAGAAATGAAAGAGAATTGCTTCAAAAAACAGCTTTGAGCACGATGAAAAGCTTCCAGATAATCGACGAGGAAGTTGCTACTGTTTGTTTTGCTGTAACGAGTATTTTGTGGGACAAACCCATGATAATTGGTGCAAGCATTTCGGATTTGTCGAAAAGATTCATGTTTTACTGTCATTATCGGCAAATGAAAGCAAGCATGAACCTTGAACTGCTATACAGTGACACAGATTCGTTTATTTATAAGACGTATACGCAGATCTGCAAAAACTGACCGATAGTTTCGATTTTTCCAACTACCCAAGTGATCATTTCTTATTCAGCAATGTGAATAAGAAGGTTGTATTGAAATTTAAGGACGAGGCGGCGGGGAAAACTCATTGCAGAATTCATCGCGTTGAAACCAAAGCTCTACTCGTTGAAGTATGCAGGTTAGTATTGAAAAAAAGCACCTCTCCAAGCCCCCTCCATTTCTTTACATTAAGGGTTCCCTTCATTGGGGTTTTGGATCTTGTTGGGACCAAATTAATAACTTTTGTTGATCCCTGTCAATTTAATTAGACATAACTAGCCCTGATCGGCTCTGATTCTTTATTTAAAAACTTAAACTGAAGAACCATTCATCATTTAAAATGTTTTAAACAAATACTCACCACAAACGCACTTTTGTAACTTTTGACGTGAACAAATTTAAAATTTTGACATGGAATGATTTTTTGATAATGACACGATTTGGAATTTTTATGATTTGGAATGAATTAAGATATTTAAACTTTTTGGAATTGAAAAAATTGGAATGTTATTAGATATTGAGTCTCCAAAATATTCAAATTTGGGAACCGTTTTTGAACTGGGCTTGCGAATTTTTATGGGCTTACAAAGCTAAAATATGTTTATGGGCTAATCTTTGTTCTTCATTTAGATTCAACTAGCAAAAGGAGTGCAAAAGGAGTAGTACAACACTCCCAGCAGCAACTTACACACCAGAGGTTCAGGGAAACATTACTGAGTGGAAAAACCCTTCGTATATACAACTACTCAATAAAATCAAAAGCCCATACCAACATAACCATAGCGCAGAACCGAATTGCCCTTTCACCCTTCGATAGTAAGCGGTTCTTACTATTCGACGGGATAGCTACATTGCCCTTTGGACACAGGTCTACAGAAGAAAATGTGTTCTTCGAGGCCATTGCGGAAGAGCTTCAAGAAGAAAGCGCAGCTTACAGTTCAAGAGACCCTCAGCCTATCAATAACCCATTCATTCTTACAGAAGCGTCTGTTCGTTCTAGTCAGAAAAAAAGGAGAAAATTTGATAAAACTGATAAATAAAATTTTTCACTTGAAAATGTCGGCTAAATTGCCTTGTCACTTGGAATTACGGCTGTACATTTGTAAATATAAAACATTCAACAAACATTGTCTTAAGTTAAATAGACCGGCGCAAAAGAGACTGGTAATTGCAACTTACCCTTGAAGCAGGAGCGAAGGATTGCGTATTTAGTTTCCCAAAGTAAGCTAATAGTAAGGCTAAAAGAATCAAAATGGTGCAAGTCGAAAATAAGGGAGACTTAAAAATAAGTTCGAAAATAAAATAAGAAAGAGAAACGAACAATAATTACCAAAAAATTTTAAAAGGAAATATGAATGGTACTTTATGTAAACTCATATTTTTTATGAACGAAAAGGTTTAGCTTTTAGATAAAAATAAGCGAGAAAACCGCAGCCGGATATACCCATACTTATTTAGTGGTGAGAAAGTTTGGAAGGGATTAAATTTAACCACCGCGCGAAAATAAATACCAAAGTATTTTGTCTGTCGGGTGTCCTAAGAGAGGGGTCCTTTTATTTCGGGCAGGGTACTTTGGGGTCTTTAAAAAAGATGGGTCCTTTTGGATCCTACTTTTGGTAGGACCCCAAAGACCCCTACCGTCGAAAAGACCCCCCCCCCCCTAAGGACACACGGCGGATTACAATACTACTAACTGGGTTGACCAACAAATTTTTAAAACCTTTGTTCAAAACTTCTTGCAAATGCTGAAATTTGAAAAAAAAAATTTATATTTGATGTATAAAAAAATTGTCAAAAATTGCAATATGAAAAATGAAACACTTTTTCGGAAAAAACCATCCAAGCAACTTTTTAATCCTTAGTTTGAGAAACATTGAGAACATTTACGACATATTAAAACTAAGAGCGTGCAAAATTGAGACATGATTCTTCGATCCTGAAAGCAGTCAAAAAGAGTAATTCATTGTTCCGACTTTCAAAGAAAGTGACGGAATATTGGGTTTTTTATCCTGACGAATTTCGAATTTATAAGTAGTCATTTTTTACTGAGTTTTTAAAATCATCCATTAAACTTTTTGTCGTCTGGATTTTATATTTTCACAAAAGTATGTTTCATCTGTGATACTTTTTTCTTAAGTTATGGGGGTTAAAGACAGCCAGAAGACCAATTTGGGATATTAATGCGCAAATTATTTCGTGCTATTAACGCTTAAGATGCACTTTAATCCCTGTTAGAAATGGTTTCAAATTAGTTGAAGCAGGCTTTGTGTCATAACTGCTATGTTAGTGGCAGCGAAATCTGTATCTTGTACTTTTTATGGAGTGTGGGGGAAGATTTAACAAATGAAAAGTTTTGTAATTTTTTATTTTAAAAAAGTCATCAATATTATCTGAGCTAAAACTGCTCCTTACTTTTTTAAAAGTCAGCCCGAACCTTTAAGTTTTTCTACTGAACTGATACGTTGTTCCGACTATCGAAGAAAGGGACGGAATATTTTTATTGATCAACAAAAAAAAAGTGTTTTTTGAGCTCAAAATTAAATTTTTGATTCAATTGTGGTTATTGTTTGGAAAGCTGTGAGGAATTAAAGAATTAAAGATTGACAATTGACCAATTTGGGACAATTAACTTTTTTTATGGCTACTTTTTTTGGCTATTAACGCGTAAACGGAGATTCATTCTATCATTGAAATCATTTTATAATCGAAGCGTGAGATTTCGTCTTTATAGTTCTCTAATATATGTGAAACGTGCAGCTTTGTAACTTACACAGGGGGTGGGGGGTAATTTAAATTTTTTTTAGTATATATGTATATATTTCTATTTATGGAAATTTCATCAAATTTTTTAAGACAACTACTTTTTCATAAGCCTTAAAACGCAGTCGGAACATCCAGGGTTTCAGCCTGATTCGCGCAGTTGTGTTGTTTCAACCATTTGTTCCTATCATTAGCGCTTCTTTTTTTGTTTTCCACGTGTCGAGAAAAATCCATTGCACTTTTTTTTACTTTTTGACATGTGGCCTAGTTCCGGGCGAATAAAGTGAGCGAGCAGACTTTTTGGTTTATCAATCAAAAACATTTAACACAAAAACATATCGTAATGGAGGAAATGATATATCATACTATAGCCCTTTCAATCTTGATTCGAACAACTTCAAAAAAGTTTCCAAAAATTTTACCAGTATTGAGAAAAAATCATTTAAATTTTTTTGAGTTTTGATCTGATTGCAAGCGACTAAGGCAAGCAAGCGGGCAAGCTGAAGAGCAAAAAGCCATGAAGTTTTTGTAAAATTGTTGTTTGGATTAAAAATTTTAAACATTCAAAATAATTTCTAAAAAATTGATAGAAAAATTTGCAGGTTTTCCAGATTGAAATTTTATTTGTTTTTAGTCGTTTTTTGGGCAAAAACCACTGCCCAATTTGCCTATTCTACTTTGACTGTCAAAAATATTCAAATTTTGTGTTTTTTCCATCCAGATGTTTCCAATACACCACGCTCAAAAGCAACATTAACTTAAGAAGAAAAAAATCTGAAACAACCATTTTTGCACTTTTTAGGAATATGGTTGGAACTGTCTATGCTGCTTGCACATTAACCGGCTTTCTTTATTTCCATAGTTTAAATTGCACTTTCAATTTCGTTCTGAAAGATTTCTTTGCTTTTCATTGACTTTTTGTTGCTTCGTAAGTGATTAAGGTTCAAAAAAGATGTTTTTCGCTTCAAACTATTATTTTAAATTTGAAAGCCAGTTGAAGTGTTTTGCAATCACGTGGAAATTTTTTAACAATGGCGAAAACTAAATTCAATTAGAAAAGCTTCCCTGATGTTACCGAAGTCATAACTTTTAATTTGGCCTATTTGCGAACAACAATGACCGCAAAAAAGTGAAATGATGTGTGTTTTTGTGAATCCTGCTCGATTTGAAAAAAGTCTGGATTTGATTAATTTTAATGCCAACGAAAGAGTATTTTACAAATAGATCCTCTAAATACTTAACTGATACTTTTTATCAATTTTTTGTCATTGCGTTATTTTAATGCATTTTTGTTTTGAAAACAATCACCGGCAACAAACATTTTTACTGTTGCGCTGCTGCCGCGCTGATCATCTACGATTCTCAAACTTAAGGTAATTATTTTGTCCATTTCTTAAGTAGAAACTGAAGCTTTCAACAAAATTCCAGAAAGTTCCAGAAAGTCTGTCATTTTTTAAATATTTTTTTTGGATTTATAGCAGTAATCAAACCTCGGATTTTATACGACCATTTGAAAAATGTAGAGGAACTTACGTTTTTTTTCTTAGTTTTTTCTTTATTTTTTTTTATTATCCACGCAAATTGAGGTACCACAATTTATCATCGAGATATTTCATAATAATCACTTCAAAACTTCATTCAAACGACTTTGTACAATTTGGAAAAATTTTTTTTGAATTTTTTTGATTCGAGCGAATAAGATGAGCGAAAAGGCCTTTTTTGTGTCTCAAACAGAAGCATTTACGACAAAAAATTATCAAAACTGTCTGTGCTTTCAAAAATTGGACTTTGCTCACTAATTGTTTCACTAATTAGTTAAGTGAAAAGACTTAAAAAAATTGAGATAAACATTTTTCCCGAGGAGATAACATTTTTCTGACCAAATATTTTGATGTCGCACATACCAATATTGCAACCGGTTCTTTCATTAGAACTTTTCGTCTCAATTTTGATTGTAAAAAAGGTATGAAAATTCAAAAAGTTTCTAAAAATTTGTCAAAAGTTCTAAAAAACTATCAAAAGGCAAAAGGATTTCCAATTCCATAGTTTTTTTTGCAAACAGCAAGTTGTGGCGGCTTCAGCCGAGAAGAATCCCAAAACCAGGTTTCTCGATTGAAACAACTTGAGAAACGGCACGGTAGAATCAAAAGATTCCAAAAAATATCAAATTTTCAAAACTTCGACTTGTTTGAATACCATAACTTGTTTTTTGAGCAAACTGCACATATTCAGTTACAAGCGTAGACTGTCAACCACCGGTTGTTTCGATTAAACCTATAAAAAAGAATTAGGTAAGATAGCAAATGTCGCTTGAGCAAATGAGTTTCCCACAAACCCTTTTTTTGAGTTGAACCTTGAATCTCAGATATAGCAGGGTAGTTTTCGAGAATAGTCGAAAAGTTTAAGAAAACGGTTGGAAAATCAAAAATTTTACATTTCCGTGAGCGATAATTTTTGGTGTAAAAAACTTTGTGAGAGGCTGATAGTGCAGAGAAGCTTCCCACTACCCGTTATCTCCATTGAACTCACAATAGCAGATATGAGAGGTTAGGTTTCGATAAAAAAAACACAAAACGGTCAAAAATAAAAAAAATTGACAAATCTGAGGGCTATAAGTTGTGTTGAAAATTCGAGTGTAGCCGCTCATGGAGAAAGCTGTTTCAACAGTTTTTTTTGTCGATAGCAAAAATTCAGATTTGAGAGGGGTAATTTTCGAGAAAACGAAAAATTCAAAAATATCGGTCAATTGTTCCCCAACAGATTTTTCTGGAGGCTATAGACAGAGTAGTCAAGTAAAACAAGACTTTAGGGGAGTAAGAAGTAGATGTTGAGGCTAAAGTGGGGGGGGGGGTGGGAGACCCCCATGTTTTAAGATAGGGAAAAGAACATCCGGTCTCCCAGTTATGTATTAACATTGGGTTTAGAGTCTAAAATGTATTAGGATAGGAAATACCAAGGGTGAGGTTTCATGGTTTTTAATGGTAAAAGAATTGTCAGAAAAACGAATTTTTATTGTTTTTTTGTGCGGTAATATCTAGTTATTCCGCAGAAATCTGCGCGCACGTTATCTACTTCGAAAAAATTAATTCTTAATTACTTGTTGATGGTGGAATGAACGTCTTTTAATTATTTTTTTGGTACATGGTAAGTCAATGGTAAGAGTTTTTGAGCAAAAATTTAGATTTGTTTTTAAAAAAAAACTGAAATTTTTATAAAAAATCTCCAAAACACGATGAGTTTTTTTATAACTCGAGACTTATCAAGTAATTTAACTTAATAAACGGCACGGTAGTTTTCGCGTAGAGCCAAAAGATTCCAAAAACTGTCAAAGTTTCAATACTTTGACTTGTTTGAAAACCAAAACTTGTTTTTTCAACAATTTGAACATATTCAGTTACAAGCGTAGAGTGTCAACCACCTGTTGTTTCGATTAAACCTATAAAGTAGAATTAGGCAAGATAGCAAATGTCGCTTGAGCAAATGAGTTTCCCACAAAACTTTTGTTTTGAATTGAACTTCGAATCTCGGATATAGCAAGGTAGTTTTCGAGAATAGTCAAAAAGTTAAAGAAAACGATCGGAAAATCAAAACTTTAACATTTCCGTGGGCGATAGTTTTTGGTGTAAAAATTTGTGAGAGGCTGATAGTGCAGAAAAGCTTCCCACTACCCGTAATCTTTATTGAACTCACAATAGCAGATATGAGAGGTTAGGTTTCGAGAAAAAACAACAAAAAAAACTCACCTGAAGCTATGCTGAAACCTACTGAAACTTCAAAAAAATTTCAAGTTTTTGGAAAAAATTGCAAAAGTTCAAAGTTTTTTAAAAAAATTGCAAAAATTTTAGCTTTTTGGAAGGAGTTGCAGAAAATTCGGGGATCGGTTGTATTTTTTGGTATTGGAATCATGTTGGACAATCATACAAAACTTTGAATAAAAATATGCATTTTTCCACAATTTTCTCTCAAAATACTGAAATCTGATAGGCTTCACCCAAATTCGAGCTCAGAAGCAGGTTTTCTAGTTCTGAAGATCAGAGTTAAAGCTCATAGTGACTTCAAACCTAGAGAAACTTCGAACAAAAAAGAAAAAATTTGAAAAAAGTGCGAAAATTTAAAGTTTTTAGCAAAAATTTGCAGAAGTATCAAAGTTTTGGCTAATTTTTCTCTTGCTTCAGATCTAAATGAAAAAAATCTTACTTCAAATTCTAATTTAAAAATTTTAAAAAATCTAATTTAAAAATTACGCCGAAGTTGTACTTTAAAAAAATCTAATTTAAAAATTACGTCGAAGTTGTACTTTAATGTTGAGACAATGATACAAATTTTTGAAAAAAAGGGTATGGATTTTTTCATAATTCTCTTTCAAAATATTGAAATGCGATAAAGTTTACCATAATTTGAGCCAAAACGCGGGTTATATCAGGCTCTGAACACTCAAAGGAAAGCTCATATTAGCTGAATCAATATTGAAACTTCCAATGTTTTGGGAAAATATTGAAATGAAACGTAATTTTTGAGAAAGTAAAGTACAAATTAATCAAATCTATTAAAAAAAACTTCTCTTTTCAACATTTTGTTAGTATAATTAACTGGTTTATCGTCCAGTTCAAGGAAAATTCACCCAATAATCTCACTCCAAATGACCAATAAGAGCAATATTCATGGAAAGTTCTATATCATATCCAGTGAAAGTTATATATTCACCATGCCAGAGAAAGAAATGGACCTAGAACAGAGCGAGGTAGAAAGAAGGGAGAACGCAAATCTGAGGAAACTGGAGTGAATGCACAATCTGGAAGCTGACGAGAAGGAGCCGCAAAGTATCCAGCAGCTCTGCAGCGAAGCACGTAAAGGCGACGAACCCGTTGTTTGGTTGGACGACGACTGACCGGCCGCTGGACATGCCACCTGACAACTTGAGCCCAGCACCTTCGACGCGGACGTCGATAAAAAATTTTGTCCGTGGAGTGGGGGTAGGACTTACCCACACCAAAAATTTGATGATAAAGAAGCTCAGGGAGTTGAGAGAGACTAACGGACTGGACCTGGATCTGGAAGAAGCCGAGCCTACCATCGATAGAAATTTCAAGACCAAGTTCGAGATACCAAATGAGTACTCAGAGAACATCCTGATCAGGGGCAGTGACTTTGTCTTGTTAGATAAGACGGACCAGCGCAAATTGCATAACAGCGGACATGAGTTTAAACTCCAGATTGGAAGACGATTTTAAGAGAGAATACCAGAATGTGGAGTTTCTGTTCAGACAGAGACCAGGATTGGGTGAAATGGCTGCACTGCGACCCTCAGTGTCTCAAGTTCCTGGAAAATATCTGTGCTTTCTGGTGAGAAGAACTAACGAGAGAAACGTGATAGATCCTCAGGATGTGATGTTGGCGTTGACCCGATTAAGGTATTTCCTGGTCGAAAGATGTATAGAAGAGTTTTCAATGCCGGTCTATGATCCGAACAAGTGTAAATTGAGCCCTAGGGATTTATACGCCATCTTGCACGTGGTCTTTGCAGAGACGGAAATAATGGTATATCTACACAAGAAGTACTACTTGAGCATCGCCTGAGCTTCGGGAGGTCACGAGGGTCTCGATTGAGTGTCTTAAGCTAGGTATAAGGGGGTCACGCGTCAGGAAAATAGGTTTTGAAAAGATTGGCATGACAATTATAACATGAATTTTCACTACAAACGTTATGGTGCTAAAACATAAGATAAATTTGCATGTCTTTTATATCTAATTAAACCATTTTATCTTGAAATTGTTAGGATAATGTTTTAAACTTAGTGAGGGGGAGGTTTAGGTTAGCCACGAGCGAAAAACATACTGGTCTAAAACTCAGTTTTATTTTCAGATTGGTTTTGAATCGAAAACACAATACCTCAACTGGATTGAAAAGATGCGATTAACAATAGAAAAAAACCTTCAACAGATTTTCGCAAATGTTATTTAAGAAAAGTATCTCTTGAGTATTAATCTGGGAAAGTTATTTCTTGAGTTGATCTAGGTAAGGTATTTCTTGAGCAAGGTATTTCGTGAGAACTCTTGAGAAAGAAGCACGGCAATGGCAGATCGTTTCTGGAAGTCGGTGCCGGCAGCATTCAAAAAACCAACACTCGATGAGCTTTACAAGAGCTTGAGGGATCTTGACTACACGCGGTGATGCTCAATGTGGACGAGAGACTAGCGGTGATGCTCAAAGCCATCTTGCAACTGGAATCGCAAGGAGAGTACGGGGAATCAGCAAACGAGGCTTTGTTAATGGTGGGTTACACCTTGAATGGGATCTAGAATCAAGAGCAAACCAGTTGGCTATCCTGGAACGTTGACGGAGGCGTGAGGGGATTCGACCTGGCAAGGAACCCCGGTTTGAGCAACACGACGAAGTATGGCGCAGGAGAATTTCCCCTTGCATCCAGACCACTGGCAGGGACATGGACCCAATCTACTGGCAAGACGTCATCAACGAAACGGTCACAACAAACGTAAGAGTCGTATCCAGATCTCAGCAGCCTGAAAAGAGAGTCGGAACGGGCCCAGAGGGAACGGGATAAAGCCAATCTGGATAGGGACCAGGCGATTCTTGATAGGGACCAGGCCAAACTTGAGAGGGACCAAGCAATTCTTGAGCGAGACAAGGCGATTCTTGATCGGCATCTGCTGAGGGCGGAACGGGAGCAAGAGCAAAGACTGTAAAAAAGCGTGGCAAATTGTGACCAGATAAAATCCGAATTTGAACTACTGCAGAGGAGACAGCAAGCAGTTGCGAGTGGTAAGGAAAAGGAGAAGACGACGACTGAGCCGTCGACGGCGAGATCAAGACCTGAGTCCAGGATGGAAGTAGATGAAGCCCCCACGTCGAGTGGTCGCTTCAATTTGGATCGCGTAGCCCAGGAGAGAAAATTGGAATCGGGTCGGATCAGACCATTGATGGACATTGCACTACCAGGGTAGACGCCCAGTTCAGCCAGTGGCAGTCAGACTGGAGCAGGGACATCACGCCTCAAGTTGTAGGAAAGGTTACAGGCGAGGACTCCCGAGAGTCCAGCACGTGAAACAGCACCGATTACTTGGAGGGAATATTCTTTGAGGAGTGTTGTGATCTCGAGTTATAAGAAAAACACATTTGGCGCCTATCACCGACACATCCGGGAAGATTGGACTGCCGCACATAGCGAGAGGAGGGATGCCTTCAATGAGGCATCTTCGGCTGAATACCTTACACAGCCTGGAATACCTGAGGGTACGGTTCACTTGATCATTGGGGAAAGCACTTGATCATTGGGGATATTGAGGCTATAGTTGGGGGAGAACCCCATGTTTTAAGATAGGGAAAAGAAGATCCGGTCTCCCAGCTATGTATTAAGATTGGGTTTAGAGTCTAAAATGTATTAGAATAGGAAATACCAATGGTAAGGTTTCATGATTGTTACTGGTAAAAAAATTGTCAGAAAAACAAATTTTTATAGTTTTTTGTCCGGAAATGTCTAGTTTTTCCGCAGAAATCTGCGCGCACGTTATCTAAATGTTGGTGTAAAAAATTTTTTGAGAGGCTGATAATGCAGAGAAGCTTCCCAATACCCGTTATTTTTTTTGAACTCACAATAGCAGATATGAGAGGTTAGGTTTTGAGAATAAACAACAAAAAACTCACCTGAAGCCATGCTGAAACCTACTGAAACTTCAAAGAAAATTCAAGTTTATGGAAAAAACTGCAAAAGCTCAAAATTTTTAGAAAAAATTGCAAAATTTTTAGTTTTTTGGAAGGAAGTGCAAGAAATTCGGGTATCGATTAAATTTTTTGGTATTTTAATTGGAATCATGTTGAACAATGATACAAAATTTAAAACAAAAATATGGGTTTTTCCACAATTTTCTCTCAAAATACTGAAATCTGATAGGCTTTACCCAAATTCGAGCTCAGAAGCAGGTTTTCTAGTTCTGAAGATCAGAGTTAAAGCACATAGTGACTTCAAACCTAGAGAAACTTCGAACAAAAAAGAAAAATTTTGAAAAAAAAGTGCAAAACTTTGAAGTTTTTAGAAAAAATTTGCAGAAGTATCAAAGTTTTGGCTAATTTTTTCGTTGCTTCTGATCTAAATGAAAAAAATTTTACTTCAAAAATTTAAAATTTAAGCCAAAGTTGTACTTTAATGTTGAGACAATGATACAAATTTTTGAAAAAAAATATGGATTTTTCATAATTCTCTCTCAAAATATTGAAATGCGATAAAGTTTACCATAATTTGAGCAGTACGCGTGTTATATCATGCTCTGAACACTCAAAGGAAAGCTCATATTAGTTGAATCAATATTGAAACTTCCAATGTTCCGAGAAAATATTGAAATGAAACGTAATTTTCGAGAAAGTACAGTACAAATTAATCAAATTTATTTAAAAAACTTCTATTTTCAACATTTTGTTTGTATAACTAACTGGTTTATCGTCGGATTCAAGGAAAATTCACCCAATAATTTCACTTCAAATGACCAATAAGAGCAATATTTATGGAAAGTTCTAGATCATGTTCATTGAAAGTTCTATTCTCACCATGCCAGAGAAAGAAATGGACCTAGAACAAAGCGAAGTAGAAAGAAGGGAGAAGGCAAATCTGAGGATACTGGAGTGAATGCACAATCTGGAAGCTGACGAGAAGGAGGCGCAAAGTATATAGCAGGTCGACATGTCTGCAGCGAAGCATGTAAAGGCGGAGAACCCGTTGTTTGGTTGGACGACGACTGACCGGCCGCTGGACATGCCACCTGACAACTTGAGCCCAGCACCTTTGACGCGGACGTCGATAAAAATTTTTGTCCGTAGAGTGGGGGTAGGGTTTACCCACACCAAAAATTTGATGATAAAGAAGCTCAGGGAATTGAGAGAGACTAACGGACTGGACTTGGATCTGGAAGAAGCCGAGCTTACCATCGAAAGAAATTTCAAGACCAAGGTTTTGATACCAAATGAGTACTCAGAGAACATCCTGATCAGGTGCAGTGAGTTTGTCTTGTTAGATAGGACGGACCAGCGCAATTTGCATAACAGCGGATATGAGTTTAAACAGCAGATTGGAAGCCGATTCTAAGAGAGGATACCAGAATGTGGAGTTTCTGTTCAGACAGAGACCAGGATCAGGTGGAATGGCTGCACTGCGACCCTCAGTTTCTCAAGTTCCTGGAAAACTATATGTGCTTTCTGGTGAGAAGAACTAACGAGAGAAACGTGATAGATCCTCAGCATGTGATGTTGGCATTGACCCGATTGAGGTATTTCCTGGTCGAAAGAGGCATAGAAGAGTTTTCAACGCCGGTCTATGACGGGTATTTTCAATACCGAACAGGGCTAATTTGAGCCCCAGGGCATTATACGCCATCTTGCACGTGGTCTTTGCAGAGACGGAAATAATGGTACATCTACACAAGAAATACTTCTTGAGCATCGCCTGAGCTTCGGGAGGACACGACGGTCTCGATTTAGGGGGCATGAGTGTCTTCAGATAGGTATAAGGGGGGCACGCGTCAGCAAAATAGGTTTTAAAAAGATTGGCATGACAATTTTTACATGAATTTTCACTACAAACGTTATGGTGCTAAAACATAAGATAAATCTGCGTGTTTTTAATATCTAATTGAATCATTTTAACTTGAAACTGTTAGGTTGATGTTTTAAAATTAGTGAAGGGGAGGTTTAGGTTAGCCACGAGCGAAAAACATCCTAGTCTAAAATTCAGTTTTATTTTCAGATTGGTTTTGAATTAAAAACACAATACCTCAACTGGATTGAAAAGATGCGATTAACAATAGAAAAAAAACCTTAAACAGATTTTCGCAAATATTATTGAAGAAAAATATCTCGTGAGTATTAATCTGGGAAAGGTATTTCTTGAGTTGATCTAGGTAAGGTGTTTCTTGAGCAAGGTATTTCGTGAGAACTCTTGAGAAAGAAGCACGGCAATGGCAGATCATTTCTGGAAGTCGGTGCCGGCAGCATTCAAAAAACCCACAGTGTCTCAAGTTCCTGGAAAGTATCTGTGCTTTCTGGTGAGAAGAACTAACGAGAGAAACGTGATAGATCCTCAGCATGTGATGTTGGCATTGACCCGATTGAGGTATTTTCTGGCCGAAAGAGGCATAGAAGAGTTTTCAATGCCAGTCTATGACGAGTATTTTCATTACCGAACAGGAGTAAATTGAGCCCCAGGGCATTATACGCCATCTTGCACGTGGTCTTTGCAGAGACGGTAATAATGGTACATCTACACAAGAAGTACTACTTGAGCATCGCCTGAGCTTCGGGAGGACACGACAGTCTCAATTTAGGAGGCATGAGTGTCTTCAGCTAGGTATAAGGGGGCCACGCGTCAGCAAAATAGGTTTTAAAAAGATTGGCATGACAATTATAACATGAATTTTCACTACAAACGTTATGGTGCTAAAACATAAGATAAATCAGCATGTTTTTAATATCTAATTGAATCATTTTAACTTGAAATTGTTAGGATGATGTTTTAAAATTAGTGAAGGGGAGGTTTAGGTTAGCCATGAGCGAAAAACATCCTGGTCTAAAACTCAGTTTTATTTTCAAATTGGTTTTGAATCGAAAACACAATACCTCAACTGGATTGAAAAGATGCGATTAACAATAGAAAAAAAACCTTTAACAGATTTTCGCAAATGGTATTGAAGAAAAGTATCTCTTGAGTATTAATCTGGGAAAGGTATTTCTTGAGTTGATCTAGGTAAGGTATTTCTTGAGCAAGGTATTTCGTGAGAACTCTTGAGAAAAAAGCACGGCAATGGCAGATCGTTTCTGGAAGTCGGTGCCGGCAGCATTCAAAAAACCCACACTCGATGAGCTTTACAAGAGCTTGAGGGATCCTGACTACACGCGGTGATGCTCAATGTGGACGAGAGAGTAGCGGTGATGCTCAAAGCCATCTTGCAACTGGAATCGCAAGCAGAGTACAGGGAATCAACAACTGAGGCTGTGTTAATGGTGTTTTACACCTTGGATGGGATCTCGAATCAAGAGCAAACCAGTTGGCTATCTTGGAACGTTGACGGAGGTGTGAGGGGATTCGACCTGGCAAGGAACTCTGGTTTGAGCAACACGACGAAGGATGGCGCAGGAGAATTTCCCCTTGCAACCAGACCACTGGCAGGGACATGGACCCAATCTACTGGCAAGACGTCATCAACGATACGGTCACAACAAACGTAAGAGTCGTATACAGATCTCAGCAGCCTGAAAAAAGAGTTGGAACGGACCCAGAGGGAACGGGGTAAAGCCAATCTGGATAGGGACCAGGTGATTCTTGATAGGGATCAGGCCAAACTTGAGCGGTCCCCTACAACATGATGGAGGACCAGAATGCGATGAGCATGATTGAAAGGGTGCGCCATATCAACGAAATCATCAGACAAATCCAGAAGAGAAGTGTCCTGCCGATGAAGCTGCTCGACGTGGCAAGAATGATGGAGGATTCCCTTCCACAGAACGCATCTTCGGAAAGAATCCATTTCGACAAGCCCAGGGCATAGAGTGGCTGAATGGTGCCTTTCAGAGACACATTAACTTTCTAGATTCAGATTTGGTGGAGACTGGACAAGTCATCTTTGGTCCTCCCCCGAGGCCTTTCTTCTTCACCGCTAGGCTAAGAAGATAAGATGAGCGAAAAAACCTTTTTTTGTGTCTCAAACAAAAGCTTTTACGACAAAAAGTTATCAAAAACTGTGGTTTCAAAAATTGGAGTTTGTTTAAAACCTTAGTTGTTCCACTAATTAGTTAAGTGAAAATACTAAAAAAAATTGAGATAATCAGTTTTCCCGAGGAGATAACATTTTTCTGACCAAATATTATGATGTCGCACATACCAATATTGCAATCGAATCTTTCAATAGAACTTTTTGTCTCAATTTCGATTACATAAATTGTAAGAAAATTCAAAAAGTTTTTAAAAAATTGTCAAAAATTCTAAAAAACTATCAAAAGGCAAAAAAAATTCCAAGTCCCAAAACGCGGGTTAAGCAGAGAAGAATCCCAAAACCAGGTATCTCGATTAAAACAACTTGATAAACGGTACGGTAGTTTTCGCGTAGAGCCAGAAGATTCCAAAAATTGTCAATCTTTCAAAACTTCAAGTTGTTTGAATACCATAATTTGTTTTTTGAACAAACTGAACATGTTCAGTTACAAGCGTAGACTGATTCAGTTACAAGCGTAGACTGTAGACTGGCAAGATAGCAAATGTCGCTTGAGCAAATGAGTTTCCCACAAACTTTGTTTTTGAATTGAACCTTGAATCTCAGATATAGCAAGGTAGTTTTCGAGAATAGTCAAAACGTTTAAGAAAACGATCGGAAAATCAAACTTTTAACATTTCCGTGGGCGATAGTTTTTGTTGTAAAAAAATTTGCGAGAGGCTGATAGTGCAGAGAAGCTTCCCACTACCCGTTATCTTTATTGAACTCACAATAGCAGATATGAGAGGCTAGGTTTTGAGAAAAAACAACAAAAAAACTCACCTGAAGCTATGCTGAAACCTACTGAAACTTCAAAGAAAAATCAAGTTTTGGAAAAATTTTAGTTTTTTGGAATAAAGTGCAGGAAATTCGGGTATCAATTAAATTTTTTGGTATTCTAATTGGAATCATATTGGACAATGATACAAAATTTAAAATAAAAATATGGGTTTTTCCACAATTTTCTCTCAAAATACTGAAATCTGATAGGCTTTACCCAAATTCGAGCTCAAAAGCAGGTTTTCTAGCTCTGAATATCAGAGTTAAAGCTCATAGTGACTTCAAACCTAGAGAAACTTCGAACAAGAAATAAAAAATTTGAAAAACTGTGCAAAAATATGAAGTTTTTAGAAAAAATTTGCAGAAGTATCAAAGTTTTGGCTAATTTTTCTGTTGCTTCTGATCTAAATGAAAAAAATCTTTCTTCAAAAATTTAAAATTTACGCCGAACTTGTACTTTAATGTTGAGACAATGATACAAATTTTTGAAAAAAATATGGATTTTTCATAATTCTCTCTCAAAATATTGAAATGCGATAAAGTTTACCATAATTTGAGCAAAAACGCGTGTTATATCATGCTCTGAACACTCAAAGGAAAGCTCATATTAGTTGAATCAATATTGAAACTTCCAATGTTCCGGGAAAATATTGAAATGAAACGTAACTTTCGAGAAAGTAAAGTACAAATTAGTCAAATTTATTAAAAAAACTTCTATTTTCAACATTTTGTTTGTATAACTAACTGGTTTATCGTCTGATTCAAGGAAAATTCACCCAATAATTTCACTTCAAATGACCAATAAGAGCAATATTCATAGAAAACTCTATTCTCACCATGCCAGAGAAAGAAATGGACCTAGAACAGAGCGAGGTAGAAAGAAAGGAGAACGCAAGTCTGAGGATACTGGAGTGAATGCACAATCTGGAAGCTGACGAGAAGGCGGCGCAAAGTATCCAGCAGGTCGACATGTCTGCAACGAAGCATGTAAAGGCGGCGAACCCGTTGTTTGGATGGACGACGACTGACCGGCCGCTGGACATGCCACCTGACAACTTGAGCCCAGCACCTTCGACGCGGACGTCGAAAAAAAATTTTGTCCGTGGAGTCGGGGTAGGACTTACCCACACCAAAACTTTGATAATAAAGGAGCTCAGGGATTTGAGAGAGACTGACGGACTGGACTTGGATCTGGAAAAAGCCGAGCCTACCATCGAAAAAATTTTCAAGACCAAGTTTGAGATACCAAATGAGTACTCAGAGAACATCCTGATCACAGGCAGTGACTTTGTATTGTTAGATAGGACGGACCAGCGCAATTTACATAACAGCGGTTATGTGTTTAAACACCAGATTGTAAGCCAATTTTAGGAGAGAATACCAGAATGTGGAGTTTCTGTTCAGTCAGAGACCAGGATTGGGTGGAATGGCTGCACTGCGACCCTCAGTGTCTCAAGTTCCTGGAAAATATCTGTGCTTAGAAGAAAGAGGCATAGAAGAGTTTTCAATGCCGGTCTATGATCCAAACAGGTGTAAATTGAAATCCAGGGCATTATAAGCCATCTGGTCGAAAGAGGCATAGAAGAGTTTTCAATGCCGGTCTATGATCCAAACAGGTGTAAATTGAAATCCAGGGCATTATACGCCATCTTGCACGTGGTCTTTGCAGAGACGGAAATAACGGTAAATCAACAAAAGAAGTACAACTTGAGCATCGCCTAGCTTCGGGAGGACACGAGGGTCTCGATTTAGGGGGAATGAGTGTCTTAAGCTAGGTATAAGGGGGCACGCGTCAGGAAAATAGGTTTTAAAAAGATTGGCATGACAATTATAACGTGAATTTTCACTACAAACATTATGGTGCTAAAACATAAGATAAATCTGCATGTTTTTTATATCTAATTAAACCATTTTATCTTGAAATTGTTAGGATAATGTTTTAAAGTTAGTGAGGGGGAGGTTTAGGTTAGCCACGGGCGAAAAACATCCTGGTCCAAAACTCAGTTTTATTTTCAGATTGGTTTTAAATCGAAAACACAATATCTCAACTGGATTGAAAAGATGCGATTAACAATAGAAAACAAAACCTTGAATAGATTTTTGCAAATAGTATTGAAGAAAAGTATCTCTTGAGTATTAATCTGGGAAAAGTAATTCTTGAGTTGATCTAGGTACGGTAATACTTCAGCAAGCTATTTCGTGAGAACTCTGGAGAAAGAAGCACGGCAATGGCAGATCGTTTCAGGAAGTCGGTGCCGGCAGCATTCAAAAAACCCACACTCGATGAGCTTTACAAGCGCTTGAGGGATCTTGACTACACGCGGTGATGCTCGATCGACGAGAGACTAGCGGTGATGCTCAAAGCCATCTTGCGACTGGAATCGCACATAGAGTACAGGGAATCAGCAACCGAGGCTGTGTTAATGGTGGGTTACACGTTGGATGGGATCTCGAATCAAGAGCAAACCAGTTGGCTATCCTGGAACGTTGACGCAGGCGTGAGGGAATTCGACCTGGGAAGGAACCCCGGTTTGAGCAACACGACGAAGTATGGCGCAGGAGAATTTCCCCTTCCAACCAGATCTCTGACAGGAACAGGGGCCAATCTACTAGCAAGACGTCATTAACGATACGGTCGCAACAAACGTAAGAGTCGTATCCAGATCTCAGCAGCCTGAAAAGGGAGTTGGAACGGGCGCAGAGTGAACGGGATAAAACCAACCTGGATAGGGACCAGGCGATTCTTGAGCGATACAAGGCGATTCTTGATCGGGACCTGCTGAGGGCGGAACGGGAGCAATAGCAAAGACTGTAAGAAAGCGTGGCGAATTGTGACCAGATAAAATCAGAATTTGAACGACTGCAGAGGAGACAGCAAGCAGTTGCGAGTGGTAAGGAAAAGGAGAAGACGACGACTGAGCCGTCGACGGCGAGATCAAGACCTGAGTCCACGATGGAAGTAGATGAAGCCCCCACGTCGAAAGGTCGCTTCAATTTGGATCACGTAGCCCTGGAGCACATGAATGAAGGCCTGGACACTTGGACGCCATCCGAAAGCGTCCCTTCATTGAGAAATTTGGAATCGGGTCGGATCAGACCATTGATGGACATTGCACTACCGGGGTAGACGCCCAGTTCAGCCAGTGGCAGTCAGACTGGAGCAGGGACATCACGCCTCAAGTTGTAGGAAAGGTTGCAGGCGAGGACTTCCGAGAATCCGGCACATGAAACAGCACCGATTACTTGGAGGGAATACCCAGTGAGCAGTGTTGTGATCTCGAGTTATAAGAAAAACACAGATGGCGCCTATCACCGACACAACCGGGAAGATTGGACTGCCGCGCAACGCGAGAGGAGGGATGCCTTCAATGAGGCATCTTGGGCTGAATACTTGGGCGGAATACCTGAGGTGCGGTTCACTTGATCCTTGGGGACAGCCTTATCCGAATCCTGACGAGAATCCAGGCGCATTGGCAAGTGGGAATCTTGAGTTTTTCTGGTGCGGCAAGGATCCAGATGTTGGCATCACTAGAAATGTTGGAGATGGGAAAGATCTATACGGTCAGCCTAATGATGGGCACCAATGATGTTTCTAGAGGCGAGTCAAGGAAGATGATGAATTTGCGGGACAAGGTGAGCTGCATTCTTGAGGAGCTGAGGGTCTATTTCGATCCAACAGTGCTCACGGTTTGCACGGTCCCCTACAACATGATGGAGGACCAGAATGCGATGAGCATGATTGAAAGGGTGCGCCATATCAACGAAATCATCAGACAAATCCAGAAGAGAAGTGTCCTGCCGATGAAGCTGATCGACGTGGCAAGAATGATGGAGGATTCCCTTCCACAGAACGCATCTTCGGAAAGAATCCATTTCGACAAGCCCAGGGGCATAGAGTGGCTGAATGGTGCCTTTCAGAGACACATTAACTTTCTAGATTCAGATTTGGTGGAGACTGGACAAGTCACCTTTGGTCCTCCCCCGAGGCCTTCCTTCTTCACGGCTAGGCCACTCGCTGATCGCTTGGGAGGAAGGGTCGGTTCTAGAGAAAACTCCAGGAGTAGCAGGAGCAGGGAGCTGGGTTTGACACCTATGGAGAGAGACTAGGTGGAGTCTTCCACGACCCAGAGCTCAGTAGTGTCATCGGTAGTGGTGGTTGATAACAAGAAGGAGGCAGAAGATCCTGGAGAAGCGAGCAGATCCCGGTACCTGGAGCGAGTGAAAGATCTGGATCTCGAGGATCTGGCCTGTAGACAGGAGCTGATGTAGACAAGAGTCTGTCACATGATGGCTTGAGTAATCAGTATTGTGTGGACTGGCTGAAGGCACACGAGGCGCACGTTTCTCGAGCCAAGACACTGGAGACTGCGGACTTGACGGAGATTCCCAAGAAATCTATAATGGGGCCAGTCAACTACAGGCCCCTCAAAGAGCTGGGGAGTCCAGGCCTCATATTGGAGCCTCCCAA
This sequence comes from Symsagittifera roscoffensis, assembly GCF_963678635.1. Lineage (NCBI taxonomy): Eukaryota > Metazoa > Xenacoelomorpha > Acoela > Convolutidae > Symsagittifera > Symsagittifera roscoffensis. The sequence continues at coordinate 57,408,408 of NC_087065.1, forward strand.
CCATCGAACCAGCATAGCCAGGATCATAATCGCGACTGCAGCGCAGCTGAGGGCAGTGGAGAAGCTTCTTGCGCCAAAAAAGTTGGGGCTTCCTGACACTGCATACATGGGTCCGAAGCCGGTCGAAGAACCAAGATACGGGAGATGGAACCTCGCAGCTGGCCAGGACGTTGGCGGTTTATGATCCATCAGATCCTGGAGCAGCGAGAGCCATCATCGTGGGGGATCGGACTTCGAGGGAACGTCCCCGAAGTTGTTTTGGCCGGAAACGCTGGTATATCTATTACCAGGCGCGGAGCTAGATCAGATGTTGACTCTGATTGTAGCGATAAAGTCAGAGACAGCGTGTGAGCCAAAGCTGTTGTTGTTCGCGGGGATGAACGACCACCCACACGCGGCAGGACTACTTGAGCACTTGAGGAGTGGGGAGCCGACACGAAAGAAAATATGGGAGGCGATCCAGACGCTGTTTGCAGCGATGAACGAAGTACAGTATTTGATAGCTTCCCGATTGGGATCAAAAACGATGGTGGTGTTTGCATCATCGCCAGGCTTCGCAAACATGCCACCAGCTCTGCAATTCGTGTATGCTATGTTGATCTTGATAGCAGGGGGCAATTGATGGCGAATGTAACTGGCAGCACCGAATCGTGAGCTAGAGCGGGTAAACTTGAGGCTTCTGAATTTGGAAGTGGCGACTCATGGGCGGATGTGCTGCATGCTCTGAGGGGTTTTTATGAGCTCGCAGACATCTTGATTGTTCTGGACGAGGTCCTTTGTCTCGAGGTTTCGAATCTGGCCCGGCAGATGAAATTCAACCCGGATGATGGGGGACCGTCATCCAGTGATAGCTCATCTGACAGCCAGCCTGTGGTTTCGGAGTAAGGACCTGACGATTACAAGCTCCACCAGCAGGGCGAGGGGGCCAAACAACGAGAGGAAGAACGTGGCTGCAGCCGAGAAGCAAGTGGAGTCGATGGGATATAGTCTAGTGCAAGAGAGAGGGAGATGGCCTTTCCCAAACCCAATACTGGGGAATATGACTGAAAAGACGAGGGAGAGCGCACATCCCCTGGTTAAGCAGATCTGGGAGTTTCTGGAGGAACAGCTTGAGATTGCAGAGAAGAGGGAAATGACGGTGGGGAGATTTGTCACGTCAGCCAACGAGGTCTTTATCGCAGGATTCTGGAGTGAGCATCCGAAGGGTGAGCTGAGGAGCACGAAAACGTATGAAATCTTGAGATTCATGAGACCATTCTGGGAGAAGAAATACACGGATAAGGTGTTTTATGCGGGGAAAGCCATCTTCGAGGCGTTTGTGCAGGACATTTGAACATGCCCATCAACCTCCTACTGGCCTTGTATCTGGTATACCCTAGGTACTTGTTCTACATGGGCCCGACATACATGTTCAGCAGAGGTGTGGATATTAATGAAGTATGGCGAGCCACTGTCGTTGAGAAAGGTCCACGCAAGTGTGGAGACTTATTCCTACAAACATGCTGCCGGACTAAAGTACTGTTGGTGGAATACCTCTTGATGCAGAATTGGTATTTGACAGGCGAGGATAGAAATCCGAAGACTAGAGAAAAGATGAGGGAGGTAAAGGAAAGCATACCCCTCCTAACCGACTTGTGTCTAGCGATGAGATCGGACCCCTTGGGAATGATCAGAGGACTGGGGGAGTAGGTGACCTGCATCTACGGGCCAGCCGTGACGTATGTTTTCCCGGGTCCCCTTGTGACAGCGTATCGACACTCAGTTGTACACGTGAGCTTAATCCGCATTCTGGATGGGACGGCACTGAATTGGTGTAGGCAAGAGGACTTGAGAGCACGGATGATCGAAACGGTGCTGTTCGGGAAAGTAAAGGATCCAGAGTTAACAGTTTTCAACTTCAGGTCCAGCTGAAGTGGAGAAGTGGGTGAAAACGAGAGGGTCCCATCGAAGCCTACACGATGTTCTGGAACTTGAATACAGTGGCCAGAAACACGAGAGAGGTCATGAGGATTCCAGCGTGGACGAAAAATTTTGAGTTCATGAAAAAGGAGCTAGAAACGATACTTGAGCTGGACGTCTTACCCGCCGTGATTCCCGAGTTCCCGACGGTGAGAGGGTTGACGTTGGGAATGAATAGCCCGATGTTAGTCCCGTCGATACATGCGAGAGAAGCAGTGGAGCAGCAGCAGAAAGCTTTCACGGACAGTTGGGATCCCTTGTTCATCGGATACTCAGCAGCGGTGTATTTCCACACTGGCGAGATCAAAATAAATTCATGGACTAATCAAGCAAAGAAGATGCCGGGTTCGATGCCTCCCAAGTGTGAAATGAGGGAAGTTATAAAGACACTTGAGAAGGCTGGACTTGAGAGCAGCATGCCCGTATGGAACAACGGGAGGATGGTTATACAAGAAGGTCACATAACTCTAGCACCTAGCACCTAGCACCTTATGGGTTGGAGGAAGTGGAGTTGCGACAGGAGGGACGAAAATTGGACACGGCAGGGACCCTATATGTACCCCTCGCTGAACAGAAGGCAACGGACCCAATAACACCTTCACCAGTCAGTCGGCATCCCAGGGGATAAAAGAAGCCTTCCCGTAGAAAAAAGATTCAAGGATGCATTGGACAGATATCAAGCGGAGTCAGGAGAGGGAGAGAGTATGGATGAAATCCTCAGCGAAGCCGGAGAAGAGATGGAGTTAGGGACTATGCCAGAAGAAGGGGCGGTGGTCGGGAATTTCAGTCCTGGCACCACACGCAAGCTGTTACAAGACTTGAGTGGTGATGATTGGGCGGACACAGCCGCCCCACCCTTGGAGGTCTCCCCGCAAAAATCTTGAGGTGCCTCTGGCGAGTGAACCCTCTAACATGGGGATGGTGCTCTTGAGCGATGAAGTGAGAGAAAAGAACGCCTTTGAAGGTAATAAATTGATGTTCCTGAGCACGCTGGAGGAGAAGGCATGGCAGGACTTCTTGAGCGAATTCAACCAGAAAGCGGAGTGTAAAGTCGAGTGGGATAACTTCAAGGAGGAGTTGTAGGACGTTGTGATGGGATTTGGAGAACCTGTCCTGAGGGCCACTGGACAATACAAGAAAGCGAAAGGAGAGTTCCTAAAGAAGATGGTTCGACTGAGGGAAAAGACGCAGAGTGCCGAAGACAAATCATGTAAAGATTGCTTTACTCAAAAAGTAAAAACTGAAAATAAGGAAACTAGGACTAAATTAATGATAAGAGTAAGACTGATAATTATAATTAAACATACTAATATTCTTTAGTCTGGAGAAGAAGGGAGGCGAGAGTCTGATAAAGGGGACCTGGACAAAGAAGTGGAATTAGTGATGATTGTGACTACGACCCCTAGCAGACGCATAAGGTCTAGGAAAAGGAAACGGAAGGTAGAAGAAGCAAGTCCTTCGACGGAGGTGGTTTCGGAAAAGAATTTTCAGCGGTCCGGAGGTTGGCGGAAGTGTAAGACAAAATGGAGGCCTCAACGACTCCAGGGATGGAAGAAGACTTCAAACCTCAGAAGGCGAACGCAAAAAAGGGTTCTACCAGTTGGCAGATGTGGCAAACAGACGTTGGCTAGGATTGAATCTCAACTCAACACCAGAGTGCAGGGAAACAAGTGACAAATGATCCGCTTGAGAGAAGAGCAACGAGAAACACCGCTCGCCCCTGGTGGATAGACCTAGAAACCATGAAAGAATTAGAAAGCTGCCTGAAGAAACTTGATCGCGGAATATCCTCATCGGCACAACCATTGATGGCGAATGCTTTTGTCAGGACGGCGGGGCAGTTGATGTTCACGTGGAGCTTGGCAGGAGTTGCACTGGAGATGCTGACTTCTTGCGACAGACCCAAGTTAGGCGCGTGTATCCGATGTTGAGGCAGCATATTACTCGAGACAATTCTGGACTAACTCTGGCGCGGAGGAAAGATGCCACCTGTTTCTTGAGATCGATCATGTCAGTGGTGCCGGATACCACCGTCCAGGCATGTGGTAGGGAGACGAAAAAGCTGGAAGAGAGAAAAAAAACAATCAAATAAACCGGAGTAAACCTTGAGTGAAATGTGGACAGCTGAAGCTGCCCAATGGTTCAAAAAGAAAACTTGTGTCTTGAGCTAAAACTTATTTAATTCAAACCTCCTTGAGTTATACTTAACCAGCAAATCAATTCTTGAGTTGCTTTACAATTTAGTTATTCATTTCTGGAGGTCGTGTCTGAATTTAAGTACCCAACTTAAATTTCTTGAGTGTATTTTATATTGTTATGTTGAGTTAGAAAGAGTTTTAGGTTGATCCATCTGAAAGGGATCGAAGATCCACTGTCTAATAAAAGTAACTGTATACGTAAAGTTCCGACTTTTTTTAAACGGCGTCCGTGTTTTTGGGTATTTTGAGACCTGAATATGTGGGCGTTCTTATTTTCTAGGTTGGAGGTATTTTTGTAGTAGCCTTTAAGCTGTAACACGGTTTGTAGTCTCATGTCGCGAGTGAACCGAATTGGCACCGACCGCTTGAGGTAGAAAAACACAAGAGATAGTGTCCATGACTCTTGAGCCAATAGTCATAGGGCCTATTTATTTTTAACCTCATATGTGATTTAAAAAGGCGACTGTTAGAAATAACGTATCAAATACACAACGGCCGATTGAAAAACGAAAAACAGTCCCTAATTACCCTAATTCTACTGTTTTAACCTAGCGAAATGATTTTCTAGTCTGTTTAAGAGCTAACTTTTATTACCAATTTTAGGCCATCGCCCAAACGACTTTTGATCAGCTTTCCTTTGCATGCAACAATAACCTCATAGTTGGGTCTCGGTTCCCCAAACAACGTGATTTATACTAAAAACGCCGCTACGAACCACAATTAGGGATTTTTGTGACAATTATATACTCGATCCATTAGAGATGGATTGACCCTTTCCCGGTCTTCATTTGCTCATGCTCGGAAATACTGTAACCTTGTTGGATTAAATAAATGCGTTCAGGGCAACACAGCAGCTGTCGCATAAGAGTTTAAGAATAAGAGTCTTTAAGAGTCTCTGGGCTCCGGGCCTTCAATTCCAACCGCTCCCGGAGATAACGTCGTTATCTCCCCATTTCAGTTTCCCGGGAGGGTTGGGATCCGCCCCAAGGGCCTTCCTTTCTGTTCGCAGTTTTCTTCTGATAAGCAACTTGTCGAGTCCTCGTGTTACGATGAGAGGATTTTTCTTCTCTTATTCCTCCCTTTCGACTGTTTTTCGTTTTTCAATCGGCAGTTGTGTATTTGATACGTTGTTTGTAACAGTCGCCTACATGAATCACATTTCAGGTTAAAGAAAAATAGGCCTTATGACCATGGGCTCAAGAGTCTTGGACACTATCTCTTGTGTTTTTCCACCTCAAGCGGTCGGAGGCAATTCAGTTCACTTGCGACATGAGACTACAAACCGTGTTACGGCTTAAAGGCTACTACCAAAAAATCCTCCATTCTAGAAAACAAGAACGCACCCATGCTCAGGTCGCAAAATAGCCAAAACACACGAACGCCGTTAAAAAAAAGTCGAAACCTTACGTATACAGTTAATTTTCATTAGACAGTGGGCCTTTTATCCATTTCAGATGGATCAACCCAAAACTCTCCCTAACTTAACATAATAATGTAGACCACACTCAAGAAATTTAACTTGGCTACTTGCATACCGACACGACCTCTAGAATTGAGAAACTAAATTATAGACTAACTCTAGAATTAGTCCGGTAATCAAATCTAACTCAAGAAGTTTGAAATGAACAAGTTTTAACTCAAGATACAAGTTTTCTATTTGGACCATCGGGCATTTTCAGCTGTCCACCTTTCCACCGAAGGTTCACTCTGGTCCACTCGAACTCGATCTTCTGTATTGGTTCCCGTCACCATTTGTTTCCGTCACTCTCGATCTTTTGCTAAGAATAAGAGAGCTGTACTCGCGTTCGATTTATATGGCGAAATTGCGAATAGCAATTTCACGCTCCTATTTCTTGAACTACTTTCCCGCAATTTTAGTTTGATTCTTCTGATCTTATTTTCTCGTATTTTCAGTTATCGCGAGAGAAACTTGAGCATGACAGGCTCAATTTGAAATTTTGAAAAATGAATTTCACCCCAAAATCAAGACTAAACGTTGCTCAAGGTCAAACTTCCAAATATAACCGACTGGCACATACTCCCCGGACTCAAAATCGATGTCCTCATTGCGTGTCGCCGGCTGTCACTGAGCCCCCATGATGTTGAGTGCGTCCAAGATACAGTTCCAGTGGTCATTTACAGAAGTTTGCAGCAGACTTAAGTTAATCTACACCACAAAAATAACAGCCATACAAAATTGTCACATTATCGCTAAACAGCAATCAAAATATGCATTCACCTGCACCCTGAATTCCACATTTATAAGCTGCACATTAACAAAATTTCTTTTGTTTGATCCAATCAGAAAATTGTCATGCAGCATTTTGACTTATATAATAAATATAATATACTAATTACAATATTTCTTTTATTAAAATGTCTTTTCCGTGCCCTCAGATTTCATCTGAGCTCACGCTCAAGCTCCTTTTTCTCTCCTCCGCTCACGACTCAAGAACCAACCCCTGGACAATCTGTTCAGTTCGTGCCCCTCGTCTTCGAGGTACTGGGTCCTGACACACTCAACGCCGTAATTTGCCTCGCCAGTTGTTCTTCATCATCGGAACTGATCACGATCTCTTCCCATGCCTTCAGCTGTTCATAGGCTCGCATCCACTCCGTCTGTTCTAGTAATTTTTTCGCCTGATTCGGTAAAACCTTCATTTTAGATTCCTTATTCAAGCAAAAGGAATTGCTGAAGCAAAAGGTAAGCTCAAGCTCACGTTCTTCGCCAAGTCCTCCTCCAATATCAAATCCCTCGCCTTGGTATTATCTCTAGACATTCTATCAACCCTTTTCCATCGCGATGGGTCAGCAAGGGTCTCTTGAAGGCCTCCTCCAGGAACTGGGCAAGGAACTGTCGGCCAGGAACTGTCGATAATCTTTCTGATGCTTCTTCATGTGATTCCTCGTCACCGTGTACAGCCAACACGTCAACGTCGCCCGAAACCATGAAAAGTATCTTATGCGACTCCACACGTCCACACGTGCCTCACCTCCTTGGGCACAGCGAAATCTTTACACGCAGTCTCGAACAACTCAAGCCTCCGGCTGTAGTCGATGGCATGTTTTGACTCCACTGTTGATGCCCTCGATTCTCGATATTTCGTCACATTCTCCTCGATCCATCGCAACGCCAACATCGAGCTCACAACAAAAAGAGTGACCTTCTGCTGATGATTGGGTAGCCCTATTGACCGAATCTCTTCCACATCCCATATCAAGCAGAGGTTTGAGTGCTCCGGGTACCAAACTGCTGTGCCAGACTATGGCATGGGCATTCCCCGTGCGTCAGGTTGATGCTCCGGAGGTTGCACTCTCCCGAAGCTTCCAACAGAGGTTCAAATTCCGTCATCTTTTCGTGTCACGTCGCTACCCTCCATGTCTGGGGCACTATTCATCGCTTTCCCAATCGTATTCTGCCTTTCAAAGTCATAAAGAAAAACTCGTATTTTCTTTTTCTTGACTCCATAGTTCTTCTCCCCAGATCTCACTCAAGTCCACCAATCTCCAGGCACCGCTCCTAGCATCTTTGGCAACAACCGATGCGAGTGTTGCGACATTCGTGCCAATCGAACACCTTTGGGCACCGCGAAAGCCTTGTCGATTAAAACCCTCTGACTAGATGCTTCCACCATCGCCATGTGCAATGGCTAATGTCTTCCGCACAGGTTGGCCTTGAGTGATCCCACCAGAGACTTCGCATTCATTGGTAAACTGTAGGCCTCGCTCGCGGGAAATCCCATCTCCGACTCAAGACCGATCTTCCATCCCTGATGTGCTTCTGGATCATTTGTAACACTCCTGGCCAAAACTCTGCGCTTAACGCCGTCACCCAACGAAGTTCGGACTCTAGCATCACTAGAGATTGTAAACTGCACATCCTCGAAAAGAATCCCAATGCCGTCGCTATTTTTACAGTGGTGCTCGCGTAACATTCAGCCACTATCTACACCTCGCTTTTCTCCGTCTCCAAGATGTCACCGAACCAAGTGGCTAAATCCTCCCTCTGAAAGGATTGTATTCAGACACAGGACCTCCCGTCACAAGAATGCTCTCCAGCTCCACATGCCAGGTCCAGACAACTGCCCGGCTCTATCTTCTTTACTAGCTTATCCAGCTTGCTCATTGCTCCCTCCTATTCCCCTTGATGAGGTAGGATAAGTTTATGCACTACATTCAAATTCCCCAAATCTTCATCCTTCTCTGGAGACAGTCTCACCCGCTCCGTGACTTCTTCGATCAGGCTTGCCTGGGGATTTGGGCACCAAGATGGTCTCAGCAAACTCCAAACAGTCCCCTGATTTGTTAAAAAAACAGTCCCCAGATTTGTAAATCGTCTCCGCTTCCCAGTCTTAGTTCAACCTTTTTGTCTGAACGCGGCACACTGATAACTTCCAGCATCTTCTCAAGTAACAAACCCAGGCTCGGTTTTTCACTTTCTATTGGGTCAATCTCAACTATTTTCTCCGGCCAAAATTTTAACAATTCCACCACCTCAAAAGTCATGCAAGCGTTTCTGGCCTCCGGGTCCAAGAAAGGGTTATATGCTATCCCCATCACTCCAGACGCATATTGATATTCTCCCCGTTTCGTGGGCCTTGAGTAGTCTTCTGCCAGAGCCAAGTTGCCATGCATATCATGATCCTCGTCGAATTTCTTGTTGGAGAACCTCCAGATTTCATCAAGCTTTCCATGGTTCTCTAGAGATTGCCTTGAGCCATCCCCCTGGCAATCACAGTACTCTGGTACAGATTCGAGATGATGGTGGAGACTCCCCTTTCCATTGTCTTGCTTCCTATCGCTCTCTGATGACACAGATGGACGGTGGTATCAGACATCACTGAAATCATCAATCTCAAGAAACAGGTGGCACCTTGCCTCCTCGTTAGACTCAATCCAGAGTTATCACGAGCAATGTGCTGCACCAGCGTTTGGTACACACGCAAACCTTTATCGCCCAGTTTGAGTTTGTCATGCAAAGTCAATGCCCATAACGCCACTCACGCCAAGCTCCACGAAAACGACAACTGTCCTGCTCTCCTGACAAAAGGATTCGCCATCAATGGTGGTGCCGACGAAGGTGCTCTCATCGCATCTTCAAAATACTCCAGCAGCAAATTTTCCCAAGTTCGCCCCAGCTGGCTCTCAACCTCTAGCCTGTTAACTTCGGCTCTCTGTTGGGTAGCCCAATTCCGGCGCTTCCTAGATGCCCCGCGATCAAGTACTGTCAGGCAATTCTCCAGTTCATTTGTGGTTTCCAAGGCTATCCACAAATGCATGAGCTGTGTTCCTCGTCACACCTCTCTCAAGAGGGTCACTTGTCACTTGCTTCCCAATATCCTGGTGCTTAGTCGAATTCCAATCTTTACCGACATCCACTTCCCACATTTGTCCACTGGTGGAGCCCCTCTTCGCATTCGCCTTCTGAGGTTTGAAGTCTTCTTCTTACCCTGGAGTCGTGGAGGCCTCCATTTCGACTAACACCTCAGCCAACCTCCTGGTTGCCGAGCTGCCCTTGTAGGACGCTGTGCCCTTGTAGGACGCTGTTTTCCATCGCGCTAGGACCATGGGAGTCATCTCTTTCACGTTCTTCTCTGAAACCGCATCCGCCGAAGTATTTGCCTCTTCTACCTCCCGTTTCCTCTTCCTAGGCCTTACTTCTCTACTCGGAGGCGCCGTTATCATCACTGACTCGACTTCTTTGTCCAGGTCCGCTTTTGCCCCCAACTTTTTTAGCCTTAAGAATTTTAGTATCTTTAATTATATTACCATTTTTATTTTTATCATCCATTTCGACCCTAACTTTTTATCATCAATTTTTATATTCGGAGTAGAGCTATCTTTACATGGGTTGGTCCCGGTATTCTGCTTCTGCTCCCCCATGCTAACCATCTTCTCAAGCAGTTCTTTTCTCACTTTCTCGTCCAGTCCAGTACCTATCAGGACAGATTCTCCAAGTTTCACCACTGTGTCCCACAGCTCTTCCTTGAATTCGTCCAGCTTAGCCTTGCTCTCCACTCTCTCGTTGAACTCGACCAGGAAAAATTCCCACGTCTTCTCCTCTAGCGTGTTCAGGAACATCCCCTTGTTGCCCTTACTTCATTGGTCAAGAGCACCATTCCCATGTTAGAGGGTTCACTCGCTAGAGGAAGCTCCAGGGTCTTCCGGGGAGACCCCAAAGGTGGAGTGGCCGTGTTTGTCCAGTCATACCCACTCAGATCTTGCAGTAACTCACGTGTGGCGCCGGGACTGAAATCCCTGTTCGCTGCCCCTTCGTCGGGCGTAGTCCCCACCTCAATTTCTTGTTCAGCCTCGCTGAGGGTTTCGTCCATCCTTTCTCACTCTCCTGACTCGGTTTGATCCCTCTCTAGTGCGTCTGTGAATCTATTCTCCACGGAAAGGTTTCTCTTGTCTCCTGGGATCCCACTGACAGGGGGTGAAGGTGTCGTTGTTGGATCCGTTACCTTATATTCAGTGAGGGGTACATACAAAATTCTTGCTGCATCCAACTTTCGTCCCTGCGGTTGCAACTCCACTTCTTGCAATCCATAAGGTTCCAGATGTTTTCTTGTGCTGAACTTTATGTCATCCTTCAGGGCTAAGTGACCTTCCTCCACGATCATCCTTTCGTCGTCGTAGATGGGCAACTTGCTCTCGAATCCTGCCTTCTCAAGCGTCTTCAGAACTTCCCGAATCTCGTACTTCGGAGGCATCGAACCCCGCGTCTTCTTTGCTTGCGTAGTCCACGAATTTATTTTGATTCTACAGGTGTGAAAATATACTGCTGACGAATACCCGATGAACAAGGGGTCCCTGCTATCCATGAAGACCCTTTGCTGCTGCTCCACCACTGCTCTCGCATGTAAGGAAGGGACTACCATAGGACTATTCATTCCCAACGTCATCCGCCTCACCTTCGGGAAACACTGTTTCACTCATCCGCGCTCTCAAGTCCTCCTGTTTGCACCAGTTCAGTGCCGCCCCATCAAGAACGCTGATTAGACTCACGTGCACTACTGTGTGTCGATACGCTGCCACAAGTGGATCCGGGAAGGCGCACGTCACGGCTGGCCCGTAGACACAGGTCACCACCTCTCCCAGCCCTCTGATCAACTTCAAGGCATCAGATCTCATCGCCAAGCACAATTCGGTATCTCTCCATTTTCCTCCCTCACTTCTTCTCTAGTCTTTGGGCTTCTTTCTTTGCCTGTCAAATGCCGGTTCTGCATCAAGAGATAATCCACCAGTAGCGTCTCCAGTCCGGCAGCACATTTGTAAGAATAGGTCTCCACATTTGGGTGGGCCTTCCTCACCGATACGGGTTCCCCATACTTCATCAGTCGACGAAAGGTCAGGTCCCCATGTGTCACGAGTACAAAGGTCAAGCACCCGTCGATCGGCAGCGTCTCCACACCTCTGCTAAACATGTATGCCGGACCCATGTTGAATAAATACCTGGGTATACCAGGTACAAGGCCAGTAGGAGGTTGATAGGCATATTCAAGAGCTCCTGCACAAACGCCTCGAAAATCGTATTCCCCGCATAGAATACTTTATCCATGTACTTCTTCTCCCAGCATGGACTGAAGAATCTGAAGATCTCTTACGACTCCCGGGTCCTCAGTTCGCCCTTTGCATGCTCCCTCCAGAAGCCTCCGATAGTGACTTCATTGGCTGCCGTGACAACCCTCCCCACCATCATCTCTCTCTTTTCTGCAACTTGCAGCTGTTCCTCCAGAAACTCACATATTTGCTTCACCAGTGGTGGAGCGCTCTCTCTCGTTTTGTCCGTTACGTTCGCGAGTCTTGGGATCAGGAACGGCCATCACCCTCTCTCTTGCGTCAGACGATATCCCATCTACTCTACTTGCTTCTCGACTGCAGCCACGTTCTTCCTCTCGTTGTTTGGTCCCCTCGCCGTGCTGGTGGAGCTTGTAATCGTCAGGTCCATACTCCGAAACCACAGGCTGGCTGTCAGATGAATTATCACGGGATGGTCATCCCCTACCTCTGGGTTGAACTTCAATTGCCGGGCAAGATTCGACACCTGCAGACAAAGGACCTCATCCAACACAATCAAAATGTCCGCGAGCTCGTAAAAGCCCCTTAGAGCGTGGGACACATCCACCCACGCTGCTGCAACCTCCGACTTCAGAAGCCTGAAGTTCACTGGTTCTAGCTCGCGATTTGTGGCCGCCATTAGCTTCCGCCATCCGTTTCCCTCCGCAATCAGAATCAACATGGCATACACTTACTGCAGAGCAGGTGGCATGCCTGCGTAGCCTGGTGATGACGCGAACACCACCTTTGTTTTCGATCCCATCCGGGATGCTACCAACTCCTGAACCTCATTCAATGCATAAACAGTGTCTGGATTGCCTCCCAGATCTTTTATGGTGTTGGCACCCCACTTCTCAAGTGCTCAAGTAGTCCAGCCGCGTGTAGGTGATCATTCATTCCCGCAAATAACAATAGCTCGGGCTCACACGGTTTCTCCGACTTTATTGTGACGATCAGGGTCAGCATCTGAGTCAACTCTGCTCCCGGTAGTAGGCACACCAAAGTCTCTGTCCAAAACAACTTCGGTGACGTCCCCTCGAAATCCGATACCGCCACAATGTTTGCTCATGCCGCTCCAGGACCCGATCGATCATAAACTGCCCACGTCTTGGCCAGCTGAGAAGTTCAACAGAATCTTCCGTACCTTGGGTCTTCTGCAAGTTTTGAACCCATGTACGCCGTGTCAGGAAGCCCCATGTTCTTCGGATCAAGAAGCTTGTCCACCGTTGTTGATTGGTCCCTTTACAGCTTTCTTGGGAATCCACGTCAAGTCCACCGTATCCAGTGTCTTGGCTCGAGAAAACTGCGCCTCATGTGCCTTCAGCCAATCCACACAAAAGCGATTGCTCAAATCCTCGTGTGACAGACTCTTGAGCCCCAGGACCTCCGTTAACTCTCGCCTACAGGCCAGATCCTCGAGATCCACATCCTTCACTCGTTCCAAGTACTTGGTTCTGCTTGCTTCCCCCGGATCTTCTAGTTTCTTCTTGCTGTCCGCCATCACTACTGACGACACAACCGAGCTCTAGGGCGTAGAAGACTCCGCCTCGTCTCCCTCCATGGGTGTCAATCTTAACTGTCTGCTTCTGCAGCTTGTTGAGCTCCCTCTAGAGTCGATCCCTCCCCCCAAGTGATCAGCCACGGGCCTGGCTGAAAAGAAGGAAGGTATCGGGGGTGGACCAAAGGTGAACTGACCAGTCTCCACCAGACCGACTCAACGAAGTCTACGTGTCTCTGAAAGACGCCGTTCAGCCACTCCGTGCCCCTAGGCCTGTCGAAATGGGTGCCATCCGAGGACGAATTCTCCGGAAGGCAATCTTCCATCATTCTTGCTACGTCAAGCACTCTCACGGGCAGCACACTTCTTTGTTGAACTTGCCTCACAATCTCATTGATATTTCGCTTTCTTCCATTCATCTCCCTCGCGCTCTGGTCGGCCATCATGTTGTAGGGGACGGTGCAGATGGTAAGCACTGCTGGTTCCAGATAAATTCTCAGCTCCTCAAGAATGCAATTCATTTTGTCCTGTAGCCTCAACATCTTTCTTGACTCGCCCCTGGACACGTCGTTGGTCCCCGTCATCAGAGTGACTGTGTACGTTTTCCCCATCTCAATCATCTCTAGGGACGCCAACACCTGGGGCATTGCTGCGCCCAAGAAACTGAATACCCCAACTTGCCAATGGGCCTGGATCCTCGTCAAGACCAGGACGAGACTGTCCCCTATAATCAAGTGCACTGTGCCTTCGAGAATTCTCGGCTGCACGAAGTACTCTGCCCAAGCGGCGTCTCACTCGTTGCGCTGCCGTCCAATCCTCTCGGTTATGTCGATGATATGCGCCGTCAGTGTTCTTCTTGTAGCTCGAAATCACGACGCTCCTCACTGGATATTCTCTACAAGTGGGTGGTTGTTCCTCACGCGCTGCGTTCTCAAGAGCTCTCGCCTGCAATCTCTCCTGCAACTCCTGAGGTCTGATGTTCCCGTTCGATCAATCCTGGCAGCGCAATGTCCATTAGTGGTCTGACTCGACTTGCCTCTAGATTTCTCATGGAAGAGACGGGCTCGGGTGCTGTCCATACTTCCAGGCCTTCGTTCAAATGTCCTTGAGCAACGCGGTCCAAGTTGAAGCGGCCGCTCGATCTGGCTCTATCAGTGTCTCGATCTAGTCACTGCTGGCTCAGTCATCGTCCTCTTCTTCTCCTTGCCACTCGCGACTGCTTGCTGCCTTCTTTGTAGTCGTTCAATTTCTTACTTTATCTGGTCACAATTTGCCACAAATTATTCTAGTCTCTGCTCTTGCTCCCAATCTGCCCTCAGCAGGTCCCGGTCAAGAATCGCCTTGTCTCGTTCAAGTATCGCCTGGTCCTGGTCAAAATTGGCTTGATCCCTATCGAGAACCGCTTAGTCCCTATCCAGATAGGCCTTGTCCCGTTTCCTGTGGGCCCTTTCAAACTCCCTTTTCATATTGTTGAGATCTGAGTATGACTCTTCCGTCTGTTTTGCCCGGAACATCGATAGTGGTTTGCTGGTGGGTTGGGTTCCTGCCCCTGCTGGTGGTCTGATTGGAAGCTAAAATTCTCCTGCACCATATTCCATAGTGTTACTCAAGCCAAGACTTCTCGCAAAGTCGAATCCTCTCACGCCTCCATCCACATTCCAGGATATCATCTGGTCTGCTCTTGATTCGAGATTCAATCCGAAGTGTAAGCCACCATTAACACGGCCTCAGTCGCTGACTCCCTGTATCCCCCTTGCGACTCCAGTTGCAGGATGCCATTGAGCATTACCGCGAGCCTCTCATCCACTTGCGTGTAGTCGAGGTCCCTCAAGCGCTTGTATAGCTCGTCGAGGTGGGTTTTCTGAACGCTGCTGGCACAGACTTCTAGAAACGATCTGCCATTGCTGTGTTTCTTTCTCTCAAGAGATCTCACGAACCACCAACTCAAGAAATGTCGTACAGAGTCAAACTCAAGAAATATCTTTCCCAGATTAACATTCAAGAAAAATCCTTCTCTGGTACCACCAATGAAGGACTGTTTGAAGTCTCTTCTTTCTTTTTTCCGACCAACTGCGATTTAGTTGTCGTTTCAGTTTTCAAATCAATCTGAAAATAGAATTCAGTTTTAGAACAAGATATTTTCCCCTCGTGTCTAACCTAAACCTCCTCTTTACTAACTTTAAAATATTATCCTAACAACTCCAGTAAAACGATTTATCTTATGTTTTAGCAACATCAACCCTTTATAAGATTCAATTGTCATGCCAACCACATTAAAACTCATCTGCCTGACTCGTGTTCCCCTTTTGCCTAGCTCAAGACCCTTATGTCCCCTAACTCAAAGCCCTCACGTCCATCCAAAGCTCAGGCGATGCTCAATAATTACTTCTTGTGTAGATGTACCATTATTTACGTTTCCGCAAAGACCACGTGTAGGATAGCGTATAGTTCTCTAAGGTTCAATCTGTCCCCCCCCCCCTGTTCGGATCGTAGACCGGCATTGAAACCTCTCGTATCCCTCTTTCGACTAGCAAAAACCTCAACCTTGTTAATGCCAATACCACATTCTCGGGGTCTATCATTATTCTTTCACTGACTCTCGTCACCAAAAAGCACAGGTATTTACCGGAAACTAGTGAAACTGAATGAGGGAGTGCGGCCATTTCCGCACCCTGGTCTCTGCTTGAACAGAAACTCCACGTTCTGGTATTCTTTTTTGAAGTCGGCTTCCACTCTAGTATTGAAGCTCATGCCCGCTGTTATCCAGATCGCGCTGGTCTTATCTGACAAGATGAAGTCGCTGTCTGTGATCAGGATGTTTTCCGAATAGTCATTCGGAATCTCAAACTTAGTCTTGAAATTT
The DNA here is from genome assembly GCF_963678635.1 of Symsagittifera roscoffensis. Lineage (NCBI taxonomy): Eukaryota > Metazoa > Xenacoelomorpha > Acoela > Convolutidae > Symsagittifera > Symsagittifera roscoffensis. Next base: position 57,424,486 of record NC_087065.1, read on the forward strand.
CTTCCAATGGTAGGCTCAGCTCCCTCCTGATCCAAGTCCAGGCCGTTAGTCTCTCTCACTTCCCTGAGCTTCTTTATCATTAAATTTTCGGTGTGGGTAAGTCCTACCCCCACTCCCCGGTCAAAAATATTTATCGACGTCCCCATCGATCGTACCTGGCTCAAGTTATCCGGTGGTATTTCCAGTGGCCGGTCAGCGGCTGTCCAACTGAACAACGGGTTCTCTGTTTTTACATGTTTCGCTTTGCGCCTCCTTCTCGTCAGCCTCTAGGTTATGCATCAACTCCAGTATCCTCAAGTTTGTATTTTCCCTTCTTTCCATCTCGCCTTGTTCTAGCTCCATTTCTCTTTCTGGCATGGTGTGATCTTATTGCATGGAGTGGTCACTGTCGTTTATAACATACCACTCCTCATTGACTACCAGCACACCCACGTTCACCAACTCTTCTCCTATCTCTTCAGAATGTATCTTTTTGATCAAGAAGTCATCACCATACCTGTTTTATCTCATGCTTGTCTTCTTACACCCACCTTTTCTGGTTTGTTTCGTTATTTGTAAATCTGGTTAATTCCATCTTTCTCTAAGAAAGGTCCTTTGTCCGAATCTATCTCTATTTTTTCGTTGACATCCATGCTCACATTCTGGTTGCCATCATTCTTCTCTCTGGTGCCTTTCTCGTTCAACTCGCATGCTGATTCTACCAGTAGATACTCGAGTCCTTCCATATTCTGTGGTACGCACCAGTCTTCTGGTGATGGGACGTGAGGTTTCAAATTTTCGTAGTGCGCCGCACGCCCTGTTCTCAAGCGATAGAACCGACCCTGCTGGTGCACGACCGTTATCATAAACGGCTCTTTCCGTTTCTTCAATAGCTTTTTTGTCCCTTTTGGAACACCCATACGTATTGTCCCACAGCATACGGTTTTGCCTGAAGTAATTTTTCATCGTACTTTTTCCGCTGTCACATCTGTGCCTGTGCTGTGTTCCTTCTGCACAGCTCAATCAATTCCTGTTGTCTCCTGACTGCTTCCTTCACATATGCCTGGGGCGACGTCTTCTTTCCCTCATATTCCGAATAGAAGAAGGTCAGGGACATCGCTCTCTCTCTATCTGTTAACATCATGAAGGGACCGATCCCCGTTGTTGAGTGTTGCGTGCTATTATACGCCCCTACCACCTGCCGCAGATATTTTCCCAGTCGTTCATATATCTCGAGCAACACATCCTCAGCATGTTCACTAGTGTTCTGTTCTGTTCTGTTCATTACTCCATTCTTTTGTGGATGGTAGGTCGTTGAATGAGCCTGTGCAATGTGGGATCTTCTCATTAGTTCTTTTGTCAGGTGCCCACGAATGCCTTCCCATTGTCCGATTGGAATGTCATCGGACAACCATATCGTGATATCCAGTGCGTGACATCCAGTGATTCCACAGACTTACGAGGGAATTTCATTTTCCTAGGATCCTTCACCTGCAGGCACGACAGACATGCGTTCACCCATCTTTCTCAAGTCTTCCTCAACCCTGGCCAATCAAACATTTGTAGTATTCTTTGTTGTACCGTGTCTATCCACTGATGTCCCATCTGGTCATGCGATCTGAACAACACTTCTGTCTGGTATAGCTGAGGTAGTATGATGAGGTTATGCTTTTTTACTATTTTTTCTTCGTTTTTTCTCCTACAAGTTACCACGCCTTCAGCTGTGTGATAAAGTAAGTTCCTTCTCTCTTTGTAGAACTGGCTCAAGATCTTGTAACTATCCTCTTTCAGGTCTCCCTTCTCTTTCACTCCCGTCCGAATCCCTTTTACGAGGTTGCTCATCATTTTGTCATTCTTTTGGGCTAATATCAAATCCGACAGCCTGTGTCTCGCTTTGACGTGTTCCTTTATTGCCATCATTTGACCGTTCATTTCTCCGGGATTGTGGATGTCGTCTTTAAGCTTCACACAAACTATCCTTCTCAATACCGCCCTGTCGTCCTCTGGTTCTACATTCGTCCTGATGTTTGAATTGCAGGATAGCTCCCTGAATGGTTTTTTTGACACTGCTATCTTCTCAAGCTCGTCCCCTCCATACAGGTCATGATGTTCCAGGTTGTACGTCCCTGACGAAGGATCTGTTTGCAACTCCCTGTCGTGGTACCTCATTTTTTCTTCAGCTTATATTGTGCAAAGACTGTCTTGCTCATCAACACTCTCCTCCGAACCATCATCCCATTCTTCCGACTCCCCGGACAAACTCTTTTCCTCATCATCTCTTTCTGGTTTCCGCCACTCCCCAGACTCTCAATCTAGTCCAAGGTGTTCAAGTTCCTCCTTGAACGACACTCTCTTCCTTCGTATCGTCGTCCGCCGGAGTATTTTTTCCGGGATTCTCTCGACTGGTGTTCGCACCACCTCCTTATTCTCTTGCTCCCTGTTTTTCATAGAGTCCCCGTCATGTTTTATTTCCCCTCTTTTCAATATGGTGACTTCCAGTCTGTCTTTACTACTTTCCGAGACCACAGGTTTGTCGTCTGCTAGTCTCTAGAGTAGTCTCCTTAAATCCTCTCCTACCGTCACCTTTCCTGTTTCCACTTCACTTCGTCGAGGTCGTAGCTTTTTGCCTTCAGCGTTTCTCTCACTATCTTCGACTTGAGCATTATTTCCATCGGCATCCCCAAATCTCTTTTGAGAATTTCTTTTACTTCATGTTCAGTTGGTAATTCCGGATGGTCCTCTATCGATTTTCCTGATTTATCGAGCCATCTCTTGAGCGGTAGGCTATCATATGTTTCCTTGTTCATAAAAAAAACATCTTTGATCTCCGGTCTATCAATTTACCTTAGATCCTGTCTCTCATAGAATTCCGTCTTCTTGCTCAAGCTGTCGGCATTTTGATGATTGTCCCTCGCTCTGTGTTCAATGATCATGTTGTAACCATCCAACCGCACAATCCATCTCCCGATGCAACTCTGGTCCATTGAGTACGTTTTCAACCAACTGAGTGCTCTGTTGTCGAGCCGTAACTTGAATGGTTCGCTACCTAGTAATGTCCTGTATTTTTCCACAAAGGTGACGACCGCAAACATTTCCGCTTTGGGTGCCCGTACTTCATTTTCATTTCACTCAAGACTGTGATCCCGTAGGCGATCGGTCTCAACGCTGTCTTTCCGTTCCACTCCTGGTCTTGATAGAGTATGCCAGAGATCGCTACTACTGATGCATCAGTATCCAGAACGTACAACCCTTTTTCTGTTGGCATGCCTAGCACAGGTGCTTCACACAGTTCTTTCTTAATTCTTTGAAATGACTCCTATGCCGCGTTATTCCACGTAAATTTCTTGCCCTTGTGCCTCATGAGTTGTTGCATTGGATATACTTTATCCGCATAGCCCTGGATGAACTCCCTGTACCAATTCGCAAAACCCAATAAGCTCATCAACTGGTGTTCTGCTTTTGGCAATTTCCATGGCAGTACTGCCTCCAGCGCGTCTGGGTCTGGTCTAATGCCATGTTTGTCCACCATTCTCACCAGGTATTCAATCGAGTACTTAGGACTCACACTTCGAGGGCTTGCATTTCAGTCCTACCCTTTTCATGCAAGCTAACACCTCAACTGGTCGTTCAATGTGGTCCTCCAGGGTAGGTTTTGCAATCACCACGTCATCTACATAGAACTTTACCAAGTTGCCATATTTTTTCGTTACGCTAGTCAGTGCTTGTGCCATTAGTCGTTGGAACGTGGCTGTCGCATTGCAAAGGCCAAAGGGCATCATTTTCCACTAAAACAACCTCAGCTCGCACGCAAATCCCCTCTTGTCCCTGTCTTGTTTTCTCAGTGGTACCTGCCAAAAAGCCGACCCTTGATCAAGAATTGTTAACAATTTGGCGTCTCCTAATTTTGAAAGACTCTCATCTATCCTAGGTATGGGATAGGCATCCTTCACCGTGACGGAATTCAGATATCAAAGTCACAACAAAACCTAAGTTGGTCTCTTTTCTTTTTAACCATCACTACTGCACACGCCCACGGTGATTTGGATGGTTATATCATGCCATACTCTGATAGGGTCCCTATCTCTTTTCTACAAGCATCCGATTTGTTTGGGGTCATACGCCTCGCCCCCTACCTGTGCGGTACCGCCGACTCCTCTAGCTCTATTTCATGTTCAACGATATTTCAGCATCTGTTGATGGCTGCCTTATGTCTCGAAAAAACATCCTGATTCCTATCTAGAACATCCTTGATGGCTTCGAGATGTTCGTCTGTTACCTTTCCCTTAAGTGTTCAATTTCTGAAAATACCAGTTTATCCAATACCAATTCCTCTGGAAATTTCGAACAGTTCAAAAATCCATCGTCTGTCTCTGACTTAAGCGATTTCACAAGAACTGATGAATATTTTATTTTCTTCAATCTTCTCAAGATACAAATCTTTTCCTATGATTCGGGCAATCAAGAACTTCATTTTCTTTCACATTTTCAGTCATTTCATATCTAGTTTTCACGGGCAGTGCGTATCCCAGTTTCCTTCACCTCTGGATTGTGATTGGTATATCAAGAGTATTCAACAAGACACTGACGCAGAGGCCACTCTCGGTTATCGAAAAGAATCTTCCTAAATTAGTAGGGCTTGGTACTGTTTGGGCTTGGTACTTTACATACTTGTTTATTGTCACTTAGTTCATTATAGTTTCTCATCCGAAAACTTGCTATTGCCGCATCATTCGCTTTCAGCCTTACCCTCCTACTCAAGAAAACTGGAGCCTTATTTTCTTTCGCCAGTATCAAATTGACCGGATTAATTACGCACTTCCTTTCCGGATTTCGAATCCTGAACATTGCATTGTTAAGATCAATTGATACATCAAAATTCTTGATGAAATCTCTGCCTAAAATGAATTGGTCAGACTCATCTAGGTTCTCCACCACCAGAAAACTCATCCACAAATTGCGTTTCCCAGATTAAGGGCTATAATTGGTCTCCTGCCTAGAACCCGAAGCCTACCCCCCTTGTTTGCTGCTTTATCTTCACCGTTGCTCCTAGAGGCCGTTATCATCACATTATATATGATGTTAAGGTCACGCAGGTTACAGTCTGCATTCAGCTCCCTCTGCACGTCTTGTGTCGCCCGTAATATCGAGTCAGCGTTAGGACTAGGACACCATGATATCCTCATCAATTCCCACACTACCATCAAGCTCGTTCTCAGTAATTCATCTGAGAATCCCAACCCAAACTCCACTCTTTTGTCGGATTTTGGTACGGAAGGTGCAGTCACCTCTTCTTCCAAGACCAGTCCCAATTTCATCTGAGGATTGGTAGCGCTCTTAATCGTTACGATTCTTGACGTCCAGAATCTTAGCAACACTGCCTGCTCATAATCGAAGAAGCAATCGCGAAAGTCTTCACTCAGGAAAGGGTTGTACGCTATCCCTATGATTCCGGATACGTAGCTGTACTTCTTCTTGATCGGTCCACAGTACTCACTGGATTTCGGCAGTGCCCCCATAGATTCTTTGGTGAGTCTCAGCTCCTTGTTTGAAAATCTCCTGATTTCGTCTATCTTTCTCATAGGCTCTAACTCCTCGGGTTCTTTCATATTCACCCTCATTGGTTTGCTTTGCTGCATATCCAGCAGTGCTAACAAGAGTAAGGCTTTCGCTCGCTCATCGCCCTCCCTCAGCATCTTGACACAGGTGTTCAATGCAGGTACTGAAATCTGATCTAATTCTAATGCTGCTCCCTCTTGGATTATCAGATCCCTCAGGTTCGTCATAAGGAAAACCTTCTCTTCTTTTGACCTCTTCCTTTCTTCTGAATCATATTCTTTGCGAGTCAGTCCCATCATGCACCAGGCAAACCTCAGTTGTAACTCTTTTCTTACGTAAGGTACTGCCATGAGAGCGTGTATTCTTGGCGCAGTCCTCATCTCTTCTTCGAAGTACCGTAACACCACTGCTTTCCATGGAAGGCTCACCAACTGCTCCATCGTTTCTGGCTGTATCTCAGACGACGCTAAAGTCCCGTACGCCTTTTGCTTGAGGGTGGTGCCTTGCAACATTGTCTCCAGATAACCCTCCATGGCACTCTTGTCTTCCAGAGCTATCACATACCCTCTAGCCGAGTTTCGGTACTCTAACATCTCCATGTATCCACCGGCGGGTTCATCTATCAACACAGCATCCGATACTGTCAGTCGGTTATATTCCACAGGTACTAGTTGTCCTGCGACACTTCCCTTTCCGTGGTTCATGGGAGATGGCTTAAAGTCTTTCATTGTGCTCTCTCCACATTGGCTGAGTATTTCCATTTCTAAGGTCGCTCCGGTTAGAGTGCGGTCACTCCTTTTGGATTTGTAACCTGTTGACTTTATTCCCGCCATGACCTTGTCCCAAATCCATGACCTCTTCGACTCGTTTCCTTTTCGCTGAATTGACAGCTTTTATCGATATCTCCGAGTCCACCTTCGTCTTTCCTACTCTCCTCGGCATCACTTTGCTGCCTAACTTCATCTTCATCTCGTTGATCTTATCATTCAATTTCGATCGCATCGTTCCCCTGCTGGTTCATGACAGATACACCACCTCTCCTTTATCGTCCTGATGGGAGAGTTCGCTTCACTTTCATCAGTGGCTGAGTCAATCAACAACTCACTCAATCTCCCTTCACACTCATCAAGCTTGTCAAGGACTTCCCGCATCAACGGTCGGTTGAGACCTGTTTTCAAAATGGATTGGGTCCCATAGCTCTGAACTACTGTCCAGACTTCTTCCATGAACGCCACTCTGTCCAATCTACATACCGTCCTATTCTCATGGTCTCGGTGATGTACTTCCCACTCTTCTTCGGGCAACGTTCCCAAGAAGGGTACTCTGGATGAGCCCTCTATTCTTCTTCTTCTAGGTGATTCCATGAGGATTCTTTGTTCGATATTTCTTGAATTGCCAGGAGAGCTGCTCTCCGGCAAATTCCGTTTCATTTCCATAAAGTCTGATGGAGGCTCCAGTGTCGAAATGCCTTCATCCGCTGGCTCATTCGTCTCCAACGTATCCGCGTTGTTCTCAAGATCACTGAAGATATTGAAATCCAGGCTGGATACTCCTCTGTCGATGCCCTGTCGTCTTCCCCACCAGCTTGACTTGCATCTTGTTGCATGGTTTCTTCGGTTTGACGGTTTCCTCCCTGTCCGTCATCTCCTTCTGACATATCCTTCTTTGAGCTCGAGGGTCCTTGCTTATCATTGTCGGTTCCTTCCGGAAACTTCGGTATGATCAATGTACCGGCCGATCTATCTTCCTATTCTCCATGGACCACTTTGATTTCCTCGCAGCCGAAGGGTGCTAGGAAGGTTCTCGTTCGCAGCGTTCCTACAACCGTCAACTCCGGTTTCACACTAGTCAGGATCAAGGAGGCCTCAGGCAGTTCGGTCCTGCCTCTCATCTTCATTGGCGCTAAGCCCAATCCCGCCCATTCCTCGTCAAATCTACCAGGCTTAGGAGTCGCGGCGTTGCTTATTCGCCTTCTCGTCGCTTGATCCGTATAGGCAAATCGTGTGTACTGTAACACGGCGGCATTTCTTCCCACAAAGTACGTATCCATCGTTGCCACGAAATTCCCTACCCTCCTTTCATTGGTTTCGAATGCTCTCAACCTAGGAGTTTGTACCACGGAGACTGCTCCGAGCAACATCCTTCTTATCAGAGGGAATTCAGGAATTGCCTCCGGCAGCTTTTCGTAATCACCCCAGTCTTTCGTCTCATCTCTCACTTTGTGATATGCTGCAGTGAGACGAGGAACTCTGGTCTTTTCACCATTCGTCTTGTCATAGGGTCTCAGATTCCAAAGCTTCGGAAACACCTCGATGTGTCCTCTTTCTACCTCTCCCATGCGATCACGGAAAGGGTCGTCAAAGTTGATGACTGTCATCTCTGGCTCTGATATTTTCGCAAATAACAGATCTTCACTCATGAGCTCCCGCAATGTGTGCTGCTCACACCAGTTCAGTACACTACCGTCCACTGCTGATATGAGGTTCAGGTGCAGTACCGACTTCCTATACGCCCCCACCTTAACGTCAGGGAACGCAAACGTGACTGCTGGTCCATAGATCACTGTCACAAACTCCGTGGCTCCTCTGATCAATGCTAAGGGATCGGTTCTCATAACCAAGCTCAGATCGGTTAACAGGGGCATGCCCCCAACATGTCGTCTAACATCTTCTTCTCTTTCGATAGTCTCATCTTCTCCCGTTCCAAAGCGATTTTGTTGTATGAGATATTGGATAAGAGTGTGTCTCAGGTCTCTTATCTTATTCCACGAGTCAGTGGATTTCTTCATATCTAAATTTCTCACTCTCTCTCTCATCTGCTCTGGACAACGTGTCAATTTCATTAGTCCTCCCAAGTTTCCGTGGGTAATCGCAATCAGTGTTAGAAGCCCATCTAACCGCAGGTTCTGAATTCCTTTGGTGAGCAGCATCGCCGGTCCTTTCACGAAACTCTCTGCTCCAAACGTCACGAACAAGGCTAGTAGTTCCACTATTGACACTTCCACTACTGCTTGGAGGAATTCCTTTATCAAGTAATGAGAGACTTTCGGTTAGACTTTTGCCAAGAAGGACGCGGTCCATCCGGCTCTCAACCCTTCCAGCATGCTGTCTGTCCGTTCAAAGCCTTCCTGTCCCTTCACTTCCTGGGTCCAGAAGGTTTCCAGGGTAATCTGACACATTCTGTTTACAAATTCAGCGGTCTTTTCTTCAGCATTCTCCGCCAGGTTCACCTCCTTTAACAAGTAGGCATGGATCTTCGTGATCATCACAGGGCCTTGCTCAAAAGCATCTGCACCCAATGCCGCTACTCGAGGACTCAAGTGTAACCATTGGTTGGCCTCCGGTTTGGTTCTCAAAACCATCGCCTCCAAATGAGCTCTAGTCTCCTGTGAATTCCTCCTTCTCGCTTTTTCACCTGTTACTTCCATTGCTCGGAACCATAAGTCGTTTGACATCGCTGTGACCACTCGATAGTCGTCGTCTATTCCCGGCTTAAGCTTGAGTTGTCGACTGAAGTTGGACAGTTCCAACCCCAGCACCTCGTCCAACAATAACATGTGCAGCGCATGGTCCTTGAATCCTCTCATCGCGTTCGAGATATCTGACCACACTGCAGGTAGTTCAGCCCTGAGTGGCCTCAGGTTCTCCATCTCTATCATGCGATTTGGGGCTGACATGATATTTTCTTTCCGAAAGCAAGGTCACAATCGCGTACACGAATTTCAGTCCACCCGGGAGATATGCATACCCCGGAGACAACGCGAATACTACTCTCGGTGTCACTTTGGTGAACGACCCCTCCTTCGTCGCATCCACCACTTCACCCATCGACTCAAGGATATCTTTTATCGCTGGCCACACAGCATTCTCTGCCGTTGCAGGATCTCTGAGTCTGCTCAGAAAACCTTTACTGTGTAGATGGTCATTGATGCCAGCAAACACGATCCTAATTGGGTTCATGTCCATCTGTCTTTGTACCCCTATAGCCAGAGATACCGATTGCAGTAGGTCCAGATCGACCGCTGCCAACATTATGACGTTCGACCAAAATAGAGACTTGGAGGTATACACGAACTCTGAATTCGCTACTATCATGATCTTGGCCTTCCTCATTTCTGCTTTGTCAAGGCGGCGAAGATGGTCTCATCTTTCTTTATCGCTTTCAATCCGCCGTATCTTTGGACATCACCATCTTGATTCACTAGTTTCGGGTATATTCTTTCCTTTACATGACCAGGGGGTGTCGTCAGCTGCCTGAACATCTTCACATGTTGTCCAATCGGCGCTCTCGTCGTCAGAAATCTTCCTGGTCTCCCTTCCCGATTCCCCTCATCATGATTCAATCTCACATCCTGCAATGGTCTCGCGTTCACTGGTCCCATTGTGTTATTAGAGGGCAGTCCCTCTAGGTCAGCAAATCTCAATGCCGTCGTGGAACTGAAGTTTATGCTAGCGGCTATCAACCAGTCTACGCCGGTTATCGAGTACAGTCTGCTGACGGATAGCCTCGCTCCATTCAGCATCCTCCTTGCATCTTCGATGAAGCTCACCCTCTGGAGATCCAGCTTCATTAGTTCGTCTTTGTATACATGCCAGGGAGATGGTATGGGTCTTGACCACATCAACGAGCCTCTGCCCGAACGTCTCTCCTCCCGACTGATGCTTATCGTCTCCGATCTCGTGTCCGATCTAGACGTGCTGGCTGTCTCTTCGATTGGGTTAACAGGTCCTATTCTTCTCCTAGGATGGATGGTCCTCCTCATCGGCGCTTCTCGCAATCGATCCTGAACGTCTGTCCTTTGACCTGGTTCGCTGGAGCTCTGTTTTCTGTAGTTCGTGACGGCCGGGACCGTCCCCAAGCGTGTTTCCAGGCTAGGAGGCACAAAGGTGGTAATCACCGCGTCATTCGATGTTCCTTCTTCCTTCAGCACTCCTGTCTCAAAGAGTTCTGCTTCTAACTCATCCAATCGCTCCTGGAAGACTCTGTTCAGCCAAGGACTGTCCTTCTATACTATCAAAGTGGATGCCGTCTGTGGTCAGCCTGGCCTGATCCATCGATCTCAACTCATGTTCGATGTCCATGAGGATCATCTTTCCGGCATTCCGACTTGCGAGATTCCTCAAAATATTGTTCCACCTGACCACTCCTTCGTTGTGCCTTCTCCCTGCTGCCGTCAAGCTTCTTGCATTCATAGGCACAGTGCAAACGGCCAGTACCGCGCAGTTGAACTTCTGCCAGAGAGTAGTGAACAAGCACACCATCATCGATTCCCATAGTGCTTCGTCCTCATCCGAACTTCCCGAGATGTTGTTCGTTCCAATCTGGATCATCACACTGGGGATCCTCCCTGGATTCATTAGTTCCACCATCCGATATAACTGGGCTATAGTCGCTCCTCCGAAGGCCATCACCGTGGTGACCCAAGAGGTCCTCAAATTCGATAGTACTCTGACCAAGCTGTCTCCCAGTATCAGATGTGATGTCCCTAGTGGCGGTTGTTGCAGGTTTACTGCCGGGTTCCAAGTCGCTCGATTGAAGCAAGCTCTCGGATTTGTCTCCGGAACTCCCGTAAAGTTATATCTCAATTGATTGTTCTTTTGTATGTCTATTCCGCGTGACACTTTCTTCGCTGGCATCTTCTGTATTCTTCTTTCTGGGGCCTTAGAGCTCCCCATTAGTGGCGTCACGTCGCTTATTCCCTGTCTGATCACGGTCTGGGAGAGTCGTACTCTGCCCGTGTCATCGATCGCTCCATAGGGTGCAGTCACCCCGGAACCTGGCGCATTCTTGTTGGCGACCAGTCGTCCAGCTGTCTCTATCAGCTTCCTCACCGTTTGTTCCACGACGGGGTCACCCAAGGTGTCACTAGGGTCCGGGATTGTCACTCGATCTGTCGCTGTCGGGAGCCGCGTCTCCGTTGTCTGACTCATTTCTCATGGCGTCAAGAGCTCCATCGGGGACTGCCCACGAGGAATACTCCTTGCAGGTATCACTTTCTCCACAGCCGTTGTCAACGCCATCCGTTCCGATCGCTCTTTGTAGTCCTGCCTCAAGCGCTCAATTTCTTGACCCTGCTTCTTGTTGCATTCTTCGAACAATTTCTTCCATATGTCCCGATCTTCTTCCGTACTGAGCATGGTTTTGGTCATCTCGTCCAGCTCCCTTTTCATCCTTTCCAGTTCATCCTTCATCCCATCCAGATCTTGCATGGTTTGGTTCGTCTGAACCTTCTGTTCTACTTTCGCCCTCTTTGGTGGCACAGCTGCTCTCAGTGGTGAACCAGACGAGGCAGCCTCGCTGTTCATCTCCTGATGCATTCTCGTCAGCCCAGGTTTGGGCTTGGAGGGCATAGGCGTTTCACCTGGTTGGTAAGTCCTAGAACTTCCCAATCCAGGCTCATTCGCCAAGTCACTCCCTGAGAGAGCCCCGTTTCTCCACCTCATCACTCTCATGTTCGGGCGGTCTAGTACTCCCCTCTCTCCATATACTGCCATCAACAGGACTTCCATGGGGCGGTCCCCACGATTGTCATGCCCCAAGATGTTGATCAGGGCTGTCAGCAGCATGACTACCTCTGGGTCCTCCAGAGCAAAGTCTCGATCAATTAGCCGACGATAGATCGCACCTATCATCGGTCCTACATATGCCTCTGCCAGGCCCATCAATTCATCCAAGTTGAAATTATCCATTCATTCTTCAAGTTCGATCCGGTTTGATTCAAAGGTTTGACTCAAGTGAGTAATTAAATGATCAATCAGGATCTAGAAAAAAGGTTCACAAATATCACACTTGTCAGTTTCGCCTTAACTTCTCGTTAAAATTCATTTAAAAACAGTCAGATAAAAAAATTCTGTTCCTAAAATTTATTAAAATCAAACGGTCTCTAAAATTTTGGAATTCGACCTAAGATTGGACAGTCCAAACTTTGGATCTATTCCTGAGATCGTCATTCAGTTGTTCATGGTCACTAACCCCTTCTTACCCACGATCTTAATAACATAACACATAAGGTAACATAACACACATATCACAAATTACATACAACTTAGTCTTTAGCCTAACACCCTCTCGCACGTCACTCAGCCTATACTTAAGTAATATTTCTTATGTAAATATACTTGTATATTAGTATCAGAGAAAATCACGTGTACAAGCGCGTACAATTCCCGAGGATGTAGTCGTCCTCTGTTTGGGTCGTACACTGGAAGCGAAAGCTCCTTCACGTCCATTTCCACGAGGAAGTCCCTCAACCTCGTCAAGGACAAGACTAGGTTCTCTGGGTCCACAAGCTGCTTTTCCGTCGCCCTCGTTACCAAGAAGCATAGGTATTTTCCCGGTATCTGTGACGGCGCCGGAGGTAAGGCCGCTACGCCCCCTACTCCTGGTCGTTGCTTCCAAAGGAACTCTATGTTTTTGTATTCTCTCTTAAAATCTGCCGCTAACGCTGTCCTAAAACTCATGTCTGCTGTGATTGCTATCGCACATGTTCTATTTGTGAGTATGAAATCACTGTCTGTTAGTACTATGTTACTTGAATTTTCATTTGGTAAGTTAAAATATGACTCAACTACCCTCCCTATGTCAGGTTTCTTAAATTCTTCGCCTGTTTCTGCTTCTAAGTCTCCTGTCTCTCTTGCTATTTTTAATTTTTTATTATCAAGTTTTCAGTGTGGGTAAGTCCTACCCCCACTCCCCGGACAAAAATATACATCGACGTCCCCGTCAATCGCATACCGGGTATCAAGTCGAGGTTAGAAGCTGGAATGAGTAGTTGTCCTTCCTGGGCAGCCCAGGAAGGATCATCTCGTTCGGTCTTGATGTATTTCATGCTTTCACGATCTACGTCTTGAATCCTGACGCTGGTCTCCTCTGGGTCCGACATCATTTCGTTCAGCCATTCTAAGACACGCAGGTTCGTCAAGTCTTGTTCATATGACTGCTGTTGCTCGTCGTCGAATTCTACCTCGGGTTTCGACCGGTCGTCGACACACTCATCGTCGCGATCATCGACAATGTCAATGTCTTGTGACACAGTTATTTCTTCTAGCCCCACTACTTCTTCTACTATCTTCTTCAGATCTATCCTATCCACTACAAAGTCGTCACCGTAAGGATCGTATTTCTTTCTGGGTCTTGTCCCGTCCTTCTGACGAGTCTGTATCGTGAACGGAAGATCCGGTTCCAAGTTCTTGGGAACCTCTATCTGTTCGGGATCCTGCCAATCCTCCTCTGCGTAGGGTAAGGTTTCATCGTCCGCTTCGATCACCTCGTTTGGATCCAGGTCCAGCGGTGTATCCGTTCCTTCCTCCACGACTTCAATTCCATCGTTCTTCTCCCTGGTGCCCTTCTCGTTGACCTCACAAGCAGGATCCATCATTAGATAATCCCCTTCTTCCATGTCTGCAGGTATACACCAGTCTTCTGTCGATGGATTATGTGGCTTAATGTTTTCGTAATGAGCGGCTCGGCCAGTACTCAGTCTGTAAAAGCGTCCCTCCTGAATCACTTCCGTAATCATGAAGGGTCCCCTCCACTTTTTAGGAGCTTTTTTGTTCCTTTCGGTGGTATAACGTTCTGAAATACCCATACGTAGTCTCCCACCGAGTAAGCTTTTGCACCAGCTGCTTTCTTGTCGAACTTTTTCCTCTGCCTTGCCTGTGCTTGCTGAGTATTTCGTCTACACAGATCGTTCAACTCCTGTTGACGTCTGATCACATCCCTCACGTAGACCTGTGGAGACGTTTTCTTTCCCTCATACTCTGGGTAGAAAAAGGTTAAGGGTAAAGATTTCTCGTGTCCAGTTAGCATCATGTGTGGACTAACTCCAGTGGTGGAGTGTTGCGTGCTGTTGTAGGCTCCCATCACCTGTGGAAGGTATCTGTCCCAATCGGTCATGTACCTGGAACAATATACTCTCAGCATCGACACTAACGTCCTATTCGTCTGGGGGTGGTATGTCGTGGAGTGAGCCTGAGCAACCTGTGAGCGTCTCATAAGCTCTTTCGTAAGCTCTCCTACGAAAGCTGTTCCATTATCCGATTGAAACGTCATCGGACAACCATGTCTCGCTATCCACGTATTGATCAGGTGGTCGCATGTCCCTTCCGCCGAGGCAGTTATGCAGGGCACGCCTCTGCATACTTCGTAAAGTGATCTATCATGACGAACACCTGATTATAACCACTGTCTGTCATGCATATCTTTTGGTGATCTATCTGCACCACCTCGTTGAATTCAGACGACTCGATCGATTGTAAGGGATATCGCAACTTCCTTGGATCCTTGACCTGTTGGCATGACAGTCATGCTGTTACCCACTTCTCGCATGCCTTTTTCATTCCAGGCCACTCAAAGCGCTTCAAGATTCTCTGATATACTTTATCGATCCCCTGATGGCCCATCTGATCATGCGACCTGAATAATAGTTCTGTCTGATAGAGTTGCGGCAACACTATCGCGTTATACTTGTATAGGACTCTGTCTTCTTCTCTTCTTTTGCAAGCCACAATCCCGTCCTTGTTCAAATATAACCTCCCTTCCTTCTGCATGAAGTACTGTCGCAGGATACGATAACTATCTTCCTAGAGGTCCCCTTTATCCGGAGAACCATTCTCGATCCACCTTTTCAGGTTGCTTGTCATGCGATCATTTCTCTGCGCCCTGAGAAGATCCGAGAGTCTGTATCTCGCCTTCATGTACGTCTTCATGACCCTCGTCTGACTATTCAGCTCATTGGGCTGGTATGTGTCTTCTTCCATCTTAACGCACAAAATCTTCGCCAGCGGCTGGGTTTCTTGCTTGAACGGCTAAAGATCAGTCCTGACTACCTCTTCCTGTGGCAACAAACTTATCGAACGTTTCGATACCGCTATTGTCTCCAAATCATCCGCTGCGTTGTCAAAGACTCTTTCGCTTGGTATAAGGTAGCGAGCACTGTCAGAATCCTGGTACACCTCTCTGTCCAGATCCCTTGCACGAGTTTCCACTAGTAGTGTGTGGATCGCTAGTTCGGACAGTTCTGATCCCGAGCTCTAGTTCCTGTCTGAACAGGTTTCAATTCCTGAGTTTTGGGAATTGTCATCTGTTGAAGAGTTTGTGATGGAGCCTGCACGCTCCTCCAGATCATGTCTGTGCCTTCTTCGCATCCATCTGAACTCCCCGGACAAAACCTTGTTCTCCAGGTCCTGTTTCTCATCAGGAATTTTTTCATCTATCTCAGACTCCCCGGACAAACTTTCTTGTCCCGGGTGTTGATCTTGTGCTCGCTGGCTGTTCTCATTGTTCATCTCCCCGGACAAACAGTCTCGCAGCAGGTTTTGTTTTACCTTCTCACCTTCTTTATCCTGGTCCACAAAGGTGACAGTTTTCCTTCGCGTACTGCTTCCCTGTTCTTTCCGTCCGTAAGAAGTACTGGCTGAAACCTCGTGTGGTATTGAGGATACTAGTTACTGAACTATTGTCCTACAATCACTCTCGTTCTCTTCGTGTTGTCGTCTGAACGGCATGATCTTCACCTTCTCGCTGACTGTTAGCGATGCCACTGCTGCTGTCCACTCGGGGTCATCTCTGGTCACTTCTCTTTCTAACAATCCACCCAGCATCCGCATCACTTGCGGTGTAACCTGCACCGTTTTATCCAATAATAAGAGGCTGTTTATGTTCATGCGAGAGAGTTCTTGCTGGACCAGATTCGAGCGCAGCAACAGATCCAAGGGGACCGGGTCCTCTTTGGATAGGATCTTTATCTCGGCTGCTTTCTCTACAGGTAACTCATGTCCTGGAATTGGATGTCCAGACTTGTCTTACCATCTCGTTAAGGGAAACGCTTTATAGGTTTCTTTGTCCAGAAACGAGAATCCCTTCTTTATTTCTGCCTGATTGGCTTTCTTCTGCTCCAATCTTTCATAGAACTCAGTTTTCTTGCTGAGGCTATCAGCATTCTGGTGTTTATCACGCATCCTGTGCTCGATTATCATGTGGTAGCCATTCAATCTCACTATCCATCTACCAATGTAACTCTGATCCATCGAGTAGGTCTTTAACCAGGATAACGCTCTGTTGTCCACGCGTAACTTGAAGGGAGCGCTCCCCAAGTATGCGCGGTATTTTTCCACAAATGTGACTACTGCAAACATTTCCGCTTTTGGTGTGCCATATTTCATCTCAGAGTCACTCAAGACTTTGCTGCCGTATGCAATGGGACGGAGAACCGTTCTTCCATTCCATTCTTGCTCCTGATGCAATATTCCTGAGATGGCTACTACCGATGCGTCTGTGTCAAAAACATACATGCCCTTTTCTGTAGGCATGCCTAGCACTGGCGCTTCGCACAGTTCCCGCTTTATGTTCTCGAAGGCAACTTGTGCTTCATCGTTCCATTCGAACTTTTTCCCTTTGTTGCGCATCAGCTTCTGCATCGGATACACCTTGTCCGCATATCTTTTTATGAACTCCCGGTAGTAATTGGCAAACCCTAAGAAGCTCAGGAGCTGTGTGTCCGTTCTGGGAGCCTTCCATGTCAACACTGCTTCTACTGCTTTAGGGTCCGGCCTCACACCATGCCTTTCCACCATCCTTCCCAGGTACTTGATTGAATCACATTTCGATGGTTTGCACTTCAAGCCTGCTCTTTTCATGCATCCAAAGACCTCATCGAGCCGATCAATATGGTCTTCCAGGGTTGGTGTCGCTATGACTACGTCATCCACGTAACACATCACGAGATTCCCGTACTTCTTGGTCACTCTGGTCAAAGCCTGAGCCATCAGTCTTTGAAAAGTGGCCGTTGCATTGCACAAGCCGAAGGGCATCCTCTTCCGCTGGTACAATCCCAATTCTCACGCGAATCCGGTTTTCTCTCTATCCTTCTTCCGCAGAGGGACCTGCCACAAGGCAGAATCCAAGTCCAATGTGGTGAAGAACTTGGCATCACCATGCTTAGAGAGGCTCTCGTCAATTCGCGGTATCGGGTACGCATCTTTTATCGTTACCGCGTTCAAATAGCGAAAGTCGCAACAAAATCTTAGCTGCCCCCCCTTTCTTTTTTGCCATTACCACCCCGCAAGCCCACGGCAATTTCGAGGGTTCTATCATGTCGTATTCGAGCAGCATTTCGATTTCCGCTCGGCACGCTTCCGACTTGTGTGGCGTCATTCGTCTCGCGCCTTCTCTGTGCGGAACGGCACCTTCTTCCAGTTCAATTTCGTGTTCGACGAAGTTACAGCAAGCGATATCCGCTTTATGTTTTGAAAATACATCTGCGTTCCGATTTAACACGTCCCGCAATTTTTCGAAATCTCCCTCACCTATTTTCCCTTTTAAATGTTCTATCTCTGGCAAGACCGGTTTGTCAGATTCTAGTTCGTATGACGAGTGGCGTTCCGGAAAATTCGAGCAGCTCGATAAGCCGTCGTCCGTTTCGGATTTCATTGAAAACAATTTATGTTTAGATTTTAATTCATTAACCCTCTTTAAAATTTTATCTTTGTTGGCATGATAAGGACAGTCTTTCTTCAAAGCGTTACCGAGAAGCTCCGGCCTAAAATCACCGAACTCTGAATATTTGGATTCGGTACTAAGCAAACCTGTTTACTATCACTTAACGAATTCAAATTTCTCATTCTAAAAATTGCCACCACAGCTTGTCCTGGCTGTAGTTTTACTTTTCTATCTAAAAAATGGCACCTTGTTTTCGTCTGTTATTATCCTATTAATCGGTTTCTTAACATAATTCCGGTCAGGGTTCCTAATCCGTATCAGACCGTTGTTCAAGTCAATCATCACGTCGAAATTCCTGACAAAATCTCTGCCCAAGATGAATTGGTCGGCGTCGTCCAAATTTTCTACCACCAGGAAGCTCATCCAAAGATCCCGTCCTCCCATGTGGAGAACCGTTATTGGTGTTCTTCCGGCTACGTAGATCGCTCCTCGATTGGCGGTGGCCAGTCGGAGATTCGTTGGAATCAGATCTTCCCTCGTGAAGCCCATTCTTTCCCAAGTTTTTATCGGCATCACACTCACTACCGCTCCTGTGTCCAGAAGCCATGTGACTCCGATTTTGTTTCCGTTAACGTCGAGCATATGTGCGGTCACATCTGCTTCATACCCAATGTGTACTGCATCTTGTTCCATCATGGCGTCATGGCCTATCCTGCGGACTTTGAATTCCTCCTCACCCAAATAGATCTGCCCTATCTGGTCACTGTCTGTTGTTACATAAGTCCTAGTGTAGATACTGATCCCATCCACGTTCAGCTTCACTTGATACGGCCCATAGACCTCCATGTAGCGTCCATGAAGTTTCTTCATGCGAGGGCCACCCGTTGTTAGTAGTGCTCGCACAGCTCTCGACTCAGTGCGTGGCTCCACCTGCCTCAGATAATCTGCATATGTGTCCAAATGCATCAAAGTGAACTCGGATGGTTCACTCAGATTTCTGATTACCTGATCCCAGCCACTGAGATTATCGACTGTATCTTGCTTCCTTGTGGCACCATGCCGAACCTCTGACCGGAGATCACATTAAGTTTCATGCTCAAACTGCTTGGTGCTTTAGTTTCCTCGACCTCAGTTGCTTCGAAGGTGTTCAGTTGCTCCTGTAGTTTCTCATTCTCCAGTTCGAGTGTCACTTTTTGTTCGATCTCTTTCGTCACCAGTTCCTGCTGCACTCTATTTAGAGCATCCCTCGCGGCTGCCCTATAATCAATCTTGAAGTCATCGGCTGCAGTCACTGTTTCCGGTTCACGTGTCTCTTCAGTTACCGCTTGCATTTTCTTCGCCGCCACCTCTTGAGGTTTGTCTTTTCTGCATGCCTCCGCTTCACTCAACAGGCGAGCTTTGCTGGCTTTCACTTCTGACAAAGCTTCTTCATGCCTTGGATGTTTGATGTCTACCACTGCATCCCAGAATTGCGGACAATCTGATTTAAAATGACCTTCCAAGTTGCAAAAGAAACACCTCGGGCCGAATTTTGCAATCACTCCTCTCATGACGTCCTCATGGTCCAATCCTATCGCTTTCATGCCTTGTTTGTAAGTTGGGCATGCTGACACATGATGGTCCGCTGAACTGCAATTGGCACAAGAGCGTCTCTTGTCCATATCATCCCTCGGTTTGTACCAGTTGTTCCCTTGGTTTGCCGGTCCGTTGCTAAAATTGCTATAATTGTTCTTATAATAACCAGATCTCGAAGGAGGTTTCAATAAAAGATATTCTTTTGACTTGAGCCTCAACTCCTCTGGTGTTGGCGCATTTGTTGATAGTGGTGTGTAATGCGTTGCCAGCATTGTCCGAAGTTCATCATTCTTCACACCATCGATGAATTTTGAGGCTACTGCCAGGTTCATCCTTCGGTTTGACTCATCCGGTTGGCTGCGTCTTCTCAGCATTTCCAAGTCGTCTAGAAACTTGTCTATCGTTTCATCCTCTCGTTGCCTCCGTTTCTCGAAGCGCATCATCGCCTGGTGCCCCTGCACCCCTGTTCCAAAACGGTTTAGCAAGATTTCGAAGATTTTCTCGCCTGTGTCACGCTGATATTGCTTCTTGTCCATGACACAGTTCAGGGCTGTCCCTTCCAAGTTACTGGTGAGCGCACTGCATTCTTGTCTTTCCGACAAATCCTCCTCCTCGAAATGCAGCTTCATTACTTCTATCCAGGTATCAATACAGCCATCAGATTCGTCTTTATAGCATCTTGGTTTCTTAAAGACTCTTCTGGACTTCTCACTGCGTTCATTGGTTCTGGATAACCTTGTAAGGAATGTCTCCAAAGACCTGTTCAGGGGTTCAAAGGCTGTGGCCATTGCCGTAGCATCCCTTGAGTGTCCCGCCTGAGTGTCCTCACACCTTGTCAAAGGCTCTGTCTTCGGTGCATCCCTGCAATCCGAATCGCCGTGAGTGTTTCCCCATTGGCCCACGTGACTCCTTCCTGGGCTCGCATGTCTCCTGTTACCGGAATCACTTCTCCCAGTCGCATGTCTGCCTTGCGTTGGTCGTTCGTTAGAGGTCTGTCTGTTCCCCGTTGAACTTGCTCTACTGTTCGGGCCCCATGTTCTATTATCCCTTGTGGCATAGCTTGATGAACTGCCCCTGCCTCTAGTGGATCCATATGTCCTCCTCCTTTGATGGTCATTGAAGTTCACCTTCGGCTCCCTGCTGGGACCTCCCGAGTTCGGTTCCCCTTCTTTTGGTCCACTCTTGCTGCCTAGTAGCCCGTCCAACCTATCCATGATAGCCTGAGTTCGCCTCTCCATCATCGCGTCTATCTTTGTGTCAAGAGTCCCAAGAGACTGCTCTTGCTGAATTCTTAACTTCTCCATGTCGTCTCTTAAGCTTAACTCTCTCGATTCCGCCTCTATTTTCATTCGCGAAAAGTTCTTCGCTATGTGCTCGTCCGTTCTTTATTTCAAGCGTTTTTCGCTCCTACCAACTTCTTGTCTAGTGCGGTTTATTTCTTCCCGCAGACTTTTTCTTTCAATGTGAACTGCTCTTTCTAGTTCACTCATTCTTATAGACATCTGTTCATTTTGTTCTCCTATACTGTCCACTATGTTGTTCAAGGCTTCTTCTAGTACTGCCCCGTTATCCACGAGTGGCGTCACTAGTGGCGGTGTAACCCTGTCGGTCCCAGGTAGCTTCGTGCTGGTCGAGATTTGGGCCTTGACTCTCTGCCTCGACGTCTTTTCATTATCCACCTCAGGATCCGCCGATGCGTTGCCTAGCCCTTTGTTTCTACTCTCCCCAGTTCGCGGCTTTGACATTGTCATAATCGCGAAGCCTCTCGACTGGCCCGGTGTGTTTACCTCTTTGCTTATCGTTCTCACCACACCAAATTTGTCCATGGTTCCAGTCACTCTTTCAACGTATGCCTCATTCTCCTGGGTCGAACTATTGAGGCTGACTTGAGACCAAAAGTCCACTTGCTCTTCTTCGTCCTCCTCCTCCTCCTGGGATTCACCTTCATTTCCTGTGCCCACTCCCATGGTGAATGGAAATATGTTTCCTAAGGTGTTCCTCATTCTTTCTGAGAACGATGAGGACGTTGTTTGTTTCTCAGTCCCGCCTGCCATCATGGTGTTGTCTGTTGGAGATCTTCTAGTTGCCACTATTTCACTATTTCAGTTGAAATGTCGGACAGTTCCGACATCTCCTCTCGATCCATTGTCCCGGTGGAAGTGGCAAAATCATGGCCTTGTTCTACCGGAGTAGATTCACTCGCCAGCCTTCTGCCTCTCCCTTCCAGTCCATGTACTTCCTGGTTGTCATTCTTGTCCTGGTTTGTATTGACCTCCACTTCTAACATTTCTTTTCTCTCTTCTGAGGTCTTCTGACTCCTCGTTTCAACCATTCTGTCTGAAACCATCTCCCTTTGTCGGTCCGGGCTCGTCTGATCCGATCCACAAAAGGGTCGGTCATTGTTTTTCTTTGCTTTTTAGGTATGAATTTCCTAGAGCTATCACCTCGTTTAGGTATCCTTGACTTGTCTAGACTCATTCTCAATTTGTCACTTCTTAATGCCTAAACACTTAATTCGATTGCTAGTGTTCTTTTCATCTGACCAATGATAATAATAACGCAACACAAAAAATTTCAAAAGTTTCTATTAAATAGTGACCACGAATCCTTGTATGTTATCACAGTACAGCGTGTATATAATTTATTCACACTAACTGATTATCGGTCGTAAGATTTGAGAACTAGCACAATGTGATGATATCAGTCAAATTAAAAGATAGTAAACTCACTACCTAATCAAGCACCAATTATGTTGATTTAAAAACAAAACCAAAAAAATATATATAATGACAGAATATGAATACATCTATAAAAAATTTATGTGTATTGTACTTTTAGTCGGTCGCAGTACAATAGTCGAACTTGTCTTTTAAAGAAAAAGCTTTCCCAGTAGTATAGGTTGGGGCAGTTCAAGGGGGGGGGGGGCCTGGCGACCCCCATGTATTAAGATAGGCTATAGACTATCCGGTCGCCAACCTATGTATTAAGATAGGGAATAGATTTCCAATGTATTAAGATAGGGAATAGGTTTCCCAATGTATTAAGATACGAGGTTTCAGATGGTAAGTTTCAGAAAAATTTTTGCCGTCCGAATTTTTTGAGCTCGATTTTGCCGATACTTGCGTTTCTTAGCTAACTTCTACGATTTGTGATATGTAAGGACTATCATGTCTTACAAAAATTCGGTATGGTAAGTTTCAGAAGGTAAGTTTCAAAAAATTTTTTGAAAATTTTTAAAGTTTTACCTTCAAATACATTTTTATCTTGAAAAAACAATTTTTTATTAAAAATTGAAAAAAAAATTTTTGGATGGTAAGTTTCAGGTGGTAAGTTTCGACGAAAATTGAGTTTCGATTTATAGTATGGGATCATAAACTAATATATCATGGAATATTTTTTTTCTCGAAAGAATCTTAAATTCTTATTTCATGTTATTTATTTTCCCTCAGGTTATCTGGGGAAAATTGTCAAGAGGGGATTATCTTTGACAGGTTAGTTATTCCGCTCCACGGGATATCAGAGGAATCTTGACAGCTCCTCATGGTTGATTACTTTTATATCCTACTTAATCTTTTTTGCGCAGGTTATCTGGAGAACGGATGACAGGTTCATTACACTTGTTAATTTTATGACTTGTTTTATCTTTTTTCACATAATTATCTAACTTATTTTTACCTCAACTGGTTTATTTATTCTGTCATATTTCTTGCTACGATTCATTTCAGTTCTCTTTTATCACTTTGTCTTTAATCTTTAAAAAATTCTTTGAAATTTCCAAATTTTCCAAAAAAATTATTTGAAATTTCCAAATTTTCCAAAAAATTATCATCCAAATTTATCAATTGCTCAGCCACGGTAAAAGTTTACACTGAGAAAAACATAGTATCATTTTTTTTTGGTTCTGATATTTTTGTGTAATAATTTTTCCATCTTTCTCAGAGTAAACTTTTAAGAAAATTATACAATTTACTAGAAATTGGTTACAATTTTCGTAAATTTATCTACTCTATCGTTAGTTCTTTCAATTGGCGGACTACAACATCTATATTCCATCATCATTCTCCGTATTTCATCAAAGGGTTAGTTGCTAAGATGCTTTTCTTTTCGTAAAAAAATTTAAGGAATTTAAAAAGTTAAATTACATAAATAATCAAACAATTCACTACATCGTATAGTAAAATTACTGCAAAAATTTACACTTACAAATAAAAAATTCACTTTTACATAAAATTACTGATAAAATTCAAAACATACACATCATGAACATTATTCAAGTTCTTCTGGAAGAATTTAAAAAGGAGAAATGCTGAATAAATTGCGTAAAAACCACACAAATTATCAGTTTTTTGTAGCTTTCGAGGAACCATTCGTCGAAACTTTTTTTGTCAAAAAAGGGTAAGTTGATCTCTTTCTTCCCAAAGAATCAGCAAAGTAGTAGCTTTTATTAATTCGAGCAATCATAATCCAGTGTTCTCCTCTATCATTGCTTGGGGCTGAGTTAATAATTGCAAAAGAGTATTTTGTTAGTTGAGGTACTGTATCAGAAGGGTATGATCCCATGTACTTCAACCTGAGCTCTGGAATTCTTTCAATAATTTGCAACAGTGAAATGTTACCCCTCTTTGCAATTGTAGGCTGATTTACAGCTAAAAATGAAATTGATAGTTTGATAGTGTACTTTAGGTTAAAAAAAAGGAAGAATAATGACTTACACACATTTAGGAATTGAATCAACAAAGTCCCATACACAAGCCTTATATAGTGGGCAAAGTTTATTGAATACTGTTTTGCAGTCTAGGTTGAAGAAGTGTCTCGGGTTTTCAACTAAACAGCATTCCTTTTCTATTTTTTCTGGAGCTTTAGGTCTGAAGAAAAACAATATAGATAGTACAGAGATAGTAACAAAGAAAAGTCCCAAAAAAGTTACAATATTTTTATAGGAACCTGAAAACTCAAAAAAATTAAACATTTTTAGTGACTGTTCCAAATTTGTCAATTTGAATATTTGATAGTCTTTCTCCCAAGACTATCACTTCCGTTACTTGCTCCAAGGGAAATTGGAAAAACATTTCTAATCTCAAGCTTTCTCCACTAAGTTCTGGATAATGCAAGTGTTCAGCAGCATCCTGTAGTGAAGTCAAGTCGAAAACTAGAATTTAGTGATTTTGAAAATCTTCCATAGGAAGAGCTGGAAATCTTCGTTAAAATGCATTGCTTTCATTGTTGTAACATAGGGTCGACAAGGAGAAGTTGTATCTAATAAATTAATTGCTCTTCCACCCCGAATAATTCTAAGCTCTCTCAAATGAAATTGTTGATAATTGAAAGGATTTTCATAAAAAGATCCCGCAACAGCCGAATTTGTATTCATTGCAACAGCTATCCTTCTGATTGGGGCATTATTGAAAACATTTTCCTGAATAAACTGGTTTTGACGAGATGGAATGATAAAGGTTCTTGCTATAGTTTCCATGTAATTGTAATGAGCAGGTTCCCTTTCCAGATTCCATTGCAAATATTGATGATTAGGTTCAACTACTAAAATTCTTCTTGTAAACAGTGAACAACCAACTATTTTCAGACTGACATTTGGATTATCAGATAACATGTAAAAATTAGGTCTAGCTCGAATAAGTTTAATTCGAACTTTGGTATTTGGTAGCAACAGTTTTTCGCAAGTAAACAAATCAATGGCAAGCCTCCCATAGAGTGAAAAAGTTATCCCTGTTCCCAAGGAATTTGCTCTATCAGTGAATGGATACATATCAAATGCATCAGGAATTTTTTTCAGAACTGTATCCATGACAAGCAAGAATTCCTTTATTACTCACTGCTGACGAGTTGAATTCGTTCGATATCTGTGCCTTATGAGGATATAACCCATTGGCATTGTAAACCATTGTATTGTTAAAATAAACTTCACAGTTGGAGAATAGAGAATGTAGTAGATTGTTTACATAAGTTAAGTAAGTTTGTGGTTCCTCATCTGAAACTTCCTCCGATTTTGCTTTATGTTCTGCTTTTTCTTTTTTGAAAGCATCAAACAATCTTCCTTTGAATAGTTGAAGCTTTAAGCTAAGATGGGTATCACGCATATCCAAGTAGAGATTACGATCCGTTCCAAATTCAAACTCAATACTGCTTTCATCCAGAGAAGTACTGGGGAATACTTCTTGTGTGTAAGATGACATAATTGTTTCCAAAACTGGGACTTTATCAAAAATCTCCAAAGAAGAATTTGTAAACGCTCCGTACCGAAAATGACTACTTTGATTTACACTCATTTTATCTTGTCAAAAATGTCTTTGCGAGAGCGACTGATTTTTGAATTACTCTTTTGGGAAATGGTTCTTCTTGTTCTACGCTTGGATTTCTTTTTTCCACCTCCCAGCTGTTTTCGAACTGTTTTTGTTCCAACATCTTTTGCAAACGTTTTCGAGTTTTTTTCGTCCACTGACAACTTCTCCAATCTCTGGAGCGGCAATTTCAAATAAATCTGCTCCGATTCTTTTTGCAGATGAGACTATATATTTTTTAATGAAGGGAATTGCAGTTCTCCCAAGAGTTTGTGCAAGAGCACCAAAACCTCTTCCACGCTGCCTTGCATGTCCACGAAAAATAGGAAAATTAGCTGAACTTTGAGCAACCATTTCGTATGAAGTATAAATCAAAAATGATTATCCGAAATCTTGCGAAACAAGAGGACAACTCGTGTAATTCCTACGGACACAAAAGGAATTTTTTCACCTGTAGTATCCCTTAGTTCTATTTTTATGCTGTGGAAAGAATTTTTAATAATTTTTTAAATTGTACCTTTAAGAAGGATTGATAGTTCATGTACTGTCCTGTAGATATTATGTCTCTATTTTTTACTTTGGAAATGAAAGGAATACAACGCAGTAATGGAGTTTTTGTATCGCCTACTATATTATATTCTATAATATCACTATAAATCATTAAGGAATGTATTCTTATAATATCGTAAGAATACTGAGGATAATGTGGTCCTTTTCCTTTCATTATAACACCTGTCTGATTTTGTTCTAAATCACAACCAAAAATGTGACTCAAATCAGCACTTTGAATTGTAAACACTGATTGACCCTCAGGTAAATGAATGGCAACTTTTTGTGTAATCTTATCTACTGATACATAAATTCCGTTATATTCATATTTTTGTGCGCCTATACGTTTTCGAACTGTGTCATTCATGGCTACGACTATATCAACAATACTTGGATACAATCCAGGTTCAACATGCATCGGTTGAATCTTTCTTTTTTCCTCAGGACTTTCTCGTCCATCTACGAAAGTAAACTTTCCTTCTGTAATGTTTTGGTACAAAGAAGGGTACAATATTTCTGAAATTGCAACCTCCCATTCTCCTTTTAGATGTATTTGTTCCGGTAAAAAATTTGTAAAGGAACTAAGACTGTTATTCGGATAACAATTAAAAGAAGCATTAGAAACTAGCTTAATAGTAAAAAAATCCATGACAACTGATCGATAGAAACTCAATTTTAAAAATGTCTTACCACTAGACTGAACATTTTCTCAGCTCTTTTTCATAAAATTTTCCCAGAATTCCTTCTTTTTCGAGACCTTTGATGATGTATGTTGGAGGTTTTTTTCAAAAATTTCATCTGTAAACTGTGGCTTGTATCCTTTTCGGAACGGAATATCATTTTTCGAAATTCTAACTCTATCACCAATTTTGAATTTTGGTTTAGTATATTTCTTGAATGATTTGTTATACAATATTGATAAAAAATCACTGTTTTTCACATCTCTGAGAGATTTTCCAATTGATCGATTTTTGCGGCTGTTCAATGTAGAAACAAATTGCTGCATTTTGGGGATAAATTTTTCACCATGATCTTCAATGTAACGATATATTATATGTTTTAAAGATTGAATTGCTCTCTCAGCAAATGCAGCTTTGGTTTCACTCATTGTTGAGTAAACTTCAATGTCTTTCTCCTTGCAAAACTTTTTAAAAGTTCCCCCATATTCTGTTCCTTTATCAACCCAAAGTTTTTCAGGAGTGTTTTTTCGAGAAATCATTTTTCTAAAAGCTTGTAAAGTGTCTTTGGCATACTTTGTTTTCATTGTTTGAACTCTGACAAATCTCGAAAAAATATCTACAGCAACTAATATATACTTGACTCCATTGTTTTGACTAGCTAATTTGTCTACAAAAGCCAAGTCCATACACCAGATTTCATTGATATATTTAGAAAACGCTTGAAGTCTTCGGAAAGACCTGATTGGTGGACCAACTTTTGTATACGATGTCTTGGTTTGTAAAAACTTTTCTACTTTCCTTTTTGATAAACCACTCGCTTTACTCAAGTTTTGAATAGAACCGTACGCAGCTCTGCCCCTAGAATACAATCTGTTTAGTCTTACCTTTTCAGATTTTGAAAGGGATCCAAGTTCCTCTATCTTTTGCTTTGGCATTCTTGTTAATAACAAGTTTAGGAGGAATATGTGTTGCTTCCAAAATTGTAAAGTAAATATCTGGAAAATCGGTATTTTTTCGCTTTAGTGCACACACAAAGTCTACAATAGATTCTTTTGTATCTCGATTATCCAATATAATATTGTCTGACTGGCTGATTTTAATTCTAGGAGAATTCAAAATTAAATCAATAATATTCTTATTGTTGCTCGTTTTCAACCTCGCATTTACAGCACTGTAAATAGAATCAAAATGTTTTGGTACAATCTCCTCTTTTTCTTGCTTTTGTTTCAATTTTTGTTTTCTTGGAAGTGTACTTTGTGATTGATAAACTGAGTACAGAATTAAAACAAACTGTTCCATACTATGTCAATCGTTTAATGACAAAAGGTGTGATGATAGATATCAATTGTAACCCTTTAGTTGAACTTAAAATAATTCTTCTTTTGTGTAGAGGAGTTCTTTTTTGTGTTAGTTCTGAAATTTCTTTTCGATATTTTACTACGTCTTCTTTCCGAAGATCTCGAAGCTCTCCTCTTAATAGGTTTACTAAACACTCGCTCAGAAACTGAATGAAATCTTTTGGGCAATTGAGAATGAATTGTTTTCGAAGCCTTAGGGAAAATTTTTGAAATATTGGGAGAATAGAGACGTATTGTGTACTCATCGTCCAAAAACTTTGTCTCTATTCCAGCTGGTAAGTAAAATTTTGTTGGAACTGAGCCACTATTAGTGCAATACTTAAGTGAATCAACTGTTTTTGGGGTTAAATCAATAAGTAAATGACCATAAGGAACGGATGTTGCATCTTGATACCACTCTTTCAATTGAGATCCTAGACCTAGTTGTTGACTTAATGTATTGATTTGTAAAACATCCCTCGGCGACTTGAACAAGACTATGTGTGTATTTTGTAACTCTACATCTCGTCCTAATTTGCTTTGATGAAATAAATTGTGTTTGATGTATATTGTATTCAGACCCCTGTGTCTCCCCGCAGTAGCAATTTTAACAAATTGTTTGGAGTTTGAAATTTCTTCACAAGAATCATCAAATATAAGCAAATACTTAGTTCCATTATTGGGGAGATTTTCAATCAAGTCAAAATCTACTCCTTGGATAAATTTAAGGTTTTTTCTTTGCATTTGACTATAAAGAGGTTGATAATGTTGATAAAAATAAAAAATTTTGTCGAATGCTGGTTGAAAAGTACCAATTTTCAACCAATCAAAAATAAGATGCGATTTTCCAGATCCACTTGGTCCAACTAGGGAAATAAAAATTCGTTCTTTGGTAGATATTATTTTTTTCATAGCTTTGGAGAAGGTAGAATATAACCGACTGTACTTGATAAAATAGCTATCCAAACTGTTGTTTCTTCAAATGTTGTGGATAACATAATTCGAACGATTGCACATACTAGCATCAAAACTATAACAAAAAATTGGCACAAAAAAACTAAAAGAGATCTATTACATGTACGTCCAAACAATTTCCATGATTTTCGTTCATGATTTTCTTCATCAAAAACAAAATTTCCTAAACTTACGGGTTTGTCACATTGATCGACCATCTTAACTCTAAAAAGAAAAAGTTGACAATGAAATTTAATTTAAGTTTGAAAATGGTAGTACATTAAGAATAATATAATTTACAATTTGTTAAAAAAACATCAAGTCCATGTTCCGTATGCAAATGCTTTTCTTTCTGCACAGTGAAGAGTTTTTGCATGACGAAATGGGTAGTTGCTACACCTCCAATCATATTCTTTATCTTTGAATATCAAAAACTGAATTTTAGCGCAAGCGTAGTCATCCAAATTAATAATCTTTGTTTCCAAAAATTCTGATAGAATCTTACATTTTTCATAACCTTTTGCAAAAAATTCCGTGTCTGTGGCTTCTAGATTTTTCAAAATTTTTTCAAGTTCAGTATATTTTTCGTAACCACTGCTCCAATTGATTCCATGAAGATGCTGTGTACACCAAAAAGATTGGGATGTTGGTTTGAATTTTTTGGGAGGAAGAAAGGAATATCCTTCTGTTTGTCCATTCTTATAAACTCCTAATTCTTTCACTATATTGCGTTCGATACATTCAATATCCAAAACAACTAGACTCATTCTGTTAACTGATTTCTCTGGAGTTTTTGTTAAAATTGATTAACAATCAAACAAAGCATATACTGATGAAGCAAATATTTTAACATATAAACAGAAAAATAATCCAGTCACGTGACCAAGAAAGCATGAACTGGGGAGACTAGGTGCAACATAACAATACCCAGGACCTTTTTTTGTAGTAGATTTCACAGATCCAGCAGAGTCGTGTAGAATTGCATGTAGTCTAAAAATTTTGGAGTTTGCAAAAAAGTAATCCATACAGGAATTTTCGTATCCAATTAGTCCGCCAAAAGGAAATTTTTGGTCCATTTCTTTTAAATTTATGTCCGGGTCCAAAACAATACAGGTACAAAGAAATAAATTTTTTCTTTTTGTATTTGATGAGAAATCTTGCCTAATAATCTCAAAAACTCTTAGAATTTCATTCAATTTCTGTACGTTCATTTTCTACAGTGCATTCGTCAATAATGATACAAGAATTTTTGAAAATCTCTACATAACCTAGTAATGAAGGAAGCATATCAAGTAATTTATCATATTCTTCTCTTTGTAGTTGTAAAGATTGATTATTTTTCCATTGATTTCCATTTCTACGATATTCTACAAGATCTATTTTTTTGGTATCAGATCGGTATCCTATGTGAATTTTTCTTCTACCATTATGCAGAGTCCACTCAAAGTGAGATATTTGTGAGTCTACGTCCAAATTCTGCAAGTTTGGTAAATTTTGAGATTCTATAATTGTTAGTGAAAATTTTTTGGGACTTTTCTTCTAGAACAAAATGAAAAAGTCCCAATTTATTGTGAAGTTTTAAGAGTAAATTTCTTGAAAAACCAATATTCCAACTCATACTGTTCAACACCAATACTAAATGAAAAATGATTTTGAGGATAAATAGTTAAATTACAAGACAAAAAACATAAACAACACAAATTATTGTACATTACAGTTCTCAACAAACATAAAGTCTCCCAAAATTTGAGACAGTTCTTTGAATTCGTTCAAAGTATAGTTGACATAGG
The DNA here is from genome assembly GCF_963678635.1 of Symsagittifera roscoffensis. NCBI lineage: Eukaryota > Metazoa > Xenacoelomorpha > Acoela > Convolutidae > Symsagittifera > Symsagittifera roscoffensis. Next base: position 57,455,640 of record NC_087065.1, read on the forward strand.
CAACTTGTTTCATTGCTTCATTCTCTTTTGCGGTGAATAGTCGAATCTGAATGTAGGTAGGTTTGTTAATATTGTACTTCTTGATGGTGACACAAACTTGTCTTCTATTGTATGTTGCTATGTCATACACTTTATTGCAGTTGGCAAGCTCTTGATCCATAGTTGACTCTTTGTCAGAAGTGAGTTCCAATATAGGAACGAGTCCAAGGTTTTCAGCATCGTGAATAACAGTATTTCTAATTGCTGAGATTGCTTCTCCTTCTTTTTCACCAAGATAGACTTGCTGTCTTTTTTCGAGTTGTCCCAACTCATTTTTCTTGAATAGTTGAAAGCAGGGTTCAAAATAAATTTTCCCTTTGTAGGATTTTTGGGACCAAGCAAATCTCCCAATTCTTGTTTGATTTTTTGAGAATTCAATGTAATTGGGACTTGTGTCTTTTCTTGAGTACGTTTTTGAAGAACAGACTGATCAGATGAAGAGAAATGAGAGAAATGAATTTGAGATTAAACGAAATTGAAAGTAAACAATATGAGTGATTCACTGAACCATAAAAGAAAATAGATCTATGATTGGAATTTTTGAGGGAAATTTCCAAATATGGAATTGTGTAGGTGTTAGTGTTCCTATATAAATCCACAATTTTCAGCAAAAATCATTGTTCCAGATGGCTGCAGCTATGTGTCAAGTTCATCCCAGCTTTTATCCAGAGTATTGTCAAAAATCGCTATTTATTTCCGTTTCCAGTGATTTTTACGAAAAATATATAGTAACCAATAATTTTTGTGTCTCTACCTACAATTCTTACTGTTCTTTGGAAAATTGTAAGTTCCAAATACTTCTGATTGGTTCATCTTTCGATCAAATTTTACAACGATTGGGTAATTTTCATTTCACATACCAAATTATCGATTGTCTTATCACTCTGTACAAATAAAGATTTTATTCGAATGTTATTTCATCAACTGGCGAAGTTTTCAATCAACTTGACCGCGCTGTTCATCACAATTTGAAATGGAAAGGAGCAGAAAAAATGCCAAGTGTTGCAAAGAAAAAACTATTACACAAAAAATTCAAACGTCACTATTTATGTTCTAACCAGAAACTAGCTTCCACACAAACTATTGGTTCAGCTTTTCTAGAAAGAGTTCGTAAAGTACAAAACTCAAATTATGAACATGATTTGTTAAAAATAATTGACTGTTTTATTGATGGTTATGGATTTGTAAATAGTGATCATGTCAATTTTTCAATAAAAAACTTCTGATATTCCATCGATTTTCTCTCATATGTTTACAAAGTTACCATTAATTACCGAAAAAAAATCACCGTGGTCAAAAACCTTTGCACAAAAAATTTTCAAACATGTAAGAAAGATGTAATATTTGTTTTGACTTTCGAAAAGTTGCAAAAAAAAACGTTTCAATTTTTTTAACAAGTTTTAAAAAATGTTTCAATTTTTTTGACATAATGCGAAAATTGTTTCACTTTTTTCGACAAAATGCGAAAAGTGTTTTACTTTTTTCGATAAAATGCGAAAAGTGTTTCAATTTTTTCGACAAAATGCGAAAAGTGTTTTACTTTTTTTCGACAAAATGCGAAAAGTGTTTCTATTTTTTTTACAAAAGGCTAAAAGTGTGTAAGATGCAATATCGATTAGGTAACTTTTTACTTGTGTACAGTTTTTTAGTGTTTTTCCGAATTTTTGTGCAAAAATTAATCAAATTTTTTAACATGTGTGCAAGTTCGGAGCACTTAACTAAGTTCTAATTGTTTTTCAATGTTTTACCTTGAACCTCTCATCTATTCTCATAACTAAATTGAAATTGAAGAAATTAATTACAGAAAACGAAGTCAAAACCAAACAACCTTTATTTACAAAAACATTTAATCAAAGAGCTGTCGAGCAGCAGAAGAGTTCTGGAGGTTCTCTATAGAACGCAGAGCTGGACGAGGTTCCATTGCAGGTGGTTGTTGTGGAACTGGAGGTGTCATTGTTTCTGAGAATCCCTTATCTTCATCTATTGTGATGGGGTTTTCGACTGATCCTTCCTCCTCCCAAGGAAAGAGGAAGTCGTCGACTGGTTGAGCCACAAATCTTGAGTCCGGAATCTCGGGATAGTTCATTCCCACATGATCAGAAACTTCCCCCATCATTTGCATTGTTCCAAGTTGGTTCTCTGTGATGGGAACTTGCATCATATGATGTTCGTTGAAATCCCTTCGCATCACTTCCATCATGTGCCAGACTTGGATTGGGATGTCCATTCGTGCCAGAAAAACTCCAGAGACTGTTTCTTGCACTTGAATTTGTACTAGATCAGGCGAAAATTCTACAGAGTACATGAGGTTGCTGTTTTGCACTGAGAAGATCATTTTGAGCAATAAATTGAGTACAAGAGTAAAAATAAGAAAGAGTTGAGAGAGGAATAGTTGACGGAAGATAAGTTGAAATTAAGGTATTTAGAGCTGAGAGAGGAGGTAGTTGACGGTAGTTAAGTTGAAAATAAAATGATTTTTAGTTAGGAGTTAGGGGTACCTTCAACTCGACTGTGTGGGTTTAACCAATCAGAATTGATTTTCCCTATTTGGATTGTAGTCGTGTACAATCAGATTTCAGATTCCTTTTATGGGATTCTTGGATAAAAGTCGTATCCAATCGGAAACAAAGCTCCATTTTGGATTTTGTCGTTTCCAATCACAAAAACGTTCATTTTTGTTCTAGTTGTCGTATCCAATCAGAAGACGCTTTTAAGGACTTAAATCTTCCAAATAAGTAAAAATATACACAAAAGCAATTGCAAAAATAACTGACCAAAAGTTATTTGCAGTAAAAATAAGAAATATTGGTGATATAAGTAGCAAAAGAAAGAAAATTAATAAAAGTAACATCTCTGCAACTTTTTTCATCAAGTTAATTGAATTTTTTGTATGTAATCAATGAGAAATTGCTAATTTTTAAGTAGATAGTCAAGTTCTTTAATTTTTATGTAAATTTGGGAGGATAACTCAAAGTTGACGAATTTTTCAAAGCAGACTTCTGGAAATCTGATTCCAAACCAAATCAAGCAGGATTTTGAACTTTGAAAATCTTTAAAGAAATGAAGGAATAAAGAACTTTGCTGAGGTGTTTTTACAAATTTGGGCTTTGGATAGGGTATAAAAAGAGTTTTTGATATATTATCGTACGACTTTTTGATCAATTTCAAATTCTCGAGAATAAACAAAATTTCTTTCCTTGTGAGGTGTAATTCAGCCGTAAGTTTAAAACTTTGATACGCAATATGTGAATCAAAAGTAAACTCTTTGATTGAGTAAGTTTCTCTGAAGAGACCTTTACTTAGTCGGATAACTCTGTTTTGTACAATAAAGACGTCCAAAAAATTATGAAAAAAGTAAGAGTCAACATCTATTTCATCAATAAGAATAGCCTATCTTAATACATGGGGGTCGCCAGGCCCCCTTGAACTGCCCCAACCTATACTACTTTACCCTGCTTGGTGCTGCACCAAACAGACAAAATTTTCAAGGCAGTAATTTTCTCAAGTGGGCGTCTATTGCACCCACCGAGTACTGTGTTACCTATCTGCCTTCGGACTGCCCGAGCTAGACCTACTAAAATCCTCAGGGCAGTCACTTTTCAAAAAAAAACGTATTGGGTTTCAATACACACCAATGAATTACGCTCTTTTTAGTTTAGACTTAGTGTCGCGAATATCCGAGTTCGGACCTGTTTTGTTTTGGTCTGGTTCTTTTTGAAAGGAAAGTTACCAGTGCAGTCACTGATTCCTAGCCTGTCTGCTAATAACCTAATACCTCTCACTGTAGTCTTTCTTCTGTTTACCTAAGTTCTTTAATAAAATAATACCCCTCCGGATTGGCAAAATAGGACCCTTCCGGACTGGCAAAACTTAGACCCCTCCGAATTCGGACCCCAATGAGTTGGCAACTATAAGACCCCTCCGTATTCGGACCCCTCCTAATTAATTGCAATTGCAAAAATAAATGACCAAAAATTGTTTGCAGTAAAAATAAGAAATATTGCTGATATAAGTAACAAAAGAAAGAAAATTAATAAAAGTAACATCTCTGCAACTTTTTTCATCAAGTTAATTGAATTTTTTGTATGTAATCAATGAGAAATTGCTAATTTTTAAGTAGGTAGTCAAGTTCTTTAATTTTTATGTAAATTTGGGAGGATAACTCAAAGTTGACGAATTTTTCAAAGCAGACTTCTGGAAATCTGATTCCAAACCAAATCAAGCAGGATTTTGAACTTTGAAAATCTTTAAAGAAATGAAGGAATAAAGAACTTTGCTGAGGTGTTTTTACAAATTTGGGTTTTGGATAGGGGATAAAAAGAGTTTTTGATATATTATCGTACGACTTTTTGATCAATTTCAAACTCTCGAGAATAAACAAAATTTCTTTCCTTGTGAGGTGTAATTCAGCCGTAAGTTTAAAACTTTGATACGCAATATGTGAATGAAAAGTAAACTCTTTGATTGAGTAAGTTTCTCTGAAGAGACCTTTACTTAGTCGGATAACTCTGTTTTGTACAATAAAGACGTCCAAAAAATTATGAAAAAAGTAAGAGTCAACATCTATTTCATCAATAAGAAAATCAATTGGAATTTTTTCTTTTTTCTTATAAAGTAACTCGAGGAAGCTCAAATGATTTTTGATAGAAATTTTTCAAATAATGATTAAGTTTTTTAAAAATAATAAACAATTCACTTTTAGAAAATGCTGAATTCTGATTGGTTGATTTCCAACAAACAGTGATACTAAAAGAATACTCAATTCTGATTGGTTGATTTTCTCTAATAAAAAGCAAAAAAAAAACGTATTTCATTCTGATTTTCTTTTACGTTAAAAGCAACTGCTCTATACTTTGTATAACTACTTGAAATAAATTTCAAATATTTTTAACAATTCAAAGTAAGTAAAAATTATTTTTATTAAATTTTTTGGAACATTTTAAATCTCCCACTTCGATATGTACCAAGTTCTAATCCCTTTATATTGAGACTTAAAAATTCTCCCATTTTTAGATACCATCGCTGAATAGAAATGAGAAAGTGAAATGCGAGGATTGTGGTAAAGAGTACAGGAGGGATCATGCAGCTCGACATAGGAAAAATTGCGTGCGAGGAGTTATTTCTTGTTCCGAATGTAGGTATTTCACTTACAATCAACAGGAAATGAATTTCCATACGAGCAAGAAGCACGTAAAGTCAAACCCGAAGTCAACAAAGTGTGTATCGTGTGAGAAAGAATTTCCAAGCTATTATTCACTTCAACAGCATCGCAAGAAGGATCACAGAATGAAAGCTAGAAAAACGAGTGATTCTGTTGCTGATTTGAATAAAATCTTGGAAAACGAGGAGGATAGTGATCAGCTACGAGATGAGTTGAATGCCTGTCAACACTTCTTGACAGATACTGAGATGGAAAATGAACGCCACAAAGTATTCAATTTTCAACTTTCAAAACTAGATCCTAATCTAGTTAATGAAAAACTGGATCAAGTCTTTGAAAAACTTGATTGTGCAGCAAAAATCAACATTGCCTTGGGATTTGTGTTACGTAATATAGAAACAAGCGAATATCGTTATTTCTACGCTCATGAAAATAACACACTCTTTGATAAATCTATACTACTTTGTACTAAAGCAGACTTGACAACTATACAGAACAAGGTTAATAAGCAAGATATCATTGAAATTTGTACACAAGAGAGACAAAATACGAAATGGCGATTCAAGCTGATCACTAATGTGACCATTTTTGCAGCCTAACTGAAAAACGTACCTATGGGATGTCCAGATTCTGTGATTCCCGAACCACTTCTGAGGAATAACCATGTTAATTGTTTGGTTTCGGATCGAGACACAAAACAACCATGCAATGACAATTTGTGTTTGTTTCGAGCGCTTGCAGTTCATTTACATGGAACAACTGGTCTTGAAACATCCACTTCCAAGATCTTTAACGATTTTCTGGAGAAATCGAGTTGTGATCCGAAACAGTTTTGTGGAGTTTCGATGGATAATCTACCAGTAGTTGAAGATGTAGTAGAGAAAAACATCTTTATCTAGGATATAAACAATGAAGATGGAGACTTCGTGGGAGAATTAGCTCGGAGAAGTATCGGTAAACATGAGAACACAGTGAAAATTCTACGATACAACAACCACATTATTTACGGCAATAACATCGACAACTTCTTCAAATGCTTCCGATGCCCAACTTGCGATACATTTTTCCACAAAGCAGACCACTTCAACAAGCATCTCCTACGATGCAAAGATCGAATCGAAAACATTTACCCCAAAAATGTTTATACTCTACGAGAGACGTTATTTGAAAAACTGGATGGGTTCAATATTGAGTACACAAAAGAACAAACCTTATTCAAAAATGTCGCTATTTTTGACTTTGAATAAATTTGCGTGCCATCCGAAGAACTAAAACCAACCGAAACAATAACTTGGATCGGGAAGCATGAACCCATATCAGTGTCAATTTCATCCAATTTGCTTGACGAACCCATTTTTTTGTGTGACAAAGATCCACAATCCCTCATTATTGACTTTGTGGCAAACTTGGAGTTGTTAGCCGAAAAAAATAAAACCGAAATGCGATCAAAGTTTCTGGAAATTGAAAATAACATCAAAAGGCGATTACACACAATTTTCAGCATACTTAATGAACGAGTTAGTTTCAACAAGATTGAAGCAAGAGAGTACGACGATGAATGTATCGAGAATGAGGAAGAAACAGACGCATCCACTCACTTTCTCAGGATTCAAAAAAATCAATTGATTGATTTGATGCAACATCTAGAGAGATACACCAATACTCTACCAGTATTTGGATTCAACAGTGGTCGGTATGATATAAACGTCATTAAATCATACCTCATTCCCTACCTTATCAAGGAAAAAGAAATTGAACCATCAGTTATCAAGAAAGCAAACGACTTTGTTTCCTTCAAATTTGGAGATGTTCAGCTTGTGGACATTATGAAGTTTTTGGGTGGAGCTACTACCATAGACTCTTTTCTAAAAGCTTACAAAGCCAGTGAGCTGAAAGGATACTTTCCATACGAGTGGTTTGATACTCCGAACAAGCTTGATGAACAACAACTACCCTCGTATGATGACTTCTACAGCAAACTGAAGAATAGTAACCCTCTCGATAAAGAGTTTGATGATTATCAAAAACTTCTTAACACTGGGATAACTGAAGAGCAAGCCTTGAAAAAACTCGGTCTCAAAACCAAACCAACTACGGGATTGGAAAACTACAACTACTTCAAATCTATCTGGGAACAGGAAAAGATGACAACATTTCGCGACTTTCTACGGTGGTATAACAACAGAGATGTTGTTCCTACCCTTGATGCTATGCAGAAAATGATTGAATTTTATCATGACAAAGGGATAGATATGTTAAAGCTCGGCTGCACACTACCGAATCTAGCCAACATCTGTCTACACAAATCAACCGACTATAAGTTTTACCCATTCTTTTCGAGTGATAGTGACTTGCTTGAAAAAATACGGGAAGATATGACCGGTGGTCCCTCAATTGTTTTCACAAGGAAAACAGTAGCAAATAAATGAAACCTTTATTCGAAAATCAAAAAAATTGTGTAAATCAATCGTTGGGATTGATGCTAGTCAACTCTATCCTTATTCTATGTGTCAGGATATGCCCACAGGTTTGTATACGAGATGGGACTACGATGAAGAAACACAAAAATTCAAGGCAAGGCAAAATCGAGTTTGAACATTTGAAAATATGGTCATGTCATGCTTTCAAGCAACCAGAACTGAATGTAAAATTGAGAGTTACTACACTACAGGAAAAGAGAAAAAATTGATTGCTTTAGTGTTGATGGTTATTGCAACCATTGTAAGACTGTCTTTGAAGCAATGTGTTGTTATTTCCATTTTTGTCCTTGTCAAGAACTAGACCGAGCCTAACTGATGATGATATCAAACGAGGAACCAAGAAAAGAGAAATGGATGATCTTCGAAAAGACTACATTCGAGAAAAAGGATACTCTATAGAAGAAATGTGGGAGTGTAGCTGTTGGGATCAATTTAAAAACAAGGTAGACGTGAAAAATCACGTTAGAACTCACTTTCCCTTCAAAAGACCTCTTTCTACAAATTCACTAGTGCAAAACATTAGAAATGAAAAAATTTTCGGCTATGTGCAATGCGATCTGAGTGTTCCAGATGAGCTTAAAGCAAAATTTTCCAATTTCCCACCTATTTTCAAAAATATTGATGTTTCCAGAAACGATATTGGTGAATATATGAAGACATATGCGGAAGAAAACGATTTGTTAAAACAATCGCAAAGAATGTTGATATCGAGCTTCAAATTGACCAACGGAACACTGATCACACCACTTTTCAATTTTTATTTGGATCTAGGACTACAATGTACAAAAATTCATCGTTTTGTACAATACACACCGCATAAAGTATTCAACAGTTTTGTTCAGTCTGTTGTTGATGCTAGGCGAGCCGGCGATGAAAATCCATTATCTGGCGTAGTAGCCGAAACAATGAAACTTCTAGGAAACAGTTCCTACGGCTATCAAATAATGGACAGATCAAAACATACAATGACAAAATATCTTAGAGACGAAAAAACCCACAAAGCTATCAATAACCAATTCTTCAAGAGACTTAATATCGTAGCTAAAGATTTGTATGAAGTGGAACTTGTTAAATTTACTATAGAGCATCGTGAACCAATTATAGTAGGATTTTTTATACTACAGTATGCCAAGTTGAGAATGTTGGAGTTGTATTATAACTTTTTCGATGAATTTTGCGATGTCAACAAATTCGAAGAACTCGAAATGGATACAGATTCCCTATATTTGGTTTTGGCAGAAGAAAATTTAGATGATTGTATCCTTCCCAGCAAGCGAGCAGAATGGACTGAAAGGCGAAGCAAGGACTGTCGAGACGATTTCAGAGCAGATGCAAAAAACAACTTTTTCCCCGTACTTGCTGTTCTAAACATAAGAAACATGACAAGAGAGAACCAGGATTGTTCAAGGAGGAGTTCAGATGCACCGAAATGTTATGCCTGTGTAGTAAAACCTATTGCTGTTACGATAGTAAAAGTCAAAAGTATAAGTTTAGCAGTAAAGGTCTGAACAAACGTGCATTAGAAGACTCTGGAGATGGCCAATGGCAAAGTATCGACAAGTACTGGATGAGGCAGTGAACTTGAAGTCAACGAATAGAGGATTTAAAACGATTAACCATGCAGTCGCAACTTATGAACAAACTAAAAAAGGATTGAGCTATTTTACCCTAAACGGGATTTTGAATGTGATGGAATACATACTAAACCTCTAAATTTGTAAGAAATTTGTAGATGCTGTGAACTAATACATTTTCTCTGTAATTAACCTTTTTTTAAAAAAAACTCTTTTTAAACGCTACTTTTGGGTTAAGAGTATGTTGTTTTTTGATTAGGAAAACTTTTAAAATCTGGAAAATTGGCTAAATCGAGCTCCAAAAAACTCGGGTGCCAAATTTTTTTTGAAACTTACCATCTGAAACTTTACCATCTTACCATCTGAAACCTACCGTCGTAATACATTAGGAATCCTATTCCCTAATGAGTTCTTAATTCACTACAAAGAATGTCTTAGACATAGGGAAATCTTTACATGGGAAATTCGGGCGCCAAAAATTTTTCTGAAACTTACCATCTGAAACTTACCATCTGAAACCTCGTATCTTAATACATTGGGAAACCTATTCCCTATCTCAATTCATTGGAAATCTATTTCCTATCTTCATACATAGGTTGGCGACTGGATAGTCTATAGCCTATCTTAATACATGGGGGTCGCCAGGCCCCCTTGAACTGCCCCAACCTATACTACTTTTCCCTGCTTGGTGCTGCACCAAACAGACAAAATTTTCAAGGCAGTAATTTTCTCAAGTGGGCGTCTATTGCACCCATCGAGTACTGTGTTACCTATCTGCCTTCGGACTGCCCGAGCTAGACCTACTAAAATCCTCAGGGCAGTCACTTTTCAAAAAAAAACGTATTGGGTTTCAATCCACACCAATGAATTACGCTCTTTTTAGTTTAGACTTAGTGTCGCGAATATCCGAGTTCGGACCTGTTTTGTTTTGGTCTGGTTCTTTTTGAAAGGCAAGTTACCAGTGCAGTCACTGATTCCTAGCCTGTCTGCTAATAACCTAATACCTCTCACTGTAGTCTTTCTTCTGTTTACCTAAGTTCTTTAATAAAATAATAACCCTCCGGATTGGCAAAATAGGACCCTTCCGGACTTGCAAAACTTAGACCCCTCCGAATTCGGACCCCTATGAGTTGGCAACTATAAGACCCCTCCGGATTCGGACCCCTCCTAATTTGAAAAACTTTTTGACCCCTCCGGATTGGGACCCCTCTGATATTGTAAAAGTAGCTTTTCGGAGATTTTCTTCTTTCAACCTATACCCCTCCGGATACGTTTTCCGATGCTATTTTGCTTTTTCAATCCACTAGGAAGGGTATGTAATGCTTTCCTAGACCCTTCCGGATTGAAGTTAAGCCTCTTATTTGACAATTCATTCTAACGGTGAAGGGTCTTATCGCTAGCCTAGCTTCGGCTCGATTAAGGTTTTCTTGTGCCTTTAGCCTTGCCTTTTTGTCTAGAAGAGCCTAAAGTTACTTTATTCAACCGCTATTACCTTTTGGTAGGGGTGTAAGGGCTTTCCTAAAAAAAAGTTATAAAACGTGAAGAGTCTACCCTCCCAAATTGGTGAATATGCTAAAAACAATCTCAAAAAATTTTCACGCTTACTTTTTCGAAAAATTTTTGTCCCTGTCAGTAAGCTCAGCTAATTTTTGATTTATTGGTACCAAGATTAACTGGATCTGTCCAGTAGTTCCAAAGTTATTAACCAAAACGTCTTTTTTCTAAAGACAAAAAAATTTCTCTCTTATAGGTTCCGCTTAACTTTTCCGCAAATCTGTTCTTTTCGACCTGAAAATTATTGATCCGAGCTCAGAAGGCCTATAATCTTCTAGTTCAATGCAAAAAACCCGATCTAAAACGCTTTAGTTGAAAAAATTTGCGAAAAACGATACTACCTAGACCCCTACGGATTGATGAATCCACCAAATCAAACACGTTAAGTTCGATTTCTCTGCTGCAACCCGGAAGGCTTTCGGGTAGCGGGTTTTAAAACTCGTAGATTCATTAGTGGACGTTGTCCGAACAACTATTTTTACTGTCCTAACTCAAAAATTTCAAAAAATTTTCTGAATTTTTAGTGTTCCGTTTTTTCAAAAATCACGAAAATTCGGTTTTTGGTTCCAAAATAGTTCCAACCACTTCCGAACTAAACTTAACCGGTTCTATCTATTATAGTAGTGCAGTTATGATGTAACACACTAATTTAGCGCTTTTTTCCGTTTCAAAAATTATCGATATCTCAAAAATCGCGATTTGTGGGGGGATCAAAATATCGCTATTTTGACCCTAAAAACCGGTCTGCTTTCTGTGCTTTTCACTGAAAAACGATATAGGAGTATTAAAATAGGTTATAAGTAATAATTTTAGTAATACTATACCCCTCCGGGTTTGTTTAATATCCGAATTAAGGTGCTTAACTCGGATATTCGCAGTTCGGTGAAGGGTCACAACAGTGCAGCACTGTCGAGCCCCCCACAGATTACTATCTTAATTTTTGTACCAAAAGGGATACAAAACTTGTCAACGATACCCAACAGTCGATTGTTGTTGTCGTTGAGCCCCCTCTTGTTGCTCCTTGTACTGCTTGCCGGATCAGTCTTCTCCCAAGACCCCTCCGGATTGAGCGCAAATCAGCTGACCCTTCCGGATTGAGCGCAATTTATCATTAACGTGCTTAAATGCTCAAATAACCCTACAGTACAAGCCTCACAAACGGGCCACAAAAATGATCGTAACAATCTTGACTGATATAAATGCCTGTAACAACAATATATCTATCAACAACAAACGGGAGGGTTGGATCACATCTTGTCTGGGGGGATGATTTCTACTGATTTTTTACTTTTTTACTGTTTTTGGTTTTTTTCGGTTAATTTTTATGTTTTTTGTTTTTTTTTTGGGTACTATACTACTTTTTGTTTGGTTTTATATATATCTTTAAGTGTTTTTGGTCACAAACCTCTCAGGGAACGAGGGGATGGCCGATCCACCCACCCTTCCTGATTCGTGAATTTTCGGTCTTAACTAGGTTAAAAAGCTATTCACGGTAATCCGGAAGGCTTCCGCGTTCCGAACTACCCTTCCGCCCCGGCGGTTTAGGCCTATTAAGGGCGTTAATGTGAGCATCCGCTTGGCGCGGAGTGCTCGTTAACGGTTCTGCCGGTCATGATGTTAAAAAGGAATAACACCCAGGAGAGCCATAAAAACATCTATGTAACATTCGCCCGGAAAATACATCTCGACGGAAAATAAAACTAAGTCCTAAGACGACTGGCCAACGTCTAAACAGAGCTTTACATGCTTTTAATCGTCTCTACCAAGCCAGTACTTTCGGTGGTCTTTCTAACATCGGGTCGACAAAAACGTTACTGCTTCCGGCTTCGGTCAAAACACTCAAATTAACTAGATTACATGCAGAAATAGTGAGCTCATGACTGGGTCTCAGTATCCCCAGACCACGAGGTCACTCCTAAAAACAGGGCTACTACTATTTGTTGAATTATCCTTGTTTTTGTTCAGTAGATAAAAATCATCATCTCCATCGAAAGTGGATCAACCCTTTCCCCCAACTCCTAGCTTCTCATCCTAGCAAAATGAATTCAGATGTTAATTAAATTCAACTCAGGACATGACAGGGAAGCTAAAAAGGTATGTAAAACCTTATCAGCTGCAGTCCCGAGACCCCTCCGGATTCTCGAATCCGGGGAAATAAGGCTCTTATTTTCCTTCCGGAAGGCTGTCTTCCACCCTTCACCGTTGTTCGCAACGGCCTTGCAACTATTGTAGCGACACAATAGTTGCAACTCGGAATGGTCTCTGCTACTTCTGCAATTTGTTGTTGTTTCTCAATCACAATTTTCGTTGTTAACGCTATCGCAACTAATGTTGTGTTTTTCTCCGGTTTTCTGCCAAAATGGCCGTTTTTGACGTTTCCTAGAATTGTTACGTCATCAAATCGAGTTTTTAAAATCTAGGAATTTCCAAATCCTTCTGCCTTCACGATTAGTCCAATCGTTCGAATAACGCTCCTATTCCTTCAAAATCGCCAATTCGGAAGGTTCGCTGCTAAAGGTTCTGCTGAATCTGCATTTTGGTGCATTCTGGTCGAATGTCACACCCTGATTTCCATATATAATAATAATAATAATAACAAAGAATTTAGGAGTATAATCCAAGGGTTCGCATAAAACCCAGTCATTGAATTGTTCAAATTTTAGTTTTCAGTTATAAGTGTAAGTTTCTTCAGGTCTGTACAGTTGTTGCATTCGCATAAATGCGCCAAGTGCATGTGTCTGATTCGTTGTAGCGAGTTTTGAAAAACTTTGTGAGTTTTGAAAAACTAGATATAAATAATTTCTACGCGCTAAACAGTTTCCGGAAATGATTTTTACGCGTGAAAACGGTTAACGAAAATAACGGCCTGAACTGTTTTTAGCAGTCGCAACTAAACTTATATTGTTTCAGTTTTACTGTCGTTTTAATTTAGTTGGCTGTGTGCAGTGTTATTGTCAATTCGTCTTTATGTTATCTTCATTCAAAAGAACAAAGATGGGCCAAAGAATGAGCAATTTGTCAGGCAGAAGCTCGACTTCTCGATCCAACCGCGAATCTGGTGAAAGCTCTGAAAAGCAGCGGAGACTTGCTGACAATGCTCCAATTGAGTACCCTACAAGAACTGAATGCCCAATACCATATAAGATGAGTTTGTTGCTTGACACACCACCGCGAAAAGAATGCGATTCTATGGGTTGGAATACAGAGGACAAATCTATGAACATAGTGGTGCTTCCCGAATGCAATGGACGAGTTTGCAGACGCTTACCCGTTGCTCAAAGCACAGACTGCATCAGAGGAAATAAGGGCTTCAGTACTGGGATCCATATGTGGGAAATTGAATGGGAAGTTAAGCAGAGAGGAACTCATGCAATGATCGGTGTGGCAACTGCTGAAGCTCCACTTCATTGTCCTGGTTATCGTTCTCTTATCGGAAGCAATAAAGAGTCATGGGGCTGGGATTTAGGAAGATCAAAACTTCTTCATGATTGCGTCCGACTCCCTCCTCGAACGTATCCAAAGTTTTCAAACACATCAGTAGCAGAAGACATACTCTGTTTGACAGATTGTATCAAAGTAATTCTAGACATGGATGCCGGAACTTTATCGTTCATGGCTGATAACATCTTCCTCGGCGTGGCCTTCGAAGGGCTACAAGGTCGAACAATTTATCCAATTATCAGTGCTGTCTGGGGCCATTGCGAGGTCAAAATCAGATATATCAGCTCGTTCCAATCAGGTTTGATTTTTATTACGATTGTGATTAGCAAGCGTTATCGAATCGGAACAGACATTTTCCAGGTGAACAAGTTGCTTAAAAAAATTTCTATATATAGCTTGATTTATGATTTCATAGCTCGAATTCAAACTTCATAGCTGCTGGGACGTCAAAAGTTGGTGGTTCAAATCGGCCAGGGCTTGTTTTTTGATTTTGCGCTTGAGTCATTGATGTATGTTTAATCGGCTCTTTTTCCTTTCTTCCCACCTCACATAAGCATAATTTTTATGATGTAACGAGGGGTGTTGCAAGTTTAAACATGAAGACCAACTATGTTTGTCATGGCTTTATTAGTTTGCATGCCAATTTTCGTAACAATCGGATGATGTGAACAAAATTTCACAAGTAAAATTTTGCAGGTGGGGGGAAGAGCCGTTTAATCAATGAAGTCGTCCTTTGAGGCGGAGTTTTTTTGTCTTCAACGGGTGTCTGATCAAACAAAGTTGGCTTTGTTACCGCTTCGTAACTTTTTTACGATCCCAGTTTAACCTTAATTTGTTTTATATTGGCATATTTTGCTAAATATCTTCATACCAGACAAATTGAGAACGGTTTTCGATTTTTTATATATACATTTTTTGACGTTTTTAAATGATATTTTTTCGAATTAGCGACTTTCATCTAATTTAATGCCAGCTAGTCTTGATTTTTTTACCGTTCCGATAGCAAGGGTATTGCAATCGGGTACTAGACTTTTTTCCGCGAACAATTTTGTCCACAGTTTTCAGTATGTATGCAGTACACGACATGCATGCAGTATGTGCGTCCCGTTTGCGCTCATTGATCTATTACTCCCACTGTGCATCCTTATTAGTGTTTTTCCAATTAGTTCGCAGTTCAACCTTTGAAATGATATTTCATTGGTATTTCTTGATTTTTCGACTGGTCGCGTTCAGTTTTTTGTCGGCTTAGTTTCTGCTTTGTTTTCACCAGCCAGGTTTACCAGCTTTATTTGAATGTTATTTATGGAGGTTAGACGGCTAAATAAATTTTCGAACTTTAAGTTGTCCAAAATTATCGCCTTTAAAGCTCGCCTTTTTTCAATAAAATAAAAATGGTTTCCTTCAATTATTAAATACTTCTGTTTCTTTTTCAAGAGTAGAAAAGAAAAACAAAAATAATTTTTCTTTTAGAAATTTTTTATTATTTTAGTTTTGAATTTTTCGGATTTATGGTTTCCGATTGTCTAGGTAGTAAAAATGCGCGGAGCTAGTCTTAGTTTTTTTGTTTGGTGTGTTTTAGGTTAATAAAATTCATTTGAAATCGATTTACATTTCAGTAATAAAATTCATTTGAAATTTTGACATGATTGTTTTGTCTACGAAAGATTTTCAAGAGTCGTAGGATTTTCAAGAGTTTGATCCTTTCCGGCTGAAATATTGAAAAAACAAAAAAAGTTTCCTTGTTTTTATTTCATTAATGAGGTATTGTTTGTTGAAATCGTTCTTATCAACTTTTAATATTTGATACGTTTGATACTATCGAACAGCAAAAGTGAAAAGGTCACGAAAAACGTGATCGACTTCTGCTTTCGAAATTGGAAATTATTTATCAGATTTCCCAGCGAAATAAAAGTTTTACGTATTGATCTAGTTTTCTCAAATTGGGTTAATTTTAACAAAAAAGTGTCCATCATAAATTGTTCAAATTCAAAGAGCTTTAAGGCCATCTATTTTTTTCTTCGAAATTCAAAATGTGAAGGCTCTTGAAAAAACAATACAGAGAAGTTTTTTTTTCAGTACCTTGCACTCATTACTTTTTTCCAACTGTTATTTGGTTATGTTTTTGAGGGTAAAATATATCCGTATGCGATTGTTTCAATTTGATGGGTCGTAAAAACGTTTTAAAATTTTTTTGACAACAGTTTTTTTTTAGGCTCAACAGGTTTCGACCCAAAGTTTGTTGCCGCTCGATAACTGATTTCCATTTCTAAAGGCTGTTTATGAGTTTCATCCGATACCATCGTGAAGTTTTGGTAGCTTTAGTTTTTTCGTTTTTTTAAAAAATTTTTTCAACTTGATTTTTCAGTAGTTTTAATTGACTTTTGTCTTTTTCCCATTCACTGTTGTTGCGCGATAAGTTTTTGCACGACAAGTGTTGCGAAGCTCCGCTTCGCCTCTGTGCAGATTTACCAGCTAAAAATTTTACTATTGATCCAGTTTTCTCAAATTGGGTTAGTTTTATGAAGAAATTGTAAATCATACTTGCGTTCATTGACTCTTTTCAACTGTCGGTTGTCTATGTTTTAAGCTACAAATAGCTCTTCTTCTGCATTGTTTTACCTAATTTAATTGACCTTCACTTAAAAAAAGTTTAAAAAATCGAAGTTTTTTCGATTTTTATTTTTTTTACCTTTACTTGAAATTTTTTCCATATTTAATGGTAGTCGGTTGATTCTGTACTGATTGCAAA
Source organism: Symsagittifera roscoffensis (assembly GCF_963678635.1). Lineage (NCBI taxonomy): Eukaryota > Metazoa > Xenacoelomorpha > Acoela > Convolutidae > Symsagittifera > Symsagittifera roscoffensis. Next base: position 57,472,638 of record NC_087065.1, read on the forward strand.
ACAACCAGCTTTCTTTTTGTTTTCGGTATGAAGTAGTAAGGAAAATAACTTCTGTATCGATAAAGCATTTTCTATGGGGTACCATGAGCAACAGACAGCACCTCCTAGCTTGTGTTCAACTGTTTCTTTTTGTTTTTCAGTTGCTGCATTTACTCTGAAGGAACTGTGTCGTCGAGTGATAAAGCAATCATGTCGTGAATCCATACAGCAAAACAACAATAACAACAACGCAGCGAAGTCTCACAACGACTCTTCATCAAGTCTACGAAGCAATTCACCCGAAGACAGTCAGAGGTCAAGGTCAGGTGCATTCGGGCTGCACGGCTCGGCTTCAGCCTCGAGTAACAACAACAACGCACAACAGACATCAAATCATGCGAAATCATACCTTGAAACGAAAGTGGAGACCCTTCCTTTGCCGCTCACTCTAAAACAGTACTTACTAGAATAAATTCCGCTCAAAAGTGTAAGTGCTAATTCACAGAGGCTCGGAGAAGCAATCAAAAAAGTCAGAACTGGTTTTGTTTAACCGACATGATAATGTTTCAAAAACAAGTGTTTACATTCCATTAAGATGCATCTTATTTTTTTGATTTATCAAACTTGAAGTGTGTGAAAAAGTAATTTGTAAACTGCTATATGTAGATACATATTTTGATATTCAATGAGAACTGAATCATTGATATCTATCCTTGAAGGTGCAAGCTCTATCAGAGCTTCTTTAAATTCAGGGCGAAAAATTTTCTATGCATGCCTCTGTTAAAATCGAACTTTGTTTAAGTTACGATTTCAAGGTCGAAACTCGCGGCGAATGCAATCAGTTGTGCTGTCCAGTTAATAATTTAGCTTAGAGATCTAGTTATTAGAATATTAGTAAATAGCTTCATAATTCAAACATTTTTATGATGTTCTGTGCTTCTAATTTTTTCCAAAAAGCGAAAAAATGATTTTATTTTGGCTAATGTTTCAAAAATATTGATGTGGTTTGTTAAAAATGTACGATCTTGTTCTGGTGTAATTTTCTTAAATATTGCGCCTTTTCGAGCTGATTTATTTGATATTTTTTCTGCCTTGTTAGGAAACCAATGCAAACTTTTGGTTTCCTCGAACTGACCGCTCCTTAATCATGTCATCAAATGTAATCCTATGCGTAGAGAGATAAGTGTTGTTCTCATTTCATAAAATTTGAATGGCATTTTCGTTTCTCAATTTAGAATGGATCGGTATTTAATGGTACGATAGGCATCTCTTGCGTGTGATCGATTTAAAACTAATGTGCAGTAACTAAAACTTTCCTGTTAAGTTCTTTGATTGATATCATTTTTTGTCGAACGAGGAAGCTTAATATCATGTCTATTCTATGGAATTAACTTCAGTGTTTTATCTAGTCTTGTACCTTCGAATGACAAAATCAGATGAAGCATGAAGAACTTCTTGAACTATTTTGAGCTCATTGGAGCTGAGTAGAATCAAGTTAGCTGTTTGCTTAAGATGGTCCAGTCAGACAATCATTTCCGTTATTAACACAAGTTATGGTGTATTTCTTAGCCTTTCATAATATGATATTTACTTGCTGCATGGTCATATACCACTTCGAGAATTTTTTGCGCAAAATAGGCCTAGGTGATGGCGAAGCGACCAAAAATTGAGTGTGAAAACCCCCTGGGCTCGGAATTCGGATGCGGGTGAAACTTTTCAAACAGTGCGAGGCAAAAACTTTAAAATCCCCAGTCGGCAATGAAAATTTTTTCATTGCCGACTGGAGATTTAAAAGTTTTTGCCTCGCTCAATCAGGTTACTAAACTTCATATGCGATGCGTTCATTTGGTTTTGGTAACGTGTATCTGATTTTCAACGGATTTGCAGGCAAAAAATTACACCCACTGTAGAAAACATTGAACTTTTATGGATGATGTCGCAAAGAAGCTCAAGTTCTCAGATGATGACATTGTTCAATTATATAGACACGCGCTCCGATCTAACATCCTTGTTAACATGAAAAACATTAATCGAGATCCTTGATGAAAAAGATTTTAAAAATCTCCTTAATTCATTTAGAAATCATACGAGCACTTCATTGGCAATAAAGAAAACAGAACTAGTGCACCACTTGACAAGCAGGAAACAAGCTTAGTTCTCATTAATTTTTAGCAAATTTCGGAATCTTTGTTGGCAACAAAAAAGTTATTTCGCCGTTCAAAAGTTTCATACTCAGCAAATTCTTATGTTCATAATTTATCAAATTTCAAATATAATGATTCAAGTTTGTCAACAAACTGACCATTTTACTCTTGATTGAATTCCGATATCACCTTGAGATGCAACCTTCTATACAAAAGTTTACCTCTGTTATCGACACAATGTCCATTTTTTTGCAATTTTGTTGAAAAATTTGTGGAATACTCACTTGGCTGCGAAGTATATCCCAAATTTTTTTTTGAATTGTTTGCGCTTAATGCAGGCGAATAGACGCAATATAACTAATTTAAAGGTTTAAAGATACTTGTAGTTCTACATCTGTTCCTACAATTCAGACCGAAAAATGAGGGATAATTTTATTTTTTGGTACCAGAATTGCAATGATAACGATTTTGGTAAGATTGTTTTCTTAGCCCAGAAAACGGTAAATTCGGATTTTGGTATTGCAATCGGGTACTAGACTTTTTCCCCCATAAATAACTTCGTGCTCAGAATTCATCTCCTGGTCTGTTGGAAATGCTGCAACATACTTAATTTGAGCATCTTAGCATTAAGAATCCGTCCTTTTTACACTTGTTAGCGTCAACGACTCTTCTTTTTTTTGCAAAGGAAATCGCATATTTTGATGCCGCTTTTGGTAAACCTTAACTTCTTTACTTCTTTTTGATAGCATGTTCTTTGACTTTCGATTAGTAATCAGTTAACACAATTGATTCAATTTTAGTTATTCAAATGAACCGATAAAAGCGATTTGTTTCAAACATAACAATAAAAAAACTTCAGAATTTTCTAACTCAATGTATATCGCGATTTTTTTTGAAGCGCATAATTTATACAATTTGGCGTTATGCTTTGCAATTTATTACATGCGATGTTAATGCGGATCCCAGTTTGTTATATTCCAAATTATTACATGCAAAATTGTGTCTCCTTCTATTTGGCGCCTTTTTTGCTGCATCGCATTGGCAATTTATTAGCAAATGTAGCTACTATATCTGTGGCAATTTTTGCAAATTGTCAAGGGCTCGTAGCGCAGATGCGAGGACAGGGGACTATAAATCTCCTAGTCGTAGGATTGATTCCGCCACAGCAAAAATCTTTTTTCAAGGTGTATTTTTTTTATTTCACTTTATGGAGCTAATTGTCGTTTTCTTGCTAGTGCTTGCAAAGCGCAGTTTCGCCTCTGTCTAAATTTGCTGTTTAGATTTGGTCGTAATTTCACGGTTTAATAGGTTTCGGCCTGCATTATGTTGGCTTATTGTCCTCGTTTTGTGTCATTTGATGAGCGAAAAATGTTCTTATGTGCCTGTAAGTTTTTTGAGGGGGATGGAGTGTTAACTGTTCAATACTTTTTAATTTTGTGTTTAAAACTGTTTTGGTTTAAAGGGTTTCTGCTCAGGTGTTTTTGGTTTTGTTACCGCTTGATAAATGTTCTGGTTTTGATAGCTCTGTTTTTTTGTATTTCAAGTGGTGCGAAGATCGGCTTCACCTCTGTCGAAAATTAAAATAACAATAAATGCTCGTATCAGGGCAAAGACTTGGATGTTTCGATAGCCAATTGAGGTTCATATAGTAAGTCGTCCTTTTAATTATTCAAACATTGATAAAAATTTGGATATTTTTAAAATTAAGAAAATTCAGATACTTTTAGATAATATTTACTAACCGCTTTTCTAAGTAAAAATTGGTGGCGTGGGCTGGACATATTACCAGACCGACCTTGTACCAGACCACTATACGATAACTCCATTCGAAAACGAAGCTGTTAAATGATAAAAAATTGCTGATAATACGTGAAAAAGTTGTCTTTACCCAGATTAAACGACTTCAATACATCCTGTCACTCAAAAATTTTTATCGACTCATGTTTTTTGGCGAAAGGTCGTTCTGGTAAAAAGTAGTCCCCCAAAGTGATGAAAGTAGCGTCTACCAACGTACTAATAGTTCCTAAATAGGACTTCTGAGTCGGATTAAATTACAATTAAATATACCGCTCTTTAATTGTTCCAAATGAGCCAAACTGCAGTTTTCAAACTGTCATAACTTTACAAGAATGATCATAGGTTAAATATGCATATTTTTAAATTCGATCTAAGAACGTAAGTGTTTTTAAGATGGTAGAAAAAACTCCGTTCAAAAGTAGGTTGTTAAAAAGAAAGGTCTAAAGAAAAATTCACACCGACTTCAAGCTTTCCATCTGATCCTTGGAACGAAACAATAATAATATTGTTTTCAAGTGAAATCATAAAAGCTCTGTCAACTATAGATACAAACTTGTACATTTTACTGCCACTGAAGAGCAATCCGTTAAATTGTGCCGTGAGTTTCAAGGCTTCTTTCATTATAGTTTTGGGTAATTCACCGTTGTGGTTAGCAAATGTTGTCAAATGGGTCGCCTGATTTTTTTTACTGTTTTTTTTTTTTTACTTTCTCATGGTTTCAACCGCAAGCTGGGAAATTCAACATTTTTTTTACTGGCAAATCGAGAATTACTCCGAAACATTTTTTTTAATCTAGAAATTGAGCTTGATTTATCATGGAACCTCTACGTCTATTAGGTACTTTTTAATTGGTCTAGCGATGAAGAACGCGCGTTTGGAACGTAAGATCTAGGGTTCGAATCTATTCAGAACATATTAATTTTCTTCGATGTGTTGAAATTGTATAGCCGCATTATCGGTTTTTAATTTATTTTTCTCGGCTCACTCTCCAAAGCATGGAATGTTTTCTCTCCGTAATTTTTCTTCTGATTTAAGCCATTTAAATTATAATTGAAAGACATACTGTAATTTGTACCAACTCCGATTTTCTTTAACCTTTTTGTCCCACTCAAATGTGTGCGGCTTATGCTACGTCGACTTAGTTGCCTCATTTGCGTCGTTTGAAGCGAAAAATAGGAATGATATGCCTTTTTGGTAAAGAGGACTGGGGATGAAGAATTTTCCATGACGTTTTTTTGTTTTTGGCTCAACTGGCTTTTGCCCATGTATCGGCGGCTTAGTTGCCGCTCGGTTGCTGATTTTCGATGCCTATTTAGCGGTGTTGATTTTGTTTCATGCATTTCCTTGTTCAATTGAAAATCATTCGAGATAATTTTTTGAGTAATGAACGCAGCGAAGACTTGCTGATTTTTTTTGTTTTTTTTTCAGGAAAAGTCTTAAAAGTATTTGATGCCTATTTAGCGGTGTTGATTTTGTTTCATGCATTTCCTTGTTCAATTGAAAATCATTCGAGATAATTTTTTGAGTAATGAACGCAGCGGTCTTGCTGATTTTTTTTGTTTTTTTTTCAGGAAAAGTCTTAAAAGTATCTAATAACTACAGATGTGCATTCATACGTATTGATGCATTTATGATTGCAATTTGGTATATATGCACTGTTTGAGTTCTGTTGAAATTCAGCTGAAAGTGACGTAAATAACAGTCTCGAAACACGAACGTGGAAATGGCGCGAACAAACGAACAATTTCTAATTAAATTTTAAGATGTACAGCGGAATAAAAACTTTACCAATTGATGCAGTTTTCTCTAGTTGGGTTCATGTTATCAAAAAAGTGCCTACCACAAATCGTTCTAGAAATTCTAAGAGCTTAAAAGGCATCTATTTTTTCTTTCAAATTTGAAAGTTGTGATTTTTTTAAGTGACTTGGTGGCTTTCCTATCATTGTTTGTCTTCTAGCTTACGATGCTAAGTTTGTTTTGTATCGCAATAGAAAAGAAGGTCTGCCTCGGTGGCAGACCTTCTTTAGAACCTCTAATTGATATATTCCAAATGGTACAAGTAATTTAGTGTGCATTTTTTGTGTTTCAACGTTTTTGGAAATAAAATTTCATCTATGCGTCTTCTTATTGTGAAAAGTCTTTGAATTTTTTTGTGATGTACCTACTTCAGTTTAAATATTTTTCGTGGATTTTTTGATCGGCGATTTTGAGAACAAAACTTACCGAGCTGGTAAGAAACTGAAAAGTAGCCTTTGGGTTTCATTGTTAGTTATTTTAAAAGAATTTCCAGTTTGTTTAAGGTAGAAAAGTGGATGATAATTCTTTAAGTCCCCCGATCAGAATGTGCGATTAGGAGTCGATGAACGTAGTAAGTTTCAGGCTCAAATGGCTTAGTGGTTGTTTTTGATTTTTTTAGATTCAGTTCTTTTTTCCTTTGTTAAAAGGAAGGCAAGCTCCACTATCGAACAGCAAAAATGTAAAGGGCACGGAAAACGTGATCAACTTCTAGTTTCAAAAGTCGAATTTAATTTTCAGATTTCCCACCGAAACACAAATTATACTTATTGATCCAATTTTCTCAATTTGGGTTCATTTTATCGAAAAGGTCCCAAGCTAAAATTGTTCTAGAAATTCAAAAGCTTTGACGGTATCTATCTTTTTCTTTGGAATTCGATAGTTAAGATTTTTTCAAAAAAGTCAGTGGTTTTTTTTGTGTTTACTAGCGTTCATTGACTCTTCTCCAACTGTCTGTTGGCTATGTTTTAATTTTTAAGATGCGAGTGTTGAACCGAATAGGTATCCTTGAAAAAGGTGTAGGCAGACTCATTCTTTCAACGCTGTTGCAACGAAGATGCTGCTGTCAACAGACAGAATCATCGTCAAGTCTACAAGATTCCGAAGTAAGAACGCGGTTTGCGCCGAGTCCGACTGGAATATTGCATTTAGGAGGCTTGAGAACCGCTTTGTATAATTATCTTTTCGCGAAAAAGCACGATGGTTTCTTCATCTTGCGAATTGAGGACACGGACCGAACAAGGTTCCATGAGCGAGCAATGGATTCGATCTGGGAAGCTTTGAATTTTGTTAATCTGGTTCCGGATGAAGGTCCAACCGACAGAGCAATGAAGACTGAAAAAGGTAGTTTTGGTCCTTATGTGCAATCCAAGAGATGCCCTGTTTATCAGAAGTATGCTGAAAAACTATTGGAAGAAGGCAAAGCGTACAGATGCTTTTGCTCGTCACATAGATTGACTGTGATAAAACACGCAGCATACGAGAGTGGAGTAATACCGCGGTACGACGGAAAGTGTAGATACATGTCTGAATCGGAAATAAACGAGCGAATCTCGAGGCGTGAACCATTCACACTTCGGGTAAAGTTGCCTCAGTCCATGGATGATTATGAAGATAAAGTCCACGGGTCTGTTCCGGGAATTGTAGACGAAGGTGACTTCATAATAATTAAATCAGATGGGTTTCCGACATACCATTTTGCGAACGTAGTGGACGACCATCTAATGAAGATTACTCATGTATTACGTGGGATTGAATGGCTACCAGCTGTTCCAAGACATCTATTTTTGTATCAGCAGCTGGGCTTTGAGCCTCCGGAAATTCATCATTTGCCTTTAATTGCAAACGAAAACGGACAAAAGTTGTCGAAAAGGGATCGCCATACGATAAATGTTTCTAATTTTATCGAGGCTGGATACAGTCCGGAAGCTTTGCTGAATTACTTAACACTGACTGGAGGTGGATTTCCAATTTTGAAAGAAAATGAAGGTCAATTGAAATTGATGAGTCTTGATGAAATGTGTGAAAAGTTTCAGCTCGATAAAATCAAACACAATTCGGCGTGTCTCGATCAGAAAAAGTTGGAGCACTTAAGTAGACTTGATTTGAATGAAAAATGGAAAACTAAAGGCGGCCAGGATTTTGTACTTGCCACTTTGAAGAAACATTTGGAAGAGTATAAATTAGACGAAGCTCAATTAGCCGACGAAAAGCTGATGAAAATGTTGGAACATAGAATACGTGACGTGAAAACGGTCAAAGAGTTTGTGGTTTCTCCCGAAACTAGATTTCTGTGGGCTTGGGAACCTCCTTTTGAATCATCCTTCGTCAGTATTCAAAAGCAAAATAAGATAATTGATTACGCTATTGAGAAACTATCGCAATGCGAGGAACCGCTGACTCAGCAGGAGCTGGAGTCCAAGTTGTCGCCACCTGACAGCCCCTTCTATAAATCTAAATTATTCACCTGTATTCGACTATGTCTTTCCATTCACAAAAGTGGACCCCGTGTGATTGACATGTTGTTGATGTTGGGCAAAGCGGAGTCAATAAGAAGACTGCAAGTTTCGGTAGACACGCTGAGAGCTGCTCGAAATGAATTGAGGCAGGAGTCAATGACCATGAAATCAGCTGGAGCTGAAAACTCTAAAACTTAGAAAACTGAAATGAATCAAAATATACCTTTTTTTAAATTCAATTTTATGCCCTGTTTTCATCACATGGATTTCAGAAAGAAATTCATCCCTTAAAGGAGTTCGGTCACATGTAAAATCAAGTGAACCTCGTTAACATAAACGGTTAGTGTACTAATGCAAAATAATTGCTCAGAAAATGGTTCTGAATTGGAGCGTTCACACAGGTAAGATTCCAGATTTTTCTACCAAGGATTTAGTTCTAAATCGTAGGGCCTACTTTTTTTCTTAGTAAAGTTTTTAGCTTGAGATGCTGCTTAGATATTTTGAAAATATTTCTCGGTGATTTTCACCTGTTGTAACACATACCTTTTCCTAGGTTCTTTTACTAAGTATACTAGGTTCTTTTTCTGGAAAAAAAAACATAAAATTTTAGCACGCTCAATTTTGATTTTTTGCAGTTTGATTTCTGATTTATTTTCGAGTTGGTTCAATTGAAATCCGTTTGCTAAAAGAATCGACATTTCGCTCTCCAACTACAAAAATGCAAATGATGTGAAAAAAGTTAATGACATAAGTTTAGCAAAAGGCTTTAAAATAAAAAGCTTCCCATCTTAATAAACATCCGATTGACTCCGTTTTCTCTACTTGGTTTAGTTTAATGGAAAATTTGCCCATCATCATGATCAATTTTTGAAATTGATAGCTTCAAAGTGATGTTTATTCACAGTTCAGAAAATGAAATTCACCTCTTCGTCTTCTTTGGAAATTATACTCCTCTTGGTTGCAAATATTAAGCATGCATGATTATTGTTATTTTAAATATCCGTCCTTTTCAAAATTTGCTTTTTATGTTGGTTGTGATTTTTCCAACTCGATTTTTTTTGGTTTTCTTTGGCTTAATAGGCTTCGGCCTATTTAATATCGGCTTAGTGGGCTAATTATGAGTGGTTTCAAGGGAAATATAACTTTTATGCTCACCTCTGGATAGCACAAAATGCTAAAAACTTAATAGAAATTATAGTTCAAGTTTTTCATGACAACAGTTTTTTTCGGCTTTTTTTCCGGATTGATAAGTTTCGGACTATATTATATCGGTTTAATGGCCGCATATTGCCCCGTTCGATGGCCGAAAAAGGTTTGTGGGTGCATGTCCGTGTTTTTAGGGCGAGGGGACTTCATAACTTCGTAAAAAATTTAAGTCTTAAAAACTTTTTTTCTATGCAATAGGTTTGCCCATATTGCGTCGTTTCACGAACTGTGTATATTTTTTGAGGGTGAGGTGAACCTAATAACTTTTTGTTAGTCTTCATTTTTTTGTAATCTTTCGGCTTGGCCTATATTGTTTCTTTTCACACGTGAATAAAGTTTGTGAGTGTGTTTGTTTGAGAGTGTGGGGGACTTGATTTTTTTAAGTTCAATTTTTTCCGCCTAAATGGTTTCTGCTACGGTTTTTCCGGCTTTGTTATCGCTTGATAACTTTTCTGTAGATGCTAGTTTCACATTTTATTGTCTTGGCTCGTTTTTGCTTCAAAACTAGCCTCATCGATAGACAGTTTTTTTTTTCAAAATTTTCGAATTCGTTTCGACTTAGCGGCTTTCTTGTTTTGTCTCGCAAGTGGTGCGAAGCTAAGCTTCGCCTCTGTGTCATAAATTTGCTTTTGCGGAAATCAGGCTGTTGAAAAATCAAGCCAGAAAAATAGCGTTTTCCGTGTAAACATTTGAAATCTCAACTTGCATTTTGAATAGGTCTCACTAAAGATTTTCTTGTTCCGACCGAAAGTGGGTGTTTCACACGCGTCGTCAAGTAGCCTCAAAGAAAGGTAGCAGGAATCCAAGTTTAAAACCATTTGTTAATGCGCCCACCGGCGTCTTGAAATTGACCGTCGGCTTACTTTTTTTATTAGCCCCCGGCCTGCTCAGTGCAGGACCAACCGTGGGGGAGGGAGATGTCATTCATTTTGCCGCAATCGATCCCACCTCGAGGAAGCGGATGACAATGGGACCCAGGCTGGCCACTTGGTCTATATTTATATCTTTTAAAAGTCATTATTTGGTCTATAATTTTTTGGAAGTCTATATTTTCTAGAGACCATGTAAAAGTCATTATTTACAACAAAGCTTTCTGTTTTTTTAATGTTTTTAAAGGGTCCCCTCTTTGCACTGTTTTGAGATATCCGTTTTTGGTGACGGACCCTAAAATTTTCTAAAAAAACGCGCCGATAAAACGCAATTTTTTATTCAAACTTATGCCTGCGGCGTAGAAGTTTTGGCCATAACAGGGACTTTAGTCAGTCTTTAACCGCTTAAAAATAAGTTGAAATGCTCAATTGGGAAACTTCTTCTTCATTTTTATGATTTTTTGGATTGTTTCATACTGGGCTGTTTTAAAATTGCACTCTGCCATTTGATACTGTTTTGTATAGGCGCCACTAAGTTTGAACCTCATTTTTCCTAGTTTGAAGCGCTAAAATAGACAATGCTTAAGTTAGCTCACTTTCCTAGTCATAGAATCTATTGTCCTCAAAGCGTCACTATTCCTATTCAAACAGTTTCAGCTAAAGATAAAAGACGCTCTGTAATTTATGAACTTACAAAGTCTTATACATTATATTTCCTTTTTTTTGTTCTTTTTTGATTTAATGGTTTTGGTTTAAGTAACAGATTGTTATTTACCTCAATTTATGTCGTTGCATAGTTTGTTTTGCTTTTTTGCGTTTCACGAGGCATGCTGAATGGAGTGTAGAACTTCCTATTTCAAAGCTGTATAGCTTAAAGTTTTTTATGACAACATGTTTCCGGCTCGACTGGCCTCGACCCAGCATTGTCGGATCAGTTGCAACTCGGTAATTGATTTGAATGCTTATGTAGCGGTGGTGTTTGTTTCTTAGCTTTTTTAAACTAGTGCCTTTTAGTGGGCGTTAGTGTTATACGACGACTGTTCTTTTTCTAGCCTAAGTCGCAAATAATAGTGCCAATTTTGGCGCACTCTTACGGGCTTTTGATAGCATGTGATTGAACATACGAATAGTAAAAATTTAACTTATTTGACTCATTTTAAATTCATCAAATGATTCGAAAGAAGTTATTTGTTTCAAACAAAACATTATTAAAAACTCGATTTCAGAAATTTGCTTGCCCAATATATCTTGCAGTTTTTTGAAATGCATAATTTATACATAATGTGGCTTTAAGCTTTCCAATTTATTACATGCATAATTAGTGTAGATGCCTTCAGTTTGTTATATATTCCAAACTATTATTTGCAAAACTCTGTCTTCTTGTATTTGGTGCCTCTTTTGCTGCATCGCCTTGACAATTTGTTAGCATATGCAACTGCTTCATTTGTGACTAGTGTTTTCAATTGTTAAGCGTTTGTGGCGGGCATTAGCCTCTGTGCTATAAAAAATTCAAATGGCTTCGACCTTTGTTTGCTTTGTATCACAAATGGTAGTTAGCGATTCCGTGCAGAATCTTTCTTTGTAATGAAAATAAGTTATTTACAGTGAAATAATTGCATTTCTAACTCACAAAAGTGTTAGCTAAATTACTTCGAAAACACCGTGGAAAAGTTTAACATGAGCATATTACATACTCAATAGAATTAACAATAGTTGCCTTAAGTCGGAGTTGGAAACTTGAAACGTTAAAATCACAATATCATAAACAGCAAAAGATCAATACGTAATTTTAAAATTAAATTAGTACCGTTGGAGAAGTCTTTAGTCGAGGAAATTTTTTATTTAAAACCAAAAAAGTGGGGAAATATTTACACTTGCTTATTGGGAAGTTTGTATTTTGGATAATTAAGAATTAATAGAGGCTTTTTTATGGTTTTTAAAATAAATGGAGAAAATGGGAAAATTAAAAAACGGCAGAAAAAAGTCTGAAATAAAAAAAACATTTTCAATTTTTTCTGTTTTTTTTGCATTAATCTCAATCGTAAGCGTTGGTTGTTTTTTTTTTAAATTGATTTGATTGGTGTGATTTCTTTCTATGAGATTTTACGTGAAACCGAACGCGTTAAGAAGGGCTTAAGAGACATCATTCGACAGGCAGAAACGCTATTTGATGTTCTCTCGAGTGATTTTAATGAATTGTCGTACAATCACTAGAAGATGATTTTATACGTGTTCTAGTTTTAGTTTTTTAGTGGTTTTTAGTTTTTTCTCTTTTTTGTTTCCTCGCAAAATCAGCTGCTATAAATAATCATCGGACTGGTGGAGCGATATACTATCTTAAAGCCCTTTCAGACGTGATTCGAACGACATCAAAAAATTTCAAACAATTTTCCCGGTGTCGAGAAAAAACGGTTTGAAATTTTTGATTTTTCGTCTAATTTGAGCGAGTGAGCAGTCTTACATTAGCTTATTTATGCTTAATTTATGCCTTGAAAATTAAGTTTTTTTGTATTGAAGTAAGTTTTTGAAGTTTTAAACTTCATTTTAGCAATCAAAAGCTTCAACAATTTGGGAAAAAATTTTGAAAAATTATAAACAGAATTTTTTTTTGGTCGTTTTGTTTTTTCTTCTTATTTGTCTTAAAAATTGTTTTCCAATTTAAATGACCGACGAAAATGCTTAAGCTCTACTTTTTTGCTCGTTTCTAATTGGAAAAAAACTTTGTATTTTTTTAAGACTGGTCGGAACATCCTGTGCTACTTGCACAGTAACCGGTTATCTTTGCTATTATTTGTTAATTGTAGAAATTTGTTTGTTTTTCTTATCTTCGAAAAAAATGTCTGATTTGTAATTGGTTAAGTTAGTTTAATGAATGATTCTTAGCTCCGTATAGTTACTAAAAGTTTTGTAATTAAAAAAACTACCAAATCTGCTCTATTAAACTGAGTAGTAATATTTAGAAATGATATCGAAGTGTTTTCTTAAGTGAAATTTTGTTTGTCAAGTGAAATTAAAGTAAAATTTAAATTTTTTCAAATTGTTGGGGGCTCTTTCGATTGCGCTAATTTTTAGACTTTAATAATCGCTGCGAATAGTGACTAAGCGTTGGATTGCTCAAAAACAGACATCAGTTTTAACGCTCTCAGCTATCAGAAACTCAAATGCCAAAGATTAGCTATTGTTATAGTCGGTTATGTTACTTCAATAATACGATCTGTATCCACTTAGTTAAATGCTTTCATTGTCTGTTATTTAGATTGACTAGTCAGCACTGGTGTATCGGTTGATGGTTTACCTTTGCTGATTGAAGTTTGGTTCGTATCCCTCTCAGACTGCAGTTTTTTTTATAAACTTGTTTTCTTTCAATTCTTAGTTTTAATTTCATTGAGCTTAATAGAGTTGCTTGTCTTCTTATTAACGTTTTTGATACCATCAAAAAATCGAAACTTGGAAAAATTGATTGGACAGAAGTTTAAAAAAGAAACCCTAATTTGTTTCAATCTTTTTGGTCGAGTTTAGAAAATAATTTCTGATCATCAAATAATAAACCTAAAGAACTAAATTAAGCAGTAATCCAGATTAGTTTTTCCAAGTAAGATTTGACTAATAGAGTCTCTGCATTTTTCTCGCCCAGTTTTTCGTCCAGAATCCAGTAAGCTTTTTTCCAAAATTCCAGTGTTTTCCCTATGTCCCCTTTTTTCAAATAAATCTCTCCCAAGTTGGCGCAAGCTCTTCCTACTTGCTCGCTGTCTTCGCCATACAAACTTTTCTGTATGTCGAGATCCCTTTTGAAATGGCTCAGTGCCTTTTCGAACTGCCCTTCAAGCAGATGGCATCGACCAATTTTGCATAGACTGAGTGACACTTCCGCCGAGGTTGATGTCGGTTTTGATTGGTTGGCTGATTTTTCTGTGGTTTGTTGCAAGGTCAGAAGTTTCGTGAAGTATTTCAGGGCTTCCGTGTGTTTTTGCTGATGGAACAAACTGGAGCCAAGAATATCCAGTATTTCCACTAAAACAAAATCTCAGACGATTAGAATGACCACGGTTTTCAAAATTGGGATTTTCATATCGATATTGCTCCTTTGTAATTCCCGAATAAAAATTACCCTATCTAACTTAAAAACTATCAATCCTAGAGGAAATTTTGCCGAAGATAACATCAAAAAACAGCGAGAAGTTGGCCATTTGAATTCCTACAAAGACCTAAATTCTCGCTTCTAATTGCGCATAGGTTTTGAAGTTAACGGACATGACTAGGGAGTACTTGGTAAATAAGACAACAAGACTTGAGTCGACAAATGAGCGTTAAAACATTCAATTTGAGTTTTTCGATTTTGAGCAGTTTATATGTCTCAGAAAATCAATTGAGAAAGCTCTTAAGACTCATCAAAAACGGTTGTCGTATTAACGGTGACGTCCCATTTGTACCAACGGTCATTTGTACCAAAATGAAAAATCGGTCCCATTTGTACCAAAATTATTCAACTCAATTTCTGATTGGTCGAATTGTGAGCCAACGAATTGTTAAATTAATTTTCTTCTGTTCAAACAGAAGAAAACTAAGTAGCAGAATAGTGACCGCCGCAGTCGCGCCAACGTGTTGCGAGCTTGCCAACAGAGGGTAGGACTCTAAACGAAAATTAGAGCCGGTTATCGCCGCAAAGCGGCGACACGCGCGCATAGCGCGCCCACCGGCGACCTTAAACCAAGAGCTCGAAGTAGTCGGCTTAATAGTCTTAGGACAATTGAATATTTTTGGTACTAACGCGATTGATTTTTTTTTGGTACAAATGGGACTGATTTATCATTTTGGCACTCGTGAATACCCACCGTATTAACAGCTGTCGTCATGTTTGTCAGATCCCTGGCAATAAGGCTATTGTCATGCTCAAAGGAACAAATGCTCGAAAATTTTCAACAAATCAAGTTCGCTTTAAACGGAGTGCAGCCAAAATTTAGACAGCCGCGTATTCATACTCGTCAGTGTTTAGACAAATACTGTATGAACCAATCAGAATCGAGAAAAGACATAAATAATCCAAAATAAATAATAATTATTTATTAATTTCTTCTTTGTCTAAATACTGACCAGTCTGAATACGCGGTTGTCTAAATACTGATATGAAACCACTTTAAACTGACTGATTTCATTGTTTATTTGCATTGAATTTTGATGATGAATTTTGATTGGCTGAAACTTTTACCCTTCTTAAAGTTTGTTGGGCTGCGTAAGGGGCTCCCTTTGGTATAATTATGTCTGAGATCGACTGGGTATTTTCGGCGTAATTTTTGATTAACTAAGAAAAGCCAAAATGACCCATTTTTGTGGTAAAATTTTGGGCCCGCATTTCGCAAAACAAATTACACCATATTAATGCTAAAATTTTAAGCAAGTTTTGTCTTCATAAGTTTTCACCTAAACTCAACCCAATTTGAGAAAAACGCGTTTTAAATTTCAAGTTTAGCTCGTTTTGTCCGGTTAATTTAAATCAGCACTGTAGTTTTGAAGCCGTAATCAGACTCCAACCAAAAGCTTTGTTTCAAAAGCTTCCTATTTAATTCAAAGTGTTTTGGCCAAAAATGGCGAGATTTTGACCCTAGAAAATATTGTGAAAACTAAAAAAGCTTATCATGAAACCAACAAAAAAAACTTTTTTATGTTAAGGGAACTATTTTTTCATGCAATTTCATTAACTTCAATGCATGGTATTTTGCGGAATATTTCTCTTTTCTCAAGCGCGACCGCGAGCAGCTATGTAGAAGCAAGTTCTTATTCGCATCGGGTTATTATTCTTGCGAATAACAAGATATTGCAATAAGGTACTAGACCCCGAACTATAAATTGACGATAAAAAGTTGAGTCTCAGAATGAAAAATTACAATGTTAAATTTGCTGAAATGCGCGTGTAGATGATATGCGGGGGGGGGGGGTACATGCAGGGGCAGATCTAGGATTTTCTTGAGGAGGGGTGGATTATAAACATTGTTGGATAGCTTTGACCGAAAAATTGTGTTTTTTTTCGGCGCGCGCTCCCCCTTAACAATTGTATATATTGGCCCCAAAGACGCCTTGAGAAAATTTTTAGAAACAACCAGCCAAAAATGGAGGTCTCAAAATGGTACCTGGGGGAAGATTTTTGGCTTATTGGGAATTTGTTGGCTTCAATTTTGTCTGCTTACTTAATGATAACTTTTTGAAAATATTTCGGTTGGCACTTTTTACTGTTTACACAAGCGAAGCGGAATGTTTTATTACGAAGGATTTTTTTCCAACCTAAGTCGCAAACAAAAGTGCTCATTTGGTGGCACTCTTGGTATATTTCAATTTAATCATAACTAGCGTGTTACGCACCTCCGGTGCTTCTAGTTTTTGACAACTCATGAAAAACCGCTATATTGGAAACCAGATCTGCAGGCTTTTAGTGTATTCTGTCAGCACCCAATTACAGGGTTGGTAAATTCACAATTTATGAACTTTTTCTGAATTTCAATTTTCCGTCAAATCTCGAAAACGTCAAATCTTGAAAATTACAAATATTTGAGTAGCCAAATTCGGGGGCTAGATTTACAACTCATGGGAGTACCCTGACAGCACCCAACTACTGGGTACGAAATTTTAAATTTTGGAAAAAAAATTAATTTAATTTTTTGAAAAAATCACAAAAAACGTAATATCTCAAAAACTACAAAGATTTGAGCAGTCATAATTGGAGGCAAGGTTCCCAACCCCTGAGAGTACTCTGATAGCCCATAACTACAGGGTGGGGAACTTCAAATTTTGAAAAAAGTTTCGCTTGAGTTTTCTAAAGAAAAATTTGAAAAAATCACAAAAAAAATCATATCTCGAAAACTACAAGGATTTGAGCAGTCATAATTGGAGGCAAGGTTCCTAAGACTACTCCGATAGCCCCCCCCCCCCCCCCCCAACATTTCGTATAAGTTTTCTAAAAATATTTCGAAAACAAAACAAAAATCGTTTTATCTCGTAAACTACAAGGATTTAAGAAGTCATATCTGGAGGCAAGATTTGCAACCCCTGGGAGTACCCTGAAAGCACCCAACTACAGGGTAAGAAATTTTAAATTTGGAAAAAAAATAATTTAAATTTTTTGCAATCTTTTTAAAAAATCACAGAAAAAGTAATATCTCGAAAACTACAAGGATTTGAGCAGTCATAATTGAAGGCAAGGTTCGCAACCCCTGAGAGTACTCTGATAGCCCTCAACTACAGGGTTGGGAATTTCAAATTTTGAAAAAAGTTTCGCTTGAGTTTTCTAAAAGAAATTTGAAAAAAAAAATCACAAAAAAAGCAGAAATTTCATTTTTTTCACAAAAACTATTACTGATTTACAAATAAAGTACTAATGGCAAAACCGGCTGCTTTTTTTCTATGCCTGTATATTTGACTAGTCTCTTTTCATTGTTCCCCAAGGCCTACAGCCTTCGAAAGTTTCAATAGAGGGATTTTTGACCTAATTGTTTTAAATTTTTATCTGTTCTCAAATAGTAATTGCACAAATCTGAGATGAAAAGGTCAACCAAAAAAGCAAATCATGGGGATCTTACCTTCTCAAGAGTTCATTCTTTGAATTCGGTAGAAAAAAGTTAAGCGGAGATTTAATCCGTCTTAGAAATTGTTCCAAATTGTTTGAAACAAGCTATTTTGCCAAAATTGATTTGTTACAAGGAGCAAAATCTATTGTTTTTAACTTTATATGGCATGTGGGGTGATGATTTTTGTAGAAAAATTTTCAAATTTTAGAAAAGTTTTTCATTTTATTTTTTTTCATTCAATTTTTTTAAATGTTTTTTATGTTATTACTGCTCCGTAAACGTTAGAAGGCAGTCGGAACTTTCAGGGCTTCGCCCTGATGCGAGCAGTCTTGTTTCACTTTGTTTTTCCGGTTTAGAGCTCTTCTTTGCATTTTCTCGCTTGTGTTTGCGAAGCGCATCTTCGCCTCTGTGTTAAATTTTGCAAAAGATTATTCTTTGAAATTTCATACTTATCCCTGCGAAAAATTAAACAAGACTGCTCGTATCAGGGCGAAGCGCTGAATGTTCTGACTGCCTTTTAAGGTCTATGGAGCAGTAAAAACATGAAAAATTTAAATGTAATAAAATTAAATTAAATTTTGAGATTTTTTGTGAAAACATCCCCACACAAGACATATTAAGTAGAAAGTGATACATTTTGCTCCTATTATCAAATCAATTATGGCAATTAAGCTTCTTTCAACCAATTTGGAACGATTTTAAGACGGATTAAATCTCCGCTTACGCGTTAATAGCGCGAAATATATCGCGCGTTAATTGTCCCAAATTGACCAAAATGACAATCTTCAAACCCCCATAACTTTACGAAAAATGTTCACAGGTAAAATATCTTTTCAAATTTAAGCTCACGACAACAATAGCTTTCGAATGATATAAAGAAATTTCGTCAAAAAAAGTTAAAAAGTCGAAATTCGTCTGAAGAAAAAAAACCCACCCCGAGCACAAATATTCCGTTACTTTCGTTACGAAAATTGAAACAAATTTTTTTGAGCATACTTCTGTTTTCAAGTTTGTATGTCAAATTTTTTTTTGATGTTTGGGGTAAATTAGCCAGCTTCAATTTGCCTAGATTATATTTTAATCAAGGCATACAAAAATTTGTTCGAAATTTTTTGTGTTTTGACAAGATATTCTTGAACGACTGATGAAATTCCACATTTCTTAGCTCTCACAATCCCTCATGTGGTTTGAAGCCTACTTAAAAGCAAACTCTAGTTCATAACTTTTCATATCTGGTAATGTGACAGCAATGAGCTCATTTTCCGTGGTAAATTTTGAATTTTTTAAAACATTCCGATGAGCGAGCCTTAGAATCTCAAATTTATACTGGAAAAACTGTTCAATCTGTTCAATCTGTTCAAGTTTTTGGGCTGGGAGCCTAGTGTTATTTTATTAAAAGGATACAATGAATTGTTCAAAAAATTGCATTTTTAACTATTCTCCCCCTCAGTAGTATAGCCTACCTGTATAAAAAATAAACAACTTTACTAGAGAGAATGATTGAAATTACATTAGCTTATGTAATCAACAGCATTCAAATGCAATCCTTCATAAAAATTGTGACAACCAATTTTATTTGTGCGTTGGCTGGTTTCGAAATGCAAACTTTATAAAGAATTAATTTTCAAAATTAATACGTGGCTAGGGGTTACAATCTACGGCTGATCACTTGGTGGCGGGGAGAGGGATTGTGCGGTTTATACCCAAGTTTTGCGGTAGAATTCAAGCAGGAACCAAGCATTTTTTTCTTAATTTTTTTTTTGAATCGGTATACTTTAAGAATTGTTATTTTCAGTTCGTCGTAGGTCTGACAATATTTGACAATTATTCGTCTGCTTATTTTACAATCGTTCAGTTCCACTTATTCTGTCCAGAATTTTTTTTGCTCAAGTTGAAAATATTGCTATTTCTACGAGATTTTTTAATGCTGAATTATGATTGGCTGAAATTAAATTTCCATCATTCGCTCTCTTCATCACAAAAGAAACCACCTAATTAGATTTTATAAGCAAAATGTGTAGAAGGAAAAAGTGGCAGGAGGGCTATGGTTAGTAGGGCATAATACCAAAATGTAGAATCGAATAGGGTCAATGGCCTTTTGTTTTCTTTTAACAACAATGAGAACTAGAACTCAAACTTTTAGCAAACCTGTCATTGATGTTGAAAAGATATATATGGTTCAAGTCTCAAGAAAGTTCGACTAATAAATTCGAAACTATGAAACTGCGAACTGCTGAACCCTAGATGATAAAACCTAGCTGATGTTGAAATTAAAATAAAGCAGTAAAATGGTCTTACTTTTCATTTCGGTGCTTGAGTTTTTTACGCTTTCCATCAAGTCCAGAGCGCGTGATAATTTATCTGAAGCTTTTCCATACTCAGAGGCTTGAAAGTAAATTTTGCCCATTTTGATACAAGTCTCGATTTGGTCACTAATGAAGTTCTCTTCTGAGCTCTGCTTTTTGTCCTCCGATGGCTCCGTTTTTCTCTTTTCATCGGCTATTTCTAAGTGGCAGAGGGCTTTTTTGTAATCCTTGTCGCGTAGGTAGAGGTTCCCAATCTTCTGGTGGATATTGATTAGATCAGAATCAGACGCTGATCGTGTTCGCTCCATGGCGCTCAATGCCTCTATACAAATCAGAAGAAAACAAATATTTTTGTTTACCATTCATTCACATTTTAATTCTTATTTGAGCAATGGAAAATGGAAACTTGGGTGCAATCAAGCGTGCATTGTGCTACTGAGATATAAAACGACCGTTTTATAGTAGATTGATCTATCGTATAGTTGGACGATGACAGATTTAATACAATAGCAACATGGGATCTTGTTTTTATCGTTTCGACACCATTTTACAGTTCCCATGAGTATCATGAAGAATATACGGTTCTCTTTAGTTGCCCATAGTACCTAGATTGAATTATCAACCCCTATTAAAGGTTTTAATCATAATGATAATAATAATCATAATAAATTCGTTTCCAAGTATTTTTACTTTTAGTACAACAAAGGAGATTTTCAAAAGGCAGTGAGCACGCTCCGTGTAAGTGTTTGTTTACCAAAAACGAGTAAAAACGGTTTAAGAACCGGGAACTAGACTTTTTTCCCTAAACACCTTTTCTCTTTACGAGAAACTGAACTTGCTTATTTATTGAACATTAACTTCCAGGTTAACAACTTAATAACTTATTAACTTTCCTTTTTAACCTGGAGGTAACGCGGTCGCTTTTCTACCCGAAGGGCTGGGGCTCGAGTCCCGGTAGGACCTTGTTGTTTTTCAGTATAAAAGAAAATGAATAAATATTTCCGGTTAAAATTGAATTGCAGGACTTACGTTTTTGCCTGCTCAAGTTTTGTCAACTTAGATGCCATATCACGAATTTTTGGTTGTGCTGCGAGAAAGTATCATATTGGTTACAAGGTTACAAGTAATGCTCATTGCAGTTTCGGGGGACGTAACACTTCGTACATTTTTTTAAATTTTTTTTTGCTCAATTGGTTTCTGCTCAAAAGTTGTCTGCTTTGTTTCCGCTTCGTAAATTTAGTTCCGTTGCTAATTTAAAATGCAAATGTCTGGATTGGCATATATATTAAGATCTAAAACTTGATAAAAACAGTTACTATGAAAATGTATGGAATTGGTTTTTACCCTTGTTTCATTTTTTGAGATGATTCGGAAAATTTTTTCACTTGTTGCATAACTTTTTTTTTCTCAGAAACTACTCTACCGATTTTCAGAAAAAAAAACTTCTTGACTTTTCTTTTCCACTACCCTCAAAAATCCGAAATTGTGGTTTGAATGGAAATAACAGGTGGTGGGGAAAACCACTGAATAAATGACCACTCCTGATAAAACTGTTTGAATTTTCTTGAGAATTAACGTCCCAATTCTGCGTCTTGTTTTTGGGTTCAAGCGAAATGACGCGTTGTGTGAAGGTCACTGCATAATCGATTACGCCCACTTTTTTACACAAAAACTTATGACCCTCTGGAAAGCCTTTCTTTTTTCGTTTTTGAAACTAATTGATTTGATTTTTTGGCTTCCTATCGAAATTACAGGTTGCTTGAATCTCTTCTGCATATGCGTCTAAGTCCAACTTTTTTTTACACAAGAAGCTATGATGGTTGGAAAATTGAACTTTTTGATTGGTTGACATATTTTTGGAATTTTTTGACTTTTCTCGATAAATATCCTGCCAAATCTGATATGATATACAAAGCTTAATCCAAAAAACAGGTTGTTGGAAGCCCACCTTTATAATTGGCTACGCCCAATTTATTCTACAAAATATTAGCCGTCAAAAAAGTTTTGAAACTTTGACCGTTTTTTTGAAAATTTTTAAACTTTTCTCAAAAACATTTCCGGTTAAGTGTTTAATCGAAAACCCTCGTTTTGGGAATTTTTTCTGCTGAAGTGGCTTCGACCTGTTTTTTGCAGAAAAATTTTTATGGATTTCGGAAAATCAAGTTATTGAATTTTATATTTTTTTTTTAGAAATTTTTTACCTTTTCTTAAAAAACTACCCTCTCAAATCTGAGAAGAAGGTTTCAGTGTGAAAAACCAGTTGCAAGAATTTTTGTTGCAGAAGCGGCGAGTTAGAAAAATTTCATGTCGTTGGGAAAATTCCAATATCTCAAAAAATTTTTGCTCCTCTTACTTATTTTAGTAACGAAACAACAAGAGTTTCGAGTAAAATCCATTTTGAAATTATGCATTTCATCTCGCATCTCAATAAAAAGTTCGAAAAATGGCAAAGATGTATCTCCAGTTTTAGCTGGGCCCCTAGATGTTTTTTATCGATACATACAAAATTTGGTTAATCTAGTTTTTTTTTTCAATTTTTTTTCAAGTTCGACCTCTTATGTTTTCTGTGTTTGACCCGCTTGGCGTCTGCTCACACAAAAAGCCTTCTCCATCAGTGCAAAGAATTTTACTTCTACCTGGGATCAAAATAAGCCACAATAATTCACCTAATATCTTGTTGTCTAGTATGTACTGTTCTCGAAATTGATGTATCAGTTTCGTCAATTCTTTGTCGTTTATTTGCATAGCTTTAATTACGAAACTGTTTTGTAATAGTTTGTATTTTACCATAAGGAGGAGAGTTAAGTTGATAAGTAGATTCAATTGATAAAAAATATGAGGGTTTTGTACCTAGTACCGAATCATCTCTTATTGCAAAAGAAATCCGACTACAACTCAGTTATCTGATTATGTAAAAAGCACCATTCATTAGAGTAAAGTGTTTTTGTTCCGATTATCGAACAAATGCGTATTATTTCTAGTCGTTTAAAATTAATGGTCCTAATTTGATTTAGAGTTGCGATAAGTCGTCCCTAGTCATAAGCATTTTTACTAGTTGAAGTATATAGTAAATTTCGAACCTCTTATAACTGAATACATAAAATAGTACATACCAAGGTAGAACTCCAGCGCGGTTACATGATTATTCATCTGGTTCAACTGGAGTTCCGCTATCCGAAAGGCCACTTGGCTTACTAGCTCTGCATTCCCTTCACTTTCACTCAATTTATCCTCCTCCTTATTTGCGGTAGCCTTGAGAGTTTTAAGCGTTCTTTTGTAGTAATCTAGGCAGTCTTCAATTCTGTCTTCTTTCTGCAGCACTTCGGCTATTTTGAGCTGTGATTCGGCCACTTGCCCGTTGTGCCGACCGAACACTCGCCTCTGGTTCTCGAGGGCTTTGAAGTAGTACTGGACAGCGGATCCTGACTTCCCATGCAAGGTACTGAGCATTCCTGTGAAGTCATCAGAAAAACCATGTATTTAAAAAAGTAGAAATTTCTTAAATGTTTAACATAATGAAAATGCTAATTTAATTTAAATTCGGCTTTTTGAGTTTTTGCAAATTTTTTTCTACAAAAGTTATTCGATTAATTTGAGCAGCAAAAAGTTCAACATATCTTGAACGGTAAATTCTGTCCCACTTTGACAGACCGCATCCTTCAAGCATAGCTCAAAATTCAGCTGAATTTCATCTCTGAGAACTTTGTACATGTTTCAACGCTATTGCACTACCAGCTTAATGTAATTTATTAGACTTCCTGATGAAATTTTAATCCGCGATGAAACGGAAACAAATTACAGAACCACGTGACATTACCAGCCAAGTCTAGAACATTTCTAGAAGAGTTTCATGATAATTTCGACATTTGAGTAGCGAATTCTTGCTGAGTAAAATTTTTATTGGTTGCAAAAAAGTAGAAATCTTATTATAAAATCATGTATTTTTTGTGAAATGAAGTTTTTTGTTATAAATTTATTATGATTTTGATGTGGTTTAAGCAAAACGTCATATCAATACCGTATATTAACTGAGATATGTTCAAAAAAAAGTCCTCAATAGCTCAATGATAATCTAAAAATAGTCTCAGTCTGACCTGCTAGATTACTCTGTAACTGCTGCAACTGCGTCAAATTGTACGCCATCGTCGGATCCAAGTCTTCTTTGAAATCCTCCCTTTCTTCCGCAACTGTTTCCTCCTCCGATGACTCCTCGGCTAATTGCGATTCGTCGTCATTTGGTTCCCTTTCGACATTCGAAGAAGAGTCTACTGTTTTCTCTTTATCTTGCACAAGTGCATTATTCGCCGATTCCTTTCCTGTAATATCCACGTGACTTTCGTTGTCAATTTTACTTTCGATGTTGATATCAATTTCTGAAGACAAACTTTGTGTATCGTCGGTGTTTTCAATGAAGCCTTCTTTTGTTATTAGTTTATCGTTTTCAGCAAAATTTTCAGCATCCGAAGTTGTCTGCGTGTCATTATCATCTTCAGGCAAGTTATTGTTCACGGGTCTAGTCTCAGTGCTTGAATCTTCAATTTCTTCTTCTTCTTGGAGCTCTTCACACTCATGAATTTTGATTTGAGGAATGATATTTACCCCGTCTGGTTCGTGATCAATTTTCAGAACAGAGTTATCTACACCAAAACCATCATTATCACTGTCGTCCAAATTTTGAAACGCTTCTTCGCTGTCAATTAAGGTGACTGCAGGTTTCTGCAACTCCAGTTTCACCCTAAAAACCTCTTCTTGAACTGAAGTATCCGCATCGTTATCATCATCGACAAAATTCGAACTGTGTTCGGCTCTCTGAAGTTCATCGTTGTTGTCGTCGTCCATGAACAAATTAATGCCTTCCAATCCAGTTTTTCTTTTTATAATTACTTCCTTAACGTCTACTAACTCGTTGAAAGTGACACTCTTTTTCTTGTTCTGATTAACAGGCAACCTCACTTGTTTGGATCCTGAAAAACCATCATTCAGAACTTCCGAATGCTTGAAATGAACGTTGCTATCAACTTGATAATCGTTCTTATCATCATCATCATTATTATTCTCATTATTGTCAGCATTTAACTCGCCTTTATCTTCATTTTTGACGGCAATTACAGTTGCAGAAGTTTCCGAGTTCGTTTCCAGGACGGAACCAGATTCAGATTCTTTCTTGGGTGTATAAGTGTGTTCTGGAAGCAGAACATTTTCTTGTGATATTTCGATTTGAGGAGTTTCGTCGCTCTCAGTTTCCAAAGTTTCGCTTTTAGTGGAAGCCGGGGTCGTCTCAGCGCTTTCATCATCACCTAATTCGTTTCGAACAACTTCATTTTGGTGCTTTGAATTTGATTGAGCCTCTGCGCCAATGGAAACTTCTGCGTTTTCCACGTTTGTTATATCATCATTTTCTGCAACACCTTCAATTTCTATGCAGGCTGTTTTCGTTTTGTTGTGAAATTTCGATTTCATCAGTTCGTCAAGATCCGAACTTCTTTTTCTCTGACTTTCAGGTGCGTTATTAACGTCACCGTAAATGATTTCCAGCAGAACTTTTTCGGCGTTCTGAGTTATGGAAAAGAGCCAATCGTACAATGTGATCAACAAACGACCATTGAGGTTCTCGGAGCCTCCGGCGAGCTTATTCACGTACTCTCCGAAGACATATTTATCGTTATCATTCTTGGAGATGGCATTTTGGTGTTTTATTGAAGCTAATAAATCAACAGTTTCTGAGAAATTCTCCAGCAAATCTGCTCTGACATTGACGTTTGAAGGTTGCGAGAGTCTGAAATCTATTGGGATGTTTTTGCAAATACAGTTGTCTTGCTTGAGCAGATCGTATTCGCTTCGAAACAGCAGTGGATTCGGCCACGGAGAAAGAGTTGAGACTGCCTAAAAAGAAAAACAGGCAAATATGGGCACAGCTCAGAATTTCTCCATCACATCTTCTATTAACTTAGAATACAAACATTTTGACTAAGTTAGAATACATAAAAAAAATATCACAATCCTAACTTTTGGTTGATTTTTCGACTGAGATGGTTCTGATTTTACTGAAATATGTACATACTGAAAGGACTTATGTTTTGCTTCTTGTTATGACTGCAAACATTGGAGGCCGCTCTTCTATATTTTATATTTAAATACTGGCAGTTTTCTTTTCGTAGGAGAGCGCAACTTTGTACGGTCTAACTGCTCACGAAGTGGGTGAGAATTCTAGCCTTGTAGCTTAACAAACCTAGTGCGACTTCGAGTATCTCACGGTTCACTCAAACTGGAACAATTTACAGTTCAGCTCTTTAAGGAGAACCGCTATTAGGTTCATGCTTAAGAATTGCAAGCCATTTTTTTGTTATGTTTCTGGGCTGGGTACTCTGGGTGTTGCCTCACCCTTAAACAACGAGCTCTGATCATGGAGGTCCTCGACAATCCGACTTTCCCATTAAGATGCGGAGTCGTAACTATTTCACCGCGGCTCGTAGCTCAGCTTTGAAGCTATTTTAATTTTTTTCTGAAATCTTAAGTTTACGCCTCCCTTTCGTCAGAAACCGCAAAAAAAATGTTTTTTTTTTCTGAAGTTTTCCTAAAATTTTTTTGGAATCTTTTCAAATTAATTGCCCGTTCCTACGAAATCTACGTTTGTTTTGAAAAATCAGTTTTTCAGTTTTTAGTTATTTTATCCAAAGTTTCAACTTACTATGTTCAATTTTAGTATCTGTGCACAGATTACAGTCTATCAGACTGTCTAATATTTTTAAGTTGAAATTGAGTTTTGTGTGGTTTTAATGCAACAAACAATCATTGGGAAAAATCAAGAGCCGAAGACTCTTTCAGGAGTTGCACTGCATAATCTCACATAAAGTTGGAAAGAAAATATTAGCTGACTCATGGGTCACTTGTTACAGATCATGTCAAGAAAATATTAGCTGACTCATGGGTCACTTGTTATAGATCATGTTAAGAAATTATAAGCTGAGTCATGGGTCACTTGTTACAGATAATGTCAAGAAAACATTAGCTGACTCATGAGTCACTTGTTACAGATCATGTCACGAAAATATTAGCTGACTCATGGGTCACTTGTTACAGATCATGTCAAGAAAATTTTAGCTGACTCATGGGTCACTTGTTACAGATCATGCCAAGAAAATATTAGCTGACTCAGGGGTCACTTGTTATAGATCATGTCAAGAAAACATTAGCTGACTCAGGGGTCACTTGTTATAGATCATGTCAAGAAAACATTAGCTGACTCATGGGTCACTTGTTACAGATAATGTCAAGAAAATATTAGCTGACTCATGGGTCACTTGTTACAGATCATTTCACGAAAAAATTAGCTGACTCATGGGTCACTTGTTACAGATCATGTCAAAAAAATATTAGCTGACTCATGGGTCACTTGTTACAGATCACGTCAAGAAAATATTAGCTGACTCAGGGGTCACTTGATATAGATCATGTCAAGAAAATATTAGCTGACTCATGGGTCACTTGTTACAGATAATGTCAAGAAAATATTAGCTGACTCATGGGTCAATTGTTACAGATCAATTCATGAAAATATTAGCTGACTCATGGGTCACTTGTTACAGATCATGTCAAGAAAATATTAGCTGACTCATGGGTCACTTGTTACAGATCATGTCAAGAAAATATTAGCTGACTCATGCGTCACTTGTTACAGATCATGTCAAGAAAATATTAGCTGACTCAGGGGTCACTTGTTATAGATCAAGTCAAGAAAATATTAGCTGACTCATGGGTCACTTGTTACAGATAATGTCAAGAAAATATTAGCTGACTCATGGGTCACTTGTTACAGATCATTTCGAGAAAATATTAGCTGACTCATGGGTCACTTGTTACAGATCAATTCAAGAAAATACTAGCTGACTCATGGGTCACTTGTTACAGACCATGTCAAGAAAAAATTAGCTAACTCATGGGTCACTTGTTACAGATCATGTCAAGAAAATATTAACTGATTCATGGGTCACTTGTTACAGATCATTTCAAGAAAATATTAGCTGACTCGTGGGTCACTTGTTACAGATCATGTCAAGAAAAAATTAGCTGACTCATGGGTCACTTGTTACAGATAATGGTAAGAAAACATTAGCTGACTCATGGGTCACTTGTTACAGATCATGTCAAGAAAATATTAGCTGACTCATGGATCACTTGTTACAGATCATGTCAAAAAAATATTAGCTGACTCATGGGTCACTTGTTACAGATCATTTCAAGAAAAAATTAGCTGAATCATGGGTCACTTGTTACAGATCATGTCAAGAAAATATTGGCTGACTCATGGGTCACTTGTTACAGATCATGTCAAGAAAATATTAGCTGACTCGTGGGTCACTTGTTACAGATCATGTCAAGAAAATATTAGCTGACTCATGGGTCACTTGTTACAGACCATGTCAAGAAAATATTAGCTGACTCATGGGTCACTTGTTACAGATCATGTCAAGAAAATATTAGCTGACTCATGCGTCACTTGTTACAGATCATGTCAAGAAAATATTAGCTGACTCAGGGGT
Source organism: Symsagittifera roscoffensis (assembly GCF_963678635.1). NCBI lineage: Eukaryota > Metazoa > Xenacoelomorpha > Acoela > Convolutidae > Symsagittifera > Symsagittifera roscoffensis. Next base: position 57,501,288 of record NC_087065.1, read on the forward strand.
CACTTGTTATAGATCAAGTCAAGAAAATATTAGCTGACTCATGGGTCACTTGTTACAGATAATGTCAAGAAAATATTAGCTGACTCATGGGTCACTTGTTACAGATCATTTCGAGAAAATATTAGCTGACTCATGGGTCACTTGTTACAGATCAATTCAAGAAAATACTAGCTGACTCATGGGTCACTTGTTACAGACCATGTCAAGAAAAAATTAGCTAACTCATGGGTCACTTGTTACAGATCATGTCAAGAAAATATTAACTGATTCATGGGTCACTTGTTACAGATCATTTCAAGAAAATATTAGCTGACTCGTGGGTCACTTGTTACAGATCATGTCAAGAAAAAATTAGCTGACTCATGGGTCACTTGTTACAGATAATGTTAAGAAAACATTAGCTGACTCATGGGTCACTTGTTACAGATCATGTCAAGAAAATATTAGCTGACTCATAGATCACTTGTTACAGATCATGTCAAAAAAATATTAGCTGACTCATGGGTCACTTGTTACAGATCATTTCAAGAAAAAATTAGCTGACTCATGGGTCACTTGTTACAGATCATGTCAAGAAAATATTGGCTGACTCATGGGTCACTTGTTACAGATCATGTCAAGAAAATATTAGCTGACTCGTGGGTCACTTGTTACAGATCATGTCAAGAAAATATTAGCTGACTCATGGGTCACTTGTTACAGACCATGTCAAGAAAATATTAGCTGACTCATGGGTCACTTGTTACAGATCATGTCAAGAAAATATTAGCTGACTCATGCGTCACTTGTTACAGATCATGTCAAGAAAATATTAGCTGACTCAGGGGTCACTTGTTATAGATCAAGTCAAGAAAATATTAGCTGACTCATGGGTCACTTGTTACAGATAATGTCAAGAAAATATTAGCTGACTCATGGGTCACTTGTTACAGATCATTTCGAGAAAATATTAGCTGACTCATGGGTCACTTGTTACAGATCAATTCAAGAAAATACTAGCTGACTCATGGGTCACTTGTTACAGACCATGTCAAGAAAAAATTAGCTAACTCATGGGTCACTTGTTACAGATCATGTCAAGAAAATATTAACTGATTCATGGGTCACTTGTTACAGATCATTTCAAGAAAATATTAGCTGACTCGTGGGTCACTTGTTACAGATCATGTCAAGAAAAAATTAGCTGACTCATGGGTCACTTGTTACAGATAATGTTAAGAAAACATTAGCTGACTCATGGGTCACTTGTTACAGATCATGTCAAGAAAATATTAGCTGACTCATGGATCACTTGTTACAGATCATGTCAAAAAAATATTAGCTGACTCATGGGTCACTTGTTACAGATCATTTCAAGAAAAAATTAGCTGACTCATGGGTCACTTGTTACAGATCATGTCAAGAAAATATTGGCTGACTCATGGGTCACTTGTTACAGATCATGTCAAGAAAATATTAGCTGACTCGTGGGTCACTTGTTACAGATCATGTCAAGAAAAAATTAGCTGACTCATGGGTCACTTGTTACAGATAATGTCAAGAAAATATTAGCTGACTCATGGGTCACTTGTTACAGATCATTTCAAGAAAATATTAGCTGACTCATGGGTCACTTGTTACAGATCATTTCAAGAAAAAATTAGCTGACTCATGGGTCACTTGTTACAGATCATGTCAAGAAAATATTGGCTGACTCATGGGTCACTTGTTACAGATCATGTCAAGAAAATATTAGCTGACTCGTGGGTCACTTGTTACAGATCATGTCAAGAAAATATTAGCTGACTCATGGGTCACTTGTTACAGACCATGTCAAGAAAATATTAGCTGACTCATGGGTCACTTTTTACATATCATGTCAAGAAATATTAGCTGACTCATGCGTCACTTGTTACAGATCATGTCAAAAAAATATTAGCTGACTCAGGGGTCACTTGTTATAGATCAAGTCAAGAAAATATTAGCTGACTCATGGGTCACTTGTTACAGATAATGTCAAGAAAATATTAGCTGACTCATGGGTCACTTGTTACAGATCATTTCGAGAAAATATTAGCTGACTCATGGGTCACTTGTTACAGATCAATTCAAGAAAATACTAGCTGACTCATGGGTCACTTGTTACAGACCATGTCAAGAAAAAATTAGCTAACTCATGGGTCACTTGTTACAGATCATGTCAAGAAAATATTAACTGATTCATGGGTCACTTGTTACAGATCATTTCAAGAAAATATTAGCTGACTCGTGGGTCACTTGTTACAGATCATGTCAAGAAAAAATTAGCTGACTCATGGGTCACTTGTTACAGATAATGTTAAGAAAACATTAGCTGACTCATGGGTCACTTGTTACAGATCATGTCAAGAAAATATTAGCTGACTCATGGATCACTTGTTACAGATCATGTCAAAAAAATATTAGCTGACTCATGGGTCACTTGTTACAGATCATTTCAAGAAAAAATTAGCTGACTCATGGGTCACTTGTTACAGATCATGTCAAAAAAATATTGGCTGACTCATGGGTCACTTGTTACAGATCATGTCAAGAAAATATTAGCTGACTCGTGGGTCACTTGTTACAGATCATGTCAAGAAAATATTAGCTGACTCATGGGTCACTTGTTACAGACCATGTCAAGAAAAAATTAGCTGACTCATGGGTCACTTGTTACAGATAATGTTAAGAAAACAATAGCTGACTCATGGGTCACTTGTTACAGATAATGTCAAGAAAATATTAGCTGACTCATGGGTCACTTGTTACAGATCATTTCAAGAAAATATTAGCTGACTCATGGGTCACTTGTTACAGATCATGTCAAGAAAATATTAGCTGACTCATGCGTCACTTGTTACAGATCATGTCAAGAAAATATTAGCTGACTCAGGGGTCACTTGTTATAGATCAAGTCAAGAAAATATTAGCTGACTCATGGGTCACTTGTTACAGATAATGTCAAGAAAATATTAGCTGACTCATGGGTCACTTGTTACAGATCATTTCGAGAAAATATTAGCTGACTCGTGGGTCACTTGTTACAGATCATGTCAAGAAAATATTAGCTGACTCATGGGTCACTTGTTACAGACCATGTCAAGAAAAAATTAGCTGACTCATGGGTCACTTGTTACAGATAATGTTAAGAAAACATTAGCTGACTCATGGGTCACTTGTTACAGATAATGTCAAGAAAATATTAGCTGACTCATGGGTCACTTGTTACAGATCATTTCAAGAAAATATTAGCTGACTCATGGGTCACTTGTTACAGATCATGTCAAGAAAATATTAGCTGACTCATGCGTCACTTGTTACAGATCATGTCAAGAAAATATTAGCTGACTCAGGGGTCACTTGTTATAGATCAAGTCAAGAAAATATTAGCTGACTCATGGGTCACTTGTTACAGATAATGTCAAGAAAATATTAGCTGACTCATGGGTCACTTGTTACAGATCATTTCGAGAAAATATTAGCTGACTCATGGGTCACTTGTTACAGATCAATTCAAGAAAATACTAGCTGACTCATGGGTCACTTGTTACAGACCATGTCAAGAAAAAATTAGCTAACTCATGGGTCACTTGTTACAGATCATGTCAAGAAAATATTAACTGATTCATGGGTCACTTGTTACAGATCATTTCAAGAAAATATTAGCTGACTCGTGGGTCACTTGTTACAGATCATGTCAAGCAAAAATTAGCTGACTCATGGGTCACTTGTTACAGATAATGTTAAGAAAACATTAGCTGACTCATGGGTCACTTGTTACAGATAATGTCAAGAAAATATTAGCTGACTCATGCGTCACTTGTTACAGATCATGTCAAGAAAATATTAGCTGACTCAGGGGTCACTTGTTATAGATCAAGTCAAGAAAATATTAGCTGACTCATGGGTCACTTGTTACAGATAATGTCAAGAAAATATTAGCTGACTCATGGGTCACTTGTTACAGATCATTTCGAGAAAATATTAGCTGACTCGTGGGTCACTTGTTACAGATCATGTCAAGAAAATATTAGCTGACTCATGGGTCACTTGTTACAGACCATGTCAAGAAAAAATTAGCTGACTCATGGGTCACTTGTTACAGATAATGTTAAGAAAACATTAGCTGACTCATGGGTCACTTGTTACAGATAATGTCAAGAAAATATTAGCTGACTCATGGGTCACTTGTTACAGATCATTTCAAGAAAATATTAGCTGACTCATGGGTCACTTGTTACAGATCATGTCAAGAAAATATTAGCTGACTCATGCGTCACTTGTTACAGATCATGTCAAGAAAATATTAGCTGACTCAGGGGTCACTTGTTATAGATCAAGTCAAGAAAATATTAGCTGACTCATGGGTCACTTGTTACAGATAATGTCAAGAAAATATTAGCTGACTCATGGGTCACTTGTTACAGATCATTTCGAGAAAATATTAGCTGACTCATGGGTCACTTGTTACAGATCAATTCAAGAAAATACTAGCTGACTCATGGGTCACTTGTTACAGACCATGTCAAGAAAAAATTAGCTAACTCATGGGTCACTTGTTACAGATCATGTCAAGAAAATATTAACTGATTCATGGGTCACTTGTTACAGATCATTTCAAGAAAATATTAGCTGACTCGTGGGTCACTTGTTACAGATCATGTCAAGAAAAAATTAGCTGACTCATGGGTCACTTGTTACAGATAATGTTAAGAAAACATTAGCTGACTCATGGGTCACTTGTTACAGATCATGTCAAGAAAATATTAGCTGACTCATGGATCACTTGTTACAGATCATGTCAAAAAAATATTAGCTGACTCATGGGTCACTTGTTACAGATCATTTCAAGAAAAAATTAGCTGACTCATGGGTCACTTGTTACAGATCATGTCAAGAAAATATTGGCTGACTCATGGGTCACTTGTTACAGATCATGTCAAGAAAATATTAGCTGACTCGTGGGTCACTTGTTACAGATCATGTCAAGAAAATATTAGCTGACTCATGGGTCACTTGTTACAGACCATGTCAAGAAAATATTAGCTGACTCATGGGTCACTTGTTACAGATCATGTCATGAAAATATTAGCTGACTCATGCGTCACTTGTTACAGATCATGTCAAGAAAATATTAGCTGACTCAGGGGTCACTTGTTATAGATCAAGTCAAGAAAATATTAGCTGACTCATGGGTCACTTGTTACAGATAATGTCAAGAAAATATTAGCTGACTCATGGGTCACTTGTTACAGATCATTTCGAGAAAATATTAGCTGACTCATGGGTCACTTGTTACAGATCAATTCAAGAAAATACTAGCTGACTCATGGGTCACTTGTTACAGACCATGTCAAGAAAAAATTAGCTAACTCATGGGTCACTTGTTACAGATCATGTCAAGAAAATATTAACTGATTCATGGGTCACTTGTTACAGATCATTTCAAGAAAATATTAGCTGACTCGTGGGTCACTTGTTACAGATCATGTCAAGAAAAAATTAGCTGACTCATGGGTCACTTGTTACAGATAATGTTAAGAAAACATTAGCTGACTCATGGGTCACTTGTTACAGATCATGTCAAGAAAATATTAGCTGACTCATGGGTCACTTGTTACAGATCATTTCAAGAAAAAATTAGCTGACTCATGGGTCACTTGTTACAGATCATGTCAAGAAAATATTGGCTGACTCATGGGTCACTTGTTACAGATCATGTCAAGAAAATATTAGCTGACTCGTGGGTCACTTGTTACAGATCATGTCAAGAAAATATTAGCTGACTCATGGGTCACTTGTTACAGACCATGTCAAGAAAAAATTAGCTGACTCGTGGGTCACTTGTTACAGATCATGTCAAGAAAAAATTAGCTGACTCATGGGTCACTTGTTACAGATAATGTTAAGAAAACATTAGCTGACTCATGGGTCACTTGTTACAGATCATGTCAAAAAAATATTAGCTGACTCATGGGTCACTTGTTACAGATCATTTCAAGAAAAAATTAGCTGACTCATGGGTCACTTGTTACAGATCATGTCAAGAAAATATTGGCTGACTCATGGGTCACTTGTTACAGATCATGTCAAGAAAATATTAGCTGACTCGTGGGTCACTTGTTACAGATCATGTCAAGAAAATATTAGCTGACTCATGGGTCACTTGTTACAGACCATGTCAAGAAAAAATTAGCTGACTCATGTGTCACTTGTTACAGATAATGTTAAGAAAACATTAGCTGACTCATGGGTCACTTGTTACAGATAATGTCAAGAAAATATTAGCTGACTCATGGGTCACTTGTTACAGATCATTTCAAGAAAATATTAGCTGACTCATGGGTCACTTGTTACAGATCATGTCAAAAAAATATTAGCTGACTCATGGGTCAATTGTTACAGATCACGTCAAGAAAATATTAGCTGACTCAGGGGTCACTCGATATAGATCATGTCAAGAAAATATTAGCTGACTCATGGGTCACTTGTTACAGATAATGTCAAGAAAATATTAGCTGACTCATGGGTCAACTGTTACAGATCAATTCAAGAAAATATTAGCTGACTCATGGGTCACTTGTTACAGATCATGTCAAGAAAATATTAGCTGACTCATGGGTCACTTGTTACAGATCATGTCAAGAAAATATTAGCTGACTCATGCGTCACTTGTTACAGATAATGTCAAGAAAATATTAGCTGACTCATGGGTCAATTGTTACAGATCAATTCAAGAAAATATTAGCTGACTCATGGGTCACTTGTTACAGATCATGTCAAGAAAATATTAGCTGACTCATGGGTCACTTGTTACAGATCATGTCAAGAAAATATTAGCTGACTCATGAGTCACTTGTTACAGATCATGTCACGAAAATATTAGCTGACTCATGGGTCACTTGTTACAGATCAAGTCAAGAAAATTTTAGCTGACTCATGGGTCACTTGTTACAGATCATGCCAAGAAAATATTAGCTGACTCATGGGTCACTTGTTATAGATCATGTTAAGAAATTATAAGCTGAGTCATGGGTCACTTGTTACAGATAATGTCAAGAAAACATTAGCTGACTCATGAGTCACTTGTTACAGATCATGTCACGAAAATATTAGCTGACTCATGGGTCACTTGTTACAGATCAAGTCAAGAAAATTTTAGCTGACTCATGGGTCACTTGTTACAGATCATGCCAAGAAAATATTAGCTGACTCATGGGTCACTTGTTACAGATCATGTCAAGAAAATATTAGCTGACTCATGGGTCAATTGTTACAGATCAATTCAAGAAAATATTAGCTGACTCATGGGTCACTTGTTACAGATCATGTCAAGAAAATATTAGCTGACTCATGGGTCACTTGTTACAGATCATGTCAAGAAAATATTAGCTGACTCATGCGTCACTTGTTACAGATAATGTCAAGAAAATATTAGCTGACTCATGGGTCAATTGTTACAGATCAATTCAAGAAAATATTAGCTGACTCATGGGTCACTTGTTACAGATCATGTCAAGAAAATATTAGCTGACTCATGGGTCACTTGTTACAGATCATGTCAAGAAAATATTAGCTGACTCATGGGTCACTTGTTACAGATCATGTCACGAAAATATTAGCTGACTCATGGGTCACTTGTTACAGATCAAGTCAAGAAAATTTTAGCTGACTCATGGGTCACTTGTTACAGATCATGCCAAGAAAATATTAGCTGACTCATGGGTCACTTGTTACAGATCATGTCAAGAAAATATTAGCTGACTCATGGGTCAATTGTTACAGATCAATTCAAGAAAATATTAGCTGACTCATGGGTCACTTGTTACAGATCATGTCAAGAAAATATTAGCTGACTCATGGGTCACTTGTTACAGATCATGTCAAGAAAATATTAGCTGACTCATGCGTCACTTGTTACAGATAATGTCAAGAAAATATTAGCTGACTCATGGGTCAATTGTTACAGATCAATTCAAGAAAATATTAGCTGACTCATGGGTCACTTGTTACAGATCATTTCAAGAAAATATTAGCTGACTCATGGGTCACTTGTTACAGATCATGTCAAAAAAATATTAGCTGACTCATGGGTCAATTGTTACAGATCACGTCAAGAAAATATTAGCTGACTCAGGGGTCACTCGATATAGATCATGTCAAGAAAATATTAGCTGACTCATGGGTCACTTGTTACAGATAATGTCAAGAAAATATTAGCTGACTCATGGGTCAACTGTTACAGATCAATTCAAGAAAATATTAGCTGACTCATGGGTCACTTGTTACAGATCATGTCAAGAAAATATTAGCTGACTCATGGGTCACTTGTTACAGATCATGTCAAGAAAATATTAGCTGACTCATGCGTCACTTGTTACAGATAATGTCAAGAAAATATTAGCTGACTCATGGGTCAATTGTTACAGATCAATTCAAGAAAATATTAGCTGACTCATGGGTCACTTGTTACAGATCATTTCAAGAAAATATTAGCTGACTCATGGGTCACTTGTTACAGATCATATCAAAAAAATATTAGCTGACTCATGGGTCAATTGTTACAGATCACGTCAAGAAAATATTAGCTGACTCAGGGGTCACTCGATATAGATCATGTCAAGAAAATATTAGCTGACTCATGGGTCACTTGTTACAGATAATGTCAAGAAAATATTAGCTGAGTCATGGGTCAACTGTTACAGATCAATTCAAGAAAATATTAGCTGACTCATGGGTCACTTGTTACAGATCATGTCAAGAAAATATTAGCTGACTCATGGGTCACTTGTTACAGATCATGTCACGAAAATATTAGCTGACTCATGGGTCACTTGTTACAGATCAAGTCAAGAAAATTTTAGCTGACTCATGGGTCACTTGTTACAGATCATGCCAAGAAAATATTAGCTGACTCATGGGTCACTTGTTACAGATCATGTCAAGAAAATATTAGCTGACTCATGGGTCAATTGTTACAGATCAATTCAAGAAAATATTAGCTGACTCATGGGTCACTTGTTACAGATCATGTCAAGAAAATATTAGCTGACTCATGGGTCACTTGTTACAGATCATGTCAAGACAATATTAGCTGACTCATGCGTCACTTGTTACAGATAATGTCAAGAAAATATTAGCTGACTCATGGGTCAATTGTTACAGATCAATTCAAGAAAATATTAGCTGACTCATGGGTCACTTGTTACAGATCATTTCAAGAAAATATTAGCTGACTCATGGGTCACTTGTTACAGATCATGTCAAAAAAATATTAGCTGACTCATGGGTCAATTGTTACAGATCACGTCAAGAAAATATTAGCTGACTCAGGGGTCACTCGATATAGATCATGTCAAGAAAATATTAGCTGACTCATGGGTCACTTGTTACAGATAATGTCAAGAAAATATTAGCTGACTCATGGGTCAACTGTTACAGATCAATTCAAGAAAATATTAGCTGACTCATGGTTCACTTGTTACAGATCATGTCAAGAAAATATTAGCTGACTCATGGGTCACTTGTTACAGATCATGTCAAGAAAATATTAGCTGACTCATGCGTCACTTGTTACAGATAATGTCAAGAAAATATTAGCTGACTCATGGGTCAATTGTTACAGATCAATTCAAGAAAATATTAGCTGACTCATGGGTCACTTGTTACAGATCATGTCAAGAAAATATTAGCTGACTCATGGGTCACTTGTTACAGATCATGTCAAGAAAATATTAGCTGACTCATGGGTCAATTGTTACAGATCAATTCAAGAAAATATTAGCTGACTCATGGGTCACTTGTTACAGATCATGTCAAGAAAATATTAGCTGACTCATGGGTCAATTGTTACAGATCAATTCAAGAAAATATTAGCTGACTCATGGGTCACTTGTTACAGATCATGTCAAGAAAATATTAGCTGACTCATGGGTCACTTGTTACAGATCATGTCAAGAAAATATTAGCTGACTCATGCGTCACTTGTTACAGATAATGTCAAGAAAATATTAGCTGACTCATGGGTCAATTGTTACAGATCAATTCAAGAAAATATTAGCTGACTCATGGGTCACTTGTTACAGATCATGTCAAGAAAATATTAGCTGACTCATGGGTCACTTGTTACAGATCATGTCAAGAAAATATTAGCTGACTCATGGGTCACTTGTTACAGATCATGTCAAGAAAATATTAGCTGACTCATGGGTCACTTGTTACAGATCATGTCAAGAAAATATTAGCTGACTCATGCGTCACTTGTTACAGATAATGTCAAGAAAATATTAGCTGACTCATGGGTCAATTGTTACAGATCAATTCAAGAAAATATTAGCTGACTCATGGGTCACTTGTTACAGATCATTTCAAGAAAATATTAGCTGACTCATGGGTCACTTGTTACAGATCATGTCAAAAAAATATTAGCTGACTCATGGGTCAATTGTTACAGATCACGTCAAGAAAATATTAGCTGACTCAGGGGTCACTCGATATAGATCATGTCAAGAAAATATTAGCTGACTCATGGGTCAATTGTTACAGATCAATTCAAGAAAATATTTGCTGACTCATGGGTCACTTGTTACAGATCATGTCAAGAAAATATTAGCTGACTCATGGGTCACTTGTTACAGATCATGTCAAGAAAATATTAGCTGACTCATGCGTCACTTGTTACAGATAATGTCAAGAAAATATTAGCTGACTCATGGGTCAATTGTTACAGATCAATTCAAGAAAATATTAGCTGACTCATGGGTCACTTGTTACAGATCATGTCAAGAAAATATTAGCTGACTCATGGGTCACTTGTTACAGATCATGTCAAGAAAATATTAGCTGACTCATGGGTCACTTGTTACAGATCATGTCACGAAAATATTAGCTGACTCATGGGTCACTTGTTACAGATCAAGTCAAGAAAATTTTAGCTGACTCATGGGTCACTTGTTACAGATCATGCCAAGAAAATATTAGCTGACTCATGGGTCACTTGTTACAGATCATGTCAAGAAAATATTAGCTGACTCATGGGTCACTTGTTACAGATCAAGTCAAGAAAATTTTAGCTGACTCATGGGTCACTTGTTACAGATCATGCCAAGAAAATATTAGCTGACTCATGGGTCACTTGTTATAGATCATGTTAAGAAATTATAAGCTGAGTCATGGGTCACTTGTTACAGATAATGTCAAGAAAACATTAGCTGACTCATGAGTCACTTGTTACAGATCATGTCACGAAAATATTAGCTGACTCATGGGTCACTTGTTACAGATCAAGTCAAGAAAATTTTAGCTGACTCATGGGTCACTTGTTACAGATCATGCCAAGAAAATATTAGCTGACTCATGGGTCACTTGTTACAGATCATGTCAAGAAAATATTAGCTGACTCATGGGTCAATTGTTACAGATCAATTCAAGAAAATATTAGCTGACTCATGGGTCACTTGTTACAGATCATGTCAAGAAAATATTAGCTGACTCATGGGTCACTTGTTACAGATCATGTCAAGAAAATATTAGCTGACTCATGCGTCACTTGTTACAGATAATGTCAAGAAAATATTAGCTGACTCATGGGTCAATTGTTACAGATCAATTCAAGAAAATATTAGCTGACTCATGGGTCACTTGTTACAGATCATGTCAAGAAAATATTAGCTGACTCATGGGTCACTTGTTACAGATCATGTCAAGAAAATATTAGCTGACTCATGGGTCACTTGTTATAGATCATGTTAAGAAATTATAAGCTGAGTCATGGGTCACTTGTTACAGATAATGTCAAGAAAACATTAGCTGACTCATGAGTCACTTGTTACAGATCATGTCACGAAAATATTAGCTGACTCATGGGTCACTTGTTACAGATCAAGTCAAGAAAATTTTAGCTGACTCATGGGTCACTTGTTACAGATCATGCCAAGAAAATATTAGCTGACTCAGGGGTCACTTGTTATAGATCATGTCAAGAAAACCTTAGCTGACTCAGGGGTCACTTGTTATAGATCATGTCAAGAAAACATTAGCTGACTCATGGGTCACTTGTTACAGATAATGTCAAGAAAATATTAGCTGACTCATGGGTCACTTGTTACAGATCATTTCAAGAAAATATTAGCTGACTCATGGGTCACTTGTTACAGATCATGTCAAAAAAATATTAGCTGACTCATGGGTCACTTGTTACAGATCACGTCAAGAAAATATTAGCTGACTCAGGGGTCACTTGATATAGATCATGTCAAGAAAATATTAGCTGGCTCATGGGTCACTTGTTACAGATAATGTCAAGAAAATATTAGCTGACTCATGGGTCAATTGTTACAGATCAATTCATGAAAATATTAGCTGACTCATGGGTCACTTGTTACAGATCATGTCAAGAAAATATTAGCTGACTCATGGGTCACTTGTTACAGATCATGTCAAGAAAATATTAGCTGACTCATGCGTCACTTGTTACAGATCATGTCAAGAAAATATTAGCTGACTCAGGGGTCACTTGTTATAGATCAATTCAAGAAAATATTAGCTGACTCATGGGTCACTTGTTACAGATAATGTCAAGAAAATATTAGCTGACTCATGGGTCACTTGTTACAGATCATTTCGAGAAAATATTAGCTGACTCATGGGTCACTTGTTACAGATCAATTCAAGAAAATACTAGCTGACTCATGGGTCACTTGTTACAGACCATGTCAAGAAAAAATTAGCTAACTCATGGGTCACTTGTTACAGATCATTTCAAGAAAATATTAGCTGACTCGTGGGTCACTTGTTACAGATCATGTCAAGAAAAAATTAGCTGACTCATGGGTCACTTGTTACAGATAATGTTAAGAAAACATTAGCTGACTCATGGGTCACTTGTTACAGATAATGTCAAGAAAATATTAGCTGACTCATGAGTCACTTGTTACAGATCATGTCAAGAAAATATTAGCTGCCTCATGGATCACTTGTTACAGATCATGTCAAGAAAATATTAGCTGACTCGTGGGTCACTTGTTACAGATCATGTCAAGAAAATATTAGCTGACTTATGGGTCACTTGTTACAGACCATGTCAAGAAAAAATTAGCTGACTCATGGGTCACTTGTTACAGATAATGTTAAGAAAACATTAGCTGACTCATGGGTCACTTGTTACAGATAATGTCAAGAAAACATTAGCTGACTCATGAGTCACTTGTTACAGATCATGTCAAGAAAATATTAGCTGCCTCATGGATCACTTGTTACAGATCATGTCAAGAAAATATTAGCTGACTCGTGGGTCACTTGTTACAGATCATGTCAAGAAAATATTAGCTGACTCATGGGTCACTTGTTACAGACCATGTCAAGAAAAAATTAGCTGACTCATGGGTCACTTGTTACAGATAATGTTAAGAAAACATTAGCTGACTCATGGGTCACTTGTTACAGATAATGTCAAGAAAATATTAGCTGACTCAGGGGTCACTTGTTATAGATCAAGTCAAGAAAATATTAGCTGACTCATGGGTCACTTGTTACAGATAATGTCAAGAAAATATTAGCTGACTCATGGGTCACTTGTTACAGATCATTTCGAGAAAATATTAGCTGACTCATGGGTCACTTGTTACAGATCAATTCAAGAAAATACTAGCTGACTCATGGGTCACTTGTTACAGACCATGTCAAGAAAAAATTAGCTAACTCATGGGTCACTTGTTACAGATCATTTCAAGAAAATATTAGCTGACTCGTGGGTCACTTGTTACAGATCATGTCAAGAAAAAATTAGCTGACTCATGGGTCACTTGTTACAGATCATGTCAAAAAAATATTAGCTGACTCATGGGTCACTTGTTACAGATCATTTCAAGAAAAAATTAGCTGACTCATGGGTCACTTGTTACAGATCATATCAAGAAAATATTGGCTGACTCATGGGTCACTTGTTACAGATCATGTCAAGAAAATATTAGCTGACTCGTGGGTCACTTGTTACAGATCATGTCAAGAAAATATTATCTGACTCATGGGTCACTTGTTACAGACCATGTCAAGAAAAAATTAGCTGACTCATGGGTCACTTGTTACAGATAATGTTAAGAAAACATTAGCTGACTCATGGGTCACTTGTTACAGATAATGTCAAGAAAATATTAGCTGACTCATGGGTCACTTGTTACAGATCATTTCGAGAAAATATTAGCTGACTCATGGGTCACTTGTTACAGATCTTGTCAAAAAAATATTAGCTGACTCATGGGTCAATTGTTACAGATCACGTCAAGAAAATATTAGCTGACTCAGGGGTCACTTGATATAGATCATGTCAAGAAAATATTAGCTGACTCATGGGTCACTTGTTACAGATAATGTCAAGAAAATATTAGCTGACTCATGGGTCAATTGTTACAGATCAATTCAAGAAAATATTAGCTGACTCATGGGTCACTTGTTACAGATCATGTCAAGAAAATATTAGCTTACTCATGGGTCACTTGTTACAGATCATGTCAAGAAAATATTAGCTGACTCATAGGTCACTTGTTACAGATAATGTCAAGAAAATATTAGCTGACTCATGGGTCAATTGTTACAGATCAATTCAAGAAAATATTAGCTGACTCATGGGCCACTTGTTACAGATCATGTCAAGAAAATATTAGCTGACTCATGGGTCACTTGTTACAGATCATGTCAAGAAAATATTAGCTGACTCATGCGTCTCTTGTTACAGATCATGTCAAGAAAATATTAGCTGACTCAGGGGTCACTTGTTATAGATCAAGTCAAGAAAATATTAGCTGACTCATGGGTCACTTGTTACAGATAATGTCAAAAAAATATTAGTTGACTCATGGGTCACTTGTTACAGATCATTTCGAGAAAATATTAGCTGACTCATGGGTCACTTGTTACAGATCAATTCAAGAAAATACTAGCTGACTCATGGGTCACTTGTTACAGACCATGTCAAGAAAAAATTAGCTAACTCATGGGTCACTTGTTACAGATCATGTCAAGAAAATATTAACTGATTCATGGGTCACTTGTTACAGATCATTTCAAGAAAATATTAGCTGACTCGTGGGTCACTTGTTACAGATCATGTCAAGAAAAAATTGGCTGACTCATGGGTCACTTGTTACAGATAATTTTAAGAAAACATTAGCTGACTCATGGGTCACTTGTTACAGATAATGTCAAGAAAACATTAGCTGACTCATGAGTCACTTGTTACAGATCATGTCAAGAAAATATTAGCTGACTCAGGGGTCACTTGTTATAGATCAAGTCAAGAAAATATTAGCTGACTCATGGGTCACTTGTTACAGATAATGTCAAAAAAATATTAGTTGACTCATGGGTCACTTGTTACAGATCATTTCGAGAAAATATTAGCTGACTCATGGGTCACTTGTTACAGATCAATTCAAGAAAATACTAGCTGACTCATGGGTCACTTGTTACAGACCATGTCAAGAAAAAATTAGCTAACTCATGGGTCACTTGTTACAGATCATGTCAAGAAAATATTAACTGATTCATGGGTCACTTGTTACAGATCATTTCAAGAAAATATTAGCTGACTCGTGGGTCACTTGTTACAGATCATGTCAAGAAAAAATTAGCTGACTCATGGGTCACTTGTTACAGATAATTTTAAGAAAACATTAGCTGACTCATGGGTCACTTGTTACAGATAATGTCAGGAAAACATTAGCTGACTCATGAGTCACTTGTTACAGATCATGTCAAGAAAATATTAGCTGACTCATGGGTCACTTGTTACAGATCATGTCAAAAAAATATTAGCTGACTCATGGGTCACTTGTTACAGATCATTTCAAGAAAAAATTAGCTGATTCATGGGTCACTTGTTACAGATCATGTCAAGAAAATATTAGCTGACTCATGGGTCACTTGTTACAGATCATGTCAAGAAAATATTAGCTGACTCGTGGGTCACTTGTTGCAGATCATGTCAAGAAAATATTAGCTGACTCATGGGTCACTTGTTACAGACCATGTCAAGAAAAAATTAGCTGACTCATGGGTCACTTGTTACAGATAATGTTAAGAAAACATTAGCTGACTCATGGGTCACTTGTTACAGATAATGTCAAGAAAACATTAGCTGACTCATGAGTCACTTGTTACAGATCATGTCAAGAAAATACTAGCTGACTCATGGGTCACTTGTTACAGACCATGTCAAGAAAAAATTAGCTAACTCATGGGTCACTTGTTACAGATCATGTCAAGGAAATATTAACTGATTCATGGGTCACTTGTTACAGATCATTTCAAGAAAATATTAGCTGACTCGTGGGTCACTTGTTACAGATCATGTCAAGAAAAAATTAGCTGACCCATGGGTCACTTGTTACAGATAATGTTAAGAAAACATTAGCTGACTCATGGGTCACTTGTTACAGATAATGTTAAGAAAACATTAGCTGACTCATGGGTCAATTGTTACAGATCATGTCAAAAAAATATTAGCTGACTCATGGGTCAATTGTTACAGATCACGTCAAGAAAATATTAGCTGACTCAGGGGTCACTTGATATAGATCATGTCAAGAAAATATTAGCTGACTAATGGGTCACTTGTTACAGATAATGTCAAGAAAATATTAGCTGACTCATGGGTCAATTGTTACAGATCAATTCAAGAAAATATTAGCTGACTCATGGGTCACTTGTTACAGATAATGTTAAGAAAACATTAGCTGACTCATGGGTCACTTGTTACAGATAATGTCAAGAAAACATTAGCTGACTCATGAGTCACTTGTTACAGATCATGTCAAGAAAATACTAGCTGACTCATGGGTCACTTGTTACAGACCATGTCAAGAAAAAATTAGCTAACTCATGGGTCACTTGTTACAGATCATGTCAAGGAAATATTAACTGATTCATGGGTCACTTGTTACAGATCATTTCAAGAAAATATTAGCTGACTCGTGGGTCACTTGTTACAGATCATGTCAAGAAAAAATTAGCTGACCCATGGGTCACTTGTTACAGATAATGTTAAGAAAACATTAGCTGACTCATGGGTCACTTGTTACAGATAATGTTAAGAAAACATTAGCTGACTCATGGGTCAATTGTTACAGATCATGTCAAAAAAATATTAGCTGACTCATGGGTCAATTGTTACAGATCACGTCAAGAAAATATTAGCTGACTCAGGGGTCACTTGATATAGATCATGTCAAGAAAATATTAGCTGACTAATGGGTCACTTGTTACAGATAATGTCAAGAAAATATTAGCTGACTCATGGGTCAATTGTTACAGATCAATTCAAGAAAATATTAGCTGACTCATGGGTCACTTGTTACAGATCATGTCAAGAAAATATTAGCTGACTCATGGGTCACTTGTTACAGATCATGTCAAGAAAATATTAGCTGACTCATGCGTCACTTGTTACAGATAATGTCAAGAAAATATTAGCTGACTCATGGGTCAATTTTTACAGATCAATTCAAGAAAATATTAGCTGACTCATGGGTCACTTGTTACAGATCATGTCAAGAAAATATTAGCTGACTCATGGGTAACTTGTTACAGATCATGTCAAGAAAATATTAGCTGACTCATGCGTCACTTGTTACAGATCATGTCAAGAAAATATTAGCTGACTCAGGGGTCACTTGTTATAGTTCAAGTCAAGAAAATATTAGCTGACTCATGGGTCACTTGTTACAGATAATGTCAAAAAAATATTAGCTGACTCATGGGTCACTTGTTACAGATCATTTCGAGAAAATATTAGCTGACTCATGGGTCACTTGTTACAGATCAATTCAAGAAAATACTAGCTGACTCATGGGTCACTTGTTACAGACCATGTCAAGAAAAAATTAGCTAACTCATGGGTCACTTGTTACAGATCATGTCAAGAAAATATTAACTGATTCATGGGTCACTTGTTACAGATCATTTCAAGAAAATATTAGCTGACTCGTGGGTCACTTGTTACAGATCATGTCAAGAAAAAATTAGCTGACTCATGGGTCACTTGTTACAGATAATGTTAAGAAAACATTAGCTGACTCATGGGTCACTTGTTACAGATAATGTCAAGAAAACATTAGCTGACTCATGAGTCACTTGTTACAGATCATGTCAAGAAAATATTAGCTGACTCATGGGTCACTTGTTACAGATCATGTCAAAAAAATATTAGCTGACTCATGGGTCACTTGTTACAGATCATTTCAAGAAAAAATTAGCTGACTCATGGGTCACTTGTTACAGATCATGTTAAGAAAATATTAGCTGACTCATGGGTCACTTGTTACAGATCATGTCAAGAAAATATTAGCTGACTCGTGGGTCACTTGTTACAGATCATGTCAAGAAAATATTAGCTGACTCATGGGTCACTTGTTACAGACCATGTCAAGAAAAAATTAGCTGACTCATGGGTCACTTGTTACAGATAATGTTAAGAAAACATTAGCTGACTCATGGGTCACTTGTTACAGATAATGTCAAGAAAACATTAGCTGACTCATGAGTCACTTGTTACAGATCATGTCACGAAAATATTAGCTGACTCATGGGTCACTTGTTACAGATCATTTCAAAAAAATTTTAGCTGACTCATGGGTCACTTGTTACAGATCATGCCAAGAAAATATTAGCTGACTCATGGGTCACTTGTTACAGATCAATTCAAGAAAATACTAGCTGACTCATGGGTCACTTGTTACAGACCATGTCAAGAAAAAATTAGCTAACTCATGGGTCACTTGTTACAGATCATGTCAAGAAAATATTAACTGATTCATGGGTCACTTGTTACAGATCATTTCAAGAAAATATTAGCTGACTCATGAGTCACTTGTTACAGATCATGTCAGGAAAATACTAGCTGACTCATGGGTCACTTGTTACAGACCATGTCAAGAAAAAATTAGCTAACTCATGGGTCACTTGTTACAGATCATGTCAAGGAAATATTAACTGATTCATGGGTCACTTGTTACAGATCATTTCAAGAAAATATTAGCTGACTCGTGGGTCACTTGTTACAGATCATGTCAAGAAAAAATTAGCTGACCCATGGGTCACTTGTTACAGATAATGTTAAGAAAACATTAGCTGACTCATGGGTCACTTGTTACAGATCATTTCAAGAAAATATTAGCTGACTCATGGGTCACTTGTTACAGATCATGTCAAAAAAATATTAGCTGACTCATGGGTCAATTGTTACAGATCACGTCAAGAAAATATTAGCTGACTCAGGGGTCACTTGATATAGATCTTGTCAAGAAAATATTAGCTGACTAATGGGTCACTTGTTACAGATAATGTCAAGAAAATATTAGCTGACTCATGGGTCAATTGTTACAGATCAATTCAAGAAAATATTAGCTGACTCATGGGTCACTTGTTACAGATCATATCAAGAAAATATTAGCTGACTCATGGGTCACTTGTTACAGATCATGTCAAGAAAATATTAGCTGACTCATGCGTCACTTGTTACAGATAATGTCAAGAAAATATTAGCTGACTCATGGGTCAATTTTTACAGATCAATTCAAGAAAATATTAGCTGACTCATGGGTCACTTGTTACAGATCATGTCAAGAAAATATTAGCTGACTCATGGGTCTTTTGTTACAGATCATGTCAAGAAAATATTAGCTGACTCATGCGTCACTTGTTACAGATCATGTCAAGAAAATATTAGCTGACTCAGGGGTCACTTGTTATAGATCAAGTAAAGAAAATATTAGCTGACTCATGGGTCACTTGTTACAGATAATGTCAAAAAAATATTAGCTGACTCATGGGTCACTTGTTACAGATCATTTCGAGAAAATATTAGCTGACTCATGGGTCACTTGTTACAGATCAATTCAAGAAAATACTAGCTGACTCATGGTTCACTTGTTACAGACCATGTCAAGAAAAAATTAGCTAACTCATGGGTCACTTGTTACAGATCATGTCAAGAAAATATTAACTGATTCATGGGTCACTTGTTACAGATCATTTCAAGAAAATATTAGCTGACTCGTGGGTCACTTGTTACAGATCATGTCAAGAAAAAATTAGCTGACTCATGGGTCACTTGTTACAGATAATGTTAAGAAAACATTAGCTGACTCATGGGTCACTTGTTATAGATAATGTCAAGAAAACATTAGCTGACTCATGAGTCACTTGTTACAGATCATGTCAAGAAAATATTAGCTGACTCATGGGTCACTTGTTACAGATCATGTCAAAAAAATATTAGCTGACTCATGGGTCACTTGTTACAGATCATTTCAAGAAAAAATTAGCTGACTCATGGGTCACTTGTTACAGATCATGTCAAGAAAATATTAGCTGACTCATGGGTCACTTGTTACAGATCATGTCAAGAAAATATTAGCTGACTCGTGGGTCACTTGTTACAGATCATGTCAAGAAAATATTAGCTGACTCATGGGTCACTTGTTACAGACCATGTCAAGAAAAAATTAGCTGACTCATGGGTCACTTGTTACAGATAATGTTAAGAAAACATTAGCTGACTCATGGGTCACTTGTTACAGATAATGTCAAGAAAACATTAGCTGACTCATGAGTCACTTGTTACAGATCATGTAAGAAAATACTAGCTGACTCATGGGTCACTTGTTACAGATCATGTCAAGAAAATATTAGCTGACTCATGGGTCACTTGTTACAGATCATGTCAAGGAAATATTAACTGATTCATGGGTCACTTGTTACAGATCATTTCAAGAAAATATTAGCTGACTCGTGGGTCACTTGTTACAGATCATGTCAAGAAAAAATTAGCTGACCCATGGGTCACTTGTTACAGATAATGTTAAGAAAACATTAGCTGACTCATGGGTCACTTGTTACAGATAATGTCAAGAAAACATTAGCTGACTCATGAGTCACTTGTTACAGATCATGTCAAGAAAATATTAGCTGACTCATGGGTCACTTGTTACAGATCATGTCAAAAAAATATTAGCTGACTCATGGGTAACTTGTTACAGATCATTTCAAGAAAAAATTAGCTGACTCATGGGTCACTTGTTACAGATCATGTCAAGAAAATATTAGCTGACTCATGGGTCACTTGTTACAGATAATGTCAAGAAAATATTAGCTGACTCGTGGGTCACTTGTTACAGATCATGTCAAGAAAATATTAGCTGACTCATGGGTCACTTGTTACAGACCATGTCAAGAAAAAATTAGCTGACTCATGGGTCACTTGTTACAGATAATGTTAAGAAAACATTAGCTGACTCATGGGTCACTTGTTACAGATAATGTCAAGAAAACATTAGCTGACTCATGAGTCACTTGTTACAGATCATGTCAAGAAAATATTAGCTGACTCATGGGTCACTTGTTACAGATCATGTCAAGAAAATATTAGCTGACTCATGGGTCACTTGTTACAGATCATTTCAAGAAAAAATTAGCTGACTCATGGGTCACTTGTTACAGATCATGTCAAGAAAATAATAGCTGACTCATGGGTCACTTGTTACAGATCATGTCAAGAAAATATTAGCTGACTCATGGGTCTTTTGTTATAGATCATGTCAAAAAGTTCCACTTTATGAAAAGTGCCTCAAACTAATTAGAACAGATTTTCCGACTTTTTAACAACTTCTTCTCATTGATTTTGTTAAGAGACAAAAATTTTTAATATTAATAACGCTTAATTTTAACGAGCTTTGGTAACAAAAAGGGCGACAAGGAATGAAAAGTAGATTTTTTTCTCTGGACTTAGTTAATCTTTTTTCTGAAAGCTGTAAATGCTTGAGAAACAAAGCGGTGACCTATTCACAGTCTGATTCACAGTCTTTTTAAAACTTTCACGGAAAAAGATTCAAACTGTTTCAAAAGCATGTTGGCTGAACACAATTTGTACATGATCAAACTTGCGTTTGTGCGCTTGAACGAAACAACATTGTTCTAAGGATTCTTTTTTGCATCAAAAGATTGCAACTTAGATACGGTTTTGTTGAGCTTTCGCCAGTAGATCATAAACATTTTTTGTTCCGACTTTCGATACGAAAGTAACGGAATATTTGTGCTCGGGTGGTTTTTTTTTCTTCAGACAAATTTCGACTTTTTAACTAGCTATTTTTGACGGAATTTTTATATCATTTATATCATTCGAAAGGTATTGTTGTCTTGAGCTTGAAGTTGAAAAGATATTTCACCTGTGATCATTTTTAGTAAAATTATGGGGGTTTAAAGAAAGCCATTTTGGCCAATTTGGGACAATTGAGCGCGATATACTTCGCGCTATTAACGCGTAAGCGGAGAGTTAATCCGTCTTAGAAATCGTTCAAAATTGATTGAACGAAGCTTATTTGCCATAATTGATTTGTTACAAGTACCGAAATCCATCCTTTTCTACTTTATACGGTGTGTGAGGGGATGATTTTCATAAAATATTTCAAATTTTCAAAAGGAAGAAAAATTTTTCATTTTGTTTTTACTTTTAATTTTTCTTATGTTATTACTGTTTCATAAACCTTATAATACAGTCGGAACTTTCAGGGCTTCGCCCTGATACGAGCAGTATTGTTTGTTTTTGCATTTGCATTGTAAGAATGTAAATACTCTTGTCATAAAAAGAACTTTCTAGCGTGATACGGTAACTCAATACAATAGGCCAGTTTTCGGCAAATATGGTCAAAAAGACTTTTAAATTGTAATTTGGTTTTTAAGAAAGACCCTAATTTTTTTAATTGTCCGAGATTTGAACTTGAAGCCCACAAAAAACTTCGTACTTGTAATTGGAAGTCTTTCTGCTGAGATTTTCATTCGACTTTTTCAACAGTTTATGGTCAAATGTACACTTGTTCTTCAATCTTCAACGCTCCTTAGATCACGCGTGAAACAATAAACTGTCTTACTAATTGCTCCTGCTTTCATTAAAGTAGAATCGTCACTGACTAAACGCACCTCGTTTTTAGGTACTAAATTTTTTGCAATTCAATAATGTTTAATAGAAACAACGAAAGTCAGTTTGTTCATCATGATTCGAAAGACCAAATATCGATCCTAGAGGTACACCGCATGGAATATCAACTTTTCGAGATCATGTTTTTCAAATCATGATGAACAAACTGTACCCTATTTATAAGTAAGATTTTATAAGATCCATTATTGACCCACAAAGTCATATTGTTCAAGCTTTTCTTCCAGAATGAGGCAATCTATGCTTTTGGCGTCAAATGCTTTTTTAAAACCAATAAATCATGCACGTCTAACCCAATGTTTATCAATTCACTGTCTCGTCAGCTTCTTTGTTGATACAATAGCATGAACACATAATTGAGTTTTTTTGGAGAACAAAATGTTGTGGAGCAAAATATATTTAGCAATTTTAAAAACGCAACAAATATTTTGTATAAAACTGTTTTGAAAACTTTTGCAACAATTGGAATAAGACTTATGAGTCGAAAGCTACCAGGGTCATCCAATTACCCTTATTTGTATCAAAAAATACCTTGGCCACCTGTTGTTGTTGTAGTTGCCTCTCGCCGGGGCCCTACATTGTGGGGTGTACCCCGGCCAGGTCAATGAAACGGGCGGCTTCCACCGGGTTTGTCCAAAGGGCAGTGAGGGGGAGGTCAGTGGGGTTTGTGGGGCACTGGAACAGGTGGGCAGTCGTGTGGGGGGCTGTATGGCAGAGGGGACAGGAGGACCCTTGGTCTAGTTCGAGCCTGGCCCGGTACGACAACAGGTGTTGACTGTAGCCAGACCGAAGTTGGCTGAGGGTCCTCCGAGTACGTCTGGGTAGGTTCTTCTCCTCTCGGACGTTGACAGGAGGGGGTCTTGTACCGAGGACTCCAGACGGTGGATACGACTGGGTTGTCGTCGCCACCGTCTCTGTGTGCACAGTTTTCAGGAGCCGTCGGTACTCCTTCGTTGGTAGCGGCAGGTCAACGCCTTCGAGGAGGTGTTCCAGACGGGGGGCATGGGCAGAGACTAGTGTGGGTTTCATTTTGCGGGGGGGAGGAGGTTTCTCGAGGAGTCTCTGACCAGGGTGTTCGGGGAGGTGGCAAGCCAAGAGATGTTGTGTTGCAAGCATTGCCGTGTGGGCTTTCACCGGGAGCACCTGCGTCTCTTCGTGTAGGTGGCTTTGGGGGGCCGTTAGATGGTTCCCGGTGGCGACCCGCAGAGCCGCGTTTTGGATGGTCTGCAGACGCTTGACACTGGTCTCGGATGCGACTGTAGACCAAACTGGGGCCGCGTATTCGAGACGAGGCCTGACCAGGGCTTTGAAAGTCACGAGTAGCGTTTCCGTGTCCTGACCCCAGTCCGTGCCTGCCAAGGCCTTCATGGCGTTGACCGCCCTGGAGGCGTTGGAGGCAGCGACCCTGCAATGTTCCCCGAACTTGAACATCGGGTCAAACCTGATACCAAGTACTTTGGGGTGTTTTTCCGAAGTTGGCATACGGGTCGCTGTGGGTGTGTTCAGCGCTCCAAAGCTCGATGCCTCAATTTCGTCGGCTAGGGTCTTTCCGCGCGAGTCCTGAATGGACGAGCACCAAAGGGGGTCGTGTGCGTTGATGTCGCCCAGTATCAGGGAGCATCTAGTCTCGAGGAAAGGAGTCAACGAGGGGGTGAAGTTCGAGGGGCAGCTACTGCTGGGGGGATGTACACGTTTCTTATTGTGAGCACCTCGTTTAGGAGTGGGATTTGAATCGATTGGTGTTCGAGGGGCTCGCCAGGAGGTGTGTTCTCGTCCACAGGGGTGAAAGGGATTGTGTGGTGCACGAGAAACATAAGTCCTCCGCCGGCTCCGCTTCCTCGGTCTTTTCGGACTACAGTGTAGTCTTCAAAGACTGGGTCTTTCCCTTTGGCGGTGAGCTTTGTCTCCTGCAAGGCGGCCACTTTGATCTTACGGGTACGGAGAAAACGGCTCAGTTCTGTTGTTTTGTTCCGTATCCCGTTGCAATTTAGTTGCAGGAACGTCAGTGGCTCTGCCTTCGGTTGTCGGGGTCGTGGATTTGGAGGTGGGATGGGAACTCAGTTGGTGGGGTGGGGTGGTGTAGTGGGGGTTGGAGGGTCGACAGTCTGGGTGGTTGCTTGGGAGGGTGTGGGTGCACTGATAGGCGTGACTGGTGGATACCCCGGGCAGACATAGTCTCTGTGCCATTCGGCCACAGTCCGAAGGCCGCTGCACCGCTGGTGAATCCAGGTTCCGCAGCAGTGGCACCATACGGTGGTGCCGCCTCCCCAGGTTTCAGTGCACACCGTGCAGGGGGATTTCAGTGTCTGAGGGCGTCTGGGTGGTCCAGGGTTTGGCTCGACGCCGGCTCTTAGTAGGAGGGTGCGGATCAGACTCGCCGGCTTAGGCTGATCCGATAACAAAAACCCGGCCGAGGGTCCCACGCATGGGCGCCCGGTGAGAAGAGTTTGGCGTTGGTCTGCTGGTAGCAGAGGTCGGGTCGTCGCTCCCGATCCAGAGAGTTTGCAACCGGAGTCTTCGTAGTCCTCTGGTTGTTGGTCCCACCGCAAAAAGGCTCTCTCCTTCCGGGACCCCTTGGCCACCTCAAGAGACCTTGCGAATTTTTTTTCTACTATGTTCACAAAAAGCAGTTGCTCTAGAAAAAAACTGACGGTGCACAATTTTTGTCATTTGATTAGAAACGCCGTCATTATCAAATGAGTTCACTCACAATATAAGGCATTTCATTTTCAGAAGTCGGATAAAAATGAATGGAAATGGGTTATTCGTTAAGGTATGCTTTGGGTTAGTTGCCGCAAATTTTGACCCATGTATTTTTCCGAACAATCAGGTAAAGTCGTCAGCTTTGAGTTTTGAAAACTCGGTTAAACCAGCGTGAAATTTTCTAGAATTGAAGTCAATTTTCACGTAACTCCTAAAATGTTTTTTTTTTGTGAGAATTTGTTTCAATTTTCAGACGCTTAACTTTGTATTTATTACAATTTTCTTTGCTCAGAAAAACTCTCCAAATTTTGAGCAAAATTTTTTTCGTTATCTAGTTTTTGACATTAGTTTTTGCTATAATTTTTTTCCAAGCGTTTTTTCGCCTCTGTTTCATTTTGGGCAGTGTTTACTAAAAACTCCAAACAATAATTTACTAAATTTGTTAATTTTCAAATCAAAGTTCTGCATCAGATAGTTGAACAGACAAACATCGTTGACGTTTACCGAACTCAGGGACTGATAAAACTCGGTAAAATAGAAGATTTTAATTAGTTAAATACAACCGTAGTATTATATAGAAGTAGAATAGACTTAGCCCAAACATAATTAACTTATGTTTACAAAGTGTATCGGGTATAGGAAGATATAGAGTTGAGCTTATTAAACTACCGTAACAAAATAGTAGGTCTGAATCGTAAATCGATATACAGACAGATGAATTTAAGTTAAGCATCGTGTCCGTGTGAGATAACTTAGCACGACTGGTGGGCGACCTTGGCGCCACTGCAATAACTGCAGCAATATGTGCAACGTATAAATGATATGTTAAATTCGTGGCATGACATACACGAGGGCACAAAAAAAAGTTTTATGAACGATTTTTTATTCTAAGATAATTAACACCACCTGGGTGGGAAACAAAAAGCTTGAGAAAAATTTTAACATTTAGGAGCTACAACAACAAGACAAAGTTTGAAGAAAGTTTGAAGAAAGTTTGAAGAAAGTTTGAAGAAAGTTTTGCACTATCATTGATTAATCTTTGAAGACAATCCCTTTCGGAGATTGTTTATTTGGCGACCAACTAGATTGAACAAAATCTTCGGCGTTTCTTTGAATAAAGCGACGCTTCGGGGTGACCGGGGAACTGTTTCATTTTGACCGGGCATGGAGAAGAGGCAGCGGATTCTTCCACTACTTTGACGAAGTGGCGAACTGGGCTTCCTTAGCGAGCTGGGGCGTTTCTGTTTCGACCTGACGCCCTGGCACTCGAAGAAGAAGAAATGTTTGACTCAACATCGCCTGCACCGCTGACTTTTGTGATTCGGAGTGGCTAGGGCTCCCTGAAGGAGCAAAACCTGGTTTTGCGACTTCTGACGTAACTTGAGTTGAAGTCTCCGCTGGGGTGTCTGGGACCACCGGAATGGCGTACCGAGATCGGAGAGTTGAAGTTCGTGTCGGTAGCAGACAAAGTGGCCACCGAGCTGTTCGACGGGTTGAAGCCTCCCATGGGCGAATCCGAAGTCAAAGACGGGTACAATAGGGTTAAAGGCGTTTGAGGTTGAACTTGATGGCCCCTGAAAAGACGCTGAATTGACCCTCGGAGTCCGCTGAAGCGTAGACATAGACCGAGGAGACTTCCTCGGTGATTGTGTTCGTGATATTACTTCTTGGGTATCCGAGTCCGACAAGAGGACCGCTGGTGGATCTGCCGACCGTTTGTGAGAGGCTGGCACTATCGAAATTGGCCATCTTTGCGTACGCGTAGTAATCTGGCCTCTTGGCGCGATCTTTCGTGGAGGCAAAGTTTGTCCGGCTCTGACTCCCCGAATGGGGGCGCCTGCTGACCTTTTAGCCAAAAACCTCACGGTGACTAAAATTGCGTTTTAGAGCTATGTGAATCTTGCGGAAAACTTTTCTCTTGTTCGTAATATACGTGTTGCTCGTGAACCGAATGACCTTGAATTTTGCCGGTTTCTTACGTGGTTTTCCGGACTTTCTGTCAATTTTTACACTGCCAGGACTATGCAACAACAAATACTTTAAATTACTTGTACCGGTAGGTCTTTTACGCGACTGGCATCAATTTAGGCCCAGTCTCTACGTTAATATTGCGTTTCAGCAGGCTCCACCGATTAGCAGCGAGTTCGAGATCTTCAGGGGCTTTATATTGTTTGGTGTCAGCTATCTTCTGACCCCGAACAACTTTCTTGAAGCGCGGGGCCACGTCTGGACTGAGTGAACCATGTTTCGCCACTTTCACCTTGTCCAGGCTATATTCCCGGCTGTGTCGGTCTTTCGGGTTCAAGAGGCTCCGAGCTAGAGTACTCTGATCTGAAGCACTAGCAAGAATCTTATCCCTGGCCAAAGAAAGTTCCGTATTGGGTCTTCGAGCAAAATGTACTTCAAAAGGAGATTTCTTAAAAGTTGCGTGCTTGGATTTCCTTAGGTCATCCAAGATCGTGTATAAGACATGATTGAGACCTTTATAATGAGGGCTAAATGCCTCTGTACCCAATTTACGTTTTATCGTCTGGATAGTCCGTTCCACTAACCCACAGCCACGGTGGTCCCCGACTGGACAGAACAATTGTTCGATTCCCAAATTTTTGCAAAAATCCTTAAGCATAGTTTTTTTAAAACCGGAGCCATGGTCTGTGCTTATATATTTTGGTATGCCGTGGATACGTATATATGCTTCCAGAAATATGACTACTTTTTTGGAACCGGTATTTTTAGTTTTTAGAACGGACGGGAACTTTGAGTACCGGTCTACTGCCACCAAGATGAAAACTTTTTTTCCTTTTTCGTCCTGTGATCCAGCAAAATCTAACTGTAATTCCTCATTAGGAGCGAAGGGGGATGAGAGCGGTAGCGAAGTATTAAATTTGTGAGACGATTTCATGTTCTTACCAAACTTCGTACATTCCATACACATCTGACATTTTTCAACGATCTCTTGATTCATGTAGGGCCACCAGATGTACTCTATCATGGCTTGTTGCCCGGAGTGGGATCGGTGTAGTCATGTCAAAAATGCCGACTGGAGCTTGAATGTTTTTGCCAATTTATTGTCAATGAGGATGCAATTATCCACCACCGAAGCTACTGGTAAAAACTGAGCAATGTACAGGCCCTGTTTTGAGAAGGGTTGTTTTGAACATCTTTTTCTATGATTGCCCTCTTCATCGGCTCGACAAACTCGTCTTAATCGGTTAGCTACGCCAGTAACCCGACATCGAACTGGCTGGGTTGGCCCACGATTTCCTTCTTATCCTGTGGGATGAACGGCTTCCTTTTGATGGAACGAACTCCCTCTGTAGCGTACAGCTGAGGAGCCCGGTTGGAAATTCGCCTTCGCTGACACTTTTTGATGAAACTCGCAATTGACTGTAGTGGTGTCCTGGGAGATCATTGACGAGTCCTCCTATCTTAACTTCTGGAGACTGGAAGCGGTTGAACCTGAGCAGTGGAAGAGAACGCATTGGGTTGATCGGAGCCATCTCGACGATGGTAGGAGCCGGGGTGTTGGGCGTCTCGTGACTGAGGCCCGCATCAAAGTTTTCGACGAAGTCTAAAAGATTCTCTCGAACTGCTGTTTTATCGAGTAAGGCGAAGCGTTGATAGGAGAATTTACATCGGAGGGGGATTGGCAAAATGAATTTAAGAAAACAATAGAGCAAAACTGATTTGAGAATGACTTGATTCGGCCTTGACTGGACACAAATTTCAATCTTAATTCTGATTGGTTGAACGCGGAATCTTATGACCGGTCGCGTTCTAGCGATTTGATGCCTTCTATACGTCTTTTTTCTGAATGGCTTAGAATATCCGTCAAGTTTGTGCATCCCTCGTGCGACAAATAACTTACTCGCGAATGTGAACGTGATTGGTCAGTATTTTCCGTCAACAGACAACACTCAAGTGGTGGCAAATTGCGCGAAACCAGAGTATGCTCTGATTGGCCGAGATTACTTGTTAAGCAAATGACGTCCTCACGCGGTCAACAACCGCAGAAACCTTTGTGGGAAAGCGATAAAAAGTTATTGCCCCCTACCGGCGTTTGCGCAAGACATAAGATTGAATCTCATTGGTCAAAACTAGACGGATTTGAATATCCGCCCTCACGCGATTTATCACCGAAGTTATCGTTGCCATATGACCAACTAGCTGAGTTAGAACCCTCCACCGATATATTAGAAAGGAATGTGCAATCGATTGGGCCGGGTGGCATTGCAGCGCCCGCCTTTATTGAATTACACGCTTGAGTGAAGTTTTCAATAGTTTTTATGACAAACAACTCATCATAAACTGAAGTAGGAGGGGCATCAAACGTAGGGTTTCGGGAAAGATAATCAGCCAAACCACGAAATGCACCAGGTACTTGCCTGAAGTCGTAGTCGAACGGTAATAGCTTATCCGCCCAACGTGTTAAGCGTGATTGGTATGCTTTATTTCCTCTGTTCTTTTAGGGCCGAAATTGTGGCTTTATGATCTGTTATTATCTCGAATTTATTGCCTAGTAGATAAGTGCGAAATTGTTCACAAGCCCAGACCTCTGCTAGTAGTTCAAGTTCTTTCGTACTATATTTGAGTTTCGCTGAATTAAAAAAGCGCGAGGCTGAATTTAAAAAACGAAATAGGTACCAACAAGACTGCATCTGTCTCTTGCTCCAGACAAGCTCCTAAGCATCTGTGGCTAGCGTCACACTTCACAAGCGTCTTTTTTGTCGGGTCGTAGTAGAACAAGTCTGTAATTTCTGCAATGAGATCCAGAATTTTCCAAAATGCAGCCTCCTGAGACTCATTCCAGACGAATTTATTTTTATTGCAAAGCTTTAGTGATTCACGAAATTCACACGTAAGATTATGCAAACCAGGCATAAACTTCTGGAAGTCGCTGAGCGTGCCCATGAAGTACCGTAGAAGCTGATGAGTTCTAGGAGCCTCCAGATTCTTGACTGCTTCGATCTTGGAAAATTTTGGAGAGTAACTTCTTGAGTAGATATCAAATCTCAGCCTTTCGAGCTTTTCCACCGCAAATTGACACTTAGACAACTTCAACGCAAAAATTTCTTCGTCCAAGCGAGAGAGAACTTTATGGCTAATTTCATTATGTTGTGACAACGTCCCCTTAGATACCAAGAGGATATTATCGAAATAGCATTTAGTCCCCGGAATTTCTTGCAGCGTACAACCCATCGCTTTTTGAAACTCCTACGGCATGTCCGTTAAACCGTAAGACCCAGTGTTGAATGTGTATGTTCCTGTTGACTCCCCTCAAACGATTTTGAAATTACAATGACTTCTCGTCATTTTCGAAAGTTTAATCTGGCTGAACGCATATTTTAAATCGACTGAAGTAAACCACACTGAACCAGGGATATCACTGGTAATAATCTGGGCGGCTGAATTGATTAGTACCGGAACTTTTGACATCTGATACTTATTTTTTCAGATTTGCCCATTGAGGGGTTTAGCGTCCATGGCAAGTTTAATCGATTCATCTTTTTGCAGTAATCACAATGGGGTTGATGAAATGATCTGTAGGGCTTTTATCGAGCTTCGTAATATGACCATCCTAGACCAGCGCCTTCAATTATTCAGACAAGCGATCCTGAATGTGGTTTGGCACTTTCCGACCTTTAACTTGTCTATGAATCAACGGGTTCATGAAGATAGTATGCACTTGGTGAGACTTAGATCTGCCCAATTGAGTGACAAAGTGGGAATGTCTTGACCAAATGCGATTTAATCAGATCGGAGGTTGAATTTCCGCCACATTCTGCACTCTTCACTTGGGGCGGATTCCATTGGATTGTATCTATTCCGACTGTATTTTGCAAATCTAGCCCCAACAAGCAATGTGTTTTGTTCTCGGAAACGAGGAACGTGGCGTAATGATTTTTCCACCCACCAGACGAGATAGTGATTGTCCAACTACCGAAAATCTTGATTGAGTTTTTGTTAGAAACTATATAGGAAACCTCGTTAGGCAAACTTTGAACACTGGTGAAATGTGAACTAGGATTTTGCCAAAGTAGAACATCCGCAGTCCTTTTGTTAAGAAGGAAACCGGGCTTCCCGTGTCTACTGTGGCGTAGAATGATTTCGCACCCGAGCGTGACATCACGCTCAAGTTATATGTGTTCCACGGTTGGTTTTCAGTAGTTCTAAACTGCAAATTTTGACTATGGACCGTTTGTTTTGTGGCTGAATACTGAGAATCCCACACTCGGGTTCGCTGTCGTCATTTTGATCCAACACATTATTATCAATTTCTGTTTTCAGGCTCGCCTATGCATCCTCCTCTTCCATACGATTGACTCGACGTTTAGAGTTACATACTTAAGCAAAATGTCCTTTTTTCTTACACGACCGGCGCTCTACATCTCGTGCTGCGCAATTTTTCCGATGATCGGTTGAAAAGGTATTACCACAGAAATAACACGACCTGGAATGGTTTTGATTTTTTCGGTCCGGGGCGTTCTGTTTGCGGGAAGAAGATTGACACCCACCCCGA
Organism: Symsagittifera roscoffensis; assembly: GCF_963678635.1. Classification (NCBI taxonomy): domain Eukaryota; kingdom Metazoa; phylum Xenacoelomorpha; order Acoela; family Convolutidae; genus Symsagittifera; species Symsagittifera roscoffensis. The sequence continues at coordinate 57,533,495 of NC_087065.1, forward strand.
CGCGATTATTTTGAAAAAGCTGGTTCTTGTTTTATTTTAGGTAAACTATAAGATCGAGCGTTCTTGTTATGAGGTAGTTTTTTCCTGAATTCCATCGACGTAAATGCACCCTTTTCTAGTTCCAACGCTAGCTTTAATGTTCCAGTATGGCCTGGATTTTCCCGATTAATGTACTCTGTACATCGGAGCCACGAATACGACCTATAAATAGATCTCTTACCACCCTGCGTTCCTCCTGTTCAGTCCAATTACAGAACGCCGCTTGGGCCGACAACCTCGAGTAAAATGACAGAAATGATTCGTTAGCTTCCATGTATCAGGAGTTATAGAGTTTGATATGTTCCATGCTGACCTTTAGTTCAACCTTGAAGACGTAAAAGCAGTTTTGAAAAAATCCTCTAAACGAAAGCAGGTTGAGATCAGCGTATGGGAAAGCTTGTACTAGTTTCTTTCTGCCTTATTGCCAAGAGCAAAGACTACTCTTGATCGAGCTCTTGCCTCTGCTTCGTGAAAAAACCAGTTCATTCCGTTTGCTTCGTCGACGCGTCTTTTTGCAGCAGCGTCTCTGCGGAGGCGATCATCTGCCTCTGGTTGTGTTTGTGGGTCTGTCCTCGTTTCTGGCCTTGGAGGTGGATCATCGTGCACCGCACCGGGTTCAACAAGGATATCAGACACATTGAAATTGTCCTTTGTTCCTAACGCTGGGCTGAACTGTCCGAACCAGCTGTCCCAACTGTATGGCGGGGATAAAGATGGTTAAGTCCAAAACGGAGGAGAGCCAGCGAGGTCCGTCCTGTCATCCGAAACAGGAACTGTTGGCTGCGCCATGACATTCACCGAACTCAAGGACTGATAAAACTCTGGAAAATAGAAGAGTTGAATTAGTTAAATACAACCGTAGTGTGTACATAGAAGTAGAATAGACTTAGCCCATATAGAATCATTTTTATGTTTACAAAGTGTATTGGGTATAAGAGGATATAGAGTTGAGCTTGTTAAATTAACATAACAAAAGAGTAGATCTGAATCGTATTTCGATATACAGACAGATGAATTTAAATTTAGCACCGTGTGAGATAACTTACCAAGACTGGTGGGCGACCTTGGCGCCACTGCAATAACTGCAGCAATGTGTGCAACGTATAAACATGATATGTTATATGCGTGGCATGACAATCGTATTTATTTTGAAAAATATTTGTTTCTCGAAAACGTCAACTCTGATTTAATAGTAATTTATCTGTTGCCTGTTTGGTTCCAATTCAGCTATGTGATCAATACAAGTACAAGTAAAAATTGGTTTTGAAACAAAGAAGGAGTTTAAAAATTTGATTGTTGAAATAGCCGGAATTTCATCCATTTTAATTGAGCCGCGTTTAAAACTGCCTGCAATTTACTTTTGAAGCATCTGCGAAAACTATAATAGCAAAACTGCCAGTTTCAGGGCAAATGCAGTGTTTTGAATGTCTTCGAGCTTTTTGGATTACTTTTCATGAAATAAAAAAATTGATAAAGATACAAATTTTGCCGAGATCGATACTTAGTGTCAGTGATTTTTGTACTAGCTTGTGATAAACTTGATGGAACTATTTTTCTTGAGGTGTGTAATATGCTTTAACTCTCGGTTTTGAAAAAAAAAGTTTTTGATACCAACTAAAAATATGGGAAATTATACAAATCCTCCATTAATGCGGCCAATAAATCCTGTGCAATTTATAGTTTTATTACGCGTAAAAAGTGCGGCGAATATAACCTGCGCAATACAAAAAAATAGGGGCAGCTGGTTATAGTAGGAAAGAATGTTCCGACCCCTTTCTTAAAAAAAAATTACATGAAGTTTATCATGTTTTTTATTAGTGTTGTTTTGTGCTTGGTGTTATGAAAAGGTTTCACGGAAACCTAGAAAAAGATATAATTGACAGTCGTAGTCGATTAGCCAAGCAAATTGAACAACGGTCTTACACAAAAACTATCTTAAAAACATTAGAAAAACTCAAAAAATTTTTAATTTTTTTTGCAGAAACTTCGAGTTATTGAAATTTTTTGCTTAAAAGATTGCGCTGAAAACTTTCAAAAATTAATTTTACTGAAATTTTTACAGTTACTTTATTTTACTATTTGTTTTTCTATAATAAGCCTACTCGCTTGCTTCAATTGCTCGCAATTAGACTGAAGTTCCACACCGGTTTTTCTCGACGCTTCCCGATTCTAAACGGGCGTTAAAAACTCCAAAACAATTTCAATCAGTAAAATCGAAACTAAGTATAAATAAACTGCTGTGAACGGCTCAAAATCGGCACCGATAACCTGCTGTCTTGCGTTACTGGCTCGAAATTAGACGAATAATCAATATTTCAAACCGGTTTTTCCCGACACTGGAAAAATTGTATGAAAATTTTTGAAAGTAGTTCAAATCACGACTGAAAGGGCTTCAATATCATGTATCATTCGAAGCCTTCATTGATTATTTGTTTTTTGTGCCTGTATTTGGAAAACAATGAAAGAAGATAAACTAAAACACATCCGAATACAAAGTTTCTCCCCATTTTTGAAACGGTCGGAGCAATATGCAATTTTTTTAGTTTGAAAAATCTTTATTTAGATCAGAAAATTACCGCTTGTTTTTCTTGTGCGCGCAATTTGACAAAAAATAAATTAATAATTTTTGAATTTGTTTTGAAAGTCTACTACAGATTCCCTAAAGTGCTGTCAGAACATTCACTTCTCTGCCCTGATTCGTGCAATTTTGATTCTTTTTCTGACTTATTGTTCCGACTTAGGAAGAAAGTGAGCAAAATATATGCCTGCGACGATTTGAGACCAATATTTAAAGAGCTGACAGCGTACGGGCATCAATGCTGAAGTCTTTGGATTGCCAAGTGAGTATGCTTGTACAACATTTAAAAGCTGATGTCAACGCTGATCGAAAAATACTTTGATAGTTTCAATACGCAAAATAATTTTGGGCGGCAATTCATCCGCACTCATAAAAGTTCCAATTTGAATTGATGCCAAATAACCTTCGTCATATTCTTTCTACTCTAACCTTAGCACTTGCATTTGATATTGGTAATACATATTTTATACTTTACTTAAAACACAATTCGAAACCCATTAAGGAGCAATCGGAATATTCAGCGCCTTACCCTGAAGTTTCAGAGCTCCTTTTGCCGTTTTATTTGCATAAAGAAGAAGAAGAAATAATTTCTCGATAATTTTTTTGTTTTTGTTAATAAGATGAATTAACGCTAAATACATCAATAATAAAGAGCGGACGGCTAACGAACCCATGAGGGTTTCCAAGTGCTGCCCTGAATTTGTTTGAATTCAATTTAGATACAACGGATAAAAAAATCAGATACACAATTATTCAAGCCTAAATGCTACAGCTGAAGAAAAAGATCTTGCAAATGCCAAAATAAATACATACAAAAGGGTATGTGGCACCATCTCGACAATTCTCATTCATTTTTTGCATCTAATGAACAAAAGTGGTTCAAATTGAATGACATTAGTTTTACTGTAGTAGAAAAAACGGAGTAACAATGTTTTAAAACTACTTCTTTTATTGAAAAAATATTGAAAACTCGCTGGTCGGAGGCACCTTTAACCGTTTTCATTACACAAACTTGAACTTGTTCACTAAGCGGTTAATAATTCTGCTAACTGTGTGTCTTTTCCTAGAGCCCCGTAACATCAAAATCATCGAATGGGGGCTTGGGAATCAGTACACACCTATCTGAGCCCAAGCGGCAATTACAAAGCGATTTGAAAACCCTATCTAAAATGTAAAAATTTTGGCAGCAGACATACGCGTCTGAAATGTTATATTGAATTATCAGTTTAGTAAGAAGACAAATCAAAAACAAAAAATAATTTGGTCAGATCTTCATTCCTCAATATGAATAGATCGCCCACTTGGTGAGCAATCCGTTAAACATTGGCTTGAGAAAAACGTGGGAAGAAGTGAATGTTCTCAAAGTAATTTATAGAACTTTGTTCCCCGCTCGTTCAACTTTGTTTTATGACTAAGTACTTTCATCAAATCTAAAATTGCTCTTCTAGTATTGTATACGAAGGCGCATCAAATTGGAAAAGTTCATTTAAAAATCTTTTCGAATGTAGCCCTGAGACTGATTGCAAAACGAATTTTAGAATTCCATATACATGGAGCTTGTGAAGTGCTAGAAACTTTTCAACGAGGAATACATTTCGTCTGCTTTCAAATTTTTTTAAAAAGAAAATCAACCAAATTATTTCTTTTTTTATCATCCAAAGGGCAAAAGATTTATATAACTAGTATAACCGTACTCTAGAATACCGCATTGCACTATTGGTTTAATGTCAGAGCTTTAGTGTTTGAGTGGAACAGTTTACACTAGTTATATTGGTGTTGTCTGCAAACAAAAAACGTTCACTAAAATTTTATGAGTCTGCGAAGTGCCGCTTCACCTCTGTATCGAAAAATTTCTTATGCCGTTTTACCTGGACAGCAACCCGCATTTGTTTCGCTTGCAAGGGTATTCAATCATGCATGCGATCTAATCTTAGGGAGGACTGCCTTACGGCTGAAAGAACGAATTCCTTCAAATTATAGTAGCTTGTCAGAAATGAGTTTTCGCAAATAAAAAAAACGGAAAAAATTGTTTTAACTTTGGACTGCTGTGGTGCCGATAGTTGACTTAAGCTTTCGATTGGGTTTCGTGTATTTGGTTCTTCTGTAATGAGAATAGCTTCCCGTTGAGACACTGAAAACAATCTTAGAAAAATTCTATATAAAATTTTTTTGGAGTTAGTATTTTTGAGACTTATTTGAAACAGTGTTTCACTATTTGAAACAGTGTGTCTCGTTCTCTTAAAAAAGTTAGCCGAACCTTGAAACAAAAAGGCGATGAAGGGACAAATTTTGCGCATGAAGACGACAAATTTTTTTTAGTTTGCGCTCGATCTCGGCCACTCGGTCAAAACGACATGACTTACTTGTATAACTCCTTCAGCTGGGAACAGATTGAAATGCTTTTCAATATCGGAAGAAGTTTCAAACTTGGGTCCCTTCTTGTGTTGAGAGAGCGAGAACTCCTCGATGAAGAAGTAGCATCGAATGGCCGGCATCTTCTCCCTCGCGTAACTCCTCAAGATGCTCAGGGTTTCCAAGACAGGAGTGTCTTCAGAAGCAATCACTATGACATTTGCCACGCCCACCAAGTCGGATGTCTGAAAAAAAAATAATTCTCTTCTTGTTGAATAGCCCCAGCCGGTTCGTAGACTAGAAAAAGATTCAAGTACTTCAGATTTTTCAAAGATCTAAGATACCACATTTCGATTGATATAGGATTTGCTCGAGGCGTGAGGATTTTTGTTTAAAATGTTGGAACATTTTGTCAAATTTTTAAAAAGTTATACAGATTTTCCGAGCTCTTCTGAAAGACTAAAAAAGTTTTCTCCGCACCTGGAGAATTTTGAAAAAATTCTCAGCAGAACAGTATAAAAACTTTATTTTGCCGGAAATTTTTGTGCCGCTTTTGGGCACTTTTTAGATTATTTGACCGAAAAAATGCGTTTTTCGGCGCGCACTCCCTTTCACAATTAGCATATATTGGCCCCAAAGCGCCTTTAGAACAACTTTAGGGGTGGTCGGCCTTAACTGGATGTCATAAAATAATGTCAAATGAGGGACCATTTGCTTGGTGAGAGGGTCGAATCGCTGAGAGAAAAAAACGTCCGCCCCCAAACCCCAGCGCCCCCCCATTTAAATTCGCCTTTGCCCCTGCCCTATTCCCCATTACTCGCACCTGCTATCCGTTCTATGGTGCCTAGAAGAAATCCTGCCTACAAAGCAATAATTAAACGCTTAATTATACAACAATTCCCACCACACAATATCCGTTACTTAACATGGACTGGTCCAAGAGCAAAAAAAGGCTCAAAAGCAGAACAAAAATCAACAGATCCTCATGCAAAAATAATATAAAATCAAAAATGAGTTTTAAAACCCGACAAGGACCCTGTGGGGTCATAGATTAGAGAATAGTCGAGTCAATGATTCCATTCAGCAATTGATTATTGACAACTCTGTTGTCGATTATTTGACTATTTTCAAATCTCAAAGCAAAAAGTTTAAAAAGTTACCTGATCCAAGGTTGACACATAATTCGATTTGTTCTGGAGAGTTTCCGGGATAATAATATTCTTCACGACATCAAGCAGTGTCAATTCAATCGCATTGTCAAACTGCTCTAGTTTGGAATGCAAATCAGATAAAAATTCATAAGAAACGCCATTCGGTTTTTGTTCAGCGCTCATTTTTTTGTTTTGAAAACTCGCTAACGACAGCAATGTGTGATGCTAAAAATGGTTGACTAAAGGCAGAAAATTAATTTTAGTCTGAAAAGCACATCAACATGTAGTTTGTCAAGTTAATTTGAGAATACGTCTAAGCCACACGGTAGAAAAAATGATTGATAAAACCATTTAACTAGTCAGAAATTACAGATTAAGAGTTAAATTAAAGTTATCTTAAGCTGTAATAATGATGTGTTTTCGCTAACTTGCTGGCGTGTTTCGAAAATTTTAATTTTTGTGGAAAATTTTGTCCAATCAATGCCCAAACCAGAGACTGGTTTATCGGAACCTAAGGCATCTTGAGACAATTTTATGGGATGATTGAACATAGTGCCAAGTATACCAAAAGAGGGACCTACACCCACCCCTAACTTGAGTGACACTGATTTTACAAATTAATGACCAGATGATGAAAATTTTAAACTCAACGAAACCTTATGCGAAGAACCAAAATTAGAATCTTATGAAGCGATCATTATTCCCTGTCATTTTGCGCTGCAAAAACTTCATTACGAAGCCAAACTGTGCACTGGATAGGCGCACAATTTTGTAGCTGTATGTTCCTGGATTCCATAGGCAAACCTTTAAACATGTTCCAAAATGTCAGTGGATTCCACTTACAAAACTTCCGTGGGTTCCGCGTACAAATACCTTTAACGTAAATTTTGTCGGCACATTTGTTGTGCCGAAGATTCCGCATCAAGCGAATATAGCTAGTTTTTCTGGATTCCGCAACTGTAAGTGGATTCAAAATTTTGTCTTTTACTGAACTTGCATATGACCAATTGAAAGCTAAAACTGGAATTCTTATCTATAGCAATGCGGAACTTAAAGGCAAGGACTTAACCCTTGTCAGCGGAATCCACGAACAAATCTCAAAACCTTTGTTAACTAAATCGGTGGATTTCAACTCTTAGTAGTTTGGAAACACAACACCGAATAAGTTCAATTTTTGGAGTCATTGGGTTGAGAGTGTATGGAAATACAACACTCAGCATATCGCCAATTTAGGTCAGTGTTTGGGATTGCGTCAATCCCAAATACTGATTTTGAAAGCTTAACGCCGAAAAAATAAATATTTGTAGTCCATGGCTTGAGAGTGTTTGGAAACACAACAAACAGCATATCGCCGAATTAGGTCAGTATTTGGGATTGCATCAGTATTTGGGATCGAAGTTCATATCGAAGTAGGTCAGTATTTTGGATCGGTAGGTCAGTATTTGGAATCGAAGTTCAGTAGGTCAGTATTTGGGATCGAAGTTTAGATTGAAGTTGACAGGATTTGAGATCAAAGTTGGGTTGACAGGAACTGAGACCAAACGTTTCAACTGGTAGTTGATCAATGTAGTAATAGTAATTGAGATTGAATTTTTGTGTTGACCAGTAATTAAAAGATATAATTTTAAACGCTATACTACACATACACATATATGTAAACGGAATCCGCAAATAAACTTACAATTTGCGGATTCCACGTACACGCTGTGGATTCCGCTTACAGTTGTGGAATCCGCAACAGCTCAATTTTACTAAAAAAATGTTTTATTATTTGTTTGTGGATTCAACGAACTGTTCTGGATTCCGCAAGTACGATTGCGAATTCCGCAAAATTGCCTATTTTTGGAGCAATTTTGAGCGGTACAGTGTCTTAGGTATTTGTTTGTGCAATCCAAAACAGCGAAGAAGATCAAAGAAAAGTAGCATAATTGCGGATTTCGCGACAAATCTGATTTTGCCTTTTTGCGGAATCCGCTTACAATGCACAGAATGCACAGTTTGGCCTCGTAATGTTACGCAAAAAATTATTGATCTTATTTTGCAATATACATTTTTCCGACTCTCTTCGAAGATAATATATGAATATTTGTGCTAGGTGTGGCTTTTTTCTTGAGATAATTTTCGAGTTTTTAACTAACTTTACTATTTGGAAGATGTTACTACCCTCAAAATCTGTTAGATATTTTACCTGCGATCAATAACCTGACTAAAAATTCACGGGCTTTATCATGCGCGCGAAATTATTCCAGATTGAATTTAATCCCTCTATGAAGAAGTTTTTCAAAAATAAAATTGATAAAACTTCAAAATTTGTGAGGCAAAGCTGACATCCAAATTTCAAAAGGAAATCAAAACATCGAAGATTTTGCTTTGAGCAGTTTTATTAATAAATCAATAGAACTTCACAAGAAAGCGAAGCAATTGTGAGGCTTTTTTCAAGCAATTTGCATCAGAAACAGAAGGTTCTAGATTTTTTAGCAGTCCGGTTTTTAGCCGACCGATCCTTAGGCAGACTCAAAACAATTCATGAGGCAAAATTCTACCTTCAACCTTGGCATGGGCAGGTGGCGACGGCTTGCTCCGCTGCACGTACACCAGAATATAATTTTGCGCGTGCATCAGTGTTTGCGGCTAATTTCTTACGTCTTTTTTGACTGTCAACTACTTATGAATCAGTAGTATAACATTTGTCATCTAAAAATTTCATTTTTATTTCTTTGTGCTATAAGATTGGTCTGCTGCAAGATCGTTCCCCAAATATGAGTAGTCTAGGCTGCCTTTAACTTATGATAATCTAGAGCGCTTTTAAACTTCAGATTAAAAAACGAAAATTGCGCTACTGTCTAGACTTATTAATTGCAGCGTTGCTTTCATCCTTCGATGTGCTATACTTTTGGGCGTTGAGGCGAAACGAGTATATTATATTTCAAAAGATTCTTTCATGTTATATTTTATGATTTGTCGAGTTCTAGCAGTTTTTTCTCGCTTTTTTATCTTCAGTTTTCGTTTAGATGTCAATTTTTATATTCCGGCCAATTTTGTGGGAGAGAAACATTGCTTTGCGCATAGTTTTTTCCGCAGAAACTCAAGTCGCACAAAGCTTGTGTTATAGTATGAACACTCTTCTTTTTACACAATCTAAGTCGCAAAAATTGTCGCAACGCAATTATTGTGGCGACAAAATGTGTTCGTTTTTAAAGTGTTCAATTTGGGCAATAGCCATCTATTAAGTACAACTAATGCTGTTCCTGATTGAACAATCTGATGAAAAAATCTTCCCTTGATAGATCATAGGATCAAAATGATGTGAAAAGAAGTTAACTCGATTACAATAATGAAACAATTTCCAAACAAAGGCTATTAAACCAAAATAGCTCTTCGCCTCCTCCGTAGCAAAAGGTGTCGAATAAGCGAAGTACGGAGGTACACCCCACGCCCCAGAGCGCGGTACAGAGGTAATCCCAGCGCCTCCTAAGGAAGAAGACAAGGAAAACCATCCCCCAGTGCGGTACCCTTTTAGCCTCCTCAAACGAAGGCCTTGTCAAATGCTAAGGACATTAACACAGACTATTGCATTACAAATTCCTGTTTAAAAAAAACAATAATTATGAAAATGTTTGAGATCGGGTTGTTTTGTTTTGTTTTTTTGAGACGCTTTGGAAAATTGTTTCGCTTTTTTCCATAAACTATTTGTTTCGATTTTCAAAAGAGTGGTACCAATGGGTAGTCCGGCTGCTCCCCTGTGTGCCTGCATCCTCTCCTAGTCTCTTTTTCCCTTACCCTGAAAATGATTTTTCTCGAAGACTACCCTCCCAAATCTGAGACTTTGCGTTCAATGGAAAAAACTTTTTACACAAAAAGTAAGTTATGGCCCGCAAAATAGTTAATTTTTCGATTTTTTTGACCATTTTTTGACGCTTTCTTTTTCTCAAGTTCTAGCCTCCCAAGAAGAGATGAGATTTTGATTTGAACCGAATGGACCGATTCTGGGGAGCTCCCCTGCATCAGCGGTTACGCTCAAAATTTTTCACACAAAAATATATCACCCTCAGAAAAATTAAACTTACAATTTTTTAACCGTTTTTTGAAATTATGGAAAAATTTCACTCAATTTTTCTCGAACCCAGTTCTGAGGTTTTGATTTCAATAATTGTATTGGGGTAGAGTCCGCTGCATAAACGATTATGACTAAATGTTTTTAATCAAAAGGTTATGACCCTCCGAAAAATCAAACTTTCGATTTTTTGACAGTTTTTTCAAACTTTTTGACTTTTCGCAAAAACTGAGATTTTTGTTTCAATAGGTAAAACGAGTTATGGGAAGGTACCCTGTATAAGCGGTTACGCCCAAATTTTTTTACACAGAAAGTTCTGACCCTCGGAAAAATCGATTTTTGATGTTTTTTGAAAACTTTTGATTTTTCTCAAAAACAACCTCCCAAATCTGAGATATTGATTTCAGCGTGAAGAACGCGTTGAGGGAAGCCCCACCCCTTTATAACCGGTTACGCCTCATTTTTATTTAAATAAAGTCATGAACCTCGGAAAAACAAATTTTCGATTTTTTACCGTTTTTTGTAACTTTTCGATTTCTCTCGAAAACTACCCACCCAAATTTATTGAGCAACGGTTTAAGCATCTTTAAACCTAACAAATTCTTGTAATCATTTCAAGTTTTAAAAAAATTGAAGTAGTAGATGTACCTAACTGATTTCGAAGTCATTAAATTGGGATTCACTTTTCTTTGCAATAGGTCTGTTTTGACCTTCCGCATCAATACAAAAATTTCAAAAATTATCAAACAGGTATATTCAGTTTTAGCTGGCCTCTGGTTCTTGTTTGATAAAAACAAGTATCTAAAAAATGTATGGGATTGGGTTTTTTTGTTTTTCAATTTTTTGAGACGTTATGGAAAGTTTTTGTTCTTCTCGAGAACAGATTTTCAAAAAAAAATTGGAATCAATGGGAATTCCGACCACTCCCCTGTACGCCTGCATACTCCCGTAGTCTTTTTTTTTTACCTGACACCACTTTCTACAGCCTCCGAAAAAAGTATGGGGTGAATTTTTGACCCAATTTTTTCTATTTTTTTTTTCGAAACTACCTGCCCAAATCTGAGATTTTGGGTTCATTGGAAGTAAAAAGTTGTGGAAAGCTCTCCTGCAAAAGTGGTTGCACCAAATTGTTTAGACAAAAACTGATGGCTCTCAAAATAATCAATTTTTTGATTTTTGACCATTTTTGAAACACTTAAATTTTTCTCGAAAACTAACCACCCAAATGTGAGAATTCAAACAAACAGACGGGTTGTGGGGAGCTCCGCTGCAATAGCAGTTTCGCTCAAATATTTTCAAATAAAAAATAATAGGGCTCACAAAGGTCAGCCTACAATTTTTGAACGTTTTTGAAACTTTTCAATTTTTCTAAAAAACTACCCTCATAAATTCTGAGGTTTTCGTTTTAATGAGTAGAATGGTTTGTGAGAAGCTCCGATGCATAAATTATTACCCCTAATAGTTTCTTACTCAAAAAATAATTATCCTCTGAAAAGTCAAATTTCTGATTTTTTGACGGTTTTTTCAAATTTGTTGACTTTTATCGAAAGCTACCTCCCAAATCTAAGATTTTGGTTTTAATAGGTAGAACGGGTTGTGGGAAACTCCCCTGCATAAAACGCTTTGCCCAAAATTTTTTTTTGTATACAAAAAGTTATGACCCTCGGAAAACTCAATTTTTTGGCAGCTTTTCAAAAGTCAAAAAACTGTTTTTAGCAGTTTTTCTACTAATTGTCTTGAAAACCACCATCTCAAATCTGATTTTTTTTGTTCAATGAAGAGTAAAAGGGTTGACCGAAGGTCATCTGTGAAAGCGGTTACGATCAATTTTTCTTATACCAAAAAGTTATGGCCTTCAGAAAATTCAATGTTTGATTTCTAGACCGTTTTGTTTTTAGATTTTTGGCTTGTCGAAAAAACTCAATCTGATATCAAATGTTTAATCAAGGCAACAAGTTGTAAGAAGCTTCCGTTCTGAAACGGCTAGTAAAGTTGGGACAAGAAACATATTTCTAGGAAACTTTCAAAATTTAAAAATTTTCACTCAATTTTTGATAGAGCAACATCCAACGTTTTGTGTGAATCCCAATGCTCAAGTTCTTAAAGTTATCTACGTCATCTCGCATCGGTCAAAAAAATTCAATAATATCAAACAGGTACATTAGTTGGGCGTCTAGAAGTGCGTTAGTTTCAAGGTATCTTGGAGCTGTAGCGTAGAGGCAGGGAAGGATACCCGCAACAAAATAAGAGGATTCGAACCTGGGCAAGTCGGATGTTTTTAATGATTTTTTTTCGTACACTAGTTAAAATGCACCCGCTCTATAAATTGAGGCAACTTAGTGGGTAATTGTTTTTATCAAATTGACTGGTTCTGCTAATAGGTCATAATTGGCTTGCGTCACTTAGCAATTACTTAGATTCATAAATAGTGAGCGTCACTTGAGAAATTTTGTAGACTCAAAGTTATACTCATTCAGTTCTTCCCAGTAGCGTTATCGGTCATTTTTTTGCTTGTGTATATGAAATGCAACTTCGCATCTGTGTTTATTTTCAAAAGTTTTAGATTTCACAGCCACGAAAGACCTACCTCAATTTGGATTAGGTTTATCCAGGCATTCTAAACGAAACGTGAATTTCAAAAAGCTTTAATTCGATTCAAGTTTTTCTGGGCAAGTGAAATAAACCGTTATTTTTGATGCCCTTGAATTTCTGGAAAGAATCTTAAGAAGAAAAAATGGTGGATCTTTTTTGTTCAGTAGCTGCTTTTGAGATGCTAGCGAACAGTATCAGTTGCTCTAAATGTTCTATACCCATTATACAAAAAATTATAAATCACGTATCGTATTTTTTTCAAAAGTGCAAAATCGGGCAAAATCTGAGGACAGTCATGTCTATGCAATGCACCCCTGGATGCATTAACTTTTTTTGCTAGCGAAATTTTCTCAAAAAATCTTTGTCAATTCTTGTAATACAAGTCAATTTTTGCAATATAAGTCACAAGTTCAAGAGCAACTCTTACTGCCAATTTTGATTGAGCTTGAGCCAACCATCTAATAGAAGTTTAAAAAACGATTCATGCAAATAAGTACAGCCAACGTTTTAAGAACTAAAATGAAGAATTGCCATCCTGTAAATTTTCCGTTTCGACCAACTCAGAGAGAGGGAAAAATATAGCAAACGATTTACTTTAAGGTATCTTGGAGCTGTGCGTTAGTTTCAAGGTATCTTGGAGCTGTAGCGTAGAGGCAGGGAAGGATACCCGCAACAAAATAAGAGGATTCGAACCTGGGCAAGTCGGATGTTTTTAATGATTTTTTTCGTACACTAGTTAAAATGCACCCGCTCTATAAATTGAGGCAACTTAGTGGGTAATTGTTTTTATCAAATTGACTGGTTCTGCTAATAGGTCATAATTGGCTTGCGTCACTTAGCAATTACTTAGATTCATAAATAGTGAGCGTCACTTGAGAAATTTTGTAGACTCAAAGTTATACTCAATCAGTTCTTCCCAGTAGCGTTATCGGTCATTTTTTTGCTTGTGTATGTGAAATGCAACTTCGCGTCTGTGTTTATTTTCAAAAGTTTTAGATTTCACAGCCACGAAAGACCTACCTCAATTTGGATTAGGTTTATCCAGGCATTCTAAACGAAACGTGAATTTCAAATCGCTTTAATTCGATTCAAGTTTTTCTGGGCAAGTGAAATAAACCGTTATTTTTGATGCCCTTGAATTTCTGGAAAGAATCTTAAGAAGAAAAAATGGTGGATCTTTTTTGTTCAGTAGCTGCTTTTGAGATGCTAGCGAACAGTATCAGTTGCTCTAAATGTTCTATACCCATTATACAAAAAATTATAAATCACGTATCGTATTTTTTTCAAAAGTGCAAAATCGGGCAAAATCTGAGGACAGTCATGTCTATGCAATGCACCCCTGGATGCATTAACTTTTTTTGCTAGCGAAATTTTCTCAAAAAATCTTTGTCAATTCTTGTAATACAAGTCAATTTTTGCAATATAAGTCACAAGTTCAAGAGCAACTCTTACTGCCAATTTTGATTGAGCTTGAGCCAACCATCTAATAGAAGTTTAAAAAACGATTCATGCAAATAAGTACAGCCAACGTTTTAAGAACTAAAATGAAGAATTGCCATCCTGTAAATTTTCCGTTTCGACCAACTCAGAGAGAGGGAAAAATATAGCAAACGATTTACTTTAAGGTATCTTGGAGCTGTGCGTTAGTTTCAAGGTATCTTGGAGCTGTAGCGTAGAGGCAGGGAAGGATACCCGCAACAAAATAAGAGGATTCGAACCTGGGCAAGTCGGATGTTTTTAATGATTTTTTTCGTACACTAGTTAAAATGCACCCGCTCTATAAATTGAGGCAACTTAGTGGGTAATTGTTTTTATCAAATTGACTGGTTCTGCTAATAGGTCATAATTGGCTTGCGTCACTTAGCAATTACTTAGATTCATAAATAGTGAGCGTCACTTGAGAAATTTTGTAGACTCAAAGTTATACTCAATCAGTTCTTCCCAGTAGCGTTATCGGTCATTTTTTTGCTTGTGTATGTGAAATGCAACTTCGCGTCTGTGTTTATTTTCAAAAGTTTTAGATTTCACAGCCACGAAAGACCTACCTCAATTTGGATTAGGTTTATCCAGGCATTCTAAACGAAACGTGAATTTCAAAAAGCTTTAATTCGATTCAAGTTTTTCTGGGCAAGTGAAATAAACCGTTATTTTTGATGCCCTTGAATTTCTGGAAAGAATCTTAAGAAGAAAAAATGGTGGATCTTTTTTGTTCAGTAGCTGCTTTTGAGATGCTAGCGAACAGTATCAGTTGCTCTAAATGTTCTATACCCATTATACAAAAAATTATAAATCACGTATCGTATTTTTTTCAAAAGTGCAAAATCGGGCAAAATCTGAGGACAGTCATGTCTATGCAATGCACCCCTGGATGCATTAACTTTTTTTGCTAGCGAAATTTTCTCAAAAAATCTTTGTCAATTCTTGTAATACAAGTCAATTTTTGCAATATAAGTCACAAGTTCAAGAGCAACTCCTACTGCCAATTTTGATTGAGCTTGAGCCAACCATCTAATAGAATTTTAAAAAACGATTCATGCAAATAAGTACAGCCAACGTTTTAAGAACTAAAATGAAGAATTGCCATCCTATAAATTTTCCGTTTCGACCAACTCAGAGAGAGGGAAAAATATAGCAAACGATTTACTTTTTAAAAATCAGTTTTGACTAGCTCATAGAAAATCTCCTAAGGACCAAGTGTAATATCAAGTTAAAACATTTTTTAGCCCTGACGTATACCTAAAATCTGGTCTTTTTTATTTTTCAGACTAAATATTTTACTTTTGAATTTGAAATCTTAATCTTTTGGAGTTTTTCATAAGTTGATGTGTTTTTAATTAAGGTTTGTACAAATTTATGGACTGGAGTTGTGAGCGTCAATTTTATGGACTGGTTTGTAAGAGTTGTGAGCGTAGTGAACAATTTTAAATAAGTTTTGGTGATCTCTTTTGTTTTCTTAGAGGAATAAATCTAAAAAAAATTTTCTCGCTTAAAATTGATTTTTTTAGCAGATTGGCTTTTGATTTGTTTTTTTTTAAATTCACTTCATTGCCTTCTTTTTATTAAATTCCACTATCGATCAGCAAAAGTGCAAAGTCGAAAAATAATAAACAGGTACCTCTGGCTTTAGCTGGGCCTCTAGTAGCTCTTTAGCTTCAAGGTATCATGGAGTTGTAGTGTAGAAGTAGGGAAAGAGACCCGCAACAAAATAAGAGGGTTCGAACCTGGGCAGGGTCGGATCGGATGTTTTTAAAAAAAACTTTTTCTTCTTATACTGATTGAACTGCTGTATAATTTGAGGCATGTTAGTTGTTAATGGTCTTTTTAAAAAAAACTAACTGTTACCTCTAATGCGTCATAATTGGCGTGCGTCACTTAAGAAATTTTGTAGACTCAAAGTTTTACTCATTTGGTTTTTCCCAGTAGCGTTATCGGTCATTTTTTTGCTTGTGTATGCGAAGTGCAATTTCGCCTCTGTGTTTATTTTTTTTGAGACTCTTCAGTCGTTGCTCGAAAAATTTCTAAGTTTTTTTCGCAAAAATATCATAGATTTTTTTGTTGCAAAAAAGTTTTTAGCTATTTAAAACCCACTAGAATCTATTCAATGCGACTTTCGATAACCAGAATTTTTTTAAATTTCAGTTGCTAAAAAACTACTTAAACCATTTGTCATTTTGGAGTGGGGCTTAAAATATTAAGTTACAATTAATTTTGCCTCTCCTCTCAACGCTCTAGTCAGCCCCCTCCCCCAAGCAAAAAAGGGTACTTAAAAAACTCAAAATAAAAATCGAAAAATTGAAACGAACGTTTCGGTTTTTCTTCTGCCTCAACCAATTTTTATCCCGATAGCTACTGCTGGCGTTTTCAGTGCTAAAAGCAGAGGAACCTACCATGTTACGTGCTGAAGGCTTAATATATTTTTTTAAATTCGAAACTTATAATTGTATAGATTTTTTAAAAAAAAATCAGCTTCTTTTATTCAGCTCAATCTGTAGATAGACAACGTAAATGGCGATGTAAAAAAAACTGTGCCACAAGTTAAAGCTCCGACCATTTCTACGGGTGTCAAAAAACTATGGCTTAAGGTGTCTTTTGTCGTGCAGTAAGGTTTGCAAAGTAACAAGGATAGCCGGTTGCTGTGCAAGCAGCATAGAATGTTCCGACCACATTCGTAAAAAAAATACATTTTTATCTTTAATTTAGCATCATTTTTCTTCGTGGTGTAATTATAGAGCTATACAAACGCGTTGAAAATTAGTGAACTAGGCAGAAACTACTGCAATTGTCTTCAAATAAAATAAAACAAAGTTGTACGAAAAATTTTATGGCCAAGAAAGCGATTAATGCAGCTTCCAAAACTGGTTTACTTTTTAGTTCAAGTTTTATAAGCCTAAATGACCTATGTTTATATCTTACGAAGGTTACTCGATCACCTTACTCGCTCGAAATTTGACCAAAACTCAAAAATTTAAAACCAGTTTTTCTTAACACGAAAAAATTTTAAATGCCCTTCGAATCTAAAAAGACTGATGATTACTTGTGGCACCTGATTTTGCGTGGCAAAAAAATTAAAACACACCCAAATACGAAGTTCTTCTACTTTTTTCAAATGGTCGGAACAATAAGAAGGGGTTGAGTGACACTTCGACAAAAACTCCACTCAGTTGTGATTTTATTTTCCAGAAGAAGCTTCAAAGAAGACCTTGCTAGCAAATATTTGGTGAAATAGAAAGCACAGGTTTGTGCTCAACAGTCAGTAGATTTTAGATACGAGCCGTGAAAGAAGACCTAAAATTGTGTTTTCAGAATACTTCTTCAGTGGAAATTCAGGACACGTTCAAAGGACAGTAATTCTCAATCAGAAAACATTGGTCTGGTGTTTTTCCGTTTTCAGACTTTAAAGCAGAAGATTCTAATAAATCACCCACTACTTTGATAAACAACTCACTTTCACTCTGTTTTTAGTCAAATATTTCAGCCACAGACGGGCTGATTGTTTTTAAAGTTTTTAAAGAAATTAGGGCTCTTTTTCCTTTTCCCCCACCTGCAAATTTGGGGGGGGGGGGGGGGGGGGGGGGAGGAAAAAGAGCCAAAATTAGAGCAACTTTTCACTTGATCATCAAAAATTAAACCAATTTTAGCCAAAAAAAATGACTCAAGCATTGTAAGAAGATACAAAAAGAAATTAATTTTCAATTTTGGTCCTTATTTTTGGTGGCCTGAACAATATGCGATACCTAAAAAGACTTCCCTTGCGGCCTGTGATTTGAAGCTCAAGTATATCATTAGTTATTAGAAAAAACTCAAGCGCAAAATTTCATTCTTTTGGCAATCAATAAACAAAACATTTTCAGAAGCAATTAACATTTTAGTTTCAAGCATGCTCATCTGATTTAATTGGCAATCCAAGCACTTAGAGCGCGTATTCTAATTGGTCCGCTTTTTGTCCAATAGAGTTAGGAGTTATAATGCGTGATGGTGACTGCTGCTGCTGTGATGGCTGCTCGAGAAAGATCCTCCGTAACCTCCGAGGACCATCATAGCAGGGAATGCATTGTGAGATCGTCTGTGGCGGTGAGACTAAAACAGACAGATTATGTAATACTTGCATCCACAATTACGCAAAGATATGCAAAGTTTTGTAAAATACCTATCGATATATAAATAATGTTGACTGATGATCATGCATCTAACTTATGACAATAGATTTTGCCCAATACGAATTGCCAAATTATTCAGAAAAAAACTTTGCCACGCGTGAAACTGAAATTCCTGAGTTTGATTACGACGTAATTGTTACTAAAAATTTGAGCTATTTAAAACACGACAGCTATTTTTAAGTAATACGAACCCTCTCGTGTCGTGTGGCACCCATTCCGTTGTCCTCGTGGACGCTGTGTTCGCTGACGTAACTCTGGGTGTCGTGGCTAGGGAACGCCACTGGAATCGGCAGGCAGGGACTGCAGAACCGAGAGGCCGAGGAATGACTCATGCTGCTGCTGCTTCGGCTTCTCATGTAACTCATCTTGAAGGAATCAGAAAATTCGAAACTCTTTTATTATCTGAAATTGGGTTTTAAAATATTTGAAGGAGAAAAGCTGTGGAATGAATTTACAAGGATTCGATTCATTTTTATATCGAAAATTGTTTAATTAAGGTTGAATGACAATGAACTGATAATCTATTGTGAGATAAAGATTTTTATTCAAATTGTTAGGTTATTAACAATGACTAGTTAATATTATACTAAAACTGAATAGTAGGATGATCAGGCGAATGGTAGAGCTAGGATGGTTTCAAACGAAAAAGGATCTAATCTGTTCGCAAAGAAATTGTTCCACCAATTTCTTAGCAGATTGTCATTTCGCAAAAAACAGCGGAAAAATTATAAATTACTCGTCGGATTCCATTTTGCTGGCATAAACAGTTTTTTATGTTCAGATTAAAAGAAAGAAATTATTTATGCCCCAAAGCAGATAATGGCTTTTTGACCGGGGTTGACAAAAAGGCTGGCTTATCATACGCTTTCATACTATGGAAAAAGGCTTATCATTCATTTGCATAAACTGAAAAGATTGCACTTTATATTTTTGTGTTTTGTTCAAAACACAATAACCAAGTTTTTTTTAATATTAGAGAACCCACAGGTCAAGTAGAGGTAAAGAAATTTGCTATAAAATTTTTTGTAATGAATTTTACATAAAATTATCACAAAAAGTTTTTGTACATCCGAATCACGCGTCTATTTTGACAGTGGTTGCAAATTATAGCCTGTTTTTTGACGAATTTAACGCAAATTTAACGAATTTTGATTGCTGATCAGAATTCTGGCTCGGCATGATGAAACGTGGGAAACTTAGTCCACACTGATTTTGGACAAAAATTTACAATGCTTGTTTGAGCAGAGACCTGATTTTCGTCTAAAAAAACTTACAACATTTATTCCGTTTGCGAATTATTGCTTGGAATATTTTGTAGTCATGTAGATAATTGCTTAGACAATTTTCATACATAAAATTTTTATCATTTTCTTAATGAATTGTATGACAAGCATTCTTTGAGTGGAGATTTGCCCGGGGGTCCAAATAAAAACGATAAATCAATAATACTCACTTTCGGAAGTTTCAAAATTGCTAACTTACAAACCTGCATTGGGGTTTTTAGAAGTTTATATTGTGATGCTCAGCACCTTAGAGCGAGTTTTCATGCCTGGACACATGCATGGTGAGCGCTCAAAAAGCTGAATAGAGGCAATTTAATTAGCTCAATTCATACCCTAGAAAAGTCAAGATAAGAAATTCAATATTTGACGTTGGCTGGGGGTAAGTTAAAAAGCATTCATGATTTTATCAAAGCAAAAACCCGACCGAACATTTTTTAAGGGTATTCAGAAACTTTAGTGTTTGGCCTTGATATGTACAGTCCTGTTGTTGACTTTCGAAGAAAAAACAGAATGTTTAGACTTGGGGTTGTTTTTAATCATCTGAAAGCATTTCTGAAGCTCCATAAAATTGTGACAACTTGTCATAAATTTATAGGAATTTTAAAATGGATAATTTAAAAAATTTGAGACGGTTATGAAAAAGTGCCCCTGGGCAATATTTTGGGCTCTGATAACACGCAAGCCAAACTGAGGTAATTTTTCATAGAAGAATATGAAAAGCATCTTAAATAGCGGAGAAAAAAAATTTAAAAAAATTGAAAAAAATTGTCGATTATTTTATCAGTTTTACGATCAAAAACTTTAAAATTGGCTTGAAAGTGCGAGCAGTGAATTCAGGGCTTTGCCTTGACTTACGAGCAGTCTTGTTTTCATTTAAAGCCAGTTTCATATCGTTCCGTTTTTCTGCTTGTTCTCAATTATTTTGTCTGTCGTTTCGTTATCATCGTAAAATTTGAAAAAACTCAAGCAAGATTTTAAACTGATTTGCTTGTAGCTCTCAGATTTTTAGTGAACTTTATTTGAGTTGCTTACAAGAAGTTTTTTGGAACAAGGCTAAATTTTATCG
This sequence comes from Symsagittifera roscoffensis, assembly GCF_963678635.1. Lineage (NCBI taxonomy): Eukaryota > Metazoa > Xenacoelomorpha > Acoela > Convolutidae > Symsagittifera > Symsagittifera roscoffensis. Next base: position 57,554,267 of record NC_087065.1, read on the forward strand.
TAGTTTATTTAGTTTCCCATTCTCTTTCACTTTCAATTTTTTCGGCTAAGCTTAATTTTTTCGGCAGCTTAAAAAAGAAAACTATACTGGACAAAAATATTTGCAGAAAAATGACGAAAAAAAACGCGACAAAAAAATTCAAAAAGAAGCTAAAAAACATCAAAATTAGTTTTATTTGCTTAAAATTAAGTTTTAAGGACTTAAGTGAGGCATAATTCAAATTGTAAGGCTGCTCCTTTGCTTTATTCGCACGAATTAGGAAAAAAACTAAAAACATTCAAACCAGTTTTTCTCATTTTAGACTTTTTTATGTGGTCTGAATCACGACTAAAAGGGCTCTAATATGGTATATCACTCAACACAGGCCAATGACTGTTTGCGGTACCTGATTTTGCGTGAAAAACAAGAAGCAAAAAAAAATAAAACAACCGAAAACAAAACTCCTCCCCATTTTCAATGCTCGGAACAAAAACTAAAACACACCAGAACACAAAACTCCTCACATTTTCAATGGTCGGAATAAAACAAAACACAATCGAATACAAAGTTTTTCCCATTTTTTAAAGGTCAGAACGTTTATACTGTCCGATTTTTTGTTCAGACCATTTGACAAATGGGGAGGAACTTTGTGTTCGGCTGTTTTTTAGTTTTTTCTTTCTGTTTTCTCCAAAAATTCTTCAAGTACCAGAAATCATTACCGATGTTGAGTGATATATCATATTGAAGCTCTTTCAATTGTAATTCGAACAACTTTTTAAAAAATTCGAAGACATTTCACAGTGTCGAGAAAAACCGGTTTGAATTTTTGAATTTTGGTCTAATTTCGAACAAAAACAGTGTGAGAAAGAAGACTTGCAATAATTTATTTGAGCTTACCTTAAGCCGGGAAAACTTACTTGTAATCTAATAAAAATACTTTAGAGCTCCATTTTGTAAACAAAGTTTAAAAATTCCAAAAATTTCTGAAAAATTGTTTGAGAAAAACTTTCATTTTTTTTTACTTTTTTTCGTTTTTCAGTCAATTTTCTTCAAAAACTATTTTCCGAATGTTTTTTTTTCTACTATGACTGTCATATATGCCTATTGTGTTTTTCTCGCTCAGATCTTTTTATCACACCATGTGGAAAAAAACGACACTGACTTGAAAAAAAAGGGTTTTTGTGTTGTTTAAGACTGTGGTCGGAACATTCTGTGCTACTTGCACAGTAACCGACTATTCTTGTTTCTCCGTTTATTTTTTCAAATTAAGGTCTACATTAAGGAAATCATCTCATTTCACATGAATTATAGTTACTCTGTACTGTCTTTCTAGCGCGCATTATTCGTCTTTCTTGTATATCAATTTTCTATGCTGATGCACTCGCAAAACGTACTTAAATTATTTCTCAATTGGAGAGTGGCGTGAAACGTTTGGAAGTTTACTGCAGAAAACGTCCTGGAAGTCACCATTTTCGAAACAAAATCATGAAGATCAGATCTGCGGAGCTAATAGCCGGCACGAAAAGTTGCGTTACAAAAACAAACGAGTCCAGAGTTCGTTAAAAATTTCAATGATATCGGTTGAAAGAATCAACCATCCTATTTGAAGCGCCAAAAAAGAATATCGTAGTTTAATTGTATGTTAAACTAATTAATTTTTGATTATGTTGCGAAAACGACTTATCACTAATCATTTAGTTTTTTTTTTGCGTTTTTCCCTATATTTTTTTCGTTGTTTTACTTATTTCAATAACTTAGCTCACGTTTTTTTTTTCAATTAAAATTGAACGCTTGAGCCGACTCAATCGTACTCAGGTAAACATTTATTAATAAAATCAATGTGAAAACGGTTAGAAAAATTAAAATTTTGTGTGCAATGCGCATTGGCTTCATAGTTTTTTTAGTGAAATATTTCAACAGGTAGCAATTAATTATACTTTCTTAACAAGGATTACCATTTGTCATGCTTGTTGCGCAAAACATTGCCATTTCAAAGAATTAAATTTTATATTTTTCAAAAAATTTAAAATATTTTTTTTTGTTCTGACCATTGGGAACTTAGTATTCGGGTGTGTTTTTATTTTCTAGTTTTTGTCTTTTTGATTTCCATGCAAAATCAGGAACCACAAAAAATATTGGACTGGGTTGAGTGATTTATCTTTTTGACGCCTTTTAAGTCGCCGCCAGTGACGCTAGTGTTGAGAAAAGTTGATTTGAAATTTTTGACTCTTTCTTTATTTTCGTGCGAGTAGAGCGAGCAAGCAGGCATATCTATGCTTACTTTAAGCCGTTTACAGCAGCTTGTTTTTGCATAATTTTAATTCGAATCCCATAATCCCATTAATTCGGTTTTGGAGTTTTTAAAAGACATTTTGAGAATCAATAATTCTGAAAATCCAAAAAAAAATTACAAGAGAAATATTTTTTTTTGATTTTTTTTTTTACAATTTTTTGGTTTTTACTGTCATTTTTCTTCAAAATTTGTTGTGCATTTTGCCTCTTCTAATATGACTGTCGAACATGTCTAAATTCAAGTTTTGCTTTTAGTTCTTTTTATTACACCGCGCTTTATTACAACACTTTATTACAGCTATCCTTGTTTTTTTTCCAAGCAAAGTCTGATTTCACAAATACTTATCGGAATGAGTGATATATCAATTGAAAGCGCTTTCAATCGTGATTTGAATGAAGTAACAAAATAACAGAATTAAGTTTGAGAAAAATCGGTTAGAAAATTTTGATTTTATTTTTCCTATTCAATTTCGTGTAAGTAAATCAACGAGTAACATTTCATTATCAAAAATTTGTTTTTTTTTCAGAAGTTTAGGATATTTTTAGATGTGTAATTTAAAACTCTGGAAGAAATTTTTTTTTTAAATTTAATTGTTTTGTCTGATAAAAATCTTTAAAAAATTATTTAAATATGAAAAGCGATTGAATTTAAAAAAACTCTAAATTTTTGTTAGAAATTGATACAACCAAAATATGCGTCATCAATGTGTTTTTTTTAACGCACAGTGTCTTCAATGCAGTCTGAAAATCGAAAAAGTGTCATCCAATTGTTCTCGAAATTCGGCTTTTTTTTCAAAAAAGAAGAAATGGGTATAACGGCTGAAAAAGTTTTTAAAGACACAAAAAGTTTTTTTCTACGCGCTCGTTTTAAATTAAGTACAATACATCGAAAAAATCGTATTTCCCTAGAAAAACATCCTATGAAATTTCAGAGACGTGGTAGAAAAAAGGGTCATAGCATTTGCGGAAAACCATGACCAATATAATTTAACCTGAGGCCTACAACCGATAGTAAAAAGAACCGAAAATTCGATTTGATCCAAAGCAATGTCTCATTTATTTTCGATACATAAACCAAGCTCAGTCGACAAATTACATTGAGCTAACATTGTCAAATATCAATCAAAAGTCGATAATAGCACAACGCTTTTAGTTGAGCTAATAGTAAGTCGGGTTTTCAACCACAAAATTTTCGTAGGACGTGATAATCGATCAATTGAACCACTAAAAATTCAACTCAAATGAGCGCGCTTTTTAGCTGGCATATCAAAATTTTTAACTAACTGCTACAACCATCACATTTTAAATTATTTTGACAGAAACTTGCCCTTTAGTAGCCTTGTATAAATGATCTAATTGTTTCACGGAAAAAAAATTCGAAAAAATTATGTCAACTTTTTTGGTGCGCTGTAGTAATGTCATTCACTTTGAATGCTTAAATTTTAAATGCATCAATTTATGTCAAAATAACGAGACTTCTTTGGTTTCAGTATCAAGATACTTAGTATGATTGTTTGTTGAAAGAAAAATCGGTATGTTAGGTTTTGCCTCTTGAAAATTTGTTCGTTGCATGCAATCATAAACAAAAACAAGACTGCTCGTATCAGGGCGAGGCCCTGAATGTTTTGATTGCCTTTTAAGGCTTATAGAGCAGTAACAACATAAAAAAAATAAATTTAATAAAACAAAATGAAAACTTTTTTTCTAAAATTTGAATTTTTTTTTTTGAAAATCATCACCCCACACGCCATATAAAGTACAAAAGGATCGATTTTGCTCCTTGTAACAAATCAATTATGGCAAATCAGTTTCTTTCAACCAATTTGGAACGATTTCTAAGACGGATTAAATCTCCGCTTACGCATTAATAGCGCGAATTATATCGCGCGTTAATTGTCCCAAATTGGCCAAAATGGCGATCTTTAAACCCCCATAACTTTACAAAAAATGATAACAGGTGAAATATCTTTTCGAATTTAAGCTCAAGACAACAATATCTTTTGAATGATATAAAAATTCCGTGAAAAATTGCTAGTTAAAAAGTCGAAATATGTCTGAAGAAAAAAAACACAACCCGAGCACAAATATTCCGTTACTTTCGGAACAATAAATTATTTCAAGTTTTATGTCGAGAATCATCTCAAATTTATTTGGCGTCAAGCAAAAACCATCCTCAAAAAAATTGACGAAAATTGAAACAAAAATTTTGGAATCCGTTTAAAAACCATTTTATAGTCGTTTGAATGATCGGCAGACTCTTTGATCTCTTTAAAAGCTTTTTAAACTGCATCGCTTTTAGGTACATGTGTTGCATTTCTCACAATTTAAGATTTGTTTAGTAGTTAGCAATTATGCTTTAGAACAAAGACAGACGGTTGCTGTGCAAGTAGCTCAGAAAATTTCGACCACATTTATATTTAAAAAAAAGTGTGGTCACACTGTGTAATTTTTTATGCCGTGGCATGATGAGAGGATCTGTAATTAAGGCATATTCGATAGTATTTCTACATTCAATTTCAGGTGTTTTTATCAATCGTTATTGTACAACAGTAGGTTTGGTTTAGCGCCTGAAATGATCACTGAAGATTTCTCTTCAAGGATTTTATGTTAGCAAATGAAAATCTAAATTCATTGCTAGTAAAATTCTAAATATAAAAGTTTGTGTTGGCTTTTGCCGTACGACCATGAAACTTGATGGTAAGTTTCTTCGTAGTCGTAGATCGTCTCTTGTCCGAGGTTTTCTTCCAATACCGGGTAGCGGGTAGTTCTCGTATTGTACGGAATAGCGGCTCTGATCTATTGAGTCGAAGAGACATTTCGATTAAATTATTGTCATGTAACATTTTGAAAATGTTTTAACTAATTCTAATCTATCTTGTTAATTCTAAGCTAGTTTGTTTTTAAAGGTCTTATTCGAGGCTTATGGTCGCACCAGATGAGTTAAGTTCTTTGGTCTAACTCATAGAATAATTTCGGATAGGGTACACCGTCTGCTCGTCACGCTATCTTATTTTCAGCCAGATAGATTCGTGCAACTTTTTAGTCTAATACCGATCCTAATCTTACTCTTATATCTACTAGTCTCAGGGTGTTTAACTAGTCTCTGCTAGGCTCAATAGATCTAGAGTATACTGGCTTATTGCGATTGCTAAAGGTCTCTTGGAGAGGTAACTAATTTCTAAGTTAAATTCAAATCTCTCTGGTGCTGAAATTACAAGTAATTTCAGCACTTGCAAATAAGTGGGTTGTTAGTTAGATGGATCATTATTGGTTAGTATTAAATATTTTATAGTGATAAAATATCTAATTTACAACCATAATTAAATGTGGTTTAGATCTGGTTCCAAGTTCGATATTATTTTCACTGGAGTACATCTAAAATTTCACGTAGAATTCGACGATTATATACATTTTATAAAAACTACTCGCTTGCTTAACTTGCTCATATCAGAAGAACAACACAAAAAATTTTAATGTCCATCGAATCACTTACAGGGCTTAAATGTGCTATATCACTCAAACCCTTCTGTTAAAAATTTGTGGTACCTGATTTTGCGCGGAAAAACGTTTCAACAAAGAACAAAACTAAAATCAACCCGAGACAAAAATTTACCCAATTGAAGCGGCCGGCACAAAAAGTAATCAGAAACAAAGAAATTCTCATCATTGAGTAGTTTAAATGCTTGAAGCTGTGACAGCCTTCGAAGCTTTATGTATTCAAAAAAAAAAGGTTCCAAGAATACAGAAAAAGAATACAGTGTGCTTTAAGATTAGAAATATGAACTTACTTTTTGCATTTGAAAGAACATATACCCGTTTTAGTCTACAAAGATCACTTCAAAGTAGCCATTAACTTTTTAATTGGGTTCTTTGACAGACTAAATAATTGAAACAAAATGGTACGATAGGAAAAGATGAGAAATCTTAAATACAAAAACACGATGCAAGCAATTTTTAATTATATTCAGCATAATTATGAATCATAAATTTTCTTTCAAAAAGCTTTGAAATTCTTCATTGAGCCATTTTATTGCATGAGCGTTCCCTTTGTATGCTTCTTTTCGTAGTTCCCAGTGTTTTCGGGGTTCATTTATTGCCAAGAAGAAGCCTGGAGATGAGGGGGAGGGGAGATTGGTTAGAAGGACGAGTGATGGCTGCTGTAGAGGCTGCTGGAGTAGGAGCCGATTCCTCCGATCAGGATAGGGAAGCCTCCGTTAACTCGTCGCTCCCTTCGGCGGGACTAAAACATCAACTTCAACTTTATAACTTGATGTTATAACTTTAAGGGTTCTGTATTTTTTAACTTCTCTTGATACACTCATCAATGGCCCTTTCACTCTTGTCAACCTTTCTCATAAAACAATGTAAAATTGTCATAATACACTATGTTGTTCTTACAGCAATTTTCAAGTTAAAAAATTTGTTCAAATCTTGTACACACTGACGCTTTTTAGCATGACAATTTATCGCATTTGAGAAATCAAATACAGCAAAAGCATAGGGAGAACTGGAAAAAGCTCATTAATCGAAGAGTCAAGATTAACAGCTACGGTGGTTATGATGGAGTTATTATCCGTAAATGGATAATCATCTGTTGTTTTTTATAATTTTCAATTTCCAAACTTTGAAAATTATTGTCCATTTAACATAATTAACAATAAAGTTTGTCTTGCTAATTCTAATTATATTACTCGAAGCTCAAGCTCTCTGAGGTTAAAATTGACCGAGCTTCATGTGAACCGAGAAGTTTTAGTGTGTACTCACTCGCTCGTGTCGGTATCCTCCGAGTCCATGGTCCTCGTGCACACTGTGTTCGCTCACGACACTGGCTGAGTCATCTACTAGTGGAAGGGGCAGAGTGGAGACCACTGGGAGGAAGGGGCTTGAGTGTCTCGAGTAGCTACTGCTGCTGCTGCTTCGGAAAAAGGACATGTTGACAGGAGTGGTTCGTGAAACGAAAGCGTAGAACTAAAATTTTAGGCTCTTTTCCAGAATTCAAAACAGCGTTTTTTGAATTAAGTTAAAAATATCTAACTTTATAAAAATCTTATCTGATTTATAAATCAACCGATTTTTCTTCAAGAAACCTCTCAAATTGAAAAGCGCTATAATGATCAATTTGTTGAAAATGAACATTCCTCTTTAAATTTTGACGATGTTTTGAAAGTTAAAACGGTCATTCTTGTAGCAGTTTTTGGTTTTACGGAGCGAGCTTAGAAACCGGAAAAGAGCTTATCTACCAGTTGGGAAAGATAAAGTGAGAGCTGCGAGGAAAGTTTTGTGGAATGATTTTGAGAGAATTGAGGCACCTTTTATAGGTATAATTGGTGGGAAAAGGAGTTTCACAATATGAAGAGCAATCTTCTAGCCATTGTGGTCAATGTCTAGACAGGCACTAGAAAAGTAAAGATGTTCATTAGACTAGGGAGCATTTCAAGTTACATTAGGGGGTATTTCAAGTTACATTAGGGGGTATTTCAAGTTGCATTAGGGGGTATTTCAAGTTACATTAGGGGATATTTCTTCCTAGGTGTAAATTTGCGTGTGCCTAATAATTGACTGCTTTAGCTATCTGGTAGAACTAAATGGTTCGAAATGTCACAAAATACTTAGGATGACGGGAGATAGTAATGATTATCTAGGCGAAAATTGTACAAAATAATGTCGACGAAACTGCTATTAAGGATTGAGGCGCTTGATGTCTTAGCCAAGCCATTCATTCATTTAAACCAACGTAATTGCATCAGTCGGGTTACACGAACTTTAGGAAAACTTGCCCAAACAATTGTACGTTGACATATTTCAATCGTCAGCGCAAAAATACATAGAAATAATCAGAAAATTTTTGAGGCAAAAGCTTGATTACTTTCGAAACTGTTTCATCCTTTCACTTTTGCACCTAGAAAGGAAACCAAATTAACGTTTTCCGAAGAACCACTCCCAGACCATACAAGCAATCTTCTTGAGCTGTTTGCGACGAGGAGGTTTCCACAACAAGAACACATCACAAACGAGTTATCATAAACTGACCAAACAATCCTTACCAACCATGAGTCAAAATTTCAACCATTTATCTTAGGTAATTTATTCAGAGAAAACTTCAAAAATGAATGAAATGTTCATTCATTTGATCGGTTAAAAATTGGTCTGATTTATTTACGCGAAAACAGAATCAGGCGACAAGCATCTTCCCGCATCCAAGTTTAGGCGTAAATAATCGATTATAACGGATTATTATGATGATTTTTTGACAATTATAATCAATTATATTTACCAAAATTATAATCAATTATATTTACCAAAATTAGGTCGTTGAGGGATTAATAATTGATTATAATCGTGATATTTTCCAAGAGATGATAATCTCTTATTATCGATTATAATTGATTATAATTGATTATAGTTCTTACTAAAAACCCTTATAATCAATTATAATCGATTATAATCGATTATAATCTCTTATTTTGCCGAAATTTTCCTATATTCGAATTATATCTTATGGGTTATTATTTTTGTGTCAATAAGAAAATCTCTTAAAGAGAGATTTCTTGAACACTTTGGTTCATCTGAACACAAAGTTTTACCACAAAACAAAAGTTTCATAGAGATCCTTTCATATGAGTGGAAAGGTTCTCGCGGTAGATGAAAAATAAATTTTCCGAATCAATCATGAATCTAAATCAATTTGCTGATGTTTTGGTGTTTAAAAAAGCTTAAGATATGCATCACAAAACAACTCGAATGGGGAAGAAATGAAAAAAAAACTTATAAATTTGAATTAATGGGAAAACTTTAAAAAGATTTTTCTCATTTTTCATAGGAACCAACGTTCACAAAAAGCATAGAAAATAAGCAATTTAGACGCAACTTCGAAGACAAAAATGGACAAACAAAAGGGTTTACAATCAATTATAATCGATTATAATGGATTTTTGTGCAAAACTAATGAAATAGAAATTTGAATAAAAATAATGGATTATAATCAATTATAATCGATTATAATTGTATCAAAAAATAGACGAATAAATAATCGATTATAATAGTTTATAATGGATTATAATTAATTATAATTTGATTTTAAAAAGAGAGATTATAATCGATTATTAACGCTTTTAACTGGATGCGGGTTGGCCGCTGATAGCAAACATTTCGGACAGCGCAAAAAATGTTCTCAAAATGAACCTTTTCTTCACAGTCTGAGGTAAAACAACGTCAAAAACTGACAATAGGCACTAAAAGCTTAATCGAAAATGGGAACACAGCTGGCTTAAATTACAGCAAAACCTGAAAGCATGAAAAAATTCTCTGCTTTCATGTTATTGACAAAATGACAGATTTGATCAAAATATTCATGTCAGTTTGTTAAACAAGTTGTTTATCAGAAAAAAAAAAGATCCATAGCATAATTACTTCGGGCCATCATTGCGTCGGTTTCAGCCATTCCAAGACAAACCTTAGCCCAACATTAATTACTTTCGAATGATGCAACCTGACGGGACTGACGACCGAGTCATATAATAACAGAGTGACCTTTCTATCCTCATAAAAGATTAAGGTTAAACACTTTTTGTGATAGCTGTGCTTTTTGAACAAATATGGTAAAAAAAATTAGATGGCAACGAGCTGTTTAGTTATATTTTTACTTCGAATTTTTACATTTCAAACTATTTCTTTGATAGTAGGGGTCGATTCTCAGCAGACGATCCAATATAACGTTTGTCCAACGCCAATAAAAAATATCAACGAAACGCATTTTCTTCTCAAAACTTCGAAATAATTTTAGGTTTTTTATTAGTCGCATCACAGCGAAAAGAATTCAAAATACCAAAAATATAAAGAATTTTCAACTAGTCAACACATAAAAGCAAAAGTCTGAACTTTTTTTAAGCTTAAGAATATTTTTTCAGGTACAGAACTCTTCATGTAATAAATTTCAGGCTGCGGTTCTTGTGTATCCATTTCGAACCTAAAAACTCGAGAAAAAATCTGTGAACACACAGACCAAGCTGCGCTTCGCTAACACTTGCGAGAACACGACCAAAAAGCAGATCTATCAAGTGATATAAAAAAGTAGAAACAAGCCTCGAATTAGCAAAAACTCGGCTACGTATAGGATTGAGTCTCAATCACTAACCACTCAGCCGCGGATATTTAAATTCACCTAAATCTAGCCACTAATAAAAAAGCTACACATGCTAATAAATTGCGAATTATAATTCGTACTTCGTACCTAAAAAGCGTATAAAAACAAATTCAATGGAAAAATAAACTCAAAAAAAAAAATTCCTACACGTTTATCGCAGAATATTGCAAAAACTTATTATGATTATTATAAAGCCAAAAACACCAGCAGAAAACTTTAAAACAGACAAAAAATGCAAAAACACTTGATTTTTAAAAAGTTTACTCATCAAAGACGCATCATGAGATCGCTAAGCCGATAAACTAAAAGCTGAAACTTATCGAACCAAAAAAAAGAAACTTCAACAAATCGAGTTCCTTAAAAAAGAACTAATATAAAAAAAAATTTCGACACCGAGGCGAAGCTTCGCTGCGCAAACACGACAAAAAGCAGTTCTATAAAGTGCAAGCAGAAAAAATAGAAATAAGCTCAGAACTAAAAGAAATTCGGCTACGTCTCGGCTTCGATCTCCGACCAATCGTGACCTAGAGATTTTGAGTCTCACGCAATATACATTAAACCACAGACGCTTAATGAATCACAAACACTAGCCCCAAATAAAGCAAAAAACGGATGTTATGAAATTTCCATTGCTACATATCGTGATTATAGCAAAAGTGCCATCAAATAAATGAATACTTTTAAAAAACATTTTTACTTGCGAGTTAGGTTAGAGAAAAAGAAGGTTCGTAATAACACACTACGCTGCTTGATAGTCTAAATAGTATGAATGGATCTTTAAAATGCTAATATGCTCAAATTATGTCTGATGCAGTATTTCCAACAGAGGGAAACAATTCCAGATGGGTTCTGTGAAAAAAATTATTCAAGGTAAAAGTATTGTACCCACTTGCATTCAATTGTTTTCTCAAAAGGAAGAAACAATTGATTAAGGTGGAAAACCATTTTGCTAAAAATTCCCATATTACATTTCCGGCTTTTTTCAATGACATGAACAAAGAAAAAACTGTACAAAAATCCATTCATTAACGAAGAAATTGAAAGAATCTACCTTTCAAATAATTCAAAACAAATAATACAAAACAGCTATTTTAGGTAACAACGAGCTTGTTTAGAGGGATTGCGGGACCTGCTTTGTGTTTCAGACGCGGATTTCATTTGGTCACCCTAAGGAAAATTAGAAAGAACATATTTTTTTGAAAGTCCGCATGTTGCAAATAGTCTTTTTTTTACCATTCTTGGAGGTTAACAGGAAATTTTAATTAAAACTTTGCCAGAGGGGAAATGATTTTAATCAATAGCAGTAATTTGCGTAGAAGTTTTTCCTTTTAAGGATACATAATTTCATTCATCATATTCTATCCAAGTTCCATTGCCAATAATGACACTAAAACTACTCGGTTTTAGAGTTATTGCATCCGTTTTTTTTAGTTCCATGGAATGTTCAAATGTAAAATAATTCTTTTGAAGCAATCAAGCGGTTTATTTGTTTATTTTACAATGGTACGATTTCGTACACCTGCTCTCAAAGTGAAGTAAGCTATAAACAAAATCAAAACAAAAAGCATTCGATTTCTTTACTCTGGTCGACGGCGGCCGACCGACTAATATATGATAACAGAGCTACGGTGCGAGATCACAGGCTAACGCAACCAACCATCAAAACGTGTACTTTTCATTTAACTTTTTGTAAAAGTTGGCAGAAAAAATCAAACTCGTGCCACCATAAGAGTTTTCAAATCCTTTTGAGATATTGCTAGTTTCTTGTTCACTAAAAATGTACGCAATTTAAACACCGCATTTTTCAATCGAATTCAAGCCTGACCGTCAATCAATCGTTTGTTAGCTTATGACGTTTATATGAATATCGGAGATTTTACATTCAGACATTCAATAAAACTACGGTGAAAACAAAAACAGATTGGCTTTATATTGTGTGTCACCTTAACGACCGTTCCAGCATTCAACATCTAAACGCACCATACAAATTACTAACCTGTTCTAATTGAAAATTTAAAAAATGCCGACCGAGTTTCAAAACAGCGGTTTCACTCCTTGGGCACAGATGAAGAAGCGCCTCATTTCACCAGGAGTGTTCAAGCCTTCTTACCTCAAAGAGTGTGAACAAGGAACGAACAGTAGCTTCAAATTCGACCCGAAAAGTGCAAGCATGTGGTTAAGTTTCGACAGCGACAACACTGCATGCTATTTCAACTTCTTCGGGGCCGACCAGTGCACTGGTGAACCGTACCCAAGCACTGGGCTGAACGCCCTGGAATGCGTAATGGGGGACAAGCTCATAAACAAAGGAAGGTTCTATTGGGAAATCGCTGTTGGATCTTGTCGAGAATACTGCGTAGGAGTAGCTTATCGTCAAACTCAAAGAAACACTCTTCTAGGCGAAAACAACCAATCCTGGGTTCTGAGAAAATTCAAGCAGAACCAGTGTTTATACGCTATGACTATGGGTAGAATAGAGCAACAAATCAACCAGTCGGTGAATATAATCGGTGTCTTGTTCGACCACGACAAAGGAATTTTGTCGTTTTATGACGCTGAGAGCAGGCGAAATCTGTACTCGTTTTATTCCAGCTTCTCTGAACCATGTCTTCCCGCTTTCGCAATCGGCAATGGTGGTTCAATTCGGCTTCGACCATGTGACCCAGTTAAAACCCGTTACACGTCGGCAAGGCCGAGAAGCAACTACATTAGACGAGACGAGACGCCGACAACTATCAGATGGGCACCCGACACACCGCATAACTTCTCGGAATCACCTCCGAAATGGACAATGCCACATGCAGAGCGTGATTGGGACGGTTCGTGGAAAGTTCCGAGAGTTAAATCGGCTCAGGTCAACTCGACAAGACTGCAGCTTCCAAATTGAGACGCGATTGCACCTCTTTTTCTTATAGTTCTTCAGCAAAAAATTAACCAAATACTCAGAATAGTCTGTAAAACATATTAATTTGCCAATGTGATATGACGCAAGTACAGCACTGAAAATCTGTTCAATGTACATAATCTGCAGCAATAAAGTATTTTCAGGACCTATATGGTGTTAGTTTGTTACTTGAGGAGTCTAATTGTCAAAAGTAAGAATTGCACATGGATGCGAGAGTAGCATAAGAAACTCAAACCATATTCATTCTTTGAAAAAAATGAACAATTTTATCGATATCTCGGAGATCACAAAGCAGTTATATTCGCATACTCTAGTTTAAAGAAAGAGTTTTTTATTCAAAGAAAAATTTTCTTTGAAATGCTCTAAATCTTTCAGTGTAGTCATATAAACCAATATCCTAAAAGTCATTTTGAAATCAGCAAAAGCACGACAAAAAGCAACGAAATTGGAAACGGTTTCGACCGAAATTTAAACAAACGTAACGTGACAACCTGAAACAAAAACTCTCTAAATCTGACTCTTTCTTAGATTTCAAAATTTGAAACTTATCTGTTTGATTCTTTTCCACTTTCGCCGCATATTTCAATTTTTCCTTTTTCTTACTTGTCTTAAGTGTTTTATGGCTGAATGTGTCATGTTACGATGTAATAGACACAGAGGCGAAGCAGAGCTTCGCACCAGTTGCGATACAACACAATCATAAAATAGCATAAGTAAAAAAAATGATATTGTGTTGAAAAAAACTAGGTGAGCCAAAATGAAGGACACTTAAGGCCCAGCTAAAACTGGAGGTACGTTTTTGATTTTGTTATATTGATGCGGGACGAAACGCGTTATTTCAAAACTTGGACTTTGCCCAAAACGTCAGTTATTTTTCTAATTAAATAATTGAGAAGCGTGAAAATTTTGGAGATATTGGAATTATCCTAAAGATAACCTGTCTCTCACAAAAAATTAAGAAGTAACCACTTCTGCAGGAATAATTAGCCCAACCGCTTCTATCAATTGAAGTTTTCATCTCAGATTTGATAGGGTAGTTTTACAGAAAATTCAAAAAGTGTTTAAAAAAACGGTCAAAGTTCAACAATGACTCTCCGATATCCGTAACTTTTTTCAGCTGAAAAAAGTCGTGGCCGGTGAAGCATAGAAGATTCCTATAATTGGGTTTATCGATTGAACACTTAACCTGAAAATTGGCACGGTAATTTTCGAATAGAGTAAGAAAAAACTTCCAAAAAACGGCCAAATTTTTTAGGTTGTAGAAAAATATAAAAGTAAAATTTTCTGCCTATACAAAGGAGCTTCCTACGATCCATTTCTTGGATTGAATCCAAAATCTCACATTTAGGAGTTACTTTTTAATATAATTTAGAAAGCCAAGCAAAATCAAAAATTTACTTTTCCGAGAACGAAAACTTTTGTGGAAAAATTGTGAGAAGCGCTAATGCAGGGGAACTTACCACTTCGCGTTAACTCCATTGAAGCCACAGCCTCAGGTGTGGGAGGTTAATTTTGGAGAAACGTAAAAAAATCAAAAACATCTGTCAATTATTCACCAAAAGATTTTTTTGAAGGCTGTAGACAGTGGTAAAGCAAAAACAAAGACCATGGCAGTACGCAGACACACAAGAATGTAGGTGTTTTTCTATGCATACCCTTTTTTGAAAATCGGTAGAAAAGTTTTTCAGAGGAAAGTAAATTTTCGCAAAAAATGATAAAACTTTTCAAAACGTCTCAAAAAAACATGCCAAGCAAAAACTTTGAAAATAAAATTAGCAACTGAACAAAACTAAGGAAGCGGAAACAAGGCCAACAATCTTTTGGCAGACACCAATTGAGCCCAAAATACTGAAACAAACCCACGTGAAACTACCCTGTAGTAACTAGTACCCACTCAATAGCTAAATTGAAATTACCATGAAAAGTCGAATTTGATTCAACTGATTTCGTTAAGCTATTTGTTAAGCTGAAAAAAGTCTACATTCCGATTTGACAACGCTTGCTAATTGCAAGCGTAAAAAAACAAATATGTTCACAATAGTTACGTTAGTTGCCATGCAAGATTTCGTTACATTCTGACCACATAAGAATAGTTTTTCAAATCTTAAATCGAAATAAGGGGAGAGTAGAAATGAATCAACTTTTGCTTTATAGAGTTCGAACCATGAGATCAAGTAGAGACCTGAATAGAACGCCCTTTCCATCAAAACTCAAAGTCCGTCTAAAAATTATCCAACTAAATTTTCATCTTAAACTGAAGAAACTCTCACTTGTCAGTTTTTTGTTCCAACCACTGCAAATGGAAATGTAAATGGATATACTGCAAATGGATATACACACACTGACATAGACAAACTAAGATGTGATTCGAGCTGCAATAAAAATCTTGAAAGAAACACACATCCAGGAAGATCTAGGATTTTCTCGAGGGGGTGGTGCTCTCTTAATTCACAATCTTTCTGCGTTGCAGTCAATTTTTTTTGAAAGATCAGGCCAAAGCAGACGTTTTCAGTCATTTTTTTAAAATGTTTTGAACAAACCGGTCAGCCAAATGTTTGATCGGCCAGCCAAAACAGGATGGTTTAAGAAAGTACCGAAGAGGGACTCTTTGGTGTTCCAGGATCAAATTCCTGAGACAAAGAAGATGTATTAGCACAGATAATTCACTTTACTAAGGCAAACAAAGCGACAGCTTCAAAATCGATTTAAACCTTGTTTAGTATTACGGCAGTCACATATGCTAAGTGCCAGATTAACTAAGCTATTTAACACTTCTGCGAAGATAAGTTTATTAACCAAAGTTACAATTCGTCGTATCAGGGCCGGATCTAGGATTTTCTCGAGGGGGGGGGGGCGGATTTTCAAAAAATTTTCCAAAATTTTGACCACCATTTTTTTTTAGGTCGACCAAATTGATTTTTCGAGCTCTCCCAAAGCACTGTTTTGCCCCTTTTATGGCAAAATTTTCTGTGCCGCAGGCAAATTTTTGAAAAATTTTGGGCACTTTTTGAAAAATTTTGACAAAAAAACGCGTTTTTTTTTTGGCGCGCGCTCCCCCTCAAAGTTAGTATATATTGGCGCCGAAGGCGCCTTTAGAAGAATTTTAGGGTCGGTCGGCCAAAAATGGATTTCTGAAAAAGTATCAAAGGGGGACCTAAATCCGCCCCTGCGTCGTATTGCAAAAAACTTCTTTCTGTGGATAGGCGTTTTGTCATAACATTTCGCGTTTCTTTTGACGAGCAAGCAAAAATTTATTAGCACGACCACGACTGGATTACAGATGCATTGAATATTATTTTGAACATTGTCGAACATAATTTCGTGTTAACGCACAACTTCGCAACCATATTCGGGTCTTATGCACTAAACGGCCCAAAATCTGTATTTCTACATCTTTCTTGAACTCAAAACAAAATGGTTGAATCTGATTGGCTAATCATACACTCAATTTCAAAGAACATGGTCCGGCATTCCAATTGAAATTCCAAGCAGATAAAATTTTTGGCCGAAAACACCAAAACTATAAAACGTTTCTTCTGCTGAAGCTATTTTGCGAAATTTTTCTCATCCGGGCAAAATTACCCAAGTTACTTGAAACAAAAAAAACAAAGCTTAACACTTTGGTAATCTCGGCTATTATTTTTATCTGCTGGAAGTTTTGATTGAATTGCCTAAAAATGTTGCTTGAATTTGAATGGCTTATATTAGCCAGTCAGATTCGACTGCATAAGTTTTAATTCAAGATATAAAAATTTTAATGTTGGACCGTTTTGTGCATGAGACCCCCATATTCAAACAGGTTCGAATACGGACAGGGACCTTTTTTGGCAGTCTAAATACTTATCTCAAAAGTACAACATATTGCTAATATTGGACCAAAAATTAAGCGTTGACTTCGACCTTCCGGAGTTCAAACCAGGGGCGGATTTAGGGGGGCGGGGGGGGGTCGCCCTTTTTCCTCAGGGATTCGAACCCCTGCCAACCCAAAGGTACTTTTTAAGAAATCCATTTTTGGCCGACCGACCCTAAAATTTTTCTAAAGGCGCCTTGGGCGCCAATATATACTAATTTTGAGGGGGAGTGCGCGCCAAAAAAAACGCGTTTTTTGGTCAACATTTTCCAAAAGTGCCCAAAAGCGGCTTTTTTGACCTGTTTTTTCAAAAAATTGCCTGCGGCGCAGAAAATTTGGCCAAAACAGGGTCTTTTTACTACTTTGGGAGAGCTAGGTTAATCAATCTGATCGACCCAAAAAAAAGGTCGTCAAAATTTTCGAAAGTTTTTTGAAAATCCGCCCCCCTCGAGAAAATCCGCCCCTGGTTCAAACGTTAATTTAGTGTTTAATTTGTCAAATATGAGATTGTATTAAGATTTTTGAAAATCTAACAATTTTGGAAGGTTTTCACTGCCAATGGAAGGGCAGTTTTTTTACTCTGATTCCCATGTGGCTATCTGTTTTTTTCTGGAGCAAAAATCTCGGCAATGAAAAAAAAATTCAAAAAGACAAACAAAAACATCATCTGAATATTAATTTCCTTTACACAAAAGTTTCGAAAAAAAAACACTTAGTAAATTAAGCGAGAATGCGTAGCTGACTTTGAGCCCATGTTAAGTAATAATTTACACAGAAGCGAAGCGGAGCTTCGCGCCACTTACGATACAACACGAACATAAAAAATAAGAAGTTGAAAAATTAGGTAAACCAAAATGTTCGTAAACCTCATAAAAGATAACTAGGAGAATACCTAAAGCTAGAAGTAACTGGTTGATATTTTTGGAATGTTTTTTACTGATGCGGAACAAAACACGTTTCAAAAATTGCACTTTGACCAAAAACTGAGTTGTTTCTCTACTAAAATAATTGGGAAGATTGAAAACGTTTGAGAAACGAAAACTTTCCCTAAGATATCAGATTTTCCTTACAACACCGAGTAATCGCCGCTTCTGTAGGAAAATCGTAAGCTGTTCTTTCGATTGAACCCTTTATCTTAAATTTCAAAGGTTAGTTTTTAAGAAAAGTTAAAAAAACTGCCCAACGTTCAAAACTTTTTTGAAATCCATAACATTTTTCGACAAAAGAAGGACACGAGGGCTTAAGCAGAGAATGCTCCAAAATCTAGTTTCTCGGTTGAAAAGTCAACTTAGGAATTAGCTGGGTAGTGTTCAAGAAAATTTTCAAAAAACGGTACAAAAAATCAAGCATTAACTTTTTCGAGGGCTTTAACGTTTGTGTTTTCAAAAACTGGGTATAGCCGATTATTCACGGCAGCTTCCAACAACCGATTGATTCGATAACACTCAAAATCGCATATTTGTGAGATTAGTTTGTGTGACAACGAAAAAAATTTCAAAAACGTCTAATGCTCCGCCTAAAGACTTTTTAGAAGGCTTTAGAGAGTAGGGTAAAGTAAAAAGAGATTAGAAGAATATGCTGAGCAAAAAATTTTGCAAGATAATATAAAAAACGAAAGCGTCTCAAAAAAAATGAAAAACCCAATCCCGTACTTTTTCATAATACCTGATTTCGTCAAACAGGAATTTTTCGGCCTTTCACACTACGCAAAGTAAACTGATTAAGCCAATACAACCTCGGCCGAAACCGTTTAATTATAAAGCTTTACAAAAAACATTCAATATCAGACTTGGTAAAGTGACTGAATACAAAACTTTCAAGTATAGTAAAAAAAAATTTTAATTAAAATTAAATCCATGTGTACAAAGCAGACCGATAGAAAGTAGTACCAGATAAATTAAATGTCTTTTTAAAAAAACGGTAAACGAAAAATGGAAACTGGTCCGAAAATCCCGATTCCGAAAAAACCTCCACCATTTTTCAAGAAATTTATTAGAAAAGATAATTTTTGCCTAAAACGTACTACATCTATTCACTATCTAGATAAAGCTGTTTAATTTCATAAAACTGAGCATGTATGTCAGCAGCATAACAGCAATTCATTCTAGTAGCATGTGATTTTTTTAAAACCTAGTTGTCATTCAAAAAAATGTCCACATTCCGATTTGATAACGCTTGCTAATCGCAAGCGGAATTAACAGTTTCTCAAAACCGACATTGGGTAATTGAAAAATCAGTAGAAAATACCACTGCTCTAAGAAATTGTCTAGGGTTACACTTACCAGAGGACTTTTATTGAGCAGTGCTATTTCCGGTATTTTCATTTTTTCTCATCGTTTATGGGAAAAAAATAAATGAAATGCTATTAAAAAAAGGCTCAAACAATCTCAGCAACAAACTTGCGTTTAGTTTACAAACCTTAATTAGTCTTTTTCTTCGGACTTCATGTGTGAAGGACAGTAGTATAGCATTTTTTTTCCACGAAACAGCATAAGGCAATTAAACAAAAGGATAGCCGGTTGCAACAAAAAAAAGTTTTTCGTTTTTTTTTTCAAATTTAAGACATTTTTGTCAGAGATAGGAAGAGAGAACTGTACGAACTCGTAGATCGTCAAAGAATGAGACAAAATAAACAACAATGGTTTCCGAAAAAAGAATTTGAAAAAATTTGCAGAACAATGAAGCTAAATGAAGCGTCTGATTTTATTATTCCTGGAGTAAAACTAAGTAAAGTTTAAAACCTGTTTCTTCTCAAACTAAGGCAAATTTTGAAAAGTCGTTTGAATTACAACTGAAAGGGCTTGAAAGCAATCTAGCCAGTGACCCGTTCCGATGATTATTTATGCAACTTGATTTTGCGTGGAGCTTAAGAAAAAAACTTAAACACACCCAAGACAAAGGTGTGTTTAAGTTCATTCTGTCATTTCGAAAATATAACAACGAAGATTCCCAATTTTTAGCAACTACCTTGTGAACAAACAGCGATTCATAACAAGCTATGCGCTACTTCCTCAACTGAGTATACATTGGTTAACAAATTACTCTATGCTTAACAGATGCACTCTTCTGATATAAAAACTAGCACCATGTTGTTGAGCCTAATAATTCTTTTTAAAAAATACTATTAAGGGGGACTCTGAAGTTTACCTATACCTTTTTTAATAATAATTTTGTAATAATCCAATTCTCTACCCTTGCGATAAGCAAGGGTATTGCAATCAGGTACTAGACTTTTTTCCCGTAAACAACTTTGTCCACACTTCTAGACGATCTCCTTTTGTAGAGGATCTTCACATCTAGAGGATCGTCAGGTTTCAGCTTGCCAATTCAGGTTGTAATTATCGTTTCAAGGGTTGTAATTCCAGGTGGTAATTATCTTTGCAGGTTTCAGGTTGTAATGATATTTTCAAAAAAGTTTCTCACTTTTTTTCGGGTTCGTCGTTTTCGTCCTAGATTCTTTTGGTACATTTTCCATTTTCTAAAATATTTTTTATCTGGTAGGGTTTTTATTGGTTTACTTTTTAAAGCATGGGTTTTGTTCCAATTTAAAAAATATTTTATACAACTGAAAATTTCCAAATTAGTAAATTTACTATGTCTGATTTGAGTTTTTTTCTTTTTTTTTTCGTTTTTTTTTTCAATTATTCAAAAAATTCAGTTTATGGCAAATCGACTTAATCAATTTACCTTGCGTACTTTCGAGGGCAAAAAATATCCTTTTAGGGATTACGTATTTCAGTTTGGATGGGCCGTAACAAATTATAAATTTTATGAAGTTGGTTATGACACCAGCTTTGTTTTCGACTCAACAGGTTTCGACCTTAAGTTTGTCGCCTTTGCAGAGCTGTTAATGAATTTCATCCGATACAAATATGAAACTTTTTTAATTGTAATTTATCAACTTTTGTTAAGTTATTTTCTCAAGTTATTTTTTTCCAACATAATTTTTAAGCGCAATGTGTTTTTTTTGCATCGCAAGTGTTGCACAGCTCTGCTTCGCCTCTGTTTATCAACTTGCTTTTATTCCTTAAAAACTCACCAGTTGACTTTTTTAGTCTATATTTTGGCAGCTCAACTGTAACCTTAATAGTTAGTAACAGGGATCAAATCAATTCAAAAGGATTTGAATCCAATAAGAGTATACGATTTTAATTCTACCCACATTAAAGAAATAAATTATAACGAACATTTATCAGTCAATATGCTCCGTT
Organism: Symsagittifera roscoffensis; assembly: GCF_963678635.1. Lineage (NCBI taxonomy): Eukaryota > Metazoa > Xenacoelomorpha > Acoela > Convolutidae > Symsagittifera > Symsagittifera roscoffensis. The sequence goes on from NC_087065.1 coordinate 57,575,647, forward strand.
TTCAACCCGTTCTAGCCCATTTTCTCTACATACAAATTGAAAAATTTTAGACCACGTCCTGCACACGATGGGTATCTGTTACCATGCAAAAATATACACACCAGAAAATACATACATACGCACACCCACCAGCGGATTGACGGAGTAGGGGGCGCATCCCCCATCAGGAACTCGACCCCTGCCGACCCAAAGGTTCCCCCCTTTATACTATTTTGAGATATCCACCTTTGGCTGACTGACCCTAAAATCTTTTTACAAGCTCCTTGGGGGCCAAAATAGGTACTACTATGATAGAGTGGTCCCTCGAAAAAGCGACTATGATAGACAGGTCCCGCATTAATTTCGCATGTTATAATTTTGAAAACTAGTTTGCTTATAAATTATTTATTTCAAAAATCTGGGGAAAGATGTTGAGTCAGAAACCTTTCAGATTCAAAATTGTGATTACTATAATTTTTATATCAAGAAACATGGTCGCTTGAGCTTATTTTCCAGTTTAACAACCATACTTCGATTGATTTATTTGTCAGTCATCAAAATTCGATTTTGTCAATTTTTATGAATTTTCCACCTTATAATGTTGAGGGGGGAGGTTTTACGAAACAAAGAAACTTAAAATTTATTTGAAAATATACAGCGAAAACTTTCTGAATGGCGAGATTATAATTGTTAAACATTTCAGAGCCCAGTGTCTTTTTGGCAAGGGACCTGGTTATTTTCAAGGGACCACTCTATCATAGTAGTACCCCAAAACATACTAATTTTGAGGGGAGGCGACGAAAAAACGCAATTTTTTTTATTAAAATTTTCCAAAAAAAAAGCCTAAAACCGCCTTTTTGGCGTTTTTTCACAACTTTGCGTGCGGCCAGAAAATTTTATAAGAATGGGGTCTTGAAATAATTTGCGAGAGCTCAAAAAAATGTTCGACCTAAAAAAAGGTCGGAAAATTTTTTCGAAATTTTGTAGAAAATCCGCCGGAGGTTTCAAATTCTTGTCGCAGAAAACAGTTTTCTTCTTCCTTCGCTTCAAATTTTTTTTAAATTGTTGAATCTGCTTAAACAATCAACTCCGGCTGCAAAATTCCCAAGAAACAACAAAACGAATGTTCTCGAACATTTTCTTAAAACTTGAGTCAAATTATAAAAACTTAAGTCAATTATAAAATATGGAAAGTCGCAGACTGGAAAACACGTAATAAAACGTTCTATTATCTAGTTGAATTAATTCTAATTGATAACTAAATTTAAACTAGGTTCCGGAATTTGAAGAATTACTTTTAACTTAATTATTATACTTGAAAGCAAAAAATAATCCTTCACTCCTTTGATATCGCCGCGCCAGTTGCTCAACCAGTCTGACACTATTTACAGGATCAGAATATCTTAAATGAAAAATACATAATCAATAATTTCAAGAAATTCGAAAAATTAAAAACACAATCAATTCTCCTAAACTAAGCGTTTTAATTGCAGAATTGTAAATATAAATTAAAAGCTGGTCGCACCTAGTGGAACTATTTAAGTATTTCAAAAGTATTTCATTTCCAAATAAAAATCTACTAAACTTCCAGTCCCCGACTATGCACGAATTCAATATATATTTCCCGAAAGCTCTTTAAGTTAAAATAGCAGATTTCACTAAAAAGTGATCATTTTGTCTAAAAAGCACAGACAACCACTGATTCGACAATAATCAAATCTAAACAAAAAAAAACTTTTAAGTCAGTTAAAAACATTTTACGAAAATCGTCATATTTCCTGGGTTTTGGATCTTCATATTTAACCTCAAAATCAGAACCCTAAAACAGACTGGTAACATACAATTGCACTTTTCATTCTGATATGAATGGCTGATTTGTATAATCATACACTTCAAATGAACATCAATTTCGATACGTAAAAAACACTTAATTGGTTAGACATGATGGCATTTCGGGGCAGGAAAAAACTATGGTTGAAACATTCACTCTTCAACAGATAATGACCTTAGAATTATGATATCAACCATTCGTAGTAAGAACGAAAAAAAAACCTTTTTCAACAGTCTTAACAGTTTTGCAAATTTGCAAACACAAGCGAAAAAAGGCGAAAAGGAAAAGTAGATCTAAAAATTTAAAAAAGAAGAAAGGTAAAACTAACAAAAAATCTCTAATGTACTTTACTCGAACCCGCGAACTGGAGAATAAGAATCACACGCCTTATCTGGGCCACGGGCGCTTGTCAGTCTTCAAACACAAGCCACCAATAAACCAGATATAAAAATATAATACTGGGTACCGAAAACAGACCAGATGAAATATTATTGATTCATAAGTGCCACCAAACAAATGAGCAACGTGGGTGGAAAAAAGTGGGGCTCGTAATATTAAACTAGGCTACTCCGCTTGTTACTCCGATAAGATTACTATTTTCGCACAGAAGCGAAGCAGAACTTCGCAAGACTTGCGATACAACAAACATAGCATGACAAACTAGCAGAAATTGAGACGAAAGCCTCATAGTAAAAAAAAATTGTCAAGAAAAGCTGGATTCATCAAAATTTTCATACCTTTGCCTTAAATTAGGTTGCTTTTTAAAACATGACTTTAAAAAACATGACAATCAAGACAATTGAAACACACATTTCAATCGAAATAAAGCGGTAACAAAAGCCGACAAATTTTGAGCAGACATCCATTGAGCACAAAAATGCTTCCTTTCACAGCAACACTTTGAAAACTAACAAGAAATAATAAATTACCACCTCAGAAGACTCACACGCATAGAAAACTTATTTCGCTTGTCCAACAAAATAATATGATGTCACTAAGCCAATTAGGTAAGAACTGAAAATAATTTTTAGCCGAGTATACGAAAAACAAGAAAAACGAAAAAAAAAGAAATTATACCGAACCGGAGTTGGTAAAGTTAAAATCAAATGAAAAACCCAGTTTTGGATATAACGGGTCTTTGAAGTGCAAACATGTTCAAAATATGTCTGTTGGTTGACGAAAGTGCAGATTTGAGATGATTCATTGATTTTTCTGAACAAGGTGTTTACAAAAATTCCAAACTGACGCTTGCTATTCGCAAAAATAATCATCGCATATGCAACCCTCAATCAATCACTAAACAATCATCACAAACACGAGCTTGAAAATGACATAAAAGCAGCCCTATAAAGTACAATAAGAAAACAAAAAGTTTAAATAAGCCTTGAAAATTAAATCTTTCGCTGTGGCTGATTCGATCCTACAATCTGGATATTAAAAGTGACCTGCCTTCGAAACTGTGCCACGATCCCTTGACAATACTCTAATACAGGTACAAATAAATCAGCTTCACATGCTAATAAACTGCCAATGCGATGCAGCAAATACATATAGACACAACTTTGCATGTATTAATTTGGAATATAAACTGAAGGCATCCACACTCCCTTTGCATGTAATTGATTGCACAGCAATAGTCAGAATAGGTATAAACTATGCATTTAAAAAAAATTGCAAGATAAATTGAGTTGGAAAATTTTTGAAGCCAAATTTTTATTTTTGTACTGTTGTTTGAAACGTTTTTCAGTTCATTTGATGGATTATAAGTGCACCAGCTGTGTTAACTTATCAAAAAATGAATGTTAAAGCACATGTTATCAAAAAGCTTTAAAGGTGCCACGAAAAGGTTGGAAAAAGAGAATCGTTGTACTGTTAAACTAAGCTCGCTAATGGTCGTGGTGTAATAACTCTTTGCACAATAATGGATGGAACAAAAATACTTAAAATGTTTTAAAATAACAAAGCAAAAATCCCGCATAAATTCTATTCACTCAATTACCTCAACCAAAGGTGCTTTAAAAATGGTATTTAGAAGAAAGCTGAAGCTTCGCGAAGACTATGTGCTACAGAAGCTAAGCCGACAAAATAAACAGGCGGATGATAGCCCTAGTAAGTAGAAAAAACTTAATTTGAAAAAAAGCGGGTTCCGGCTGGATTCGAAAGACAAGCCTCTATCCTCTCAAGTAAGTGTGTTTACTCAAATTACGCGCTAGGTGGTTATTAGATTTTGAAATGATTATGAAGCAAGATGAAATATCAAGGAAATTTAGTGAACCAAGTTGTTTACTGGGGAAGAAAATCTATTACTCGCTTGAATCTGAGCTTCTGATTGAATATGAGCTTCTGAAGCTTCTAAAGGTTAATTTCATTTTTTAAATACAAATGACGGTGTAGATAAAAAAAGATATGTATAGACTACGGATACACAAAGTAAGGCAAGAATAGATCAGCAGGAAACTATTTACATATAAGATATAGATTTAGCGAACTCTATTTACAATTTTTCCAACAAATTCATCACGATAGACAAAATGATACGACATTATACATTAATAGTATTTAGACCATCGAAATTATTTCATTATTAAACTCACTTTGGTTTTCTGCTTAACTGCTTGCTCTGATTGATTTGTTTTAGGTTTACAATGTTTAATACATCCAGTTTTTTTAAATTGTTTCAAATCTACGGGTATTGCTTCCACGATTAATTCCTTCTCGTGAAATATCTGCGTGATCTGTTCTGCACTCAGGCTTCGCATTTGTTCAATACTATCTTCGGCTTTTCCATCAGTCGAATTCGCTTCCCAAGTGCTTCTAACATCTTCGCTTTCAGATTTGTTCCTTTTTCTCAAATTGAACTCTCGAATGACTTCCTGTTTTCGATTCTGTAGACCTTCAGGGTCTGAACCATCTGTCTTTAAGTCATCTAGCTCGTTGAAAAACGACTCCATACTTCCAAAAATATTTTTACAACTGTCTTCCAGTGATCCATCTTCATGTTCACACACTACAGCTTTTGTTTTAATTCTCTTGACTCCAAAATAAACAGGTCGTACGTGAATGTCAATATTCACCGGAAAGTCGCAGTACTTATGCTTACATGCGAAGAACTCGCGAACCGTAATATCTTTTTCCACTATCTCACCTTGGTACTTAATAATGATGACTAATTTTAACTTCAGCGTTCCTAGAAATTGAAGCTTTTTGCTGATCGCAAGGTACAAGGCACTAAATTTGGCAAAGGCGGGGCATGCGATAAATGAGTGCGATGCATTGAATTGATCAGCAACCGCTAGAAACTTCTTATGTGACGTGTTTTCCGGTAGAAGTTTGGCCTTGAACCATACTTTGTTGCTCTTCAAATGTAACTGTTTCACTCGTGAAGGGTCGTAGATGTTGGCTGTCTTCAAGAAGTGTTCGGTAGGGGGTGTTGAGCTATGGGTGTCTATGTACACTTTGTCGATGGGGGGAGTCAGTCCCTTCTCCCAATAGTAGTTCGTTCTTCGCTTAGTTTCATCCATGAGCACTTCCGGTAACAAGGTGCTAACCAGATCCTATAAACATTTATTTTGCTACTTAGTGTTACATATAATCGGTAGTACCTTTTTAAAAACCGTTTGTAATAAAAACACAAAAAAACTCAAATTGATTCATCTCCAGACTTACTTTTCACATTTAAATCAATCTAGGTGTCCAAAAAATGAGCGTGAAGCTCTTAAAGGCTCAAGTTTCTCACAGAGGCGACACCCCGAGCTTCTCACCTTTTGCGATACAGGAACAATGTAAAAAGGTTTGAACCCAAAAACTCAGACTTGAGAGGATAGTTTTCGAATAGTTTTCGAGGTTCATAACTTTTCGTGTAAAAAGAATTTCGACAAAACCTTTTATGCAGGGGATCTTCTTAGAACTCGAACTTACGGTTGATATCAAAATCTCAGATTTGAGAGAGTAGTTTTTGAGAACCGTCAAAAAGTTGCAAAACGGTCACAAAATCAAAAAAATGAACTTTTTCAAGAACTTTTAATATTTTGCCTAAACACTTTGGGCGAAGCAGCTTATGCCGAGAAGCTTACAACAACTCTTGATTCCGATTGAAAACAAAATCTCAGATTTGCGAGGGTACTTTTTGAGGAAAACGGTCGAAAAATCGAAAATTTGACTTTTCTGGCAGCCATACATTTTTGTGTAATACAATTGGGCGTGGCCACTAATGCAGTGAAGCCTTCCACAAACCATCGCTTTGGGAGGCTAGTTTTCCGGAAAAGAAAATCCAAAAATTTACATTAAGAACAGAGTTTTCGAAGGCTGTAGATAGTAAGGTAGGGTAAAAAATGGGACCAATGAAAATGTATATTTACACAGAGGCGGAGTTGCACTTCGCATACACAAGCAAAAATATGACCGATAACGCTACTGGGAAAAACTGAATGAGTAAAACTTTGAGTCAACAAAATTTCTTAAGTGACGCACACCAATTATGAGTCTACATAGTTGGTAAGTTACGCAAGCCAATTATGACGCATTAGCAGTACTAGTCAATTTGAAAAAAAAAATTACCAACTATAATGCCTCAATTTATAAAGCGAAGGCATTTTAACTAGTAAAAGAAAATCTCTTTTTGTTGCGGGACTCCTTCCCTACCTCTACGCTACAGATCCATGATACCTTGAAGCTTAAGTCCTATTTTGATATAATAGTCTGTGTTAATATCCTTAGCATTGGCTGTACTTAATAGCTTGTTATTGATCAAAATGGCCAATTTCAAAATGAACACATTTTTTCGCAGCAATATTTGCGACTCAGGTTGGAAAAAAAATTGTTCATACTTAACACAAGCTTTGCTTGTGTAATTATACATTGGTACAGGCAATTCAAAACATTGCCAACTGGCAGCCCGAGAAACGTAATGAACGCAAGAAAAAACTTATGATTGGATATTTTTTTTCTGACAAAATTAACCCAATTTGAGATGATTGGATAATGTACATTTTTATTCCGCTGGGAAATCTAATAAGTAAATTCCACTTTTGAACCCTTTCGTTGTTCGATAGCGGAGTTTGCTTTCCTTTTAACCATGGAAATAAAATGAACTTAAAAACAAATTAAAAATCAAACCACGAATAATCAAAATTGAGACTTTTCCTGAAAATAAATCAGGAGGACCTTTATGAGAGTCTTCTTTAAGTTCAAAACTCTTTAAAAAAAGCAATATCTTCACCAAAATTACATATCAATTTCAATCAAAATTGCAGCCATGCATACCTGCATCCTGGGGTCGGCCTTGATGTCTTTAATTGGGACCACTTCGTTCAGCTGAAATCCACATTTTGGACACTTGGTGGAGCTGTAGATGTGGTGAAGTATACATGATCGGCAGAAGGAGTGGAGACACTCGATGATTGTGCACACATCCACTAGCACACCCTTGCAAATTCCACAAGTGAAGTGGTCCTAAAATTGGGATACAATACAGAGCTGAAGCTGCATTACGCATATACGCGCATCTTGTAGTTTCTGCGCCATCTAACAGAGATATGTTTCTATAACTTCTCAGTTAACATAAGTATATGGAACAATGATCAGACAGATAATAAGATTATTATGACACAGGCGAAGCTTCGCTTCGCAAACACTAGCAAAATTTCGGCTGCATCTCGGCTTCGATCTCCGAACGATCGCGACCTAGAGATTATGAGTCTCACGCACTAATTATTAAGCCAGAGATGCTTAATGAATCACAAACACTAGCCACAAATAAAGCAGAGAACAGATGCTATGAAAATTCCAATGCTACAGATCGTGATTATAGCAAAAGTGCACCAAATAAGTGAACACTTTTAATGAACACTTATAATTGTGACTTAGGTTAGGAAAAAAAGAAGGTTCTTACTAATAAACTACGCTGCTCGCAAGTGTAATTATGAAAGCATAAAAAGCATGAAACTTCACTTCAGTACCTTGATTTGACCAAAAGGAACTTCACTTCTTATAGCAACATCGTAACTGCTACTACTTTGAGAGCTACCGGGAGCAGATGCAACAGTAAGGGTTTTGAGGTTCTCCAAGCTAGGTACAGAGATACATTTTGGGTCACTGGGTTGGATGATCGGAGAAAAAAGGCCAGCATTGTCGTTGACTTCCGAGTTGGATTCAGCCATCACTGTCAGCGCATCTACAAAATCTATAATCATCAGTTTTTCAAAAAATTTTCGGTCCTATGGTATGAACACGGTATTAAGAGGTGCCAAAAATGCCTCAAAGCAAAAGCTACTGAAAGCTATATACTAGTCATCAATTACTGGTTTTGGATTTTGCAGGTAGATATTTTATTCACTTTTTTTTTTCAAGTTTCAACATTCAGCAGCGTTGATAAACCTTGCAACTCGTGTTGACTCTCGTAGTTTGTGAGAAACTCTCCGCAATTTAGCTTAATGCGATGATCTGATTCTAAAGTTTTATAAAAAAAATCTTATTGTAAAAAGCCACCGATAAATGTTTTGTTCCGACAACTTTTATTTTTTTAGTCAGTTTTGACTACTACAAAGAAATTTCGTGAGGGTAAAAAGTGATTTCATAATGAAGCCCTATTGGCCGTGATTCGAATCCCAAAAAATCGCAAAAGTGGTCTCAGTGACGAGAAAAATTGGTCTGACCATTTTCGTTTTTCGACTATATAGGTCAATTTCTGAATAAATGTCCTTCAAATTAAACTGGCCTCCAAATTAAACACTACTTTCAAATCTAAATTTTTGTTTGCTATTTCCACCACTCGTTCACCTAACTCAGTGGAAATGCGAAGTAAATAATAAATAGATTATTGAACCAAAAATGCTGATTCCAATCAAGGATTTTCTGAAAAGACAATCGTATTTGAGAGTCCATGAAACAATCGAAACCAAACGATGCCAAGAATAGCCGGTTGATCACAGCAACCTAAACTAAGGAACTAAAAAATAGGTAAAAAATTAAAAAGATCGAAAAAAAGTTCTTTTCTTCCCAATAATTTTTGAGGTGGTGTGAGATGATTCGATTAGATAGTAATTCATAAAAATGGAATTAATACAGCCAAAATAAGATTTCCACAGAAGCAAAGCTGCGCTTCGCAAACACTAGCGAGAACACGGCAAAAAGCAGCTCTAGCAATAAGAAATATAAAGCCTCGAATTAGTAAAAATTCGTCTAGGTTTAATATTCGATCTGCGACCTACTGAAATCAAGAGATTTTGAGTTTCACGCACTAACCACTCAGCCACGCATGCTTAACCATCGAAAACACTAGTCAGGAAAAAAGCAGCTAAAATTGCCTTGCGATTCAGCAACCTAATACAAATAGACACATTTTTTCCGGTAATAATTTGAAATATAACAAACTGAAGGCATCCACACTAACTTTGCATGAAACAAATCGGAAAGCATAAAAGCCAAATCATGTAAAAATAATGCATGTCGAAAAATTGCGAGTTATATTGAGTTAGAAAATTTACTTTCTAAAATTTACGTTAGCAGCTAAAACTGCCATTGTGATTCAGCAACCTAATACAAATAGACACATTTTTGCCAAAAAAAAACAATTTGAAACAAATTGATTTTTTCAGTTCATTTGATGAATTAAAAATGCATCAACTGTGCTATTTTATAACTATTCGAATGCCAAAGCACATGCTATCAAAAAGCTGTAGAAGTGCCCCAAAAGTGGCACTAATATTTGCGACTTAGTTAGAAAAAAGAAGGTTCTTAATAGTACACCAAGCTGACGCTAGTGTAAATATGCAATAGAACTAAAAAGGAGGCTAACTATCAAAGGCATCCACACTAACTTTGCATGAAACAAATCGGAAAGCATAAAAGCCACATCATGTAAAAATAATGCATGTCAAAAAATTGCGAGTTATATTGAGTTAGAAAATTTCTGAAATCGAGTTTTTATTATTGTTATGTTGTTTGAAACAAATTGATTTTTTCGGTTCATTTGATGAATTACAAATGCATCAACTGTGTTATTTTATAACTATTCGAATGTCAAAGCACATGCTATCAAAAGCTGTAGAAAGGCCCCAAAAGTGGCACCAATAAAGCCTCGAATTAGTAAAAATTCGTCTAGGTTTAATATTCGTCTAGGTTTAATATTCGATCTACGACCTACTGAAATCAGGAGATTTTGAGTTTCACGCACTTACCACTCAGCCACGCATGCTTTACCTTCGACAAACACTAGTCAGGAATAAAGCCGCTAAAATTGCCATTCCGATTCAGCAACCTAATACAAATAGACACATTTTTGCCGGTAATAATTTGAAATATAACAAACTGAAGGCATCCACACTAACTTTGCATGAAACAAATCGGAAAGCATAAAAGCCAAATCATGTAAAAATAATGCATGTCGAAAAATTGCGAGTTATATTGAGTTAGAAAATTAACTTTCTAAAACTTACGTTAGCAGCTAAAATTGCCATTGCGATTCAGCAACCTAATACAAATAGACACATTTTTGCCAAAAATTAATTTGAAACAAATTGATTTTTTCGGTTCATTTGATGAATTAAAAATGCATCAACTGTGTTATTTTATAACTATTCGAATGCCAAAGCACATGCTATCAAAAAGCTGTAGAAGTGCCCCAAAAGTGGCACCAATATTTGCGACTTAAGTTAGAAAAAAGAATATGCAATAGAAATATGCAATAGAATTAAAAGTGTAAATATGCTAGTGTAAATATGCAATAGAATTAAAAAGGAGGCTAACTCATTCATCTAAAATTATTTTCGACAGTGATAAAACTATTTTTGGGGTTTTAAAGAGAAACTTAGCACAGTGGCGAGGCTTTCACTTCATAATCGTCAGATTGTGTGCTCGATACCCAGCCATCTCACTTGACCACCAGCTTCAGGTCTACCACAGCCTGACCGGTTTTGGCTGCAATAGTGGTACCACGTGAAAGTTTTAGACGCAAAAAAAAAGAGCTTCAATCAACAAAATAACTCTCTGGAATGTGGGAAATAAGAGAAACGGACTATGTTTAGACAGGCTGCAAAGCCTTTCATAGATCTTCAGCAAATCGCAGAAACGAACATTAAATAATTGATTAACTACTTTTAAAATCCGAATCACAACCAAGAACGCTTCTATGATACCACACTTGATCTTTTTGAACTTTCTGTGAGGTACTTAAGACCGGTCGAAAAAAAAACCAACCACGCGATAGCTCCTAACCATAGTTCTACGACTGATTTGAGCGGGAATGTTTTACACGCTGACTACAGAAAACCTTTTAGAAAATGGCTGTTTACTAGTTCTAAGTCACTTCGAAATCACTGAACAATCTACTTGGAGTTAATTTGTATTCAACAAGGATAATTCAAAATTTACTGAATCGATATTTTTCTAATGCTTAAAAAAAGAAACTTTTGTATTCAACTATGGATAATAAATAAGACAAAAACACAAAATCAATCGAATTCAATAGCATCGAAACATTCAATCAATTGCATATCAACAAACAACCAATCAATTCGAAATCGATTCGACGTACTATTTTATACAATAAATTAAGGCTCAATCAGTTTTCCGCAGATATTTGCGGACCAGGCCACATTTATTGCACGAAGCTCTTAGAAAAACTTGTTCAATAAGTTAAAACTAGCAGCGCAGAAAATGTATCAGTTGGCCTTTAATTTAAGTTACGAGAGAAATTCCAGTTTCAAGTTACACGAAAACATCTCAATTTTACCGTGACATCAATCGTTATTTTATCCAGGCATGAATCCAGAAGCGCTGAACAAGAAAAGATCGTCTTCGTCTCGATCGCGACGTCCTCCCCTTCCACCACGGCCCCCGCCGAACCCCCCTCCTCCTCCTCGTCCGCCACCGCCTCTTCGGAACCCGCCTTCAGCTTGCATCCGAGTCTGTCTCCGATCGAACCTATTGGCCATATCTCGCAATTGATCCGGTACTTCTTGGTCGGCCTCCTCTAAGATGCGAATCAGTTCTTTGGCATTACCCCAGTCACGACGACTGATAAAAGACACCGCTGTTCCTGTTCTACCAGCACGTCCCGTTCGACCCACTCTATGCACGTACTCTTCCATGTTTCTCGGAAAATCATAATTGACAACCATTGTCACATCAACGATATCTAAGCCTCGACTCGCAACGTCTGTAGCCAAGAGAACTTTCACTTCATTTTCACGGAACGATTCGATAGCTTCTTCCCGAGAATACTGATCTCGGCCTCCGTGTATTGACTCAGCAGGCATATTAGCTAGCGCCATTTTGCTTGCTATCTGATCAACAACAATTTTCTTACCAATAAAAACAATCATTTTGTCATCGCCTTGCATTTCTCGAATCATTTCATACAATAACTGTTCTTTATCATCTTCTTCGGCAAACACAATTTTCTGAGTGACTGAGTGGACAGCGGTTAAGTCCAGAGATCCTACATTGACAAAGAAAGGATCTGTAAGATATTTGGCGGCGATTCTCTGTACATCCCAGTTCCACGTGGCACTAGTCATTACAGTCTGACGATCTGGTCGGACGTCTAACATGCACTTCAAGATCTGGGGCTCGAATCCGAGGTCCAACATACGATCTGCTTCGTCGAGGACAACGAATGTGACACTCATAATCGATATGATACCTAAAATGCAACATTAAGCTGACTCTCAGCATTGCGTCTAACAAAACAGGCCAATTTACCTTCAAATCAGCATAAAAGAGCCATATAAGAGCATAAAATTGTCAAAAATTATTTATGTTTAAGCCATAAAACCAACCAAATTAGAGCAAACTGGATCAAGAGATAATTTTTTATTCCGCTGGCGCTGAGATTTTAAAACAACCCACTAGACAGTTGGAAAAGAGCCAATGAACGCAAGTAAACAGAAGAAAAGTACTGACTTGTTTTTTTAAATATATCAACTTTTGAGTTTCAAAGAAAAAAATAGATGCCCTCTTTGAATTTTTACAACAATATATCATTAGCACTTTTTGATAAAATTAACCCAATTTGAGAAAACGGGAAAATAAGGAAAACATTTATTGTGTCTCTCAATAAAAAAAATTCGATAGCGCTTTTAACAAAGGAAATGAACTGAGCTTCAAAAGAAATAATAAGTTAAACCGCAAAGAAGTAAATTTGAGCCTAAAATTTTCCTGAAAAAAAAACAAAACAATACCGCGACCTATACAATGAGTCCCAAAGAAGGATTCAAACTGAACGTACGCTTTAAATACCAAATAAAACTTCATGAAACTTGGAACACATGTTTGGCAGCCCTAAGCACTGATTTTCTGAAAACGATAACGCTGAATCACGTCTGAACAAAAACTCACTGAAGTTTTTCATACCGCAAAAACTCAAACTGCGTTAAATTTTTCATGCTTCTCATTTTTCATTCACTATTCGTCAATTCGCTCTTAAGTTTCCAAGATCTCGATTTACAAGAAGTATAAAGAAAAACACACCAGTCAAAATCTGAACAAGGCAAATCCGGGAGAAGCAAAATGGTTAAAAATTATGCAAACACTCTTGTAGCTCGACAATCTGCTCTTTCTAACCCAGAAATCTCAGCACGGAAAAAATGAAACTTGAATACCCAAATCCACATTCAACCGATTTACTAAAATTGATCTCGACCATTACCCTTATAGAATACAGAATTCAATTTTTTTCTATGGGGCACAATGAAAGCTAGAGTCTACAAGGAAGCTCGTTTGGTATCTTTAGATGGCCTAAAAAGTAAAATTTTAAAAGAATTCAAGGCAATGAAACTTAAAAGAATGCTCAGGAAAGCAGTTTTCGGGATGCATAAACAAGCTAGCTGATGTCTGCAGTTTGGATCCCTTTTTGAGACACCCTGTATAACAGTCTGAAACCCGTTCATCGACTCTTAAAAAACAAACTATTGCAACAAAGTTTTGCTATTGGAGAGCATACTTTGCCTGACTTTTAGCAATTGAATTCGAATAGAGCTTAAAAATATATCAAAAGCCAAGCTGCGAGAAATCAAAATTGAGCTAGCGTGAACGAATGTATGACTTTTTCCTAAAAAGATAAACAGAACCTAGATAAGAGTCTTTATTATGTTCATTGACACTTGGACCTGAAATGTGCCATAAAGACCATAATAACTGTATTTACCATTAGAAATGAGGTCATACAGCCTTCCTGGTGTAGCAATGACGATTTCGACGCCCTCGGTGCAAATGCTGACTTGTTTCGCTCTATCTCCGCCTCCATACACACAGACGCTCTTGATGCCCCTGTAGAAGTATTTTTTCACCTCGGTTTCAATTTGGAGTGCTAATTCTCTGGTAGGACAGAGCACTAAGACATTGGGACCACCTCTTTGGTCGCGAGGCACTGGCTGCAGGTCGATATGAATTAAAGCTGGAAGTAGAAAAGCCAGTGTTTTGCCAGATCCAGTCTGCGCGATTCCGATCAAATCGTCGCCGTTCAACAGCACTGGCCAGCCCTGGCACTGAATCGGTGATGGCTCCGTGAATCCTTGGTGGTATATTGTATCCAAAATTTCCGGAAATTGTTCAAAGGCTTCTTCAAAAGTGGTGACAGGGTTTGGACTTTTCCGAGTGCCGCTTTTACTCATGTCTTTTACGATGATGTTATTTTTCGAATCTCTGATTCTTTTCACTTCTTCCTCAGATCTATTTGCGACAGTTGGACTCTCGCGATAGAATTTTTTAGTTATGGCTGGGTAGTCCTTGAATCTAGCTTCTGGTTTGCAGCTTCTCACTGCATCCCAGTCTATTTTTGGAACTGATGATTCGTCGTAACCTTTTACTGATGCGGCGAAAGCCTCTGCAGTCGGAGGCCCCTTTGGGCCCCAATCAAACCTAGGCATGTCTTCTTTAACTGAATTATTTGCAAATGAATTTCTAGATCCTGAGTTCCCTTTGGAGGAAAAAACACTGAAATCTTCATCATTTCTACTCGGGCGATTCGACCCAAACCCTCCTCTCTGGCTTCCTCTTTGATTTCCGTCGAATGAGTTGCCCTGGAAACTTCCCGAATTTGTATTTGAAAACCCATTACTTTGAGAATCACCGAACTCTTGAGAAGTCGTAGAAAAACTATTGAATCCAGTGGAATTGTTAGCAAAACCACCAGGGCCATTTGAATTTCCTCCAAAGCCACCAGAACTCCTCGATTGGTCACCGAAGCCTCGTGAATTTCCAGTAAAACCACGGTTTGAACCGTCTCCAAAGTTTCGAGGATGATTCGAAAAAAATTCGCGCCCTGAAGAGCCTGAATTGTTTCCGAAACCACCTGAATTGGTTCCGAAACCACCTGAATTGTTTCCGAAACCACGTGAAGAACTTCGTTCAGTTCCGAACCCTCTTGAGTTACGTGAATCACTTCTGGTGCCTTTCGCATCTCCGAAACCTGCCGAGTTATTTGTTGCAAATCCACTAGATTTTTCTGGTGCAGCAGAGTTGTGCTCATTCCAGTTACCGAAACCGAAACCACCACTTGTTTCTGGTTCTGCGTTCCATGATGACGAGTTTTGTTGACGTTTGTTGCCACAGCCATACCCTTCAGACGATCCAAAGCCACTTGAAAACTGTCCGAACTGATTAGACGAATCGTTATTTGAAGCACTTTCCGTTTGCATTGATCGGTCAGCTGAAAGACTGAAACCAAATTCGTCTTCCAGATAAATTTTTACACCATTTATTCCGGCTTCATTGCCAGTAATTGCAATATCCGTTTTCAAATCTGTTTTAGTCTCTTTTAGAATTTGAATTTTACATCCGTTTTCAGTTTCCACGCGTTTAATGTTGCTTCCTCCTTTTCCAATGAGACGAGGAATCATTTCGGCGCCAAGGGAAATCACCTCTCGATTTCCATCCCGTTTAGCTCCAGATCCAAAGCGTGCACCTCCTCCACCGCCTTCGAATGTAGCTGCTGACCTGTTCTCGTTTCCGAAAGAGGACCCCCCACACACTGCACCATATCCGTTGTCACCAGGTGCTCCCGAGTTGAATCTATCATTATTAGCAAACTTTCGGGCACCTCGACCCCGACCACCACCACCAAAGCCTGAATCCTGAAACTCGTGGGATGTTGCTGCAAAACCACTTCCGCTGTCACCAAATTCCCGACCGTAACGAGAACTTCCCTGATCCGTGAAGCCTGGTGAATACCTAGGCATCAGTCCTCTGAAAATAAAAAATCTACACAGATGCGAAGCTGCGCTTCACAAACTCCGGCGAGAACATGACAAAAAGCAGCTTTATAAAGTGAAATCAAAAAGATAGAAATAAGCCTCGAATTGGTAAAAATTGGATACGTATGGGCGTCGAACCTGCGACCTCCAGAATTGGAATCTTACGCCATGTGCTCTCGGCCACGAACGCTTAACAACTGGCAAACACTATTCACGAATACAGCAGCTACGTATGCTAATAAATTGCCAATGACATTCAGCAAAAGTGGCACCAAATACAAATAGACACAATTTTACGAGTGATAGTTTGGAATATACCAAACTGAACGCATCCACACTGATTTTGCATGTAATAAATTGGAAAGCATAAAACCACATTTTGTATAAACTAGAGGCCAGCTAAATCTTGAAATACCTTTTTGATAGTTTTTGAAGTTTTTGTATTGATGCCGAAGACAATTTTAATTTCAAAAACAGACCTATAGCCAAGAAAAGTAGATCCTTATTTAATGACTTCAAAATCTGTTAATTTCATCAATTACTTCAATTTTCTGAAAAATTGAAGTGATTACAAGAGCCTGTTAGGATGAAAGATGCTTAAAACGTTGCTCATTAGATTTGGGCGGGTAGTTTTCGAGAAAAGTCAAAAAGTTTCAAAAAACAGTAAACAATCGAAAATTTGACTTTTCCGAGAGTCATAACTTTTTGTGTGAAAAAAATTTGGGGGTAAGCATTTATGCAAGAGCGCTTCCCACAACCCGTTCTACCTATTGAAACCAAAATCTCAGATTTGGGAGGGTACTTTTCGAGAAAAGTCAAAACGTTTGAAAAACGGTCAAAAAATCTAAAATTTGAATTATTCGGAGGGTCATGACTTTTTGCGTAAAAAAATATTGGCGTTGTCGTAATAGTTTATGTAGCGGAGCTCCTCACAACCCATTCTACTCATTGAAACAAAACAGTCAGATTTAGAAGGGTAGTTTTTGAGAAAAATCGAAAAGTTTCAAAAAACGATCAAAAAATTGTAAATTTCAGTAAATCATATTTTTTGTGTGAAAAATTTGAGCGTAGCCACTAATGCAGGTGAGCTTCCAACAACGCGCTCGTTCGATTGTAACTAAAATCTCAGACTTGGGATGGTAGTTTTCGAGAAAAAGTTTCAAAAAATGGTAAACAAATCGAAAAACTGACTATTTTGAGGGCCAAAACTTTTTGGTTAAAAAAATTGGGCGTAGCCGCTTATGCAGACGAGCTTCCCACAAACTGTTCTATCCGTTGAAATCCAAATCTCATATTTGGACAGGTAGTTTTCGAGAAAAAGTGAAAAATAAAAAAAATTTGGTCAAAATTCCCCACCCCTTTTTTCGAAGGCTGTAGAAAGTGGGGTAAGGTAAAAACAGACTAGAGGAGTATGCAGGTACACAGGAGTGGGCGGAATTCCTATTAGTACTACTCTTTTGAAAATCGGTGGAGTAGTTTTTGAGAAAAACAAATTTTCCAGAATAAAAAAACCCGATCCCAATAACATTTTCATAATACCTGTTTTATTTTTAAAAAGTCGACCAGCACAACCACGAGCATTGATTAGGCTTTAATACTTTTCCGAGCGACTACTAAGCCGATATTACGCGGGTAGACAGAAACTGTTCCGAAACAAAAAAAATGCTAATGAAGATTGTTGTCATCAAAAAATGTTGAGCGTATAAGTTTTATAAGTTCAACATTTACACTAGAACCGACCCAAATAATGTATTAAAACAAACAATTTTACCATTCCAACTATTCAAAATATTGGTCGAAAGAGCTGATTAAATTTTCGCCGAAACTATTTAGGCTAAACTAAGTATTGTCAGCGAAAAAAAAATAACAAAGAATATGTGGCAAGTAAATCAGAGATGTGGCAACTAAGCCACAAAAAATAAAGAGACAAACAAAAGTCCGACAACACATTCATACTGAAAAAAAGCAAGATCCGTTCGAAACTCGAACCCGAGACCTTATGGATTAGTACGAAAAGTTAATTACGGTAAAAAGTCTAGTTCCCGATTATAAGACACATGCTCTCGCAATTGTGAAGAATAATTTTAGATACACTAAAAAAACTCTACGAAAATCGAAAACCAAACTCCATTCTATGAGTCTTTAGTATACATAACTGCGCTCTGTGACAACACTTAATGTAATCGAAACACTTACCACAAATAAACAAATTATAAATGCTAAAATGCTTCTCAACTAGTGCCACCAAAACAGAGCACTATTTTAAGCACTTTAAAAAACTCACAGAAATCGAGCAGCATAACTAAAAAAATAGCTAAAAACCAGCTTATAAAGTCTCAAAAAACTCACGTGAAACAGAAAAA
Source organism: Symsagittifera roscoffensis (assembly GCF_963678635.1). Lineage (NCBI taxonomy): Eukaryota > Metazoa > Xenacoelomorpha > Acoela > Convolutidae > Symsagittifera > Symsagittifera roscoffensis. The sequence continues at coordinate 57,594,012 of NC_087065.1, forward strand.
GGATAGAAATTTATAAACAATTCGAACTTCGAAGAATATACTATATTACGGAGTTTTTTTAATAGTAAAAATTGTTTAGGATTGTCATTTTTTACGAAAATTTATCCCATTTACAAAAAACTTGAACGAAAGGTATTATTTTTATGCAGTTACAACTCAGAAATTTAGAGATCATTTTTTGACACAAGAAGTCGTTCACGTTTTTCGTGACCTTTGCAGTTCGGTAGATGAGTTTGCCTTCCTTCCAACAAAGGAAAGTAACCAACTTAGAACAGAGGTGAAGCTAAGTTTCGAACCATTTGCGATAGAAAACAAACAAAACATTGCAAGCTTGCAGGTAGAAAACAAAAGCAAAAAAGCAACCAAAAGATGTCAAACTAAACATAACAAAAATATCCAAAGTTTTGTATCTAATTATGTTCAATTTGAGAGAAAGACGTCCAGCAGAACAATCACTTTCGAAATACGCAAAATTTCTAAGCCATTTAGAACGACAAAAACTTTCAAGTAGAATCGAAAAAAACTATGCAACGTCAGAGTTATTAATTAAACAAAATACAGAAATGACTCAAAAACTATATCAAAAATAAATGAAAATTGCTTACTGCACAAGAGAAGAGGGTCATGTGGCAACTACGCCAAATCTTCAGCAGACAAATGATAGGCCGAATTTTTTTGTAACTGAACAATTTTAGTTAAAAAAACAGTTTCTCTAGACCAAGCCTAGTCATTGTCTCCATGCGTAGACCAAGTGCACCAGAGAAGCAAAACAAACTTGAATTTATTATCAATCAAGCTATCAAATGATTTTGTTAAACAAGTTGTTGATCCGAGTACAGTTTATAATCCGATTTGATGAAGTTTTGCTAATCGCAAGCCTTAGTAAATCAAAGGTCAAACAGCGAAACCTCGATCTTCAACGTGAACAAATTCTTGAAAAAAAGTCATCACGAACTATATACTGGATGACTTTGCAGTATATGAAACTAATGCAACTAGAGAATTGAGAAGTTTATTAAACTGAGAATTAAAAAGAAAAATCAGCCAATTAATAGCCAGTATGGCCTTCCCCAGTTTGTGATCTGCATAAAATCACCCTTCGCTGCATAGACTTTATCAATTGTTCATCACCTCGGGTTTAGAGGTGCTCTATGCCGCAATAATTCCGCGAGCCCAAAATATCAAAATTTGAGGATTTTTTCACCGAATTTTTCGTTTAATAGAATACCACGCATGCTCAATTGGGTTTAGATCAGGGCTACAAGAAGGCCAGGACAACACTGGAACAGGATTTGTCGCTAGAAATTGCAATGTAAAACGGACTGAGTGGCATGGGGCACTAATATCTTGCTGTAATGCCATAACTCTCGGCGTGTCGCGCAAAAAATGAAGTGTTCGGTAGCTTTCTAAAATTCCACACCACATCATTAAACTTTTGCTGGCTGTTACATCGAATTGCCGAACGCTTTTATTCAAAATTCGGCAATTTTTCCGTCTGTAAATGAGACAGCGCCTGTCGTCTGAGTTCAGTGAGACGCGACACTCGTCACCGAAAATTACCTTTTTCCAATCACCTCGGGGTTGAAGTTGCGAGATCACCTTGGTTGCGAGATCTCCAAATTGCACATGACAGAGCCGAAGCACGCCGCCTTTGACGATTACTCTGCAAAAAAATTGAGCCTCGAAACGGTCGTCTACATCGAAGACCACCCGAAGCAAAAATTTTCTAATAGTGGGAGCAGTAACTCCAAATTGTCGTGCCGATGTAGCAGCATTCAGAAGAGGATCGGCTTTGTGTTGTCTAATAACTCTTCGAACTGATCTGACGTTCAATGCCCGTGGTCTTCCTGATCGCCCTGTCCTCAACTTGTCCCGTAGCTAGGTATCTCTGTGAAAGTCTTGAAATAGTAGAGATACAAAATCGAAAAAGCTAAGTAAATTCTCTCATTGAAATGCCACAACGTAGCATACCAATTGCTTGGTTGCGATTTGAAATGGAAAATCGTGGCACTTTTGCAACTTCTCGATGTAAATTTTGTGTGAAAGTGTCACAGGAGCAAGACAAATAAAACACTTCTTTGTTGTTTGATTATTATCAATAACCCAAACGACAGCAGCAGATATTGTACAAAAAGGCGAAGCGACAACATTAGAGAGAACACGGTAAAAATTCAGTTCTATAAAGTGAAATGAGAAAAGAAAGAAATAAGCCATTAAGTAGCAAAATTGCTGCTAAGCCTCGGATTCAATCTGCAAACTAGAGATTATGAGTCTCATACACCAACCACGGACGCTTAATAAATAACAAACACTAGCCAAAAATACAGCTGAGAATAGATGCTATTAAACTTCCAATGCTACAGATCGTGATTATAGCAAAATCGCCACCAAATAAGTGAACACTTTTAATGAGCACTTTTATTTGCGAGTAACGCTGGGAAAAAAAGGTTCGCACTAATACACCACGCCGTCAAGCTTGCTAGTGTAATTAAGATACCTAAAATAGAATATGATGGGCCAGTTATTATAACTGTGTAGGCTTGATCCCACACCTGAAGATCAAAAAACAATTGTCGCGCTTTCAGTACATTTTTTCCAGTTTTTTCCTCAAATCATGACCAATGCCCATTAATCAAAAATACAATAATTATCTTAGCTTGGATTAACTGTCAAAATCATCACATCAAATAATTTAGTAAATTCATAAAGTAAGAATTTATAAATTCTAAAAACACGGAAAACTATAATGATTGCCCTTAATATGAAGTTTATAAAATGACAAATGACTCTAATATTTTAAAGTGAGTACTGCTTACATTATATTTTTAGCTGAAATGAGCCTTCAGTTTATTTTGGAAAATGACAGGCAGCATTGACAGAATTGCGAAGATAGCAAGCATGAGGATGCTTGTGTAGGATAGCGCATCCCCAGCTGTCGTCAAATTGTAGATATTTTGTCCCGCCGACACTGCGACAAATGACGGCGGTGCAACGCCCAGAAAAGTTCCAATGAAAAACGGCCACAGACTTACATCTAACACTGGTGAGCTGATGTTTATGAACCAATTTGGCAAAAATGGCGTGATTCGCAGAAATATTATGTAATTCAGCATGTGCTGACGATGATGGTTCACAGACGCTTTCCATTGATCAATTCTTGCTTTGCAGTATTTTTCCAAAAGAGGCGGTCCAACTAATCCAGAAGCAAGATAACAAAGAGTGGCTCCTGTAGCACTACACATACAGATTACAAACAATGCCACGTAAAAATTGAAAAGAAATCCTAAAACTACACTCAGGAATATAGATCCCGGAATTGCAAAAGTCTGCAGGAAAATGTAGACAAAGGCCAAGCATGTGAGCACTGAATAATAGTGGTTCTCGCGATACAGAGACAAAACTCGCGCAAGTTCTTTCGCGTCGTCCATGCTTCGCGGAAGTTTCTGCACAACCTGCTTGTGGTCTTCTGGAAATTCCGGCAATTGGTTAAAAACTGAGAGTAAAATTGAAGTTGACAAAGCAAAAAGAGCACACAGGAAAGTGATCGATTTTCGAGTGGACGACTGCATTTTTCCTCAAATCTAGGGGCCCTTTTATCTCTTTCGGAAAACTCTCAGAGAGCAGTTTTGAAAAATATTTTTTCTATCTCACGTGATCACAATATTCATATTCTCTTATCTGAAAACAAATCTACGTTATGTAACAATCTAGTAGAAAACAATGCTTCCAGCTTCTAAAAATTAGCAAAAAATTCTTAGCTCTCAATGTTTCAGCTTAAAAAGATTAGTTCTAAAGATTTCTGATTTTGAGCACTTTTGATTTGCATATCTTTATAAATAAGCAGTAAACAAATAGAATCATTTGAGTAAATAAAATACAAGTTCAATTACACTGTTTACAATGGATTCACTTAGCAAACCCTCGAACAGAGGAGAGGCACTTAAAATTTTCAATATTGACCGTTCATGTCACTCTTGATTACATCAAAAACAGAGGTTCCGAAATTACTATTTTTCACATGTGGAACCTTTTGGCAGCAGGACCAATAAAAGAAAGCTATAATTGTCAACCACAGTTCAAATCAAAAGTCTGAATGGAACCGTGACATTTCAGAAAAGATTTGGGCTAATCTAAGGCCTTTGATTGCTTCGAAAATTTCTGCAATTTGGTCCTTCTGCCATGAAACTAAATCGCATTTCGACAAGATTGAGCATGAAGATCATAAATATGCTCAAAAATTGATTTCAATCAGACGAGAGACGACAAAAACAAATGGTAGAAGAACCGACTTCTGATTAATACATAATAAACATTTCTATTTCTTAGCCTCCTTCTTTGTGTTCATCACTTGTGTCACTTTGTCTACAATTGACTGTGGCACTTTGTCAGCCAGAGTTTTGCTGTCTCCGAATCCAGCAAGACATCCCATCCAGTTCATTCTATCTTCATCGTCTGCCGAGTAGTCATAATTCTTTCCTGTGATGTCAGTGAAATAACCCCCTAAAATTTATTTCCGGCTACTCCAATCGAATACAACCCGATGTTCACATAACACCAGTATACTCATATCCAGGCGCGGATCTAAGAATTTCTCGAGGGGTCGACCAAATTTTTTTTAGGTCGACCAAATTTATTTTCAGAGGTCTTCTAAATCACCACAAAGACCCTAATTTGATCAAATTTTCTGCGCCGCCCCCCCCCTAAATCCGCTACTGCTCATATCTCTTAGCTACTGTTGATTTTTGCAAAAAAAACTTTCAAAATGACAAAAATCAAGGCATAACCCAAACTCTGAGATATCCTTATCAGTTTCAATAAAACAAAATTCATTCACACTTTTTTAACCTTTCAAGTTCATAGTCCAACGCTAGTGAACTAGTAAGATACTAGCACATATTGAAAGGGCGACTAGTCACCTGCGGCTGTGATGACTGCCTCGGGAGCACATGAGTCCCATCTCTTCAGACCTAGACTGGGGTACACGTAAGCATCCACTGTACCATCTAACACTGCCAACACCTGCACAAATCATTCTCGTGTGTATTTTTCACAGATATCTTCAACTGTTTGCCCCCTATTGCAAGGAGGGAAAAATTCCTTAGCTAAAAGGCATCATATGCTTAACCATTGATTTTATTTTTTGAGGGTGGTAATTATGAACTAGGTATCACAATGGGGGGCTGTTAAAATGTCCATTTTACTATCAGTTTTTTCAATGGCACAGGTGCATCTTGTTACACTCTATTGTATATTTAATTATACAAATAACAACTGGTTCACGAAAAAATCTAGGGTCTGCTTATATTGTCAAAAACGAATCATCATAAAAGCACGTTTAATATTTCAAAGAACAGCAAATCACATCGACAACACGATCTAAGAATATATACCGAGTTTATGTTTATGAGCTAAATATATTCATTCATACTATAGTCTTCTAGTTCTAACCACAAAGTTTAAACATATCGTTATGCAGCCTAATCTCTCAAGGTCTCTAAAATTAGTGTATGATACACCAACCTTGTGACCTGATCCCCCCAAGCGCACCACTTCACATGGTTGCAGAGCCTCAAATAGCTCATTCACAATCGGACTGGAATGAGAGCGAGTGGAAGTGTACTTGGGAGTGTGTTTGCCACTTAATCTATCCAGATGGACCTGTAGTGGATCATGGTCCAGTCCGAACGTGCCTACGCCCACTGCACCCCATATTGTGCGCCCAGTGGTACTCTGAAGCAATACAAATAGTCAATCCTTGTCTCGACATTCCTACTGATAATAGCTATGTAAAATAGCCTTTTGCCTTCTAGGAAAATAGACAGAACGATGCTAAAGAGTCTAAACAAAGACTTTCGTCGATTTTAGAAAAAGTTTTATTTTTTAAGTTTTTCAGGCACGTTGGGAATTTACAGGCATCCCTTAAATTCAAACAGACCCAATGAAATCATAGCACTTCAAAAGCAAAAATACAAAATACACAACGTATCCCCATCTTAGTCAATAATAGCGAACTAATTCAATCTCCTCTATAATTATTAATTTGCTGTTTTCAATGATGAAGGAAGAACGAAAAATACAAAAGAAATAGATAGGTGAACAGAAAAGCTCAAAATTTCTTTGAATTGGTTAAAGAATAAGCATACTCTCTGGTGCTTAATTATTTGGGGTCAATACTACCAGGGATCTAGGTTGCGAAATCAAAATCAATTATTTGGGGCTCTTAAATTATCGGTGAGTCAACCAAATATCATTATTTCTGAAGCCTTTTGATGACATAGATACAATGCACGAAAGACGATGCTCACAATCTTTGTTTGCTTATTAAAAACTTTCCCAAGCTACTCCATTCAATTTTTTGGAGCACACAAGGTAAAAATGTGCAATTTATTTGATTTTTTCAAGAATCTCAAAAATTCAAAATTAGTTCCTTTTCCTTCGGGTGTCCTATAATTTTTGTGAAAAATCAGGAATCACGGGGGCCCGATAATTAGACACCGGAGAGTAGTTCAATTGGTCCAACATTCGATAGTACCAAAACTAAAATTGGTCCCATTCGCACAGATATTACTTCTCCGACTTTCGAAGATAATAATAATAAGAAAGGAACGTATATGCTTTTGTAAAAGTTTTTGTATTATTTAAACCGATTTTGGAGATCAAGCTAATATTCGAATATTTTTCCTATGATACCGAAACGATCGCGAACTATTCATGCGTAGCGAATTAACCCGCACTTTAGTCATTCCATATTGAAATGAGGCAAACTAATTGGTCGTTTTCACATGACTCTTAAATTTTAAAACTTAGTATTTGATATTGACAGTCCAAAACTTATAGTTTATCAGAATTTTCTTTGGAAAAACTATTCGACACAAATTTAAGGGTAGTCGCCCCCCCCCCCCCCCCTAAGGATTCGACCCCTGCCGACCCAAAAGTTTCCCCCTTTGTACTATTTTTAGATATCCATTTTTGGCTGACTGACCCTATAACTTTTTAAAAGGCGCCAATTTTGGCCTGTTTTATTTCAAAAAATTGCCGGCCGCGCAGAAAATTGGGTCATAATGGGGTCTTTATACTATTTGGGAGAGCTCCCCCCCCCATTTCTGCGTTTGAAAATCCGCCCCCCTCGAGAAAGTACTAGATCCGCCCCTGGATATATGCGATACCTTGTTTGTCTATTAATTTTTTTTGGAACAGCCAGAAACAGCAGGGCAAGAACCGTTTTTATTCTCTTTGTCATTTTCGGTCATGCCCCAGCAATAAAAACAAACAACCCTTCGCAAGAGTTGGCTTTTAATGGAACGACCATGCACACATATGGGAGACTGAAAAATTCCTAATTTAAAAACCAAAATGCAGAGAATGTCGATAAGTTACAGGGGAACGAAACTTTACAACTTACTTAAACAGAACTTTTTAATGCCCAATGAATTCACTAATTTTTCACAGGCAAATATTCAAAGCATGGCTCACTGAATTAGAGATCTGTTCATTCTAAGCAACGAAGAACTCATCAAATTTATCTTTTGCCAGAATTAAATTGAATTATTCTTAAAAGGATATATTTTTTTGCATATGATGGATAGATGGAAAATAGATTTAATAATAGGAATTATTAAAATACCATGGCTGCTCCACGGACCCGAGATTTTTTTTGACGTAATACCCAGAAAACCTAGTACGACGGACTCTTTGTGAGTTTAGATTACTGAATAAAAGTCTCGGAAAAGTGGCGCATCCATTAAGAATTAAAAAAAAAAAAAAAAAAAAAACATAATTTTTTTTTCCAAAATGGGCCGAAATTACCCGCTTGAGGGGGAACCTATGCCCAATTTTTTCGTTTTTCCTAAAAATCACTTAGAAATTTCATATTCATGCCCAAGGCTTAAAATGAAAGAAAAAACTTGTATTTTTTTAGGTAAATATTATAATCAGTTCATTAACATTTGCAACTGTTTTAAATAAACTAAGTTATGTTGTGTGTTACTTAAAACGGAGATAAATCATGCCATTTCTGAGTAGGCCTTTAGACCCTCTAATGTATGATTTTATATTTCACCTTTTTTTGTTCGTTCTATTTTTGCAAATATGTAGAATTTATGCACTAGATTTCATAATAATTTGAAACCCAACTAACTACATCATTCATGTTTCTAATATTTTTTGGGGCAGCATTTAGTATCCCTTATGGGATCGTTAGCTGTCCCCTCTTTGATACTGATGTATTTATGCGCAATACGATATGAATTTTCTAGTAACATTGAGAAATTAATTCTTTCTTTCTTTCTTTAGTTGACCAATTGAAACTTGTAGTACTTCGGTGGCTAATTTTCTAGTTCGGAACAAATGATTGTTTTGGTACTTACAAAAACATACCTATCTCACTGACCTCTTGCTCCTGCAAATAGACAGCAAAACAATAATATAGCCAACAGACGGCTGAAAAAGAGTCAATGAACGCAAGTAAACAAAAAAACTGACTTTCGAAAATTGATTTAATATTTAAAAAAATCAATAGCTGGCCTTAAAGCTCTTTGAATTTCTAGAACAACTTTTGTTGATATTTTTTGATAGAACTAACCCAATTTGAGAAACCTGAATCAATAGGTAAAATTTTTATTTCGCAGTTTCTATTTTCGAAATTGGAAGTCGATCAGGTTTCTCGTGATCTTTACTTTTTGCTGTTCGATGGCAGAGTATGATTTCCTTTTAAGAAAAAAAATGAACTGAACTAAAGAAATTAAAAATCAAACCACGAAAAAATACATTTGGGCCTGAACAAATTTTAAGACGTTTCCTGCTGTTTCTTTCTTTATGAAGCACAGCCGTTGTGCCCTGCTTCGAACCTTCATGCAATAATCTTGGGGATTCTTCAGTGCTGGAAATTGGTAGTTCACCATCAAGCAACGAACAGAGCTCATTATTGGCCTCGAACCACCAACCTTTCGACTGAAAATGTATAGTTAACCGCCATCGATTTGTGTACAAACTCACTTTGTTTTCTGAATACTTGTAGAAGGGCTGGTGGATAACTCCGCCCATCGCTCTGCCGGCGACTGAGAGCCCAATCAACACAGTCACGTGTTCTATCCACTCTAAAAAGCAACATCGAGTCGCTTGTTAACTCTATTTTATAAGAATTTTCACCCAAACACTCGCCATTGCTATCAAAAAAACATAGCCAACAGACAGCTGGAAAAGAGTCATGAGCGCAAAGAAACAGGAAAAAAATGAACGCAAAGAAAACAAATTAAAACAAAAAACATATAAACTGAGAGCTCTTTGAAATTCAAGAGCAATTTATTATTGGCGTTTTTTCGATAACATTAACCCAGTTTGAGAAAAATCGGTTGTTAGGAAAAAATCTATTCCGTTGGGAAATCTAAAATGAAATTCCACATTCGAAATCGATCACGTTTTTTGCGCCATTTCAGCTTTAATAATTGGAGAGTGTATTTTGCCTACCTTCTATCAAATATTTTGAATTGAACTCGAGAATTGCATATATACTTAAGGGCATTCATATGTGCATTTATAGGTATGAATGCAATTCATTTTTTATTAGAGCATTTTTTAGACTTTTCTTAAAAAATACAAAAAATAATCAAGACCTATATAAGAGTGGACTCTACGTTCATCGACTGTTAAAAAGCGCGATTGTAACACAAGCTCAGTATGGCTCTATGGAACACAGATCCAAAATTCTACGCCTCATGATTATCTTTAGCAGCTGGAAGAACCATTGCGTTACCAATATCTTAAGCTTTTTAGTATCACGACATTTCCTTTTAAAAAAATAATGGCTTTCAGGTTTTTAATAACACAACTTAATGAGATATTGTACTCACCTCCACCCTCCGTGTACTCTTTAGTCCCATCTAGGGGATCCACCCAGCACGTGATCTAAAACTCTCAAATTATCGGTCTTCTACAACCTGGCAATCATCTACAATCCGTGTATTGAAGATAGCATATGCCATCTCATGCCTACAATAATTATTGACTCGAAATTATTTTTTAGTCAAGACTTACTTTCGATCTGATAAAATTGTTTGTTTGAGTTCGATTTCGAGGACAATCTAGTTAGAAAGATGTAAATTGGCACCTGGTTTTCTTCCAATGAAGACAACACTGTGGGATAAGTTGCCGATAAACACTCCTCGTCTAATTCCGAGTCTGCATGTTCCACTGTTTCTGAAAGACCCTGAAGCAAATCCAAAATCAGCATTATCACCATGACTGTTTTTCTTAGAGACTACGTTGTCAGAGTTTTGAAGTTGTCTTGTCTTCATCTCTACTCAAGACAAGACGTTTTCACGCCAATTCTTTTTCTATATGTGGTTAGGCCGACTTATAGATTTATTGTATGTTTTTTTGTTAACAAAGAAAAACTGAATAGAAAAAACTGCACGAATGAGAATTAACTATGGCAACATAACGTTAAAATTGAAGAAGTAACAGCCCGTTAAAGCTGTATCCGGGATGTCAGACTCCAATGAATATTTGTCTCATGCAGTCTTAAAACCAAAAATTTTTATTCAGTAAAGCAAATCTCCCTACGAGTTTTCCTTCAGGTAGTCAAAATTGGCTGAAAAAAATACAAACGGATCTCTACCATAGTTTTTTTCCTTTCTTCCAGAGTGCTCGGAACAAAAATAATTTCTCGAAAAAAATAGAATATAGACAAAGCGGATCCTGCACCCTTGCTATACAAAAGCATAGACTATGTAAATAACTTTTGGAAGAAAAAACCCGTGTTTGGATGAAACAAAACAAATTACCTGTTTTACAGGTAACGTCAAGATTATCAAGAGTAAAAATTAGCATGATCAATGTATTCTCTGTTACACTTTGAAAATCAAGTCATCTCAATCGGCAAACACAAAACGCAGGCGAAAAAAATGAGGAATAATTTTAAAAAAAGAAACCTAGCCGACAAAAACCATTGAAGTAAACGAAAACCCGAAGACTTAGAAGTTGAAAAATAAATAACAAACACTAGCAAAAAAATAAAACAGAGAACAGATGACATGAAAATTCCAATGCTAGAGAGCGTGAATATAGCAAAAATGCCACCAAATAAATGAAGATTTTTATCGAAAAAAATTTTACTTGCAAAAATAAAATTTATAAATTTATAAATAATAAATTTTTAAATTTATTAATAATAAATTAATAAATTTTACTTAGGTTGAAAGAAAGAAGGTTCGTACTAATACACTACGCTCTAAAGCTCGTAAACAGATGAAATCACACTTCCATATTACACTGAAAACTAGACTCAAAAAGCACCGAAAGTTGAAATTCAGAGAAAACTGTTAGTAGCTTGAACTATCAGAAATTAAAGAGGATAAGCCGGACTTTGCAAACAAGCAAAAATGGCAACAGAGCTTTAAAAATGCAAGAAACCGCAAATAAAAACATGCTTTAAGAATTGCCCCATAAAGCAGCAAAATTCTAGCCTACCGATTTAGAGCCTGTTTTGTCAATTGCAGAAAAAAGACTATTGGTAAAAAGTAGCTATCAAAAAAACGAATAGAACTCATGAACAGAACTCATATACTGAAAATATGTACCTAGCAAAAACTCGGCTAGGTCCAGGATTCGATCTGCGACCGACTGCAATCAAGAGATTTTGAAAATCACGCACTAACAACTCAACCACGCATGCTTAACACTAGTCACGAATAAAGCAGCTACATATGCCAATAAATTGCCAATGCGATTCAGAAAAATTGCATCAAATACCAATAGACACAATTTTGCGAGTAAAATTTAGGAATATAACAAACTGAAGGCATCCACACTAACTTTGCGTGTAACAAATCGCTAAGCTTAAGACCACATCATGTTTAAATCCTGTTTTTCAAAAAACTGAGATCTATTGAGCAGAAAAGTTCTAAAATCGGAAAGTTCTAACTCTCAAGACATACAAACAGATTGAACTCCGTTTTTTACTTTCCAACAACACGAAAATAAATCAATAAGCCAATAACATAGCCAGCTGAAAAATTATTAATAGCAATGAACGCTAGTGAACAGAAAAAAAATTGACATGTATGAATGCACATCTGTAGTTATTAGAGCATTATAAGACTTTTTCCTTTAAAAAAATCACCAAGACCTATTATAAGAGTCTGCATTACGTTAATGTTTCTTAAAAACATCAGCTCAAACCATTTAGGCCGACTAAAGTTTTTGATCGAATAAAAAGAAAAAAGATGAATTTACAAAATCAGAGTTAGTAAATTTACAAATAACAGAATTGAACCAAGACCGCTTTCAATTGCAACGAAAAACGGCTAAAAGCAGAAGAAAAGTCGGTGATGTGGCATCAACTAAGCCGATAAAGCCAGAAGTCAAAAGATGGGCCGATAACTTTTTTTGAGAGAAAAAAAGATCCTGACCGGATTTAGATCTACACCCCCTAGCCGTGCCAAGCGTAGACGTTATCTCTAGATTAAGTGTTCCGGAATTGCTAAGAAGTTCGAAATTATCATCAATCAGCCAAATTATTCTAGTTACTTTGGCATAATATTTAATAAACTCAAAAGTATACATTCTGATTTGATACGCCTGCTTGTGTCAAGTGTAATAAACACAGCACCCGACTCAAGAAGTATCAAAAAACATTCGAACGACGATATCATTGTGAAAAGGACTAACCAATAGCCAAAAAAACGTAAAATTTTTTTTCAAAGATGCTGGGAGAGTTTGAGTTTAAACTATCGAATTATATTGTCAAATTGATTCACAAAAACTGATACAACTAGAAATCAGTTAAAAAACATATTAGGCAAATGAGCCGACAGAAATAAAGCCGACACTCATTAAGCTGAAAATTAACCAAAACTTTTGATAGCGCTAAAAACACTCACATCGCAAGATCACATCGTCAGCAACGCCAGCACAGAAAGCGCGCACAAGCTCAATATAAGAAGCACGTGTGCGTATTGCATGAGAAGATTAAATTTCCAATTTTCAGCTTTGGGCCAACAAGTCATTTCCGGGGTAAAAATCAAAAATCCAGTACCCGGTTGCAACGCGATTGCTAATAGCAAGGGTAATACTATTTAAAAAAAAGAGAAATGTAAATATTGTAGAAGTCGATTTATTACAAAAAGACTTTACAAAATACAACTTATGCAATACAGCACGTCAGTTTATTACAAAATACAATATATCGTTCGCATGCCTAAAACTTCTAAATCAGCTTTGAAACCGCTTAAACCGTAAAACTTAGCTACGCGGAGCGAAAGCTAAGCCGACAGATCTCCACACAAAAACATCCAGCAGGCAAAAGAATCCACGAAAAACAAACCATTTTCGATTTCATTCGTTATACATACGATGGTCATAGGCTTGCATACTAACGTTATTTAGTAATTGAAGCAGAACCTCAAATCGGATACAAAGCCAATTATATTGAAGCCGCAAACTAATTAACTGAAAAAAAAAACAATTTAGGTTTTTCCAAAGATAAGAAGTTTAACCGGAGAAGTCATTTGAGATGTTCTTTCTATGCCATCGGTCTAGTGTAAAAACAAACAATGATTACGCACATAATGATGCCAAAAATCGTAAAAATCGTAAAATTCATTGAAAAAAATGCTAATTAAATCTGGGAACTCAATTACCTGCCACATAAGAGGAGTTCGAAATAGCATTCAAAACGGTTTAAAATATTCCTGAACCTTCAAGAACGCTCTGCTGCGGGAACTAACTCGACAAAAAATAAGCACAAATAGGCAAAAAATTCAGGTCAAATCACGAATCAAACACCTGGCTTTGTCATTCCAAGCATCTGCACAATTTGCACTTTTGTTGTTTGAAAGCGTAATTTGCTTTCCATTTTTTGAATTAGGAAGTGAGCTTAAAAGGAATCAAAAATCAAAATGCTATAATATGGAAATTGAGCATGAACAAACAAAAAGTCTGTGTGACATATACATAAGCGAAGTTTTTGTTTATAAGCACGTAACAACTCACGTCTTCCTCTCCGATACAGACGAGGCTTGGATGCAATTTGTTCAAATTACCAATGATCAGCTGCTGAGCTCTTCTGTCTGCCTCGGTCTGGAAGTCCTGCACACCCTAAAACAAAACAAACTGTATAACAAGTTGCAGTCACAGTCAAACAACGGGTACAAGTAAACTTAAAATTTGAGAAAATACAAAAATAAGCATTGAAAGAAAACAAGACATCTTTACACGCAACCATTATTGCGTGCTATTTACTCACTCACAAATACTTGCCAATAAAAATCATGTGGCAATGAATTCATTAAAATTAAGCGGATATAACTCCTATTAGCTATGTTTACGCAAAAAAATGCAGTATACGACATCACTGAGGCAATCGGAGGATGATTTCGTCTGAACTCCAGAAACACGATGGATATCAACAAAAAAAATAATACACAACAGACAACCCTGGAAGCCAGCAAAAATCTCCTTGCGATGAGCGACTAGAATAGCCTCACAGACACTTATCCCAGCCGAGTCGGTGGACATGTTGAAGAGAAGATTAGATTAACTTTATTTCCGAAGGTGTTTTGGCAGACCAAATTGCTTGCTTCTGTGTTATGTCCAGTGACTCCGTAGAAAATTTGGTTGAGCATGCCGCTTTCGATTATAAGTCAATCAACAAATTGCTTTGCATATTTCGTTTTCACAGCTCAGATCAGGAATTTGTTTGATTGTGTATTCAAATATAAACATCTTCAATATCAGGATGGTTTGATGATCACTCTTCAGCTGATCACTCTTTAAATTCAACTGTTCATGACAAACTCGGATCAAAAAAGATATCAGCATGATCAGGATATTAAACTGCTGCAATTAATTGTCCCGTAACACGTACTAAATTTCGTAGAAAACTTGTGGTGGTGTCATCCTGAATACTTAACTCTCAAAGGCAAATTTCATTCAGTCTACGCTTTTTTATTTGAACTTACAAATAGTCAAGCTTGTGATCTTGAACTTTCATAAAGTCTTCGAGCTAAACGCCGTTCGCAATTCACCACAATGTACACTCGCAATTTTCGCCATTCACAACCCAAATTACACTTGCAATTTTCGCCATTCGCGTCCCAAATTACACTAGCAATTTTCGCCATTCACGTCCCAACGTGAATGGAGCGTTTAACTGTTTTATGTTCCATAATCCTGAACTGTTTTAGCAGGTTGTTGCTCCATTAGTTTTCATCTCAACCAGCCTGGCGCTCCTCTAAATTCTTGTTCGATTTTTACATTGAGATGATCATTTAGTGCATCACTTCTTTATAGCTTTGGAGCTATTTCACGGCGAAATCGAACTGATTATATCTACGCATCAGCTGCTGCACCATCTATAGCTACAGCTAGCACTGTAGTAAATGTGCCATTTTTTGTTAAGCTGACCAAAAAGTTTAAGGGTTGTAACCTTTAATCGAATCGAAGTTGAATCAATTTGAGCTGGCTTATAAAAAAAAGGGATCCCTAATGGCTGCGAGATTGTAATGAACGTTCCATCTAATCACTGCACGATGCGTCTGATTAAATTGTAGCGCCTCGTCTAATAGGTGTGCTACACCAATGCATAGACGGAACATTGTTCAAAGTGCAATCAGGCTTCTTTTTTTCCTCCCTTAGGATTGATGAAAACTTGGGTGGGCCAATTTTTAGCACTTAAATGAATCACTTTTTTCAAAAAAATAAATAAATTATCCGAGACAATCAGGAACTTATATTAACAAGAAATACATGAATAATTTCTAGCAACCGGCCGTTTTGAAGCAGCTAGCATATTTCACAGCACCCAAAAATTTGTATCAAGTTCAACGAACAATTCACCCCCACCCAAACGAAAACAAAAAAGAAAAAAGGGCAGTTAAGCGCAAGATAAAGCAACTAGAAGCAAAAGAAATTGAAATTTCCATGAAAAAGGTGAAAGATCCAATTAAGTCCACTAAGAAAAGCAAAGCGATCGGACCAAACAACATAGCACCAATACATCTACATTTCATTGGAAAAAAAAGCTACTATCAAACTTTTCAGTGAGTCACTAAGCCTCTCACCGAGTAATGCAGTCATACCAGAAAACTGGAAAGTTGGAAGAGTTATACTCCTAGCCAAACCAGAAAAAGATCCAGAACAAGCTAAGAACTACACCAATTGCACTGCTGTCGTAGAGAGCATACTTTTACTTGAATTTAACTTAAACATAGATTTTCGTGAAAATCAGCGCACGGCTTTGGAATAGAAACATCAATTAGTACTGCTTTTCTTTTTACATTAAAATTGGCTAGAACAAAGTAAAACCATGTCAAAGAACACTAATGGTCACCCTAGACTTGACTGCAGACTTCGATACTTTTGATCACTACTATCTACTCAACGACATCGCCATCTCGAACCTATCTAATATTACTAAAAGATGGATTCTTGCCTATCTTAGCAATAGACACACTTACGTAGAATTCAGAGACATGGAAACCAAACGCAGGAGGGTGAAACAAGGTTTTCCCCAAGTTGGTGTGTTATCCCCGGTCCTTTATAACCTATATATGTCTCAAATGCCACTATCTGAGAATAACAACATCAAAATAACAACATACGCACACGATATTACCATACCAACACCAAGTCCGAACATCAGCAATTTAACCCAGACCATAAATCCATACTTAGAAAATATCAGCACCTGGCTTAGAAACAGATATTTGTCACTCTCAAAGAATAAATCTATCTTTTTAGCTTGAACAAATGAGTTCAATCTAGAATCAAACGTAATTGTCGACGGAACGGGAGCGGAGTGCTTTGACACCCAGCTTGCCCAGCGTATATGATTTCTTACAAAGAACTTATCTGAACTCGTGTTCAGTTGTTGATTTAGCAGCCCACAATTTAAATTCACCATCTTGAAGCCAGTTTGCGACGCAGATGACTCAACGTTCGCGAGTCAGACCCCAGAAAAAATTACAGGTTGACGCTAAATAAACAATTGAATTAAGACTTTGAATTAAAACTAAAAGGCCAGCAACTCTTTCACGCTCCTTGCCCTGACACAACTTTGCTCGCCCTGACAAGTTTTTGTTCGCCCTGAAATGGCCCTGACCGCGTGGCAACCCTGTAAACTGGGTCGGAAAAAAGGTGAAATCGTAATTGTACTGTACTCAAGCGTTTGCGTGAGTAAGCACGGTTAATTGTATTATCAAATGCATGCAAAACTATATGAAAATGTTATTTTAAAAAAGCACAACGTCATACAGGTACTAGAGATATCACATTACCCTTCAAACGGTGACAACGCCGATAACACAAAATGTAGTGATAACATGCTCAAAGTTTGTCTGTTGCAGTTACCATCCAATTGATTGGACAATCCGTCATTTCAAGCAACTGCGTCGCATAAACATCTTGTTTAAGCGATAACATCTAAACATAGCCAATCGAAGATTGCAGAGTAATGAACGCAACTAACAAAAAAACATTGATTATCTTAAAAAAATCTAAACTTTCGAATTTCAAAGAAAAAAATAGATGCCCTTTGAGCTCTTTGAATTTGTAGAACAATTTATGATTGGCGCTTTTTTGATGAATTTTAACTAGAGAAAATTAGGTCAATAGGTAAAGTTTTTATTCCGCTGGAAATTTAAAAACTAAATTCTACTTTCGAAACTAGAAATTTTTCACGAATTTTTGCGTCATTTGCACTTTCGTATTGGGAGAGTGCTATTCACGTTAGTTGCAGCACATGAATTTCAGTTGAACTCGAAAAGTGCATATATACCTGAGTGCATCAAGATTTATACAAGAGTTCATTACTCTTAATACCCAGTTGCAATACACCTGCACTCGCAAGTGTAAGAAGCAATCTGGCCTCTGTGTAAAAAAAACAGTCTCTCTCGCAATTAGTTTTTCCCGCGATCTTTTCAATTGTGGCATGATTGGCCTTTAAAAATGCAGAGGAAACTTCTTGCAAAATCGATTTGGCAGACGACTCACACGATTAGACAACCAAATCTCTTATTAACTTTGTTATCTTGACAAATTTGATCTCCTGATTCTCAACAAAGCAGCGAAACGAACTTTTGCAATAATTGCGATACAACAATCATAGCACAGTAAGCTAGCATATGAGGCAAAATGGGAAAAAAGTCACTGATGGGAAGAAATTCTATTAAAAAACTCGAAACGAAAACAACCTACAAAAATCTGATACATTTTTCTCAAATGATTTTCAATGTGAGAAACTACATCAAGAAACACAATCACCGACGTTGAAAAAGCATTCAAAATCATTCAATTAGCAACTTAGCCAAGATTACTTGTGTATATGCCACTTGAGCCTAAAACAAAATGCTGTCACAGAAAATGTTCTGATGTCCATTCATACTAAAACACATACAAGTATAACAACGTAATTACCCTTCAAACAACGCAAAACGAGGTAAATAAGTCGAAAAGTCAAGCAGATTAAATTTGAAAAAAAAACAAGCAAATAACTCGATAAAACAATTCGATTACAATGAAAAAACAGCAAAAAGTTACAAACTTAAGACTGACTATCAAACAGTGAAATCAGCCCAACCAAAAATTCTTCGAAGCATTAATCCATACTTTGCAGTTTTCTCACAGTAACTGAAAATGAAAACTTGGAAATCAGAAGATCCGAATTGTGGGAAAGACGAGAAAATTCATATTTGATTCCCAATGCTATTCACAATTAATTGAATATAATAAAACAAGGATAGTCGGTTAGTAGCACAGAATGTTCCGACAATAGTCTTTAGAAAACTATGGTTTAGAAAGTTTTTTTTGCAAATTAGTGTAGTTTTTGGTGTGATAAAAGGCTCTGACGTAAAAATAAAATTTAGGCATATTTGACAGTCATAGTAATATAGGCAAACTGGACACAAATGTTTGCAGAAAAATGACTACAAAAACTTCAAAAAAAAATTCTATATTTTTTGCAGTAAATTTTTGAATTTCTTTGTTACCAAAATACAGCTAAACACCTCCAAAAACTAGTTTTACTTGCTTAAAATTAAACTTAAAATCTTAAATTAGGCATAATTTAGATGTTGTAGGCATAACTCAGCTGTTCGCTTGCTTTATTCGCTCGAATTAGGACGAAAAATCAAACTTTTCAAACTGGTTTTTCTGCGTGGAAAATAAACAGAACAAAAAAACTAAAACACACCCGAATACAAAGTACCTCCCCATTTTCAATGGTCGGAACAAAAACATCGAAAGAGTAGAGAACAGCAACATCGATAGATGTCTCGTTCCTGATAGAAATCTAGGGCAGCGGTTCCCATTTGCGCTCTAAAAATCAATTCCGCCTAGTAAACTACTGGACTTCAAGACTGAAGAAAATTCCCAGTGAAGAGACCCGACGCTTCAAAAAACTTTTTAAAACTTACAAATATCTTAAGATAAAGATATAATGATTCTAGATTGATTAAATTGCTGGCATTAATTCCCGGGTTGTTGTTGTTGTCTTTAGCTCCTGAATTTATTTACCTGAGACTATTTTACCTGATTATATTAAGATATGGTGAGTTTTGGGTTGATCCATCTGAAATGGATCAAACAATATCTAATGAATTGTAACAATGATAGGTTCCCAGCCCTGTTTTCAACGGCGTTCGCGTGTTTTAAGTATCTTGAGAATTGCCTCGAGAATGCTCACGAATTTTTCAAATTTACGATAGGTGACCTTACATTTCTCGGAAAAGTTGGAATTAGCCATTTTGGGAAAAAAATTACCCAAAATTGCCATCGAAAACAGACGGAAAACATTGAAGAAAACGAGAAGTATCTGAAACGAGACTCGTATAGGTCAATCCAGCTCATATGGACTCACTACGTAATTGTCACTAAAAAAATAAAATAACGCTTTCAGTCCTGTTGTTAACTATAACCACGTTGTCTGGGGATACCGATACCCAGCTATGTTACACCCTGTATCTAAACAAAAGCTTACACCCTGTATGTAAACAAAAGCTGAGTGAGCTCCGTAACGGCTGTCAGTAACGGGTCAGTAGGGACCGTAACAGCTTACGAACGCGATAATCGGCCCATGAAAAGACCAATTTCAAGCTTCGGAGGGTCGCAAACTGGGGTACCCTCTGGATCGGGAGAAAAACACTTAGTCCTCAAGTAACATTGATCATCACAATTAACCTTGGTTCCCCTCGACTAAAAAATCCTCCGATAACGAAATAAGTACGTTAACTGCAGTCCAAAGGGCTACCTGTCCACCAAAATGGTACCCTCTGATGACTAACTTGAGCCCATTATCACAAAAACCGAGGGTTGAGTACCCTCCGGTTAGAAAATTAATTAAAGCCCCCAAATACCAGACTGGAGGATGAAGTACCCTCTGGCTAAAATTTAATTCCCCTTAAGCTTCTGAGTTCCAAAACTGAATGTTGAGTAATTTATTCGGTTGGTCTTCTACTCATTGTTTTAGACATTAGCGAAGCTGAGATTCACAAAACTTGAGATGTAAAACAACAAAGCCGCTAAGTCGGAACAAAATCAAAAACGTTCAAAAAAACAAGACGTATAAAAGAATAAGGCTAGTTTTGTATACTACAACAATCATAGCACAGTAAGCTAGCATATGAGGCAAAATGGGAAAAAAGTCACTGATGGGAAGAAATTCTATTAAAAAACTCGAAACGAAAACAACCTACAAAAATCGGATACATTTTTCTCAAATGATTTTCAATGTGAGAAACTACATCAAGAAACACAATCACCGACGTTGAAAAAGCATTCAAAATCATTCAATTAGCAACTTAGCCAAGATTACTTGTGTATATGCCACTTGAGCCTAAAACAAAATGCTGTCACAGAAAATGTTCTGATGTCCATTCATACTAAAACACATACAAGTATAACAACGTAATTACCCTTCAAACAACGCAAAACGAGGTAAATAAGTCGAAAAGTCAAGCAGATTAAATTTGAAAAAAAAACAAGCAAATAACTCGATAAAACAATTCGATTACAATGAAAAAACAGCAAAAAGTTACAAACTTAAGACTGACTATCAAACAGTGAAATCAGCCCAACCAAAAATTCTTCGAAGCATTAATCCATACTTTGCAGTTTTCTCACAGTAACTGAAAATCAAAACTTGGAAATCAGAAGATCCGAATTGTGGGAAAGACGAGAAAATTCATATTTGAGTCCCAATGCTATTCACAATTAATTGAATATAATAAAACAAGGATAGTCGGTTAGTAGGCAAGTAGCACAGAATGTTTCGACAATAGTCTTTAGAAAACTACGGTTTAGAAAGTTTTTTTTTTGCAAATTAGTGTAGTTTTTGGTGTGATAAAAGGCTCTGACGTAAAAATAAAATTTAGGCATATTTGACAGTCATAGTAATATAGGCAAACTGGACACAAATGTTTGCAGAAAAATGACTACAAAAACTTCAAAAAAAATTCTATATTTTTTGCAGTAAATTTTTGAATTTCTTAGTTACCAAAATACAGCTAAACACCTCCAAAAACTAGTTTTACTTGCTTAAAATTAAACTTAAAATCTTTATTAGGCATAATTTAGATGTTGTAGGCATAACTCAGCTGTTCGCTTGCTTTATTCGCTCGAATTAGGACGAAAAATCAAACTTTTCAAACTGGTTTTTCTGCGTGGAAAATAAACAGAACAAAAAAACTAAAACACACCCGAATACAAAGTACCTCCCCATTTTCAATGGTTGGAACAAAAACATCGAAAGAGTAGAGAACAGCAACATCGATAGATGTCTCGTTCCTGATAGAAATCTAGGGCAGCGGTTCCCATTTGCGCTCTAAAAATCAATTCCGCCTAGTAAACTACTGGACTTCAAGACTGAAGAAAATTCCCAGTGAAGAGACCCGACGCTTCAAAAAACTTTTTAAAACTTACAAATATCTTAAGATAAAGATATAATGATTCTAGATTGATTAAATTGCTGGCATTAATTCCCGGGTTGTTGTTGTCTTTAGCTCCTGAATTTATTTACCTGAGACTATTTTACCTGATTATATTAAGATATGGTGAGTTTTGGGTTGATCCATCTGAAATGGATCAAACAATATCTAATGAATTGTAACAATGATAGGTTCCCAGCCCTGTTTTCAACGGCGTTCGCGTGTTTTAAGTATCTTGAGAATTGCCTCGAGAATGCTCACGAATTTTTCAAATTTACGATAGGTGACCTTACATTTCTCGGAAAAGTTGGAATTAGCCATTTTGGGAAAAAAATTACCCAAAATTGCCATCGAAAACAGACGGAAAACATTGAAGAAAACGAGAAGTATCTGAAACGAGACTCGTATAGGTCAATCCAGCTCATATGGACTCACTACGTAATTGTCACTAAAAAAATAAAATAACGCTTTCAGTCCTGTTGTTAACTATAACCACGTTGTCTGGGGATACCGATACCCAGCTATGTTACACCCTGTATCTAAACAAAAGCTTACACCCTGTATGTAAACAAAAGCTGAGTGAGCTCCGTAACGGCTGTCAGTAACGGGTCAGTAAGGACCGTAACAGCTTACGAACGCGATAATCGGCCCATGAAAAGACCAATTTCAAGCTTCGGAGGGTCGCAAACTGGGGTACCCTCTGGATCGGGAGAAAAACACTTAGTCCTCAAGTAACATTGATCATCACAATTAACCTTGGTTCCCCTCGACTAAAAAATCCTCCGATAACGAAATAAGTACGTTAACTGCAGTCCAAAGGGCTACCTGTCCACCAAAATGGTACCCTCTGATGTCTAACTTGAGCCCATTATCACAAAAACCGAGGGTTGAGTACCCTCCGGTTAGAAAATTAATTAAAGCCCCCAAATACCAGACTGGAGGATGAAGTACCCTCTGGCTAAAATTTAATTGCCCTTAAGCTTCTGAGTTCCAAAACTGAATGTTGAGTAATTTATTCGGTTGGTCTTCTACTCATTGTTTTAGACATTAGCGAAGCTGAGATTCACAAAACTTGAGATGTAAAACAACAAAGCCGCTAAGTCGGAACAAAATCAAAAACGTTCAAAAAAACAAGACGTATAAAAGAATAAGGCTAGTTTTGTATACTACAACAATCATAGCACAGTAAGCTAGCATATGAGGCAAAATGGGAAAAAAGTCACTGATGGGAAGAAATTCTATTAAAAAACTCGAAACGAAAACAACCTACAAAAATCTGATACATTTTTCTCAAATGATTTTCAATGTGAGAAACTACATCAAGAAACACAATCACCGACGTTGAAAAAGCATTCAAAATCATTCAATTAGCAAGTTAGCCAAGATTACTTGTGTATATGCCACTTGAGCCTAAAACAAAATGCTGTCACAGAAAATGTTCTGATGTCCATTCATACTAAAACACATACAAGTATAACAACGTAATTACCCTTCAAACAACGCAAAACGAGGTAAATAAGTCGAAAAGTCAAGCAGATTAAATTTGAAAAAAAAAACAAGCAAATAACTCGATAAAACAATTCGATTACAATGAAAAAACAGCAAAAAGTTACAAACTTAAGACTGACTATCAAACAGTGAAATCAGCCCAACCAAAAATTCTTCGAAGCATTAATCCATACTTTGCAGTTTTCTCACAGTAACTGAAAATGAAAACTTGGAAATCAGAAGATCCGAATTGTGGGAAAGACGAGAAAATTCATATTTGAGTCCCAATGCTATTCACAATTAATTGAATATAATAAAACAAGGATAGTCGGTTAGTAGGCAAGTAGCACAGAATGTTCCGACAATAGTCTTTAGAAAACTACGGTTTAGAAAGTTTTTTTTTGCAAATTAGTGTAGTTTTTGGTGTGATAAAAGGCTCTGACGTAAAAATAAAATTTAGGCATATTTGACAGTCATAGTAATATAGGCAAACTGGACACAAATGTTTGCAGAAAAATGACTACAAAAACTTCAAAAAAAAATTCTATATTTTTTGCAGTAAATTTTTGAATTTCTTAGTTACCAAAATACAGCTAAACACCTCCAAAAACTAGTTTTACTTGCTTAAAATTAAACTTAAAATCTTTATTAGGCATAATTTAGATGTTGTAGGCATAACTCAGCTGTTCGCTTGCTTTATTCGCTCGAATTAGGACGAAAAATCAAACTTTTCAAACTGGTTTTTCTGCGTGGAAAATAAACAGAACAAAAAAACTAAAACACACCCGAATACAAAGTACCTCCCCATTTTCAATGGTTGGAACAAAAACATCGAAAGAGTAGAGAACAGCAACATCGATAGATGTCTCGTTCCTGATAGAAATCTAGGGCAGCGGTTCCCATTTGCGCTCTAAAAATCAATTCCGCCTAGTAAACTACTGGACTTCAAGACTGAAGAAAATTCCCAGTGAAGAGACCCGACGCTTCAAAAAACTTTTTAAAACTTACAAATATCTTAAGATAAAGATATAATGATTCTAGATTGATTAAATTGCTGGCATTAATTCCCGGGTTGTTGTTGTCTTTAGCTCCTGAATTTATTTACCTGAGACTATTTTACCTGATTATATTAAGATATGGTGAGTTTTGGGTTGATCCATCTGAAATGGATCAAACAATATCTAATGAATTGTAACAATGATAGGTTCCCAGCCCTGTTTTCAACGGCGTTCGCGTGTTTTAAGTATCTTGAGAATTGCCTCGAGAATGCTCACGAATTTTTCAAATTTACGATAGGTGACCTTACATTTCTCGGAAAAGTTGGAATTAGCCATTTTGGGAAAAAAAATTACCCAAAATTGCCATCGAAAACAGACGGAAAACATTGAAGAAAACGAGAAGTATCTGAAACGAGACTCGTATAGGTCAATCCAGCTCATATGGACTCACTACGTAATTGTCACTAAAAAAATAAAATAACGCTTTCAGTCCTGTTGTTAACTATAACCACGTTGTCTGGGGATACCGATACCCAGCTATGTTACACCCTGTATCTAAACAAAAGCTTACACCCTGTATGTAAACAAAAGCTGAGTGAGCTCCGTAACGGCTGTCAGTAACGGGTCAGTAAGGACCGTAACAGCTTACGAACGCGATAATCGGCCCATGAAAAGACCAATTTCAAGCTTCGGAGGGTCGCAAACTGGGGTACCCTCTGGATCGGGAGAAAAACACTTAGTCCTCAAGTAACATTGATCATCACAATTAACCTTGGTTCCCCTTGACTAAAAAATCCTCCGATAACGAAATAAGTACGTTAACTGCAGTCCAAAGGGCTACCTGTCCACCAAAATGGTACCCTCTGATGTCTAACTTGAGCCCATTATCACAAAAACCGAGGGTTGAGTACCCTCCGGTTAGAAAATTAATTAAAGCCCCCAAATACCAGACTGGAGGATGAAGTACCCTCTGGCTAAAATTTAATTCCCCTTAAGCTTCTGAGTTCCAAAACTGAATGTTGAGTAATTTATTCGGTTGGTCTTCTACTCATTGTTTTAGACATTAGCGAAGCTGAGATTCACAAAACTTGAGATGTAAAACAACAAAGCCGCTAAGTCGGAACAAAATCAAAAACGTTCAAAAAAACAAGACGTATAAAAGAATAAGGCTAGTTTTGTATACTACAACGTGGAATAAGAATAAGACTACAACGTGGAATTAGCAACGGAAAAAGCTAACCAAGCGGTAACAAAGCAGAAAACACCTTCTTAGAAACCCTTTAACCCAAAACAAAATCAAGACTTAAGACTTATAAAAAGTTAATAAGTCGCCCTCACCCTGAAAGCACATACAAAAAACTTTAAAGAATATGAGGCCACAAAGCCAATATAGTACCAAGACCGAAATCTATTGAGTCGAAAACAAAATTGAAAATAAAGCCGAAAAAAATTCAAAATAATTAAGACTAAAAAATGTTTTTAAATTAAGTCGCCCTGACCCTCAAAACACGCACATAAAAAGTTTTTTCGCTCGTCGAAAGACGCAATATGAGGCCACTAAGCCGATTTAATGTAAGTCGAAACCTATCAAGCCGAAAGAAGGGAAAAAAACAAAACATTGTTGTCATAAAAATCTATAATTTTTATCAAGATTTTGAGCATTTTGTGCGATCTAGAGAGGATCAGAAAAATTACGTTTCAATTGAAACGTCTAGAAAATAGAATATTAGGCCGATAAAACATAAGCTGTAATCGTTTGGGCAGAATAAACACTTAAATTCTTCTAGTTTCACACAGCTGAACGGTTGAGCTTTAACTTAATACACACAGACGAAGCTTTACTTTACAAACATAACCAAATAAAGGAAAATTACAAAAATAGGTGAATAAATCTTGAAAAGCAACTGTAACATTGCCCATAACGGGACTCGGGCCACGGAATTCTAACAAAAAGTTAAACTTCCTAACAACTACATCACCAACTAATGATATAGAATAAACAGTTGTTTCCAGAAAAAACTGATAAAATACAGTTAAAAATCCAACGCTCACATGCTATGCAGTTGAAGAAAAGGTGAAAATGTAATTGTACTCGAGCGTTTGCCTGTGTAAGCAAAGCTAATTATATAATCTGGCCTTTGCTCGTATACCGAACAAATTTTTAGCAAAATGCAGGAACCCTCCTTCGCAATTTTCCGTGACCTTTTTTTCCAATTTTGCGGTGATTGGATTTGAAAAAATTTTGCAACTCAATTTTGTGATCAAGCGGAAAAGATTCTCCGACCAATTTTTTTAACTTTGTTAAATTGATAGTTTTGATCTTCTGATCATCAACAAAGCAGCAAAGCGTATTTTTGCAACACTTGCATACAACACAACATAGCATTATAAGCTAGCGAGTTAGACGAAAATGGAAACAAAGCTACTGAGTAAAAAAAAAGTTAAAAATTCGAAAAAAAAATCCACAAAAATCTCACACATTTGTCTAAACTGACTTTCAATTTGAGAAAACACGTCAAGAAACACTATCAATGACGTCAAATAAGCATTCTAAATCATTCACCTGGTAACTTCGCCTAGAAATGCCACTCAAACAAAATGCTGTCACAAAAAAAATTGGAAGTCCCATTTATACTGAAACACATAAATATAAAACAACATATTTTCCCTTCAAACGACGCAAAATGGGTCCATAAGTCGAGCACATAAAACTTTGACCAAACAGGCAAATAATTCGGTTAAAAAATTCAATTTACAAAAAGCTAACAGATAAACAGTTGGCTGACTATCACACACAGGCTGACTATCAAAAAGGAAAACAAGCCAAACCACTATATTCCTTGACGCAATAATCCCTACTAAGGAAAAATAACCACCATAAAAAACGGTAATCCGTCAATTCATGCTTTGTTAAAAACAATACAGCCGAATTGTGGGAAAGACGAGACTATTCAATTTTGAGTCCAAATGCGATTCGCCATTGACCTATATTAAATTAAAAGCATCGATAGAGTAGAGCTGTCTTGATCCTGATAGAAATCTAGAGGAGCAGTTCCAGATTGCACCGCGTGAGCTACTGGTCATCCAGACCGAAGCAGTTTCCCAATTACAAGACCCGACGGTTCAAAAACTTCTTCAAACATACAAATTTCATTGACCTACTTAGATATAATGATTATAGATTGATTACCTAGCTGGAATTAGCTCGAGCTGTTGTTATGATACACTATTTTGATTGCAAAATGAAAAGGCAACACACAAGAGATGGTAAAATTACACAGACAGATGGACTATCAAAAAATAGAAATCCGAAGCAATTTGAGTGTGACACAGTAAACAAGTCGATACACCATTAGCAAAATCCATTTCTTTAAATATACCAAGAAAGGTAACAAAAACAGAATTGGTAAACAACCAAATCACAGAACGACCATCGGGTAAATTTAAGGTGCTCAAATCAGAACAAAAAAGCTTTGACATATCAATCCATGCTTTGGGAAGGATACCGCTATAAGAAACAGACAAACGATAATCCCAGAAACCATGTTTTGACGGAACATATTTCAATTTCCTCACATATCGAACAAAAACAAAGTCCGACTGAGTCTTAGTACAAACACCTTATATGATTTATTAAAAAAAAAACAATATATATTTAGCAAGGTTTTCCGCCTCAGTTTGAGTTTAAAGTTTACTAGTCAAGTTTCTTCAATTATTTCTTGTGCAGCCGCAGAAACTTTTCCAGTATGCGCACTATCTCTAAGCATTTTTTAATATTAAATTGTTTACGAGACAACGTCTACTTCCCGATTACATATAACGTAAACTTGCTCTCGCAAAAGAAAAGAACCCGTAACGAGTTTAACTTTAATCACTCCAACTCTAATCTTTTCCTTTTATCATTATCTCTTATATATCTATAAAAATCCTTAGGATTTGACTGGAATATTTAATGAATGGACCTCCGTTACTATGATACTTTTGACCTTGAGATTATTTTAAAAAGTAAGAAAAGGAAAAGAAAAACGTATACGTACTTTTTCCACAATCGACAAATCGCCCGACAATCGTATTTCTCTGGCTATTTGACCAGCTTTCTTGGCTAAATGGACGGAGCTTGCCAGAATACGTGCAAATATGCAGCTGGTCATTCTGTCCAAAAATATCTGAATTTAAACCTGGTCTCAAAACAGAGGTCAAATTTTAAAAACATGTTTGGTGAAAAAGTACGCTGTCACGGTTCCGTCGGGGTGGTCAATATATCCTGTTGACCTCTCAATCCTCCCATTGGTTATCCAAGGTTACTTTTACTCTAAAAATTACTGACAACTCCCTACAATGGGCAATCTCTAACTGTCAAAAAATTTGATTAGAACGATCGGATTGTTACAAAACGTGAAAATGTTTATTCAAATGTGTAACATTCGCCCGGAAGTACATATCGACGGAAAATAAAGCTAGGTTATGAAACAACTGGCTAGCTTCTAAACACAGCTTCATATGCTTTTAACCGTCTCTACAAAAGCCAGTTCTATGTGTGGTCCTTAAACATCGGACCGACAAAGTCATTACTGTTTTTGGGCTATCGGCCAGAACGCGCAGATTAAATTAGTTACATGCAAAATAGTGAGCTCATGGCTGGGTATCAGTATCCCCAGACCACGAGGTCACACCTGAAAACAGTTAGTTTAGTTTCTTCCTGAAAACATTTTTAGTTTCTTCCCGAGACCCTTCCGGACTCTGGAATCCGGACGAAGAGCGGTCTTGTTGTGCCAGTCGGTCATATCTGGAAGTTTGACCTTGAGGGACACGAAAATACGTGATTTTGGAGTGAAGTTTTATTTTTCAAAATTTCGAATGGAGCCTGTCATGCTCAGTTTTCTCGCAACAACTGAAAACACAAAGTGACAAATCAGAACGACCGAATTTACAATTGCGGGAAAATACTTAAGAAAACAGCAGGAAATTGCAATTCGCAATTTCCAGATACAAAATAAGACACGAGTAGAGCCGTCTTATCCTGAAATAGGAGGAGAGATAATCACGAGAAAAGAGTGCAATTATTCAAACTGAACCAGAGTGAACCTTCAACGGAAAGATAGACAGCTTGAGTGTCCCAATGGTTCAGACTAAAACTTCAATTCTAGAGTCTAAACTTATTTCTGTTATTTAAAACTGATCAGTATTGAACTTATCAAGTTGTCTTATTTATTTCTCGAGTTGCTCATTAATTTAATTACTCCTTATACTCGAGTGCGTCAACATGTGAGTTCCTAATGTATTTTTCTCGAGTGTGTTTTATGATTGTTATGTTGAGATAAGGCGAGTTTTAGGTTGATCCATCTGAAATGGACCAAAGTGCCACTGTCCAATAAAAAGTAACTTAACGGATTGTTCCGACCCTGTTTTTAACGGCGTTCGTGTATTTTGGGTATCTCGAGACCTAAGTATGGGGACGTTCTTATTTTCTAGAGTGGGGGGATATTTTGGTAGTAGCCTTAAAGCTGTAACGGATTCTAGTCTCAAGTCGCAAGCGAACTGAATTGGCTCCGACTGTGACATTCGACCAGAATGGCCAAAATGCAATCTCTGCAGAATTCGGAATTTTAGCAGTAAGCCTTCCGGATTGGTGGTTTTTAAGAACTAAGGGCTTTATTGGAACGTTTAGCCAAACGGTGAGGGCTGGAATATTCTAGTATTTTAAAATTTCAAAAATTCGAATGATGACGTCACATTTCTGAGAAATGCTGAAACGGCCATTTTAACAAGAAACGAGAGAAGAAACACAACAACATGAGTTTCGCTGACGATAGCAACGACAATCGTGATAAGAAAAACAGCAGCAGAATGCAGACAACGTTCCGAGTTGCAGCTATTGTGCTGCTACAATAGTTGCAAGGCCGTTGCGAACAACGGTGAAGGGTAAGAAATCAGCCTTCCGGATTGGGAAGAAATCGAGATCAACGGGCTTGATTCACCGGATTCAAGAATCCGGAAGGGTCTCGGGACGGAAAACTTTTATTGACTCGTGTGAACTTTTAGCATCCTGTCATGTCCTGACTTGAATTTAATTGATATTTGGATTAGTTTTGACAAGGATGAGGTGCTAGGAGTTGGGGGAAAGGGTTGATCCGTCTTCGATGGAGATGATGATTTTTATCTACTGAACAAAAACAATAGTAATATAATAAGTAGTAGCCCTGTTTTTAGGAGTGACCTCGTGGTCTGGGGATACTGAGACCCAGCCATGAGTTCACTATTTGCATGTAATTAAGTTAATTTGAGCGTTCTGGTCGAAGCCGGAGAATAGTAACGTTTTTGTCGACCCGATGTTAGAAAGACCACCGAAAAGTACTGGCTTGGTAGAGACGGTGAAAAGCATGCAAAGCTCTGTTTAGACGTTGGCCAGTCGTCTTAAGACTTAGTTTTGTTATCCGTCGATATGTATCTTCCGGGCGAATGTTACATACATGTTTTTATGGCGCTCCTGGGTGTTATTCTTTTATAACATCATGACCGGCGGAACCGTTAACGAGCACTCCGCGCCGAGCGGATGCTCACATTAACGCCCTTAATAGGCCTAAACCGCCGGGGCGGAAGGGTAGTTCGGAACGCGGAGGCCTTCCGGATTGCCGTGAATAGTTTTTTAACCTAGTTAAGACCGAAAATTCACGAACCAGGAAGGGTGGGGGGATCGGCCGTCCCCTCGTCCCCTGAGTGGTTTGTGACCAAAAACACTTAAAGATATAAGTAAAACCAAACAAAAAGTAGTATAGTACCCAAGAAAAACAAAAAACATAAAAAATAACCGAAAAAACCAAAAACAGTAAAAAAGTAAAAAATCAGTAGAAATCATCCCCCCAGACAAGATGTGATCCAACCCCCCCGTTTGTTGTTGATAGATATATTGTTGTTACAGGCATTTATATCAGTCAGGATCGTTACGATCAGTTTTGTAGCCCGTTTGTGAGGCTTGTACTGTAGGGTTATTTGAGCAATTAAGCACGTTAATGATAAATTGCGCTCAATCCGGAAGGGTCAGCTGATTTGCGCTCAATTCGGAAGGGTCTTGGGTGAAGACCGATCCGGCAAGCAGTACAAGGAGCAACAAGAAGGGGCTCAACGACAACAACAATCGACTGTTGGGTATCGTTAACAAGTTTTGTAGCCCTTTTTGGTACAAAAAGTAAAATAGTAACCTGTGGGGGGCTCGACAGTGCTGCACTGTAGTGACCCTTCACCGAACTGCGAATATCCGAGTTAAGCACCTTAATTCGGATAATAAACAAACCCGGAGGGGTATATTATTACTAATATTATTACTTATATAGCCTATATTAATAGTCTTATATCGTTTTTCAGTGAAAAACAACGAAAACAGACCGGTTTTTAGGGTCAAAATAGCGATATTTTGATCCCCCCACAAGTCGCGATTTTTGAGATATCGATAATTTTTGAAACGAAAAAAAACGCTAAGTTAGTGTGTTACATCGTAACTGCACTACTGTAATAAGTAGAACCGGTTAACTTTAGTTCGGAAGTGGTTGGAACTAGTTTGGTACCAAGAACCAAATTTTCCCATTTTTTGATAGTAAGAAACACTATAAAATCAGAAAATTTTTTGAAATCTTTGAGTTAGGACAGTAAAAATAGTTGTTCGGACAACTTCCACTAGTGAATCTACGAGTTTTAAAACCCGCTACCCGAAAGCCTTCCGGGTTGCAGAGAAATCGAACATAACGTGTTTGATTTGGTGGATTCATCAATCCGGAGGGGTCCAGGTAGCATAGTTTTTCGCAAAATTTTTCTACAAAAGCGTTTTAGATCGGGTCTTTTGCATTGAACTAGAAGAGTATAGGCCTTCTGAGCTCAGATCAATAATTTTTAGGTCGAAAGAACCAGATTTGCGGAAAAAGTTAGGCGGAACCTATAAGAGAGAAAATTTTTGAGTTTGGAAGAAAGACGTTTTAGTTAATAACTTTGGAACTACTGAGCATATTGAGTTGATCTTGGTACCAATAGATCAGAAATTAGCTGAGCTTACTGATAGGGTCAGAAATTTTTTTGGAAAAGTAAGCGAGAAAATTTTTTGAGATTGTTTTTAGCAAAATTACACAAATCCGGAGGGGTACACCCTTCACGTTTTATAAATTTTTCTGAAAAACCCTTATACCCCTACCAAAAGTTGATAGCGATTGAACTAAGTAACTTAGGACAGTTCTAGACAAAAAAAGGGGGCTGAAGGCACAAGACAACCATAATAGAGTCGAAATTAGGCAAGTGATAAGACCCTTAACCGTTAGTGTGAATTGTCAAATAAGTGCCTTAACTTCAATCCGGAGGGGTCTAGGAAAGTACCCTTCCCAGTTATTTCAAACAGCATAAAAGCAACGCAGAACGTATCCGGAGGGGTATAAGCTGAAATTAAGAAAACTACGAAAAGCTACTTTGACAGAGCTAAGGGCTCCGAATCCGGAGGGGTTTACTTTCCACAAAACCGGAGGGGTCCGAATCCGGAGGGGTCTTATAGTTGCTAATTCAGAGGGGTCCAAATCCGGAGGGGTCTTATAGTAACCAACTCAGAGGGGTCCAAATCCGGAGGGGTCTAGATTCTATCAATCCGGAAGGGTCCTATTTGTGCCAATCCGGAGGGGTATTGTTTTATTAAGGACTTAGGTAGACGAAAGAACGACTAAAAAGTGAGAGGTATTAGGTTATTAGCACACAGGCTAGGTATCAGTGACTGCACTGGTAACTTGCCTTTCAATAAGAACCAGAGTAATACAAAACAGGTCCGAACTCGGATATTCGCGCGACACTAAGTCTAAATTAAAAAGAGCGTGATTCATTGGTGTGGATTGAAACATAATACGTTTTTGGGAAAAGTGACTGCCCTGAGGATTTTAGTAGGTCTAGCTCGGGCAGTCCGAAGGCAGATAGGTAAAACAGTACTCGGTGGGTGCAATAGACGCCCACTTGAGAAAATTACTGCCTTCAAAGTTTTGTCTGTTTGGTGCAGCACCGAGCAGGGAAAACTTTTTCTTTAAAAGACAGGTTCGACTATTGTACTGCGACCGACTAAGAGTACAAGACACATACGTTTTTTTTATATAATACATTCATATTGTGTCAAAATAAATTATTTGTTTTTGATTTTAAATCAACATAAACTGTGCTTGATTGGGTAGTGAGTACACTATCTTTTAAATTGACTGATAACATCATATTGTGCTAATTTCAAAATCTTTGGACCGATAATCGGTTAGTGTGAATAAATTTTATACAAACTGTACTCTGACAACATACAGGGATTCGTGGTCACTATTTAATAGAATCTGGTGAAATTTATTGTGTTGTGTCATTATTATTGTTAATAAAACTATAAGGAATTGAGTTAAGTATAGGCATTAATCGAGTTAAGTATAGGCATTAAAAAGTGACAAATAGAGAATGAGTCTAGACAAGTCAAGGATACCAAAACGAGGTAATAGCTCTAGGAAATTCATACCTGAAAAGCAAAGGAAAACGATGACCGATCCTTTTGTGGATTGGATCAAGCGATCCCGGTCCGATAAAGAGGAGACGGTTTCAGGCAGAATGGTTGAAACGAGAAGTCAGAAGACCTCAGAAGAGCGAAGAGAACTGTTAGAAGTGGAGGTCAATACGGACCATACCATGAACGACAACCAGGGAATAAATGGACTGGAAGGGAGAGGCAGAAGGCTGGCGAGTGAATCTACTCCGGTAGAACAAGGCCACGATTTTGCCACTTCCACCGGGACATTGGATCGGGAAGAGATGTCGGAACTGTCCGACATCTCAACTGAAGTAGCGGCAACTAGAAGATCTCCGACAGACAACACTATGATGGCAAGCGGAACTGGGAAGCAAACAACGTCGTCATCGTTCTCAGAAAGAATGAAGAACACCTTAGGAAACTTCTTTCCATTCAGCATGGGAGGAGGAGCAGGAAACGATGGTGAGTCCCAGGAGGATGAGGAAGATGAAGAAGAGCAAGGGGACTTTGGATCTCAAGTCAGCCTCAATAGTTCGATCCAGGAGAGTGAGGCACACGTCGGTAGAGAGACTGGAACCATGGACAAATTTGGTGTAGTGACAACGATAAGCAAGGAGGCAAACACACCTGGCCAGTCAAAGGACTTCGCGATTAGGACAAGTTCGGAGCCACAACCTGAAGAGAGTAGAACCAGAGGGCTAGGCAATGCGTTAATGGATCCAGAAATAAATAATGAAAAGACGTTGAAGCAGAGAGTCAAGGCCCGGATCTCGACAAGCACGAAGTTACCTGGGACCGACAGGGTTACACCGCCACTAGTGACGCCACTCGTGGATAACGGGGCAGCACTAGAGAAAGCCTTAAACAACATAGTGGGCAGTTTAGGAGAACAAAATGAACAGATGTCGATAAGGATGAGTGAACTAGAAAGAGCAGTTCACATTGAAAGAGAAAGTCTGCGGGAAGAAATAAACCGCAACAGACAAGAAGTTGGCAGAAGCGAAAAACGCTTGAAAGAAAGAACGGACGAACATATGACGAGGAACTTGTCGCGAATGACAAGAGAGGCGGAACAGAGGGAGTTACGCTTAAGAGCCGACATGGAGAAGTTAAGAATTCAGCAAGAGCAGTCTCTTGGGTCTCTTGACACAAAGATAGACGCGATGATGGAGAGGCGAACGCAGGCTATCATGGATAGGTTGGACGGGCTACTAAGCAGCAAGAGTGGACCAAAAGAAGGAGAGCCGAACTCGGGAGGTCCCAGCAGGGAAGCGAGGGTGAACTTCAATGAACATCAAAGGAGGAAGACATATGGATCCACTAGAGGCAGGGGCAGTTCATCAGGCTATGCCACAAGGGGTAATACAGCATGGGGCCCGAACAGTAGAGCAAATTCAACAGGGAACAGACAGACCTCTGACGAACGACCAACGCAAGGCACACATGCGACTGGGAGAAGTGATTCCGGCAACAGGGGGCATGCAAGCCCGAAGAGGAGTCATGCAGGTCAAGCAGGAAACGCTCATGGTGATTCGGATTGCAGGGATGCACCGCACACAGAGCCTTCGACAAGGTGTGAGGACACTCAAGCAGGAAACCCAAGGGATGCTACGGCAATGGCCACAGCATTTGAACCCCTGAACAGGTCTTTGGAGACATTCCTGACGAGGTTATCTAGAACCAATGAACGCAGTGAGAAGTCCAGAAGAGTCTTTAAGAAGCCAAGATGCTACAAAGACGAATCTGATGGCTGTATTGATACCTGGATAGAGGTAATGAAGCTGCATTTCGAGGAAGAGGACTTGTCGGAGAGACAGGAATGCAGCGCGCTCACCAGCAACTTAGAAGGGACAGCCCTGAACTGTGTCATGGCCAAGAAACAGTATCAACGTGACACTGCTGAGAAAATCTTCGAAATCTTGTTAAACCGTTTCGGATCAGGGGTGCAGGGGCACCAGGCGATGATGCGCTTCGAGAAACGGAGGCAACGAGAAGATGAAACAATAGACAAGTTTCTCGATGATTTGGAAATGCTGAGAAGACGCAGCCAACCGGATGAGTCAAACCGAAGAATGAACCTGGCCGTAGCCTCAAAATTCATCGATGGTGTGAAAAATGATGAACTTCGTACGATGCTAGCAACGCATTACACACCACTATCAACTCATGCGCCAACACCGGAGGAGTTGAGGCTCAAATCAAAAGAGTACCTTTTGTTGAAACCTCCTTCGAGATCTGGATATTACAAGAACAATTATGGAAATTTTAACAACGGACCAGCAAACCAAGGGAGCAATTGGTACAAACCGAGGGATGATATGGACAAGAGACGTTCTTGTGCTAATTGCAGTTCAACAGACCATCATGTGTCAGCATGCCCAGCTTACAAACAAGGCATGAAAGCAATAGGCTTTAGCCTCGAGGACGAAGATGCGTCAGAGTTGGATCATGAGGATTTCATGAGAGGAGTAATTGCGAAATTCGGCCCGAGGTGTTTCTTTTGTAACTTGGAAGGTCATTTTAAATCAGATTGTCCGCAATTCTGGGATGCAGTGGCAGACATCAAGCATCCAAGACATGAAGAAGCTTTGTCAGGAGTGAAAGCCAGCAAGGCTCGACTTTTGAGTGAAGCGGAGGCACGCAGAAAGGATAAACCTCAAGAGCTGGTAGCAAAGAAGATGCCAGCGGTAACAGAAGAAGCACGTGAACCGGAACCAGCAACTGCGGCCGATGACTTCAAAATCGATTATAGGGCAGCTGCGAGGGATGCTATAAATAGAGTACAACAGGAACTAGTGACAAAAGAGATTGAACAAAAGGTGAAACTCGAGCTGGAGAATGAAAAATTACAGGAGCAATTGAACGCCTTCGAAGCAACGGAAGTTGAAGAGGCAAAAGCACCAAGCAGCTTGAGTATGAAACTTAATGTTATCTCTGGTCAGAGGTTCGGTATGGCACCGCAAGGAAGTAAAATACAGTCGATAATCTCGGTGGCAGGGCATCAGGTAATCAGAAATCTGAGTGAGCCGTCTGAGTTCACTTTGATGCATTTGGACACATATGCAGACTATCTGAGGCAGATGGAGCCACGCACCGAGTCGAGGGCTGTGAGGGCACTACTAACGACGGGTGGCCCTCGCACGAAGAAACTTCATGGACGCTACCTAGAAGTCTATGGGCCGTATCAAGTGATGCTGAACGTGGATGGGATCAGTATCTACACCAGGACTTATGTAACAACGGATGATGACCAAATAGGGCAGATCTATTTGGGAGAAGAGGAACTCAAGGTCCGCAGGATAGGCCATGACGCCATGATGGAACAAGACGCAGTACACATTGGATATGAAGCAGATGTGACAGCACATCTGCTCGACACCAACGGAACAAAAATCGGAGTCACAGGGCTTCTGGACACAGGAGCGGTAGTGAGTGTGATGCCGATAAAAACTTGGGAAAGAATGGGCTTCACGCGGGAAGATCTAATTCCAACGAATCTCCGACTGGCCGCAGCCAATCGAGGGGCTATCTACGTAGCCGGAAGAACACCAATAACGGTCCTCCACATGGGAGGACGGGATCTTTGGATGAGCTTCCTGGTGGTAGAGAATCTGGACGATGCCGACCAATTCATCTTGGGCAGAGATTTTGTCAGGAATTTTGACGTGATGATTGACTTGAACAACGGTCTGATACGGATTAGAAACCCGGACCAAAAGTATGTTAAGAGACCAATTAATAGGATAATAACAGACGAAAGCAAGGTACCAATTTTTTTGGATAGAAAAGTAAAATTACAACCAGGACAAGCTGTATTAGCAATTTTTAGAATGAGAAATTTAAATTCGTTGAGTGATTGTAAACAGGTTTGCTTGGTACCGAATCCAAATAGTCAGAGTTCGGTGATTTTAGGCCGGAGCTTCTCGGTAACGCGAAAGGGACTGTGTGTCAGTGTGTTGTTGAACACACTGGACACCACGGTTTCAATCCAGCGTGGAAAGAAGCTTGGCTACGCTTTGCCGATGAGGACCGACTATGAGGAGACACAAAACTTGAAGAAATATAGTGTGAAAGACTGTCCTTATCATGCAAATAAAGATAAAATTTTAAAGAGAATCAATGAATTAAAATCTATTCATAAATTGTTTTCAATGAAATCCGAAACGGACGACGGCTTATCAAGCTGCTCGAGTTTTCCGGAACGCCCCTCGTCATGTGAACTAGATTCTGACAAACCGGTTTTGCCAGAAATAGAACATCTAAAAGGGAAAATAGGTGATGGAGATTTTGAAAAATTGCGGGACCTCCTAAATCGGAACGCTGATGTATTTTCAAAACATAAGGCGGACATCGGTTGCTGTAATTTCGTCGAACACGAGATCGAACTAGAAGAGGGCGCCGTTCCTCATAGGGAAGGCGAAAGGCGAATGACGCCACATAAATCGGAAGCGTGCCGAGCGGAAATAGAAATGTTGCTTGAATACGACATGATAGAGCCCTCGAAATCGCCATGGGCTTGCGGAGTAGTAATGGCGAAAAAGAAAGGGGGACAGCTTAGATTTTGTTGCGACTTTCGTTACTTGAACGCGGTAACGATAAAAGACGCGTACCCGATACCGCGAATAGACGAGAGCCTATCTAAACTTGGTGATGCCAAGTTCTTCACCACATTGGACTTAGGTTCTGCCTTCTGGCAGGTTCCTTTGCGGAAAAAGGATAGGGAAAAAACCGGTTTCGCGTGCGAATTGGGGTTGTACCAGTGGAAGAGGATGCCCTTCGGCTTGTGCAATGCAACAGCAACCTTTCTAAGGCTGATTGCTCAGGCTTTGACAGGAGTGACCAAAAAGTACGGGAATCTCTTGATGTGCTACGTGGATGACGTAGTCATAGCGACACCGACCCTGGAAGATCACATTGACCGGCTCGATGAGGTCTTCCGATGTATGAAAAGAGCAGGCTTGAAATGCAAACCATCGAAATGTGAAATCCTTAGGGATTCGATCAAGTACCTGGGAAGAATGGTGGACAGGCATGGTGTGAGGCCAGATCCGGAAGCAGTAGAGGCTGTGCTGACATGGAAGGCTCCGAGGACGGACACACAGCTAATGAGCTTCCTGGGGTTTGCCAATTATTACCGTGAATTCATTAAAGGATATGCGGATAAGGTGTACCCGATGCAGAAGCTGATGCGCAACAAAGGGAAAAAGTTCGAATGGAACGATGAGGCACAGGTTGCTTTCGAGAACATAAAGCGGGAACTGTGCGAAGCGCCAGTGCTGGGCATGCCTACAGAAAAGGGCATGTATGTTCTCGACACAGACGCATCGGTGGTGGCCATCTCAGGAATCTTGCATCAAGAGCAAGAATGGAACGGAAGAACGGTTCTCCGTCCCATTGCATACGGCAGCAAGGTCTTGAGTGACACAGAGATGAAATATGGCGCACCGAAAGCAGAAGTGTTTGCAGTAGTCACCTTCGTGGAAAGTACCGTGCATACTTGGGGAGCGCTCCCTTCAAGTTACGCGTGGACAACAGAGCGTTATCCTGGTTGAAGACCTACTCGATGGATCAGAGTTATATTGGTAGATGGATAGTAAGACTGGATGGCTACCATATGATAATCGAACATAGGATGCGTGATAAACACCAGAATGCTGACAGCCTCAGCAAGAAAACTGAGTTCTATGAAAGATTGGAGCAGAAGCAGGCCAATCAGGCGGAAATAAAGGAGGGATTCTCGTTTTTGGACAAAGAAACTTATGAAACGCTTCCCTTAACGAGATGGTTGGATAAATCAGGACATCCAATTCCAGGGCACCCTGAGTTACCTGTAGAGAAAGCAGCCGAGATAAAGATCCTGTCCAAGGAGGATCCGGTCCCCTTGGATTTGTTGCTGCGCTCGAACCTGGTCCAGCAAGAACTCTCTCGCATGAATATAAACAGCCTCTCATTATGGGATAAAACGGTGCAAGTTACACCACAAGTAATGCGGATGCTGGGTGGATTGTTAGAAAGAGAAGTGACCAGAGATGACCCCGAGTGGACAGCAGCAGTGGCATCGCTAACAGTCAGTGAGAAGGTGAAGATCATGCCGTCCAGACGACAGCACGAAGAGAACGAAAGGGATTGTAGGACAATAGTTCAGCAACTAGTATCCTCAATACCCCAGGAGATTTTAACAAGTACTTCTTACGGACAGAAAGAACAGGGGAGCAGCAAGCGAAAGAAAACCGTCACCTTTGTGGAACGGGATAAAGAGGGTGAAGTTGTAGAACAAAATCTGCCGCAAGACTATTTGTCCGGGGAGAAGGATGAGGAGAAGAACCAGCAATCACAAGATCAACACCCGGGACAAGGAAATTTGTCCGGGGAGTCTGAGATAAACGAGGAAATTCCTGATGAGAGACTGGACCCAGAGAACAAGGTTTTGTCCGGGGAGTTCAGGTGGATGCGAAGAAAGCACAGACATGATCTGGAGGAGCGTGCAGTCTCCAGCACAACCTCTTCGACGGATGATGCTTCCCGAAACTCAGGAATGGACACCTATTCAGACAGGAACTCGAGTTTGGGATCCGAACTGTCAGAACTGGCGATACACACGCTACTAGTGGAAACTCGGGCGAGAGACCTGGACAGAGAGGTGTACCAGGATCCTGACAGTGATCGCTACCTAATACCAAGCGAAAGAGTCTTTGACAACGCAGCGGATGACTTAGAAACGATAGCGGTATCGAAACGTTCGATAAGCCTGTTGCCGCAGAAAGAGTTAGTCAGGACTGATCTTCAGCCGTTTCAGCAAGAAACACAACCGTTGGCGAAGATTTGGTGCGTTAAGATGGAAGAAGACACACATCAGCCCAACGAGCTGAATAGTCAGATGAGAGTCATGAAGACGTACTTGAAGGCGAGATACAGACTCTCGGACCTTCTAAGGGCGCAGAGAAATGATCGCATGACAAGCAACCTAAAAAGGTGGATAGAAAACGGTGCACCTGACAAAGGTGACCTAGAAGAAGATAGCTATAGGATCCTGAGACAATACTTCATGCAGAAGGAGGGGAGATTATATCTGAACAAGGACGGGATCGTGGCTTGCAGGAGAAGAGAAGAAGACAAGGTCTTATACAAATATAACGCGATAGTGTTGCCGCAACTCTATCAGACAGAACTATTATTCAGGTCGCATGATCAGATGGGCCATCAAGGGATCGACAAAGTGTATCAGAGGATCCTGAAGCGCTTTGAGTGGCCTGGAATGAAAAAGGCATGTGAGAAATGGGTAACAGCGTGCCTGTCATGCCAACAGGTCAAGGATCCAAGGAAATTACGATTTCCTTTACAACCGATTGAGTCGTCTGAATTCAACGAGGTGGTGCAGATAGATCACCAGAAGATATGCATGACAGACAGCGGTTATAACCAAGTCTTGGTCATGATAGATCACTTCACGAAGTATGCAGAGGCCGTGCCCCCCTGCATAACTGCCTCGGCGGAAGAGACATGCGACCACCTGATCAACACGTGGATAGCAAGACATGGTTGTCCAATGACGTTTCATTCGGATAATGGAACAGCTTTCGTAGGAGAGCTTACGAAAGAGCTCATGAGACGCTCACAGGTCGCTCAGGCTCACTCCACGACATACCACCCTCAAACGAATGGCTTAGTGGAAAGACAGAATAGGACGTTAGTGTCGATGCTGAGGGTATATTGTTCCAGGTACATGACCGATTGGGACAGATACCTCCCACAGGTGATGGGAGCTTATAATAGCACGCAACACTCCACCACTGGGGTCAGTCCACACATGATGCTGACGGGGCACGAGAAGTCTTTACCCTTGACATTCTTCTATCCAGAGTATGAGGGGAAGAAAACATCTCCACAGGTTTACGTAAGGGATGTGATCAGACGTCAACAGGAGTTGAACGATCTGTGCAGACGAAATACTCAGCAAGCACAGGCAAGGCAGAGGAAAAGATTCGACAAGAAAGCAGCTGGTGCAAAGGCCTACTCGGTGGGAGACTACGTATGGGTATTTCAGAACGTTATACCACCGAAAGGAACAAAGAAGCTTCTAAAAAAGTGGAGGGGACCCTTCATGATTACGGAGGTGCACCAGGAGGGACGTTTTTATAGACTGAGTACTGGCCGAGCCGCCCACTACGAGAACATCAAGCCACACAATCCATCGACAGAAGACTGGTGTATACCTGCAGACATGTAAGAAGGGGATTATCTAATGATGGACCCTGCTTGTGAGGTCAATGAAAAAGGCACCAGGGAGAAGAACGATGGAAACGAAGTCGTAGAGGAAGGCACGGATACACCATTGGACCTGGATCCAAACGAACAGATCGAAGCGGACGATGAAACCTTGCCCTACGCAGAGGAAGATTGGCAGGATTCCGAACAGACAGAGGTTCCCAAGAACATGGAACCAGATCTTCCGTTCACGATGCAGACTCGTCAGAAAGACGGGACGAGACCAAGAAAGAAATACAATCCTTACGGTGACGACTTTGTAGTGGATAGGATAGATCTAAAGAAAATAGTGGAGGAAGTAGTGGGTTTAGAGGAAATAACCGTGTCACAAGACATTGACATAGTCGATGATCACAACGATGAGTGGGTTGACGACTGGTCGAAACCCGAGGTGGAGTTCGACGATGAGCAACAGCAGTCAAATGAACAAGACCTGACGAACCTGCGTGTCTTAGAGTGGCTGAACGAAATGACATCAGACCCTAAAAAGACCAGCGTT
The DNA here is from genome assembly GCF_963678635.1 of Symsagittifera roscoffensis. Classification (NCBI taxonomy): domain Eukaryota; kingdom Metazoa; phylum Xenacoelomorpha; order Acoela; family Convolutidae; genus Symsagittifera; species Symsagittifera roscoffensis. Next base: position 57,636,696 of record NC_087065.1, read on the forward strand.
ACGATTCAAGACGTAGATCGTGAAAGCGCGAAATACAATAAGACCGAACGAGATGATCCTTCCTGGGCTGCCCAGGAAGGACAACTTCTCATTCCAGCTTCTAACCTTGACTTGATATCCGGTATGCGATCGACGGGGACGCCGATGGATATTTTTGTCCGGGGAGTGGGGGTAGGACTTACCCACACTGAAAACCTGATAATAAAAAAATTGAGAATAGCAAGAGAAACAGGAGAGTTAGAAGCAGAAACAGGCGAAGAACCTAAGAAACCTGACATAGGCAGGGTAGTTGAGTCATATTTTAACTTACCAAATGAATATTCAAGTAACATAATACTAACAGACAGTGATTTCATACTCACAAACAGAACATGTGCGATAGCAATCACCGCAGACATGAGTTTTAGGACAACGTTAGCGGCAGATTTTAAGAGAGAATACAAAAACGTGGAATTCCTTTGGAAGCAAAGACCAGGGATAGGGGGCGTAGCAGCCTTACCTCCGGCGGTGTCGCAGATACCGGGAAAGTACTTATGCTTCTTGGTAACGAGGGCGACAGAGAAGCAGCACGTGGACCCAGAAAACCTAGTCTTGTCTTTGACGAGGCTGAGGGACTTCCTTGTGGAAATGGATGTGAAGGAGCTCTCGCTTCCAGTGTACGATCCAAACAGAGGAAGACTGCATCCTCGGGAATTGTACGTGCTTGTACACGTGATATTCTCTGATACAAACATACAAGTATATCTACATAAGAAATATTACTTAAGTATAGGCTGAGTGAAGTTTGAAAGAGTGTTAGGCCAAAGATTAAGTTGTGTGTAACATGTGATATGTGTGTTATGTTATGTTATGTGTTAGGTTATTAAGATCATGGGTAAGTAGGGGTTAGTGACCATGAACAACTAAATGACGATCTTGGAAATAGATCCAAAGTTTGGACTGTCCAATCTTAGGTCGAATTCCAAAATTTTAGAAACCAATTGATTTTAATAAGATAAATATCTTTTTATCTGAACTGTTTTAAGCAAATTTTAACGATATATGTTAAGGTGAAACTGACAAGTGTGACATTCGTGATTTCTTTTCTAGATCCTGATTGATCATTTAAATTACTCACTTGAGTCAAAGAATCGAAGCAAATCAAACTTGAAAAGAATAGAATGGACAACTTCAACCTGGATGAATTGATGGACCTGGCAGAGGCATATGTAGGACCGATGGTAGATGCGATCTATCGTCGGCTGATCGAACGAGACTTCGCTCTGGAGGACCCAGAGGTGGTCATGTTGCTGACCGCCCTGATCAACATCTTGGGGCACGACAACCGAGGGAGACCGCCCCACGGAAGTCCTGTTGATGGCAGCATATGGAGAAAGAGGAGTACTAGACCGCCCGAACATGAGAGTGATGAGGTGGAGAAACGGGGCTCTCTCAGGGAGTGACTTGGCGAATGAGCCTGGATTGGGAAGTTCTAGGACTTACCAACCAGGTGAGATGCCAATGCCCTCTAAGCCTAAACCTGGGCTGACGAGAATGCATCGGGAGATGAACAGCGAGGCGACCTCGTCTGGTTCACAACTGAGAGCAGCTGTGCCACCAAAAAGGGCGAAAGTAACACAGAAAGTTCAGACGAACCAAACCATACAAGATCTGGACGAGATGAACGATCAGCTGAGAAGTACGAAGAAGGAGCTGGACGAGATGACCAGAAGCATGCTCCAGATGGAGGAAGATCGGGACATGTGGAGAAAGTTGTTTGAAGACTGCAACAAAAAGCAGGGTCAAGAGATCGAACGCTTAAGGCAGGAATACAAACAACGGAGACACGACCTCCAGCAGAGACGACAAATCGAGTAACGATCCCGGATCCTAGTGACACCTTGGGTGACCCCGTCGTAGAACAGACAGTGAGAAAACTGATAGAGACAGCTGGACGATTGGTCGCTAACAAGAATGCACCAGGTTCCGGGGTGACTGCACCCTATGGAACGATTGACGATACGGGCAGAGTACAACTCTCCCAGACCGTGATCAGACAAGGGATAAGTAACGTGACACCACTCATGGGGAGCTCGAGAATCCCAGAAAGGAAAGTACGAAAGATGCCAGCGAAGAAAGTGTCTCGTGTAATAGACGTAGAGAAAGCAGCCGAGATAAAGATCCTGTCCAAGGAGGATCCGGTCCCCTTGGATTTGTTGCTGCGCTCGAACCTGGTCCAGCAAGAACTCTCTCGCATGAATATAAACAGCCTCTCATTATGGGATAAAACGGTGCAAGTTACACCACAAGTAATGCGGATGCTGGGTGGATTGTTAGAAAGAGAAGTGACCAGAGATGACCCCGAGTGGACAGCAGCAGTGGCATCGCTAACAGTCAGTGAGAAGGTGAAGATCATGCCGTCCAGACGACAGCACGAAGAGAACGAAAGGGATTGTAGGACAATAGTTCAGCAACTAGTATCCTCAATACCCCAGGAGATTTTAACAAGTACTTCTTACGGACAGAAAGAACAGGGGAGCAGCAAGCGAAAGAAAACCGTCACCTTTGTGGAACGGGATAAAGAGGGTGAAGTTGTAGAACAAAATCTGCCGCAAGACTATTTGTCCGGGGAGAAGGATGAGGAGAAGAACCAGCAATCACAAGATCAACACCCGGGACAAGGAAATTTGTCCGGGGAGTCTGAGATAAACGAGGAAATTCCTGATGAGAGACTGGACCCAGAGAACAAGGTTTTGTCCGGGGAGTTCAGGTGGATGCGAAGAAAGCACAGACATGATCTGGAGGAGCGTGCAGTCTCCAGCACAACCTCTTCGACGGATGATGCTTCCCGAAACTCAGGAATGGACACCTATTCAGACAGGAACTCGAGTTTGGGATCCGAACTGTCAGAACTGGCGATACACACGCTACTAGTGGAAACTCGGGCGAGAGACCTGGACAGAGAGGTGTACCAGGATCCTGACAGTGATCGCTACCTAATACCAAGCGAAAGAGTCTTTGACAACGCAGCGGATGACTTAGAAACGATAGCGGTATCGAAACGTTCGATAAGCCTGTTGCCGCAGAAAGAGTTAGTCAGGACTGATCTTCAGCCGTTTCAGCAAGAAACACAACCGTTGGCGAAGATTTGGTGCGTTAAGATGGAAGAAGACACACATCAGCCCAACGAGCTGAATAGTCAGATGAGAGTCATGAAGACGTACTTGAAGGCGAGATACAGACTCTCGGACCTTCTAAGGGCGCAGAGAAATGATCGCATGACAAGCAACCTAAAAAGGTGGATAGAAAACGGTGCACCTGACAAAGGTGACCTAGAAGAAGATAGCTATAGGATCCTGAGACAATACTTCATGCAGAAGGAGGGGAGATTATATCTGAACAAGGACGGGATCGTGGCTTGCAGGAGAAGAGAAGAAGACAAGGTCTTATACAAATATAACGCGATAGTGTTGCCGCAACTCTATCAGACAGAACTATTATTCAGGTCGCATGATCAGATGGGCCATCAAGGGATCGACAAAGTGTATCAGAGGATCCTGAAGCGCTTTGAGTGGCCTGGAATGAAAAAGGCATGTGAGAAATGGGTAACAGCGTGCCTGTCATGCCAACAGGTCAAGGATCCAAGGAAATTACGATTTCCTTTACAACCGATTGAGTCGTCTGAATTCAACGAGGTGGTGCAGATAGATCACCAGAAGATATGCATGACAGACAGCGGTTATAACCAAGTCTTGGTCATGATAGATCACTTCACGAAGTATGCAGAGGCCGTGCCCTGCATAACTGCCTCGGCGGAAGAGACATGCGACCACCTGATCAACACGTGGATAGCAAGACATGGTTGTCCAATGACGTTTCATTCGGATAATGGAACAGCTTTCGTAGGAGAGCTTACGAAAGAGCTCATGAGACGCTCACAGGTCGCTCAGGCTCACTCCACGACATACCACCCTCAAACGAATGGCTTAGTGGAAAGACAGAATAGGACGTTAGTGTCGATGCTGAGGGTATATTGTTCCAGGTACATGACCGATTGGGACAGATACCTCCCACAGGTGATGGGAGCTTATAATTGCACGCAACACTCCACCACTGGGGTCAGTCCACACATGATGCTGACGGGGCACGAGAAGTCTTTACCCTTGACATTCTTCTACCCAGAGTATGAGGGGAAGAAAACATCTCCACAGGTTTACGTAAGGGATGTGATCAGACGTCAACAGGAGTTGAACGATCTGTGCAGACGAAATACTCAGCAAGCACAGGCAATGCAGAGGAAAAGATTCGACAAGAAAGCAGCTGGTGCAAAGGCCTACTCGGTGGGAGACTACGTATGGGTATTTCAGAACGTTATACCACCGAAAGGAACAAAGAAGCTTCTAAAAAAGTGGAGGGGACCCTTCATGATTACGGAGGTGCACCAGGAGGGACGTTTTTATAGACTGAGTACTGGCCGAGCCGCCCACTACGAGAACATCAAGCCACACAATCCATCGACAGAAGACTGGTGTATACCTGCAGACATGGAAGAAGGGGATTATCTAATGATGGACCCTGCTTGTGAGGTCAATGAAAAAGGCACCAGGGAGAAGAACGATGGAAACGAAGTCGTAGAGGAAGGCACGGATACACCATTGGACCTGGATCCAAACGAACAGATCGAAGCGGACGATGAAACCTTGCCCTACGCAGAGGAAGATTGGCAGGATTCCGAACAGACAGAGGTTCCCAAGAACATGGAACCAGATCTTCCGTTCACGATGCAGACTCGTCAGAAAGACGGGACGAGACCAAGATGGAAATACAATCCTTACGGTGACGACTTTGTAGTGGATAGGATAGATCTAAAGAAAATAGTGGAGGAAGTAGTGGGTTTAGAGGAAATAACCGTGTCACAAGACATTGACATAGTCGATGATCACAACGATGAGTGGGTTGACGACTGGTCGAAACCCGAGGTGGAGTTCGACGATGAGCAACAGCAGTCAATTGAACAAGACCTGACGAACCTGCGTATCTTAGAGTGGCTGAACGAAATGACATCAGACCCTAAAAAGACCAGCGTTACGATTCAAGACGTAGATCGTGAAAGCGCGAAATACAATAAGACCGAACGAGATGATCCTTCCTGGGCTGCCCAGGAAGGACAACTTCTCATTCCAGCTTCTAACCTTGACTTGATATCCGGTATGCGATCGACGGGGACGCCGATGGATATTTTTGTCCGGGGAGTGGGGGTAGGACTTACCCACACTGAAAACCTGATAATAAAAAAATTGAGAATAGCAAGAGAAACAGGAGAGTTAGAAGCAGAAACAGGCGAAGAACCTAAGAAACCTGACATAGGCAGGGTAGTTGAGTCATATTTTAACTTACCAAATGAATATTCAAGTAACATAATACTAACAGACAGTGATTTCATACTCACAAACAGAACATGTGCGATAGCAATCACCGCAGACATGAGTTTTAGGACAGCGTTAGCGGCAGATTTTAAGAGAGAATACAAAAACGTGGAATTCCTTTGGAAGCAAAGACCAGGGATAGGGGGCGTAGCAGCCTTACCTCCGGCGGTGTCGCAGATACCGGGAAAGTACTTATGCTTCTTGGTAACGAGGGCGACAGAGAAGCAGCACGTGGACCCAGAAAACCTAGTCTTGTCTTTGACGAGGCTGAGGGACTTCCTTGTGGAAATGGATGTGAAGGAGCTCTCGCTTCCAGTGTACGATCCAAACAGAGGAAGACTGCATCCTCGGGAATTGTACGTGCTTGTACACGTGATATTCTCTGATACAAACATACAAGTATATCTACATAAGAAATATTACTTAAGTATAGGCTGAGTGAAGTTTGAAAGAGTGTTAGGCCAAAGATTAAGTTGTGTGTAACATGTGATATGTGTGTTATGTTATGTTATGTGTTAGGTTATTAAGATCATGGGTAAGTAGGGGTTAGTGACCATGAACAACTAAATGACGATCTTGGAAATAGATCCAAAGTTTGGACTGTCCAATCTTAGGTCGAATTCCAAAATTTTAGAAACCAATTGATTTTAATAAGATAAATATCTTTTTATCTGAACTGTTTTAAGCAAATTTTAACGATATATGTTAAGGTGAAACTGACAAGTGTGACATTCGTGATTTCTTTTCTAGATCCTGATTGATCATTTAAATTACTCACTTGAGTCAAAGAATCGAAGCAAATCAAACTTGAAAAGAATAGAATGGACAACTTCAACCTGGATGAATTGATGGACCTGGCAGAGGCATATGTAGGACCGATGGTAGATGCGATCTATCGTCGGCTGATCGAACGAGACTTCGCTCTGGAGGACCCAGAGGTGGTCATGTTGCTGACCGCCCTGATCAACATCTTGGGGCACGACAACCGAGGGAGACCGCCCCACGGAAGTCCTGTTGATGGCAGCATATGGAGAAAGAGGAGTACTAGACCGCCCGAACATGAGAGTGATGAGGTGGAGAAACGGGGCTCTCTCAGGGAGTGACTTGGCGAATGAGCCTGGATTGGGAAGTTCTAGGACTTACCAACCAGGTGAGATGCCAATGCCCTCTAAGCCTAAACCTGGGCTGACGAGAATGCATCGGGAGATGAACAGCGAGGCGACCTCGTCTGGTTCACAACTGAGAGCAGCTGTGCCACCAAAAAGGGCGAAAGTAACACAGAAAGTTCAGACGAACCAAACCATACAAGATCTGGACGAGATGAACGATCAGCTGAGAAGTACGAAGAAGGAGCTGGACGAGATGACCAGAAGCATGCTCCAGATGGAGGAAGATCGGGACATGTGGAGAAAGTTGTTTGAAGACTGCAACAAAAAGCAGGGTCAAGAGATCGAACGCTTAAGGCAGGAATACAAAGAGCGATCGGAGCAGGTAGCGTTGACAACGGCCGTGGAGAAAGTGATACCTGCAAGGGATATTCCTCGTGGGCAGTCCCCGATGGAGCTCTTGACGCCTCGAGAAATGAGTCAAACAACGGAGACACGACCTCCAGCAGAGACGACAAATCGAGTAACGATCCCGGATCCTAGTGACACCTTGGGTGACCCCGTCGTAGAACAGACAGTGAGAAAACTGATAGAGACAGCTGGACGATTGGTCGCTAACAAGAATGCACCAGGTTCCGGGGTGACTGCACCCTATGGAACGATTGACGATACGGGCAGAGTACAACTCTCCCAGACCGTGATCAGAAAAGGGATAAGTAACGTGACACCACTCATGGGGAGCTCGAGAATCCCAGAAAGGAAAGTACGAAAGATGCCAGCGAAGAAAGTGTCTCGTGTAATAGACGTGCAGAAGAATAATCAATTGAAGTATAATTTCACGGGAGTTCCGGAGACAGATCCGAGGGCCTGCTTCAATCGAGCTACCTGGAGCCCGGCTGTGAACCTGCAGCAACCACCACTCGGGCATCCCACCTGATATTGGGAGACAGTTTAGTCAGAGTGCTGTCGAATTTGAGGACCTCGTGGGTCACCACGGTGATGGCCTTTGGAGGCGCGACAATAGCCCAATTATATCGGATGGTGGAACTGATGAATCCAGGGAAGATTCCCAATGTGATGATCTTAGTTGGGACGAATGATATCTCCAGAGGATCAGACGAGCAGGAAGCACTGTGGGAGTCAATGATGGTGTGTTTGTTTACTACTCTCTGGCAGAAGTTCAGTTGCGCGGTACTGACCGTTTGCACGGTGCCAATGAATACGAGAAGCCTGACAGCATCAGGGAGAAGGCACAACGAGGGAGTCATGAGATGGAACAACATCTTAAGGAACCTAGCAAATCGAAATGCCGGAAGGATGATCCTCATGGACATTGAGCATGAGTTGAGAGCCATGGATCAGGCCAGACTGACCACGGATGGCATCCACTTCGACAGTATCGAAGGACAAGCTTGGTTGAATCGAGTCTTCCAAGAACGATTGGAGGAGCTGGAAGCAGAACTCTTTGACACAGGAGTGCTGAAGGAAGGGGGAACGGTGAGTGATGCGGTAATTACCACCTTTGTGCCTCCTAGCCTGGAAACACGCCTGGGTACGGTCCCAGCCGTCACGAATTACCGGCAACAAAGTTCCAGCGAACCAGGTCGAAGAACAGACGTGCAGGATCGGTTGGGAGAAGCACCGATGAGGAGAACAATTCATCCTAGGAGAAGGATAGGACCTGTCAACCAACCAATCGAAGAAGAAGCAGGCACATCTAGGTCGGACACTAGATCGGAGACGACGAGTATCAGTCGAGAGGAAAGACCGAGCAGAGGCTCATTGTTGTGGTCGAGGTCCATACCGTCTCCTTGGCATATATACAAAGACGAACTAATGAAGCTGGATCTCCAGAGAGTAAGCTTCATCGAAGATGCGAGGAGGATGTTGAATGGAGCGACGCTATCCGTCAGCAGATTATACTCGATAACCGGCGTAGACTGGTTGATAGCCGCTAGCATAAATTTCAGCTCCACGACGGCCTTGAGATTTGCCGATTTGGAGGGACTGCCCTCCAACAACACAATGGGACCTGTGAATGCAAGACCGTTGCAAGATGTGAGATTGAACCATGATGAGAGGAATCGTGAAGAAAGACCAGGAAGATTCCTGATGGCGAGAGCGCCGATTGGACAACACGTGAAGATATTTAGGCAACTGACGACACCACCTGGTCATGTGAAGGAGAGAGTGTACCCAAAACTAGTGAACCAAGATGGTGATGCCCAGAGATATGGCGGACTGACAGCGATAAAGAAAGATGAGACCATCTTCGCCGCCTACGACAAAGCAGAGATGAGAAAGGCCAAAATCATGGTAGTAGCGAATTCAGAGTTCGTGTACACCTCTAAGTCTTTGTTTTGGCCGGACGTCATAATGCTGGCCGCAGTTGACCTAGACCTATTGCAATCAGTGTCATTGGCTATAGGGGTACAAAGGCAGACAGAATTGAACCCGATAACGATTGTGTTTGCTGGCATCAATGACCATCTACACAGTAGAGGTTTTCTGAGCAGGCTCAGAGATCCTGCAACAGCAGAAAACGCAGTATGGCCAGCGATAAAAGACATCCTGGAGTCGATGGGTGAAGTGGTGGATGCGACGAAGGAGGGATCATTCAATAAAGTGACGTTGAGAGTAGTATTTGCGTTGTCTCCGGGATATGCACATCTCCCGGATGGACTGAAATTTGTGTATGCAATGGTAGCCTTACTTTCGGAAGGAAAATATGATGTGATCATATCAGCCCCGAATCGCATGATAGAAATGGTGAACCTGAGGCCACTTAAGGCTGAACTGCCTGCAGTATGGTCAGATATCTCAAACGCGATGAGAGGATTCAAGGACCACGCGCTACACATGTTAGTGTTGGACGAAGTGCTGGGGTTGGAACTGTCCAACTTCAGTCGGCAACTCAAACTGAAACCAGGAATAGATGATGACCATCGAGTGATCACGGCAATGTCCAACGACTTGTGGTTCCGAGCAATGGAAGTGGCGAGTGAAGACACGAGAAGAAAGAATTGACTGGAGACGAGAGCTCATCTGGAAGCGATGGTGCTGAGAACCAAGCCGGAAGCTAACCAGTGGCTACACCTGAATCCTAGAGTAGCGGCATTGGGTGCAGATGCTTTTCAGCAAGGCCCAGTAATGATCACTAAGATACACGCCTACTTGTTGAAGGAGGTGAACATGGCGGAAAATGCCGGAGAAAAGACAGCTGAGTTCGTGAACAGAATGTGTCAGATTACTCTGGAAACCTTCTGGACCCAGGAAGTGAAGGGACAGAAGGGATTTGAAAGGACAGACAGCATGCTAGAAGGGTTGGGAGCCGGATGGACCGCGTCCTTCTTGGCAAAAGTTTACCCGAAAGTCTCGCACTATTTGATAAAGGAATTTCTCCAAGCAGTAGTGAAAGTATCGATAGTGGAATTAATAGCCTTGTTCGTGACATTCGGAGCGGAGAGTTTCGTGAAAGGACCGGCGATACTGCTTACGGATGGAATACAGAACCTGCGACTAGATGGACTTCTGACATTGATCGCAATAACTCACGGAAACTTGGGAGGACTAATGAAACTGGCACGTTGTCCAGAGCAGATGAAAGAGAGAGTGAGGAGCCTGGATATGAAGAAGTCCACGGTTTCGTGGAACAAAATAAGAGACCTGAGACACACTCTGATCCAATATCTCTTGCAGCAAAATCGCTTTGGAACCGGAGAAGACGAAACAATTGATAGAGAGGAAGTTGTTAGACGACATGTTGGAGGCATGCCGCTATTAACAGATCTGAGCTTGGCTATGAGGACCGATCCCTTGGCGCTGATCAGAGGAGTCACGGAGTTCGTGACAGTGATCTATGGACCAGCAGTCACCTTTGCGTTCCCTGACGTTAAAGTGGAAGCATATAGGAGGTCGGTGCTGCACCTGAACCTCATATCGGCAGTGGACGGTAGTACACTGAACTGGTGTGAGCAGCACACACTGCGGGAGCTCATGAGTGAAGATCTGTTGTTTGCGAAAATATCGGAGCCGGAGATGACAGTCATCAATTTTGACGATCACTTCTGTGACCGCATGGGAGAAGTAGAAAGAGGACACATCGAGGTGTTTCCAAAGCTTTGGAATCTGAGGCCCTATGACAAAACGAATGGTGAAATGACCAGAGTGCCTCGTCTCACAGCAGCCTATCACAAAGTGAGAGAAGAGACGAAGGACTGGGGCGATTACAAGAAGCTACCGGAGGCAATCCCTGAATTCCCTCTGATAAGAAGGATGCTGCTCGGAGCAGTCTCCGTAGTACAAACTCCTAGATTGAGAGCATTCGAAACCAATGAAAGGAGAGTAGGGAATTTCTCGGTGACGATGGATCCATACTTCGTGGGGAGAAATGCCGCCGTGTTGCAGTACACGCGATTTGCATACACGGATCAAGCGACGAGAAGGCGAATAAGCAACGCCGCTACTCCCAAGCCTGGAAGATTTGATGAGGAATGGAAGGAACTAGGCTTAACTCCGATGAGAATGAGAGGCAGGACAGAATTGCCTGAAGCCTCATTAATCCTGACCAGTGTGAAAAAGGAGATGAAAGTGGGAGGAATATTGCAGACGAGAACCTTCCTAGCACCGTTCGGCTGTGAAGAAATCAAAGTGGTCCATGGAGAAGAGGAAGACAAATCGGCCGGTACATTGCTCATACCGAGATTCCAGGAAGAAGCTGACAATGACGAACAAGGACCATCGGGCTCGAACAAGGATAAGTCAGAGGGAGATGACGGACAGGGTGGAAGCCGTCAGACTGAAGAACCCATGCAACAAGATCAAGCTGGTGGGGAAGACGACAGGGCATCGACAGGAGGAACATCCAGCCTGGATTTCAATATCTTCAGTGATCTTGAGAATAATGCAGACATGTTGGAAACGACTGAGCCAGCGGATGAAGGCATCTCGACACTGGAACCTCCGTCAGCCTTTGAGGAAATGAGACGGAATTTGCCGGAGAGCAGCTCTCCTGGCAATTCAAGAAATAACGACCAGAGAATCCTCATGGAATCACCTAGGAGGAGAAGAATAGAGGCCTCAGCCAGAGTACCTTTCTTGGGAACGCTGCCCGAAGAAGAATGGGAAGTACATCACCGAGACCACGAGAGTAGGACGGGATGTAAGCTGGACAGAGTGGCGTTTATGGAAGAAGTCTGGACCGTGATTCAGAGCTATGGGACCCAGTCCATCCTCAAAACAGGTCTCAATCAACCCTTGATGAGAGAAATACTTGACAAGCTTGATGAGTGTGAAGGGAGACTGAATGAGTTGTTGATCGACTCAGCTACTGATGAGAGTGAAGCGAATTCTCCCATCAAGATGACACCGCAGGACGATGAAGGAGAGGTGGTGTATCTGTCAAGAACCAGGAGAGGGACGATGCGATCGAAAATGGTGATTGATAAAATCAATGCGATGAAAATGAAGTTAGGCAGCAGAGTGATGCCGAGGAGAGTTGGGAAGACGAAACTGGATTCAGAAATATCGATGAAAGCTGGTAACTCAGCGAAAAGAAAACGAGTCGAGGAGGTCATGGATTTGGGACAAGGTGATTATCAATTGTCTGGCACAGATAGAATATTAACCGATATAGCGATGGTGCCACCCATTCTCATGGCGGGGATAAAGTCAACCGGTTATAAATCCAAAAGGAGTGACCGCACTCTGACTGGAGCAGCGTTAGAAATGGAAATACTCAGCCAATGTGGAGAGAGCAAAATGAGGGACTTCAAGCCATCTCCCATGAATCATGGAAAGGGAAGTGTTGCAGGACAACTAACACCAGTGGAATACAACCGACTAACCGTGTCGGAGACAGTGTCGATAGATGAACCCACTGGAGGATACATGGAGATGTTGGAATACCGGAACTCGGCTAGGGGGTATGTAATGGCCCTGGAAGACGAAAAAGCCATGGAGGGTTATCTGGAAATGATGTTGCAAGGCACCACCCTCAAGCAGAAGGCGTATGGAACTTTGGCGTCGTCTGACGTTGAGGCGGAAACGATCGAGCAGTTAGTGAGCCTTCCATGGAAAGCAGTAGTGTTGAGGTATTTCGAGGAAGAAATGAGGACTACGCCAAGAATACATGCTCTCGTGGCAGTACCTTACGTAAGGACAGAATTACAACTCAGGTTCGCCTGGTGCATGATGGGACTGACTCGCGAAGAATATGACTCAGAGGAAAGAAAAAGGTCAAAAGAAGAAAAGGTGTTCCTTATGACGAATCTGAGGGATCTGATAGTCCAGGAGGGAGCAGCAGTAGCGTGTGCGAAGCGGAGAGACGCTCTCTGTTTCATTCGATTCCTGATAGAGCAGATTTCAGTACCTGCATTAAACACTTGTGTTAAGATGTTGAGGGAAGGCGAGGAGCGAACGAAAGCCTTGTTCTTACTAGCAATGCTGGATATGCAGCAAAGTAAACCGATGAGGGTAAACATGAAAGAACCTGAAGAATTGGAACCCATGAAAAAGATAGACGAGATCAGGAGATTCTCAAACAAGGAGTTGAGACTCACTAAAGAATCTATGGGAGCATTGCCGAAATCCAGTGAATACTGTGGACCGATCAAGAAGAAGTCATATAGCTACGTATCCGGGATCATAGGGATAGCGTACAATCCTTTCCTGAGTGAAGACATACGTGATTGCTTCTTTGATTATGAGCAGGCGGTGTTACTAAGATTCTGGACGCCCAGAATTGTAACGATGAAGAGCGTTAACAATCCACAGGCCAAATTGGGACTGGTCTTGGAAGAAGAGGTGACTGCACCTTCAGTACCAAAATCCGACAAGAGAGTGGAGTTTGGGTTGGGATTCTCAGATGAATTACTGAGAACGACCTTGATGGCAGTGTGGGAATTGATGAGGCCATCATGGTGTCCTAGTCCCAACGCTGACTCAATATTACGTGCGACACAAGACGTACAGAGGGAACTGAATGCAGACTGTAACCTGCGTGACCTCAACATCATATATAATGTGATGATAACAGCCTCTAAGAACAACGGAGAAGATAAAGTGGAGTTGCCTGGCTGGGGACCAGAAGACTGGGTCAAACCTGGTAGCTGTCTGGCGGAAGTCTGTGGACTAGAGGGTCACGTTTGTGGAATTCTAGACTGTGTGAAAACCCTGGAGAAACAACACAAGCAATTGACAGTATTGTTTAGAAATGTACTGATGAAAGCAAGAACGGAAACGGAACTGATAGCAGATTGCCATGGAGGAACCGATGTGAATCTAGTGACAGCACTAGGATTCTACAGCATGTTTGGTTCTTTAGAGTCACTATTGAATCTAGAACAGAAACATGAGATGGTCACAGCCATCAGCGTAGAAGTATTCCCAGGAGTTCTGCAGACTGAGCAGAAGTATATAGGAAAATGGAGGGAAGCAATCGAAACAGAGATGAACATCAGACACAGCGAAACTTATTGTAGACCATCAGGAGCACGATATTTGGTGGGCTCAACGTTGGCTCCAATGTGCAAGAGCAGATATCCTGTGCATTTCGTGGCTGTGGACGTGAAAAGTACAAGAACGATTGTGGATCAAGCCTTCTCAGTGCCGAAGTGTGTGAGATTGGCGAGAATGTCTGAAAAGTCTTACGAGTTACTATGTAAGATGTTCTCAGCAATTCCAGAGAGAACCAAAGAAGAGTTGGAGTCAATACTAGGAAGGAAGTTCATGGGATATGTGAGCGGGAACTTCAGTGACTTCGAAAAACAGAAACAGAGAGGATCAACTGTCACAGATTACAATGCAGTAGATGAGAATGATGAAATCCACAGAGTGATGATGGAAGTGGAACCATTGCTGGAAGCTTCGGGAAAACGTAATTGGAGGAGCATCATGTTGACGCATGACGAGTTTCCTTGCCACTGCTTGCTGCAGACCTGGTGGTATCCCAAGCGTAGTAATCTGATGTTGATCTGGGACTCTGGAGAGCTGCTCTCCATGGGTTTACCAGATTCATCACAGCCCGTAACAATAGTGATAGTGGGAGTTATGATGGCGATACGATGGATGGAAGCTCATGTGAGAGAAAATAATAGACGGGAGGCACCGACGAGAGAACAATTGCGGAAATTAGATTGTCTAAAAGATTTAGATCTTTTTGAGACAATGTGCAAAGTTCTAAACATTCCGATGGAAGTGAAGAAGATATGGGCGAGAAAACGATTGATGCCATGGTTCAGAGCTAACATGACTGCATGGTTGTACGACTATGCGAAAAAGCATATGTCGAAGCATGGCAGAGTATACAGTGAATATCAGCTGGACATTGGGGCAGGAGCTTTCAAGCGAGCTTTCGTGACCCATCGGAATGCAGTGACCACCGCTGTGAAGAGAATTTCCAGGACGAGTGAGCGTAGTGGAAATGAGAAGGCAGAGATGCTGAAAGAAGATCTGGAGAGAAATGTGACGTTGTGTCTCCACAACAGCTTCTGTAGAAACAGAGAATCCAACGTGGATCCCCTACCTTGCTGTAAGCAGAGGGTAGAAGAGCAGAAGAGTTGGAGGACGGCTTCCAACAGCGTCAGGATAGCCAACGATGTGCTACAAGACACGGAAACCGAAAGTGCGGAGTCAGTATCACAGGAGGAAGAAATGGAACATTGATGAATGGTCGAGAAAACAAGAGGCAACAAGAAAGATAATTAGAAGAATTTAGAAGTTTTAGAACTTCTAAACGACAAAAAAAGCAGAGAACAAAGGAATGATGAAGAAAAGTCAAAACTCAGAATTGTTTTATGTGTGTGAAAAACTCAAGTGAGAAACCAAGCAACCAAGTTGTAATAGAAAACTGAAACATTTTGTTGAGTTTTGAAATTGTTGCATTTATAAATTTGCATTTTGATTTTAGCAGAAGTGGCTTTAGAGACACTTATTATTTATTTAGAAAGGCTTAAGGGAAGAGTATATTTAAATATTCCAGCCTGCATGATTGTTTTTAATCACTTAGGAAGACTGATCACTTTGTGGTGACATGAAAAACTTGAGTAACTTCTTGAGGAGGGAGGTTGTTGCATTGTTCTTTCTAACCACAAAGTTTCTTAGTTTTAATATTCAGGACAATAAACAAGCAAGATTTCCGAAGTGAAGGAGCATAGTAGGATAATTTTAGCTTGTTGATTGGAAGGACTGTCCTGCAAGCCAACACCTTTTAAATCTAAGAAAAAAAGTTTTAATCGGGACATTGACAATGGAAGTCAGAAAATATGTTTTATCCTAAGTCATATCCTCGAATGTGCAGATTAATGAAAGAATTTGGAGGCTATAGTGATGTAGTATGATGCCCTTTATATTCTGCAGTGAGTCGATGTGACGTGGATAAAAGTAATTTCGTGCATTTTGTAAATTCTGTTCGATGACACTGTAACCATTTTACGAACATTGCGCGATTCAATGAGGACATTGACCGGACTGTCCGGGGAGTATGTGACATTCGACCAGAATGGCCAAAATGCAATCTCTGCAGAATTCGGAATTTTAGCAGTAAGCCTTCCGGATTGGTGGTTTTTAAGAACTAAGGGCGTTATTGGAACGTTTAGCCAAACGGTGAGGGCTGGAATATTCTAGTATTTTAAAATTTCAAAAATTCGAATGATGACGTCACATTTCTGAGAAATGCTGAAACGGCCATTTTAACAAGAAACGAGAGAAGAAACACAACAACATGAGTTTCGCTGACGATAGCAACGACAATCGTGATAAGAAAAACAGCAGCAGATTGCAGACAACGTTCCGAGTTGCAACTATTGTGCTGCTACAATAGTTGCAAGGCCGTTGCGAAAAACGGTGAAGGGTAAGAAATCAGCCTTCCGGATTGGGAAGAAATCGAGATCAACGGGCTTGATTCACCGGATTCAAGAATCCGGAAGGGTCTCGGGACGGAAAACTTTTATTGACTCGTGTGAACTTTTAGCATCCTGTCATGTCCTGACTTGAATTTAATTGATATTTGGATTAGTTTTGACAAGGATGAGGTGCTAGGAGTTGGGGGAAAGGGTTGATCCGTCTTCGATGGAGATGATGATTTTTATCTACTGAACAAAAACAATAGTAATATAATAAGTAGTAGCCCTGTTTTTAGGAGTGACCTCGTGGTCTGGGGATACTGAGACCCAGCCATGAGTTCACTATTTGCATGTAATTAAGTTAATTTGAGCGTTCTGGTCGAAGCCGGAGAATAGTAACGTTTTTGTCGACCCGATGTTAGAAAGACCACCGAAAAGTACTGGCTTGGTAGAGACGGTGAAAAGCATGCAAAGCTCTGTTTAGACGTTGGCCAGTCGTCTTAAGACTTAGTTTTGTTATCCGTCGATATGTATCTTCCGGGCGAATGTTACAGACCATTCTTGAGGTAGAAAAACACAAGAGATAGTGTCCCTGACTCTTGAGCCAATGGTTATAGGGCCTATTTTTCTTAAGCCTCATATGTGACCGAAGTAGGCGACTGTTACATAGTGTTTTTATGGCGCTCCTGGGTGTTTTTACGACATCATGACTACGGAGTCGAACCCACTTGACACAGCTCCGGGCTGCATGCCCATTCTAGAGTACCGGTGGTACGGTTCAGCGGGAACGTGTAAACCTTCCGGTTGTACCGTGATAGCTTTTTAAGAATACTTGAGAAAATTTCCTGGTACGCTCTCCGAACGATGCCTAGCTAACCGAGTAAGGGGGGTAACTAGGGGGACAAAAACACGAGCAAAAAGACAAAAAGCGAAACAAAAACAAGAAAAAAGTACAGAAAAAGGAACAAAAACCATAAAACAAAAAGACAGTGTCTTTGATACCGGATCATTTGGAACAAACCTTTATATTAATTAAATAATATACCCATACTGTTTTATAAGACCGATCGTTTCGATCAATCTAGCAATTTAAACCAGTGACTTCAATAAGGTGCCCGAGTGGGGGGCGTTGTTAAGGGTTTTCAGATAGATTACAACCTAGCCGGACCGCTAGGAGACTTGACTGGAAAGGGTGACCAGCCGAGTGGGAAAGTGGTTCACAAGGATCGAACCGGACCACTAGGAGACTTGACTGGAAGAGGTGACCAACAGAGTGGGAAAGTGGTTCAGAAGGACTGAGCTGAACCGACTGGAAACTTGACTGGAAGAGGTGACCAGCCAAGTGGGAAGGTGGTGCTGCTGTCAAGTGCAGAACAGAGACAACGAGCACGGGATCACTACAAGAGGACGCACAGGGGTGTTCTCAAGTTGGGCAAATGGGTATCGTTAGAATCCACATTACATTATAGGAGATAAGTGTAAAATTGGATAAGCGGAGCCCCATTGTTTTGAGGAAGTTTTTACACAAGCAGGCCTGGAAACAGGTCTACGGTTTCCTCTCGAGAGGTTTAGCACCCGGCACTTAAGGGATTTTTCGGCTTAAGAGGGGGGCTAAAGAGGGGGGAGGTTAGAAGATGGGCTGGTTAGGTTAGAGGTTAGCGGTTGTAAATTGTAAAAAGGGGGGACACATTAGAGTAACTAATTGTTCGGCATCGTCGATTTAGTTACATTAGATACTAACACGCGTTGGTTATAAGGAGCGGATATCCAAATTTAACATCAGGTTCAGGTAGGTAACCCTGGTCGGATCGGTTGGGGGGGGGGGGAAGGGACATAGACAGTTTTTGTGATACCCCATAAGATCGCTAGCAGGGGGGAGAAAAACGTGTGGCAATCGAGTACCAGACATTTTTTCGGACAAAGATTGACATCCGTCAACCTTGAATTTTAAGAGAATCCATCTCTCTGTTTTTGAAATTTTTCCTGTTTAAATTTTTACGTTTTGGTGAAAATTTGTTGTTGGTATTTGAACGAACAGGTGATCACAAGATACCTGCGAGGAAGGTAGGGTTTCAAATAGCCTGAAACAACGAGAGGGAGATAAATACTGGGGGGTTAGTATTTGGGTTTTGACCATTAATATAGGGATTTTGGAGATTTTGGGATTTGTTTACTAGAGCTCAAGTGGTGGTAAAAGGTACAGTGGTTCAAGAGTCCCTACAACGAAGAAGAAGAGATGCGATATCCAGACACTCAGTGACAAGTCTTGGGACAGTACCGAAGAAGTCTTGGGACATTGCAGTCTGGGGATAGTCATGGAGCAACACGGTCTTGGGACAGTCTCGGGACAGAGAAGTCTTGGGACAGTCTTGGGACAGTGCAGTCTTGGGACAGTTTTGGACCAGAGCAGTCTTGGTACGAAACAGTCTTGGGACACTAGTCTTGGGACAGTGGTCTTGGGACAGTAGTCTTGGGACAGTGGTCTTGGGACAGTGGTCTTGGGACACTAGTCTTGGGACAGTAGTCTTGGGACAGTGGTCTTGGGACAGTGGTCTTGGAACACTAGTCTTGGGACAGTAGTCTTGGGACAGTGGTCTTGGGACAGTAGTCTTGGGACACTAGTCTTGGGACAGTAGTCTTGGGACAGTGGTCTTGGGACAGTAGTCTTGGTACACTAGTCTTGGGACAGTAGTCTTGGGACAGTGGTCTTGGGACAGTGGTCTTGGGACACTAGTCTTGGGACAGTGGTCTTGGGACAGTGGTCTTGGGACATTGGTCTAGGGACAGTGGTCTTGGGACAGTGGTCTTGGGACAGTAGTCTTGGAACAGTAGTCTTGGGACACTAGTCTTGGGACAGTAGTCCTGGGACACTAGACTTGGGACAGTAGTCTTGGGACAGTAGTCTTGGGACAGTAGTCTTAGGACAGTAGTCTTAGGGCAAGGGTCTTGGGACAACGGTCTTGGGACACTAACAAGAAGTACTGGGACAACACTGAATAGTCTTGGGACAGTAGAGAGAAAGTCTTGGAACAGTATAAAAAAGGGGGGTACTAAGAGAGTACTAAGTCAGGTTGAAGTAACCAATTGCAAAATCAAATTCTCTATCCAATCCTAACATATAGAATTTTCAAAAGCTCAGGAAAAGTTGTTTTAGCAAATTGTAAATTTCTTTTTATAAAATTTTTTGTCAAAAGAGGTTTTAACCTTAGAGTAGAATTTTGTAGATAGTAATACTGTAAATAGGAACAATTGTAAATAATGAGGCGGAGCAGGGTACCGGCAGCTGAAAAAAGATCTACCGAGGCGAAGACAAAGTATAATTCGTCGCTACGTAAAACAACATCAATGGGTCAAAAGGTAACAAAGAAGAACTTTTCAGTTAGTATGGTCAGCACGAGGAATACCACGGAGAACAGAGCAAAAGAGGGCACGGAAGGGGAACGAGTAGAACCCACCATCGAGATTGAACTAGAGACACCGGATCAAAGTGTGGATGAAGTGGGAAAGAAAACGACAGAGTCAACTCCGATGCCCAATGCGGAAGAACCTAACCCGAAGCCCATGGAATTCTCACCGATAGACAACGTGGAAGACACAACAAGCAACACGCCAGAAATGGTGAAGGATGAGTCTCAAAAGAGAACGTCCTTTACTGAAAGATTGGCGATGATGGACGGAATGAGATCGAGAGACGCAGCAGTGGAGGAGACGAAAGCCGAGAAAAGCAGAACACTCGGAACAGTATGAAAAGTGGAACAGCGAACACAACAAGTGGTCCAGGAGACTCCACGATTCACAACAACGTGGGACCGGATGCCATGACATGGGCAAGCACCTGGGAAATGATGAACAGGACACTAGAAGCCTTCGCTACAAGGAACACCGACTCGAGTGACAGAGGAAGCAACAAATCCAGGACAACTTTCAAGAAACCAAAAGAGTTCAAAGATGATTCAGACGGATGCATTGACACTTGGGTAGAGGTCATGAGGTTGCACTCGGAACAAGACAACTTGAACGATGAGAGGCAAGCATGCACAGCAATACTGAGCAAGCTGGAAGGCACGGCAGTGCGTGGTTGCGAAGGTTGCGAAGAGAGATGAATTGAAATGCGTGGTTGCGAAGAGAGAAGAGGAACGCGATACAGCGGACAAAATCTTTGAAATATTGTTAAATCGATTAGGCTCATGCATGAAGGGTCATCAAGCGATTATGCGATTTGAAAAGAGAAGGCAAAGGGACAATGAATCGATAGACAGGTTCCTTGATGATCTTGAGAGCTTGAGAAGAAGGAGTGACCCGGAAGAATCTACCAATCGAAGGAACTTCAGCATCGCCTCAAAATTCATTGATGGGGTAAAGAGTGATGACTTGAGAACGATGTTAGCAACATACTATACATTGTCGAAAGACAGTGCACCGACCCCAGAAGAAATGAGACAGAAATCAAGGGAATACATGCTAATGAAACCCAAGAAATACTCGTACTCAGACACAAGGAATACGCAAGAGGGGGAATCAGCCACAAAGGTCGTCATGGTACAAGCCCAGAGATGACATGGACAAACGCAGATCATGCGCGAACTGCGGGTCAGCTGACCATCATGTGGCGGATTGCACGACATACAAACAGGGCATGAAGAGTTTGGGATATGCACCCGATGAGGAAGATATGAGCCAGATGGAGGAACACGAGTTCTATAGTGGCTTGATCATCAAAATAGGTGCAAGATTCTTCTTCTGCAACCAAGAGGGGCACTTCAGGATGGACTGTCCGTTGTTTTGGGAGGCGGTCAAGAATCAGAGTCATCCAAAACACAAGTTGGCGTTAGCAGCGGTACAGAACCAGAGAAACAGACAAGGTGAATTTGAGACCTTTGAGAAAAACCAAGTGCGGAACTGCCGACGAAAACAGTGAAAGCTGTAACACAACGTAATAGTGCAATAGAAGCAACGGCAAGGAACGCCCTAGAAATAAATTATGAGAAGGCGGCAGCGGAGGCTATCAACAAGGTGAAACAGGACTTGGCAGTGAAAGAAATAGAACAACGGCTGAAGCAAGAGATCGAAAGACAGAAAAAGAACGAAGCATTAAGTTGCTCGCAATTAATACCAGAGGCTGTAGCGGGGTCGACAAAAAGTGGAAACTGCAACACTGTAAAGATGGTTACAGGGAAGCCATTCGGCATAACAAAGATTGGGGCAAGAATAATGTCAATAATCACTGTAGGTGGCCATGAGGTAACGAGAAACTTGAGCGAACCAAGTGACCAGACAATAATGCACATTGATGTGTACGCAGATTACTTGAGCTGTATAAGCCCACAAACGACTTCTAGAGCATTAAGGGCACTACTCACGAGAGGGGGTAGCAAGTCGATACGAGTTGATAACAGGTACACAGAAGCTTATGGTCCACGTGAGGTGATGCTAAATATAGATGGGATCAACATCTTTACGAAAACAATGATAACATGTGATGAAGATCTAATAGGGCAAATCTACGTGGGAAAAGAGGAGTTGAAAGTGAGATCGATTGGACACTGCGCCATGCTTGAGGAAGATGCAATGCACATCGGGACAGAGGCAGATGTGACAGCACATGTGCTTGACATAAGTGGCAAGAAGACTCAGTTACGTGGGTTACTTGATACGGGAGCGGTCTTGAGTGTCATGCCAATCGAAACTTGGGAACGAATGGGCTTCAACAAAAATGATTTGATAGATTCAATAATACGGTTGTCAGCTGCAAACAAAGGGGCGCTGCGGGTGTTGGGAAGAACGCCGATAATAGCCCTGAATCTGGGGTAACGTAAGCTGTGGATGAGCTTTCTCGTAGTAGAAAACCTAGATGAGCCTGACCAATTTATTTTAGGCAGAGACTTCATCAGGATATTTGATGTAGCGATTGATCTAAACAACGCAATGTTCAGGATACGCAACCCGGATAGGAGGTACGCAATCAAACCGGTAAATTTAATAATGGCAAATGAGACTAAAGCACCAGTATTCTTGAGTAGGAGAGTGAGGCTAAAGGCGAACGAAGCGGCGATCGTAAGCTTACGAATGAAAAATTACAATGAACTAAGTGACAACAAGAAGGTATGCATAGTCCCAAATCCAAATAATCAAAGTGCTGCTGTTTTAGGAAGATCCTTCTCGATAACGAAGAGCGGTCTCTGCGTGAGTGTCTTGTTGAATACCCTTGACATACCAATCACGATACAGAGGGGGAGGAAACTGGGATATGCTTTACCCGTATAAACTCGATATGAAATGACTGATAATCATTAAAAAATGAAGTTGTTGATTGTCCCAATCATAGGGACAAAATTTGTATCTTGAAACGATTAAAGAAAACAAAAGGTTCATCAGGTCTTGTGAAGTCACTTAAGTCAGAGACAGACGATGGAATATCGAGCTGTTTGAATTTCCCGGAACGGCCCACACTAGATGAAATGCAGAGTGATAAACCGGTCCTACCGGAAATTGAACATTTAAGAGGCAAGTTAACGGACGAACAGCTCGAAGCCATCAAGGACGTACTAGAACGGAACGAGGAAGTTTTTTCAAGACACAAGGCAGACATCGGGTGTTGTAATTTTGTTGAGCATGAAACGCAATACCGCACAGGGAGGGGGCGAGGCCCATGACCCCACACAAATCGGATGCGTGTAGAAAGGAGATTGAAACGCTACTAGGGTATGACATGATAGAACCATCCAAATCACCGTGGGCGTGTGGAGTAGTGATGGCCAAAAAGAAAGGCGACTAGTTGAGGTTTTGTTGTGACTTTCGATACCTGAACTCCGTCACCGTGAAGGATGCCTATCCCATACCTAGGATTGATGAGAGTCTCTCGAAGTTAGGTGATGCAAAATTTTTTACGACTCTTGATTTAGGCTCGGCCTTTTGGCAGGTACCACTCAGGAAGCAGGACAGTGACAAGACAGGGTTTGCCTGCGAGTTGGGTCTGTTTCAATGGAAACGGATGCCGTTTGGTCTTTGCAATTCCACTGCCACATTTCAGCGGTTGATGGCACACGCGCTGATAGGCGTGACGAAGAAGTATGGCAATCTGGTAATGTGCTATGTGGATGACGTGGTAATAGCGACACCCACACTGGAGGACCACATTGAGAGACTTGACGAAGTATTTGCGTGTATGAAGAGGTCGGGGCTGAAGTGCAAACCATCAAAGCGTGAGATACTCAAAAACTCGATAAAATACTTGGGCAGGATGGCGGACAGACACGGCATCAGACCAGATCCAGACGCAGTAGAAGCAGTTCTAACTTGGAAATCGCCAAAAACGGAACATCAATTGATGAGCTTCCTGGGTTTTGCAAATTACTACAGAGAATTTGTCAAAGGCTATGCAGACAAGGTTTATCCGATGCAACAGTTAATGAGACAAAAGGGCAAGAAGTTCACGTGGAACAACGCAGCGGAAGAGTCATTCCAGAGAATAAAGAAAGAGTTGTGCGAGGCACCGGTACTAGGGATGCCAACAGAGAAAGGGATGTACGTGCTGGATACGGACGCGTCGGTAGTAGCGATATCTGGAATTCTCCACCAGGAACAAGAGTGGAACGGGTTGACAGTCTTGAGACCAATAGCGTACGGGAGCAAAGTCCTAAGTGACACAGAAATGAAGTACGGGGCACCGAAAGCAGAGATGTTCGCGGTGGTTACCTTTGTCGAGAAATATAGGGCATACCTAGGCAGCGAGCCATTCAAGCTGCGAGTCGACAACAGGGCACTAAGCCGGCTGAAGACGTACTCAATGGACCAAAGTTACATTGGGAGGTGGATAGTTCGCCTGGACGGATACGATATGATAATTGAGCATAGAA
This sequence comes from Symsagittifera roscoffensis, assembly GCF_963678635.1. Classification (NCBI taxonomy): domain Eukaryota; kingdom Metazoa; phylum Xenacoelomorpha; order Acoela; family Convolutidae; genus Symsagittifera; species Symsagittifera roscoffensis. The sequence continues at coordinate 57,660,905 of NC_087065.1, forward strand.
CACGAGACAAACATCAAAATGCTGACAACTTGAGCAAGAAGACGGAGTTCTACGAGAGACAAGAACAGAGGGAGGCAGATAGACCTGAAATCAAGGATGGCTTCTCCTTCATGGACAAGGAAACGTACGACAGTCTTCCTCTCACGAGCTGGTTGGACAAATCAGGCAAACCAACAGAAGATCACCCCGAATTACCAAAAGATACTACGGAAAAAACAATTTTGAAAAAGAACCGAGGGATCTACCACTTCTCCCTTGTCTTCTTGCAGCATCATCTTTGTATATGTATGTAGACTTTCACCCTCCTGGTTCAAAGGGTATGTCCTCTCCCCTGACCATGGACGTGGTGCATATCCTTAGGCGCCTTGCTAAGTTTGACGCGGATTTCCTCTCGTTACATCTCGGATATATAGTCCATTTCTGTTTGTAGACGCAGGGTTGATGGTGTTGTTCGGTTGCTTCTTGTTCTGATACCCGGTTTCACTTGCAGTTCTGTCTTTTGTGGCGGGCCATGTTTCGGGCCTGTAGGGTCCTGTCTCGTCTGTCGCATGTCTTGGTTCCATCTTCATTGTTCCTGTCTCCCTCGCATGTCTTCCTGTGGTTTTTTTCCGTGTTTTCTGATTTGAAGATGGCTCCGCATTTGTTGCATGCAAAAGTCACCCTCGCTTCTTTGTGCATCCTTTTGATATGGATTCTCAGGCCTACCTGGTTTTTGAAATCCCTCTCACATATCTCACACGTGTTCGATGTTGGGGGGTAGAGGAGTTTCGTTCTGTCGTTTCACCGTTTTGTCTTTTCGCATTTGACTTTTCCCATTTATGCAGGTGCTCCATTCGTGCTTTCACCGCTCGCCTCCATCCTTTTCTGTCCTGAATCATTTTGTCTATCTCGTTCACATCCATACCAGCTTCTCTGATCAGCTTCCGTCAGAAGAGTAGTGTTTTGTCTTTTTTTCCCGGACATTTTGGAAGGGTTTGTAGATCGTTTAGCCGCCCTAGACAAGCTACTTTAGTAAGTTTTTTGTCGTCCATTCTCATTTCATGGCCTACTTGCTTTAGCGTTCATCCTTCAACTTACCATCGGATCGACTTGATGTTCAGTTGGTTTCGGATGTCCTGCATATTCACTCCTTTTCTTGCATTTCAATTAGTGGCGGCTTCGACTTTGAGCTTCAGACGTGTCTATAGCACCGGTCAACCCAACTTTGCAAAGATTTTAACTCCGAGTTTTTCCATGTCCTTACGTTGGCGTCAAACAAAAAGCCGCTTTCTACACAGCATTGGAAAACTCTAGCCTTGGATTCTTTTTGGCAGCCTGCTCTTTGTCAGCCGGCGCTTGACCTTGACCCATAGTCCTCCTGCTCGTCTTTTTCTCTTCTGAATGTCCCCGATCCACACTCCTAGCATTCTGATGCCACCTGCTCCGTCCTTTCCGAATTTTAGTTTCTTTTCTTTCTCTTTGTTATTTTTATCCTCGAAGTGCATCATAACTTCTTTTATTGTTGCTGTTCCAGACTCTTTTTCTTTCTTCTCGCCGATGAGGGTGGTGTCGTCTGCGAATAGGGACAATGATATTCGTGCGGTTTGGGGTTCACTGTTGTGCGTTTCTACCATGTTTTTTCCTAGGAAGCCGTTTCCCGTCATCCACATCCACATCCACGCTATCCCGACGTTTGTACCGTTCTCCTCGGCTCTGTCCAGTCTGTCTTTCTCAGCTTGCCGCATTACCACTTGGTGATATATGTCAAACAATGAAGGCGAAGATCGGCAACCTTCCCTTAACCCTCTTTCGGGGGTCCAATCTTCGCTGTCGCCCTCTTTGCCCTTTATACCATAAGTTGTAGCTTCATGCAAATTCATCAGTATGTCCAGGAATGGATCTTCTATTGCGTAGCGTCTTGAGACCGCCCACAGGACCGGTTTCCTGACTCGCGGATAAGCTTTTGTTAGGTCTAAAAATCTGGCTTCTGGGTCTGTGTTGGCTTCTACTGGGGTTCCGGCTCTTATCCTCCGTCTCCTGAGATCTTCCACATCCTCTCTTATATTTATGAAGATCTGGCTTGCGTCTGCCGTGGACCTGCCTGGTCGAAACCGGCTTTAGTTTTCGCCCAATACCTGAAGTTCTTCGCTACATTTTCTCAGGAGGTTTGCGATCATTCTCGCCAGATTTCTACTGGCCATTGAGAGCAAGCACACACCTCGGAAGTTGTTGGCGTCATTGATGTTCCCTTTTTCGTGCAATGGTACTATTTGGCCTTTCTTTAGAGACTCTTCCCACTGGTCTGCTCTGGTCTTACACATTTTCATATCCTGGTGGATGACTTTCTCCCTCCAATTCCATTACGCTGCGAATGTATATCATGCGGACCCCGTCCTTGCCTGGCGCCGATTCTCTCACCTCATCCAGTGCTTCCATGAGTTCTTTCTCGGACGGAGGGGTGTTCAGCCTCTGGTTGGCTGTTATGAACTTGACGTTTTTGCTTCTATCTGGCATCTGTTTGATTGTGTTCATCAAAGTACCCGGGTCGTTCTCGTATCGGTCCTTCATTACGTTGCTGAATTGGGCCTTGAATTCGTCAATGGAGATAGTGGTGCCTGTCTGGTGTTTCTGTGATCTTGTTCCCAGTTTCCTTAAAGTTTTGTACATGGTACTCATCTCCCCTTTCTCCGCTGCGTTCTCGCACTCGATGATGATTTCGTCCCACCATAGTCTTTCTAGTTGGCGTAGGCGTTTCTTCACATTCTTGCGTGCGGCTACCAGTCTTCCTCTTGATGCCGTTAGGGCATCGAAGAGCATGCCATCTGATTCTCCAAATGTTTGACTGATCAGGTCATTTCTGCGAATTACTTCTGTGGAGATCTCCGTGTGTAGGCTTTTCATTTCTTCTTCAGATCCCACTGTCCACGGGTTGGCTATCTGTCGTTTCTTTGTGCCACGTATTTCCTTCGCTGCATCTGGGAGCTTCCGCGATATGGAGTCCCAGTTTTCCTCGTTATTGAGTTTTTCATCCGTCTTCTTGCGGTATGCTTTCGCTATTTCTTTCTTTCTCATGCGTTCCCAGTCTATCTGCGGTGTTCTTTTCTTTTCTCTTCTGGGTCGCCGTTTTTTTTGTTCGCGCCAAATGTCGATCCAGACGGGTTTGGGGTCCGATAATGCCATGTCCTGCTTCGTGGCTACCCTACGAACCATTTGGTGGCGATCGGCTGCTCTCAATAAGAAACCGTGGAGCTCGTACCAACGTCTGTGCATCTGGTTGAACCATGTTGCTCTGGAGCGTATTGGGAAGTAGGAGCTGACATGTTAGAGCTGGTGTTCTTTGCACCAATCCAGTAGATTTTCTCCAGCTTCATTTGTCTCTGTCTTTAGGCCGTACTTCCCACTTATGCCCTGTCTTTGACTCCCTGTTCCTACTTGCGCGTTCCAATCGCCTCCCAGTAAGGGTACGCTCTCTTTTGGAGTTCGAGCAAGCGCGTTTTCCAAATCTTTCCTGAACTTTTCAATTTCCTCAGATCCCTTACTCCACAGGGGCTGATAGGTCGCGATGAGGCGGAGCCTGCCGATCTGCACCGCTGTGACTCGCTCGGAGAAATTTTTCTGTTGTCCGCTGGCTATCCACTCTTCCAGAATATCGCCTAACAGGAGATTCCATTTCTTTGAGTGGATGACCACTGCCTGGTTTGGTTTGTCTTCTAGCCATATTACCCCCTCCTGTTCCGATCGTGCTTCGGAAATCTGTACCGCCTTCCACTTTTGCTGTCTTGCATGTTCTACTGCTCTTCTAAGGCGGTTGCGTTTTTGATCTCAGGTGGAGATGCCTTGTAGGTTCCACTTCACTATTCGCCTTGTTTTTTGGGGTTTGCGTTTGGTGCGTTCGGCTCTTCGGTTTTCTCGTATTGTCTTTTTTCGCCTTCTGCACGTTTCCTTGTGATCTTCTGTCGGGTGTCTTCGCTTCCCCCTGCGGACTCTGTGAGATCTCTCTGCTCTATCTGGGACCTCGGAGCTCGGGGGGACAGTTTCATCAGGTGTCCCAGAAACTATAGTTGCCGTCGTTTTACTGGGTTCCCTGCACTGTCTACACTCCAAAGCTAAGCGTTCATTTCCTGTGATCTGTCGGATTTAACCACGTGTCATTTCGCTACATACCTGTTGTATCCATTTCATGCACCATGTGCATTTGACGCTGCATCCACTGACTCTCTTTTGACAAATCCCACATTCGTACGGCCCTGGGTTTTTTCCACCTCTCCAGCCATAACTAACAGCCGGTCTAGGTGGGCTGGTTTACCTGGTCCGGCAGAGAAAAACCCGGTCTATCTTCGGCAACTTTGATCCGCACCTTCCCTGGCCTGGGGAGGCCAAAGCCATCGATTGTTGTGAGAGGTGAAAGAGTCGACTGGCCTTTTCCACTTCGTTGGCATTCGGGAGGCTGCTTCGCATTCCGTTTCCAGTTTCCGTAAGTTCCTTTTTCCGGTGCCCCTGTGTGATCCTTTGCCGCACAGAATGAATCGCGCGTCCCCACTTGCTCCAAGGGGAGGAGTCCTCACCAGCAAGTCCGTCATCTTTATGGGAGAGTTTGCCTCACTTTTATCAGTGGCCGAGTCGATCAGCAACTCGCTCAATCTCCCTTCACACTCGTCGAGTTTGTCAAGGACTTCCCGCATTAGTGGTCGGTTGAGACCTAGTTTCAAAATAGACTGGGTTCCGTAGCTCTGAACTACTGTCCAGACCTCTTCCATGAAGGCCACTCTGTCCATTCTGCATTCCGTCCTTTTTTCATGGTCTCTATGATGCACTTCCCACTCTTCTTTGGGCAACGCTCCCAAGAAAGGTACTCTGGCAGTGCCTTCTTTTCTTCTTCTCCGGGGTGATTCCATCAAAAGTTTCTGGTCGGTGTTTGTAGAGTTGCTCGGAGAGCTGCTCTCCGACAAGTTCTGGTTCGTTCCCATGAAGGCGGACGGGGATTCCAGCGATAAAGTTCCCTCGTCCGCCGGCTCAGTCGTCGCTTCCAATGTGTCCGTGCCATTTTCAAAATCGCGGAGGAAATTGAAGTCCAGGCTGGACATCGTCCTCTTTCTCTGCCTGATCGGGATCCAGTTGCATAGGTTCTTTCGATTGACGGCTTTCACCCTGCCCATTGCCTTGTCTTGGATTCTTTCCTGAACTGGAGGGCCCTTGCTCCTCATCCTTTGCCTCATCAGGAAATTTCGGTTTCACTAGTCTGCCAGCTGACTGATCTTCCTCCTCTCCGTGAACTACCTTGAATTCTTCACAGCTGAAGGGTGCTAGCATGGTTGTTGTCTGTAGGGTTCTTCCCACCGTTAACCCTGTCTTTACACTCATTAAGATTAGGGAGGTTTCTGGTAAGTCAGCCTTGCCTCTCATGATCATAGGTGCTAGATCCAGTTTCGTCCATTCCTCGTCAAACCTTCCTGGCTTCGGGGTAGCTGTTTTGCCCATTCACCTCCTCGTTGCTTCATCATTTCAGAGAGTTTCGCCATTCTCCTTTCGCTAGTCTCAAATGCTCACATCCTAGGGGTTTGTACTACGGAGTCTGCTCCGAGCAACATCCTTCTTATCAAAGGGAGTTCCGGGATCTCTTTCGGTAGTTTCTTGTAGTCACCCCAGCACTTCGTTTCTTCTCTCAACTTATGGTACGCTGCAGTTAGTCGAGGAATTCTTGTGACTTCGTCGTTTGTTTTGTCACAGGGTCTTAGATTCCAGAGCTTAGGGAATACTTCAATGTGCCCTCTGTCAACTTCCCCCGTAAGCCTCCTCCTGTAAGCCTGTTCGACCTCCTGTAAGCCTCCACCTTACTGTCAGGGAACGCAAACGTGACTGCTGGACCGTATATCACTGTCACGAACTCCGTGGCTGCTCTGATCAATGCTAAGGGATCGCTCCTCATAGCTAAGCTCAGGTCAGTTAGCAGAGGCATGCCCCCAGCATGAGGTCGCACGTCTTCCTCCCTCTGAATTGTTTGGAAACCTCTCCTGTTCAAAAGCGATTCTGCTGCAGGAGGTACTGAATGAGAGTATGTCGCAAATCTGTTATCATGTTCCAGGAATCCGTGGATCGCTTCATGGCGAATTTCTTCACGTTCTCCCTCATCTGCTCCGGATAGCGTGTCATATTCATCAATTCTCCCAAGTTTCCATGCGTTATCACGATCAACGTTAGAAGTCCATCTAGTCGCAAATTCTTCACTTCTTCGGTGAGCAGTATCGCTGGTCCTCTCACGAAGTTCTCTGCTCCAAACGTCACAAACAGGGCTAGTAATTCAACGATCGATACTTCTACGACTTCTTGGAGGAATTCTTTTATCAGATATCGAGAAAGCGATGGATAAATTTTCGCCAAGAAAGACGCGGTCTATGCGGCTCCTAGTCCTTCCAGCATGCTGTCAGTCAGGTCAAAGCCTCTTCTCCCTTTTCATTCTGATCTGTGTCCAAAAAATTTCCAGGGTCAGTTGGCACAATCTGTTCACGAACTCGACTGACTTCTCTTCAACATTTTCGGCCAGGTTTACCTCTTTCACTAGGTAAGCATGGACTTTTCTGATCATCAGTGGGCCTCGCTCGAAAGCATTCGCGCCCAATGTGGCTATTCGAGGGGTCAAGGTCAGCCACTTGTTAGCATCTGTTTTCGTTCTCAAAACCATTGCTTCCAAGTGAGCTCTAGTCTCCTTGGAATTCTTCCTTCTCTCTACTTCCTCCTTTACTTCCAGTCCTCGGAACCATAAATCGTTTGACATCGCTACGATCACTCGATGTTCATCGTCAATTCCTGGTTTCAGTTTGAGTTGTCGGCTGAAATTGGACAGTTCCGAACCCAGTGCCTCGTCTAACACTAACGTGTATAGTGAATGGTCCTTAAATCCTCGCATCGCACGCAAGATGTCAGACCACACCGCAGGTTACAAAGCCCGGAGTGGCCTTAGATTCTCCATCTCTATTCCGCGATTTGGGGGTAGATATGATCACATCATATTTCCCTTCCGAGAGCAAAGCCACGATCGCATATACAAACTTCAGTCCATCCGGGAGTTGTGCATATCACGGAGACAGTGGAAGCACGGCTCTCGGTAATATCTTGGTGAAGGCACCTTCTTTCGGGGTGTCCACTACTTCACCCATTGACTCGAGGGTATTATTTATAGGTGGACATACAGCGCCTTCGTTTGTCGTAGGCTCTCTGAGTCTGCTCAGGAAACCCCTACTATGTAGATGGTCATTCATGCCAGCAAATACGATTGTGATTGGGTTCATCTCCGTCTGTCGTTGTACCCTGATTGCCATTGACAGCGACTGCATTAGGTCCAGGTCGACCGCTGCCAACATTATAACATCAGGTCAAAACAGAGACTTGGAGGTATATACGAAGTCTGAGTTCGCGACTATCATAATCTTTGTCTTCCTCATTTCCGCTTTGTCATACGCCGCAAAGATGTTCTCGTCTTTCGTAACCGCTTTCAATCCACCGTATCTCTGAAGATCACCTTCTTGAGCCACTTGTTTCGGGTACGCTCTTTCTTTTACGTGACCTGGTAGTGCTCTTATCTGCCTGAACATTTTTACGTGTTGTCCTATTGGTGCCCTCGTTGTCAAGAATCTTCTGGGCCTTTCTTCTCAATTTCCTTCATCGTGATTCAGTTTTACATCTTGCAAAAGTCTTGCATTCACTGGACCCATTGTATTGTTTGAGGGCAGTCCCTCTAAGTCAGCAAATCTCAAGGCGGTCGTAGAGCTGAAGTTTATGCCAGCGGCTATCAACCAGTCCACGCCTGTTATTGAATACAGTCCGTTGACGGACAATCTCGCTCGATTCAACATCCTCATGGCATCAATTTCATCAGACCCTGTTTGTATATATGCCAGGGAGAAGGTATGGGCCTCAACCACATCAAAGAGCTCCTGTCTGGACGTCGCTTCTCTCGGCTGGTACTCGTCGTCTCTGATCTTGTCTCCGATCTCGAGGTGCTGGTCGGATTGAAAGGTCCTAATCTTCGTATTGGATGGATGGTTCTTCTCATTGGCGCTTCCCCCAATCGATCTTGTATTTCTGTCCTTTGTCCTGGCTCGCTAGACCTTTGTGGCCTGTAGATCACGGCTGGGACCGTTCCTAGACGTGTCTCTAGGTTAGTGGGCTCAAAGGTTGAAATTGCCGGTTCGTTTGTGATTTCCTCCTTTTTTAGTACTTCCATCTCATCCAGTCGCTCCTGGAAGACTCGATTCAACCAGGCTTGTCCTTCAATGCTAACAAAGTGGTTCCCATCAGTGGTTAGTTTGGCCTGATCCATAGCTCTAAGCTCGTGTTCAATGTCCATAAGGATCATCCGTCCAGCATTCCGACTCGCCAGGTTTCTCAGTATGTTGTTCCACCGGATGAATCTTTCATTATGTCTTCTTGCTGTCACTGTCAACGTTTTTGTGCTCATGAGTACGATGCAGACAATCAGTAACGCGCACTTGAATTTCTGCCAGAGAGTAGTAAATAGGCACACCATCATCGACTCCCATTGTGACTCTTCCTTTACTGAGCTTCTTGATACATTGTTTGTCCCTATCAGGATCATTATGTTAGGGATCCTCCCTGGATTCATCAGCTCCACCATTCGAGATAGCTGGGCTATCGTTGCACCTGCAAAGGCCATCACCGTAGTGATCCAAGAGGTACTCAGGTTCTGGAGTATTCTCACCAAGCTGTCACCCAGTATCAGATGTAATGTCCCAAGTGGCGGTTGCTGCAGGTTTACTGCTGGGCTCCAAGTCGATCGATTGAAGCAAGCTCGCGGATCCGTTTCCGGAACTCCTGTTAAATTATCTTCACCTGGTTGTTGTTCTGCACGTCAATCACTCGGGACACTTTCTTCATCGGCATTTCTCGTATCTTCCTGTCTGGGACCTTAGAGCTCCTTGTTGGTAACAATGTATCACTAATTCCCGTTTTCGTCATCGTCTCTTGGAATAGTCGTACTCTGCCCGCATCATCTATTGTTCCATAGGGTGCAGTCACCCCAGAACCTGGCAAATTTCAATTAGCGACCAATCGTCCAGCTGTTTCCATCAATATTTTCTCTAGTTGCTCCACGACTGGATCACCTAGAGTGTCGCTTGGGTTCGCGGTTGTCACTCGACCAGTTGTAGCTGGGAGTCGCCTCTCCGTCGTTTGACTCAACTCACGAGGCGTCAAAAGTTCCATCGAGGACTGCCCACGAGGAATATTCCTTGTAGGTATCACATTTTCTACGGCTGTCGTCAACGCCAACCGCTCCGATCGCTCAAGCGCTCTATTTCTTCACCCTGTTTCTTTTTGCAATTTTCAAACAGCCTCTTCCACATGTCTCTCTCTTCTTCCGTACTGAGCATGGTTTTAGTCAGTTTGTCCAGCTCCCTTCTGGCCTTCTCCAATTCTTCTATCGTGCAGTTAAGATCTTGCATAGTTTCATTCGTCTGAACCTCTTTTTCTACTCTCGCCCTCTTTGGTGGCACAGCTGCTCTCAGTTGTGAACCAGACGAGGCAGCCTCATTTTTCATCTCCTGATGCATCCTTCTCAGATCATGCCTGGGTTTGGTTGGCAGAAGCATCTCACCTGGCTGATAGGTCCTGGAACTTCACAACCCAGGCTCGTTTGAGAGATCTCCTGAGATATCTCCGTTTCTCCACTTCATTACCCTCGTGTTCGGGTGGTCTAGTACTCCCCTCTCTCCACGGTTATCATGCCCCAAGATGTTTATTAAGGCGGCCAGCAACATGACAACCTCTGGGTCCTCCAGAGCGAAGTCTCGATCGATCAGTCGACGATAGATCGCATCTATCATCGGTCCTACATACGCCTCTGCCAGGTCCATATATTCATCCAAATCAAAACTGTCCATGTTCTTTCAGATTCAATTCTATTATCAGTTTGATGAATTGAAATCAAGTGAACAATTAAACGATCAATCAGGATCTAGAAAAGAGGTCACGAATATAACTACTGTCAGCTTTACTCTAATTTTATATTAAAATTTATTTAAAACAGTCAGATAAAAAGATTTTGATCCTAAAATTTATTAAAACCAATTTGTTGCTATGACTTTGGAATTCGACCTAAGAATGGCTAGTCCAAACTTTGGATCTATTCCTAAGATCGTCATTCAGTTATTCATGGTCACTAACCCCTTCTTACCCAGAGTCTTAATAAAAAAACACATAAGATCATATAACATACATATCACACACAACACATATTTAGTATGACGCCTTCCTACATGCAACCTAAACTCAGCCTTTACTCAAAAAATGTTTCTTATGTAAGTATACTTGTATCTTAGTATCAGAAAAGATTACGTGTATCAGTGCATACAGCTCCCGTGGATGCAGTCGTCCTCGGTTCGGATCGTACACTGGAAGCGAGAGTTCCTTCACTTCCCTTTCCACGAGGAAGTCTCTCAATCTCGTCAAGGACAAGACTAGGTTTCCCGGGTCCATGTGCCGCTTCTCCGTCGCCCTCGTCACCAAGAAGCATAAGTATTTTCCAGGTATCTGTGACGCCGCCGGAGGCAAGGATGCTACGCCTCCTATTCTTTGTCTTTGCTTCCAAAGGAAATCTATGTTTTATATTCTCTCTTAAAATCCGCTGCTAACGCTGTTTTAAAACTCATGTCCGCTGTAATTGCTATCGCACATGTTCTATTTGTGAAAATAAAATCGCTATCTGTCAATATTATGCTACTTGAGTATTCATTTGGCAAGTTAAAACATGACTCAACTTTTTTGTCAAATCTTTTCCTCTGCCTTTCCTGTGCCTGCTGAGTATTTCGTCTACATAAGTCGTTTAACTCCTGCTGACGTCTTATTACATCCATTACATAGACCTGTGGTGACGTCTTCTTACCCTCATACTCCGGGTAGAAGAAAGTCAAGGGTAAAAACTTCTCGTGCCCGCACAGCAACATATGTGGACTAACTCCGGTGGTGGAATGTTGTGTGCTATTGTAAGCTCCCGTCACCTGTGGAAGATATCTGTCCCAATCGGTCAGTACTTGGAACAATATACACTCAGCATCGACACTAACGTTCGATTCTGCCTTTCCAATAAAACATTTGTCTGGGGATGGTATGTCTCGGAGTGAGCTTGAGCTACCTGTGAGCGTCTCAATAGCTCTTTCGTGAGTTCTCCTACGAAAGCTGTTCCGTTATCCGATTGAAACATCATCGGACGACCATGTCTCGCTATCCACGTATTGATCAGGTGGTCGCACGTCTCTTTCGCTGAGGCATTTATGCAGGGCACGGCCTCTGCATACTTCGTGAAATGGTCTATCATGATCAAGACCTGATTATAGCCACTGTCCGTCAAACATAATTTCTGACGGTCAATCTGTATCACCTCGTTGAATTCAGATGACCCGATCGACTGCTGATCCATCGAGTATGTCTTCAACCAGGATAACGCTCTATTGTCCACGCGTACTTTTCCACGAATGCGCGGTACTTTTCCACGAATGTGACAACTTCAAACATTTCTGCTTTCGGTGCATCAAAATTCATCTAAGTGTCAATTAACACCTTGCTGCCATATGCAATGGGACGGAGAACTGTTCTTGCATTCCATTCCTGCTCCTGATGCAGTATTCCTGAGATGGCTACTACTGATGCGTCTGTGTCAAGAACACACATGCACTTCTCTGTAGGCATGCCTAGCACTTCTCCGCTTTGCACAGTTCCAGCCTTATGTTCTCGTAATAAATGGCAAACTCTAGGAAGCTCATGAGTTGTGTGTCCGTTCTGGGAGCCTTCCATGTCAACACAGCTTCTACTGCTTCCGGGTCCGGCCTCACGCCATGTCTGTCCACCATTCTTCCTAGATAATTGATTGAATCCCCGAGGATTTCACAATTAGATGGTTTTCATGCAGCCAAAGACCTCATCGAGCGAATCAATGTGGTCTTCCGGGGTGGGTGTTGCTATGACCACGTCATCCACGTAACACATCACAAGTTTCCCGTACTTCTTCGTTACTCTGGTCAGAGCCTGAGCCATCAGTCTTTGAAAAGTGGCCGTTGCGTTGCACAAGCCGAAGGGCATCCTCTTCCACTTGTACAACCCCAATTCACAGGCGATTAAGGTCTTTTCTCTGTCCTTCTTCCGCAGAGGGACCTGCCAGAAGGCAGAACCCAAGTCCAGTGTGGTGAAGAACTTGGCGTCACCAAGTTTCGAGAGGCTCCGTCTTTTCGCGGTATCGGGTACGCATCTTTTATCGTCAGTGCGTTCAAGTAACTACTAAGCTGCCCCTTTTTTTGCCAAGAATACCCCGCAAGCCCAGGGCAATTTCGAGGGTTCTATCAGGTCGTATTCGAGTAACATTTCTATTTCCGCTCGGCAGGCTTCCGATTTATGTGGCGTCATTCGTCTTGCGCCTTCCCTATTGAGAACGGCGGCGCCTTCCTCTAGTTCAATTTTGTGTTCAACGAAGTTACAACAACCGATATCCGCCTTATGTTTTGAAAATACATCCGCGTTCCGATTTAAAACCGCCCGCAATGATTCCAAATCTCCCTCGCCCATTTTCCCCTTTAAGTGTTCTATCTCCGGCAAAACCGGTTTGTCAGACTCTAGTTCATATGACGAGGGGTGTTCCGGAAAACTCGAGCAGCTCGACAAGCCGCCGTCCGTTTCGGATTTCATTGAAAACAGTTTATGAATAGATGTAAATTCAATAATTCTTTTTAAAGTTATATCTTTGTTGGCATGATAAGGGCAGTCCTATCTTATAAGTCAATCTCTTCAAGTTTTGTGTCTCTTTATAGTCGGTCCTCATCGACAAAGCGTAACCAAGTTTCTTTCTACGCTGGATTGGAGCCGTGGTGTCCAGTGTGTTCAATGACACACTGACACACAGTCCGTTTCGAGTTACTGAGAAGCTCCGGCCTAAAATCACTGAATTTTGACAATTTGGTTTCGGTACTAGACAAACCTGTTTGCTATCACTTAAGGAGTTCAAATTTTTTAGCCTAAAAATAGCTACCACAGCTTGGCCCGGCTGTAGTTTTACCTTTCTATCTAAAAAGATTGGTACCTTGTTTTCATCTGTTACCTTTATTTTAACTGGTTTCTTAACATACTTCCGGCCCCGATTTTTAATCCTTATAAGTCATTCGTCTTGCGCCTTCCCTATTGAGAACGGCGGCGCCTTCCTCTAGTTCAATTTTGTGTTCAACGAAGTTACAACAACCGATATCCGCCTTATGTTTTGAAAATACATCCGCGTTCCGATTTAAAACCGCCCGCAATGATTCCAAATCTCCCTCGCCTATTTTCCCCTTTAAGTGTTCTATCTCCGGCAAAACCGGTTTGTCAGATTCTAGTTCATATGACGAGGGGCGTTCCGGAAAACTCGAGCAATTCGACAAGCCGCCGTCCGTTTCGGATTTCATTGAAAACAGTTTATGAATAGATGTAAATTCAATAATTCTTTTTAAAGTTATATCTTTGTTGGCATGATAAGGGCAGTCCTATCTTATACGTCAATCTCTTCAAGTTTTGTGTCTCTTCATAGTCGGTCCTCATCGACAAAGCGTAACCAAGTTTCTTTCTACACTGGATTGGAGCCGTGGTGTCCAGTGTGTTCAATGACACACTGACACACAGTCCGTTTCGAGTTACTGAGAAGCTCCGGCCTAAAATCACTGAATTTTGACAATTTGGTTTCGGTACTAGACAAACCTGTTTGCTATCACTTAACGAGTTCAAATTTTTCAGCCTAAAAATAGCTACCACAGCTTGGCCCGGCTGTAGTTTTACCTTTCTATCTAAAAAGATTGGTACCTTGTTTTCATCTGTTACCTTTATTTTAACTGGTTTCTTAACATACTTCCGGCCCCGATTTTTAATCCTTATAAGCCCGTTGTTCCATTCAATCATCACGTCGAAATTCCCAACAAAATCTCTGCCCAAGATGAACTGTTCGAGTCGTCCAAATTCTCTACCACCAGGAAGCTCATCCAAAGATCCCGTCCTCCCATGTGGAGGACCGTTATTGGTGTTTGTCCGGCTACGTAAATGGCTCCTCGATTGGCTGCCGCTAGTCGGAGACTCGTAGGAGTTAGGTCTTTCCTCGTGAAGCCCACTCTTTCCCAATTTTTATTGGCATCACGCTTACTACCGCTCCTGTGTCCAGAAGCTCTGTGACTCCGGTTTTCTTCCCGTTGGTGTCGAGCAGATGTGCAGTCACATCTGCTTCGTATCCATTGTGAACCGCATCTTGCTCCATCATGGCGTCATTGCCTATCCTACGGACTTAAGTTCTTCTTCACCCAAATAGACTTGCCCCATTTTCTCACTGTCTGTCGTCACGTAGGTACCAGTGTAGATACTGATCCTGTCTACGTTCAGCTTCTCTTGATACGGTCCATAGACTTCCACGTAGCGCCCATTGAGTTTCTTCGTTCGAGGGCCACCCGTTGTCAACAACGATCGTACAACCCTCGACTCAGTGGGTGGCTCCACCTGCCTCAGACAATCTGCATATGTGTCTAAATGCATCATAGTGAACTCTGAGGGTTCACTTAGGTTCCTGATCACCTGATGTCCCGCAACCGATGTTATTGACTGTATTCTGCTTCATTGTGGCACCATTCCACAGGAGTGACTTGAACCATTTGGACGAAGTTGAATTCTACGGTGGCTTGGTAATTAAAATTGACGCCAGATGCTTCTTCTGTAGCGAAGAAGATCACTTCTGGATGGATTGTCCTTGTTCTGGGAGTCCGTGAAAAGTCAGAACCATTTGAAATATAAGTTTGCGCTGGCAGTGGTGTAGAACACGAGGAATAGACATGCGGAAAATGACTTGAAGAACTGTGAAGTGACCAAAGACGAACTAGCAACGAATTCCGTGAAATCCGTCACTGAAGAGACAGAGAGCAGAGAGACAAGTCCTAAGAGGACGCCAAATATGAATTTTGAAAAGGCTGCAGCTGATGCTGTCAACAAAATAAAGCACAATTTAGCGACCAAATAGATAGAGTAGTGGTTGAGACAAGAGATTGAAAAGCAACAGAAATATCAAGATTCATCATGGGATGGCGGTGAGCCTGAAATGTGCGATGCTCTCAAGGTCAAGAGCAATTACACCACTCTAAAGATGGAGACCGGAAAACTTTTCGGGATCAATAAAAAAGGGCAAGGATAATATCAAAAATCACCGTCACTGGTCACGAAGTGATGAGGAATCTATGCGAACCAAGTGACTAAAGACGTATACGCTGACTGTTTACGCTCTAACAGTCGCCAAACCCCATCGAAAGCCATTGAAACCTTACTGGCAAAAGGTGGTAGGAGATCGATAAGGGCTGATTGTAGATATACCGAGGCTTATGGACCGCGCCAGTTCACGCTGAACATAGATGGAATCAACATATACACTAAGACGATGTTTACCTGTGATGATGATCTGTCCGGCCAAAATTTCTTAGGGCGAAAAAAACTCAAGGTCAGATCAATTGAATTTGATCATGACATAGGAGCGTAACCTCCAGTCTTCTTGAGTAGAAGGATGAGGCTTAAGGGAAATGTAGGCACGAGAATAAGGAAATCTAATGAACTCAATGATAATAAACAGAAATGTGTGATACTAAACTTAAACAGCCAAAGTGCTGCTATTTTAGGAAGATCCTTCTCGATCACCAAGGGTGGCCGCTGCGTCAGTGTTTTGTTGAACACTCGTGATATACCGATCACAATCCTTAGTTGGAGCAAACTGAGATATACCCAGCCAGTGAAAACTAGATATGATATAAGAGAGAAACATTTTGAAACATGCATTTTTTCGACTTTCTTAATCATAAGAACAAAGTTTGTATCTTGAATCGACTAAAGCAAATAAATATCTAGTCAAAATTATTCATTCACTTATGTCTGAAACAAACAATGAACTCCCGAGCTGCTCGAGTTGTCCAGAAAAACCTACACCCTGAGAAATTGGATATGGATAAACCGGTACCACCAGAGGTAGAGCTTTTAAAAGGAAAAGTATCGGACAATTAGCTCAAAGCCATTAAGGACGTACTGGATAGCAATCAAGGGGTGTTGAAACTTACTTGAACACGAAATAGAAGAAGAGAAATCCGCAGTACCACACAGGGAGGGTGAGCCGCATGACGCCCCACAAATCGGATGCATGCAGAAAAGAAATAGAAATAATAGTAGATTACGACATGATAGAACCATTCAAATCACCGTGTGCGTGAGAAGTAGTGATGGATAAAAAGAAAAGGAAGCAATCGAGATTCTGTTGTGTTTTTCGATATCTGAACACCGTCACGGTAAAGATGCCCACCCCATCCCGAGAATAGATGAGAGTGTTTCAAAACTAGGGTATTCAAAAAATTTAGAAAAACCCTTTAGACTGTTATCGTGCAACCCTTATAGAAGGGGCAAACGTAGAGCCCAAAACCAATAGTAGAGTCTTGAGCAAGATAGTATGCGTGAAACTAGAGGACGATACCCACCGCCCAGGGGAAATTAAAAGGAGAGATAATGGCTCCAAAATAATATGTGAAGACAAGATATAGACTCGTTAGCGCACAGAAAACAACAAAATGACCAGTAATCTCTCCAAGTGAATCGTAACAGGAGAAAGAGAAAAAGGAGACCTACAGGAGCACAGCTACAAAATCCCGAGTCAATTTTTCAGGAGTGGAAGGATTTACTCTACCGCACGGCGGACGGTGTACTGGCCTGCAAAAGGAGAGACGGAGAGAAGATGCTGCACAAGCACAACGTTATCATACTGCCTCAATTGTATCAGACGGAGGTACTGTTTAGATCAATTGGGGCATCAGGGTATAGACAGGTGCAAGAAAGAATACTTCATCAAATTGACTGACCAGGTATGTCAAAACTTGCGAGAGGGGGCTAAACGCATGCTTGTCATGCCCACAGGTACGAGATCCCAAAAAAAAAGAAATTCTCACTGAAATTGGCGAAAAAAGATCAAAAATTAACGAAGTTGTGCAGTTATACCACCGAAAGATCTGTTTGACTGACACGGGATACAATCAAATCCTAGCAATTAAAGATCATTTCATAAAAATGGCGGATTCAGTTCCAAGTCAGACAGCATCAGAAGAAACTTGCGATCACTTGAACCCGCATTGGATCTCTAGATTTGGTTTTACCATGATTTCAGACAACGTGAAAGGCTTCGCGGGGAACTGACAAAAGAGCTGATGGGGAGACCGCGCACCGCTCAAGCCCACTCGACGACCGACCGACCATCACGGTACGATGGATTGATAGAAAGGCCGAACCGGACCCTTGTAAACATGCCGAGGGTATACTGTTCAATATACATGAATGATTGGGACAAATACTTATAATATTTGGTAGGCGTGTACAATGGCACGCAACACTCGACAATAGGGATCAGTACTTTCATGATGCTCACAGGCAGAGAGAAAGCGATACGATTGACGTTCTTTTATCCAGAATTTGAATGACAGAAGACGTCGTCCCAGGCTTTCGTGAGAGAAGCCATCCAGAGACAACAAGAGTTGAAACACTTATGCCGACGCAATATAGCTTAGGCACAGATGCGATAGCGCAAAAAGAACGATGCGAAGATACTTCAAGCGAAGCCACACACGAAATTTCACTCCACCAAAGGGAATCAAGAAGTTACTACAGAGACGGAGAGGGACCTTGATGATCCTTTTATTTCACCAACAGGGCAGGTTCTATTGCTTGATTACAGGACGAGACCCGCATTGAGACCACTTGAGACCACACGTCCGTCAGCGGAGGATTTTATTGTTCCACAAAACATGAGAGGCCAGAAGTTCTTGATACTGGAACCGGCGTGAAAGGTGAACGTGAATTGAACCAGGAAGAAAACTTTTGGTAAAGTCTCGAGCTTGACCGAAAACGAGAAAAATTGAGTTGTACTTTGATAAGGTTCCTCTGCTGAGGATGATTGAATGAGCCTGAATAGGACAAAATTTTAAAACCGGTACATCCTGACAGACCCATGACGATCGATACAAGAAGGAGGGGAAATGAAAAGACTAGCATGGCTTATATCAGGTATGGGTACGACTTCTTGAAGACAATATAAAGCCAGATGAATTCGGAGCAGAACTTGTCGGCATAGATGACCCAGTACCAGATCAAGAACCACAGCGTGCCGGAGCAAAAGATGGATCTGGAACAGTTCGAAACAGATAGAAAGGATCCACCTGAAGTGGATGCGCAACATACCCTCTTGTGAGCAAAAGGGTCAAACGAATCAACAATTTGACTCATTTACAGTTAAACCCAATCGGGATAGGGGCTCTTACTTTGGCTGGCTAGCAACCGAAAGACGCCTGGAGATACCCTTGAGTAATCTAGAATCGGCGCCATCGACGGAGACGTCGATGAACGTTTTTGGGCGGGGAGTGAGTGTAGGACTTACCAACACCAAAATTTAATGATAAAAAACTTAAGGAAATCAGGAAAACCAGTAAAAACTGAGCCTTCCACGTGATCTTTGTAAAAATATCTGCTCTCATTAGTTAGTCAAACGTTTGCCCTAATGAACAAATCTCTAAAAACACGTGCAAAACTGTAATATTTTTGTTCTCATCACCAATGCTTCACCTGATCGGACCATTATATGTGATCTCCATTCCTGTTCGCGCGACAGGGTTTATCCAGGCTTGTCCACCAATGCTGTTTAAGTCGATCCCGTCAGATGCTCTCAACTCATGCTCTAAATCTATCATTATTAGTCGTCCAGCCTTGCGATCTCCCGTTCTTGCTTCTCGTTGTATTCCTCGAACAGTTCTGTCCATTTGTCTCAATTTTCTTGTGTTCTCGCCAGCGTTTTTTTACTCGGTCCAATTTGTCTCTTGTATCTGCCAGGTTTTCCATCGTCTCATTCTTCTGTACTTGTTTTTCTATTAACGCTCTCTTCGGTGGCACGGCAGCTTTTAGTTGTGAGCTAGACGAAGCATCCTCGCTACACATTTCCTGAGGAATAGCTTCAAGTCTTCTCCTCAAGCCGGGCCTAGGCCTGGTTGGGAGAATTATCAACCCAGGCTGGTATGTTCTCGCAGGACGCAATCCAGCTCGTGCGCCAGGTCAATTTCAGAGAACGTTTCATTTCTCCATCTGACCTCAAGTGACCATCAGCCAGACACTGGGGGCAGTCTCTACGGTTGTCATGCCCCAGGATGTTTTTCTGGGCAACCGTCAACATAATTACCTCTGAATCATCCTGTGCGAAAAATCTTTCCACTAGCCGCCGATAGAACTCGTCTATGGCTGGCCTTGAGTAAGCATCGGCCAAATCCCTTGACTCGTCAGTATTATCCATTTTGGTTACGATGCGATAATTTGATTTGATAACTTCGTCGGCCTCTGGGCCTTGATATCTTCGCAAAGATTGAAGTTTGAAGGTAACTTCAGTTAATCAGGACCTAGAAACAAGATCATGACTCTCACATCTGATCAATACTGTTTCAGTTTCACAATAAAATTTCAGACAACCAAAACAAAAGACTTGTTCTCATGATTTATTAAAATTTACTTCAAACTAAAAGCTTGAAGAATGATCTAAGAGCGGACATTCCACGCTTTGGACTTTTTTCTTGAAATAAATGATTGAGCATTCGTAGTCACTCAAAATCATGAAAAAATCATTTGTTTTGGCTGTTTCAAATATAACCTTTATTTGTGAAACTGAGGCAACACTGATCAAATGTGATAGTCATGATCTTGTTTCTAGATCCTGATTGATCAAATAAAACTTCAAATTTCAATCTTTGCATTGAAGATTTCGAATCAAACTATCGAATAAAAACCAGGAAAAATATTCCTGACGAGTCAATGGATTTGGCCGGGGGTACTCAGGGCCACTCACAGACGAGCTCTATTGTCGGCTACTGGAAAGAAACTACGCCCAAGATGATTCCAAGGTAATCATTTTGTCGGTTGCTCTGACAAAAATCCTGGGACAAGACAACCGTGGGGACCGCCTCCAAAAATATTGTTGATGGCAGCTCTGGGCGAGTAAGGAAAGTTGGAACGTTCAAGCCTGCGTGTCAGGAAACGGAGGAATGAAACGTGCTCTGAAAGTGACCTGGCGCACGAGCCTAAATTTTGTACTGCGAGAACGTTCCAAATTGGAGAGATGCTTCTACCAAATAGGCCTAGGCTGCCTCTTCTAGCTCTGCAAAATGCTTGTGATGTTCATCACGGCGTCCCTTACTCATCTTATTTTCTGCGTACTTTCATTTGTAAATGCTCTGGTAACCTTGCAAGAGCCAAAATATCTAATTATCTTGCATCAATGTCCCAATTTGGCTACAAAAAGCCTATGGGGAACGAGGGAACGATTTCGAGTGTTCTATCAGGTCGTATTTAAGCAACATTTTTATTTCCGCTCGGCAACCTTCCGATTTTTGAGGCGTCATTTGTCTTGCGCCTCCCCTGTAGGGAACGGCGCCTTCCTCTAGTTCGATTTCGTGTTCAACGAAGTTACAACAACCGATATCCGCCTTATGTTTTGAAAATACATCCGCGTTCCGATTTAAACCCGCCCGCAATGATTCAAAATTTCCCTCGCCTATTTTCCCCTTTAAGTGTTCTAACTCCGGCAAAACCGGTTCGTCAGATTCTAGTTCATATGACGAGGGGCGTTCCGGAAAATTCGAGGAGCTCGACAAGCCACAGTCCGTTTCGGATTTCATTGAAAACTGTTTATGAACAGAATTAATTTGATTAATTTTTTTAAAATTATATCTTTGTCCTATCTCATACTTCAAATCTCTTCAAGTTTTGTGTCTCTTCATAGTCGGTCTTCATCGGCAAAAGTTAACCAAATTTCTTACCACGCTGGATTGGAACTGTGGTGTCCAGTGTGTTCAATAACACACTGACACACAGTCCGTTTCGAGTTACCGAGAAGCTCTGGCCTAAAATCTTTGAACTTTGACAGTTTGGGTTCGGTACTCGACAAAACTGTTTGCTATCACTTAACGAGTTCCAATTTCTCATCCTAAAAACAGCTACCACAGCTTGGCCCGACTGTAGTTCAACTTTTCTATCTAGAGAAATTGGATTCTCATGCGTTATTATCCTTTTAATTGGTCGCTTAACATACTTCCGGTTCAGGTTTCTGATCCCTATTAAGCCGTTATTCAAGTCAATCATAACGTTAAAATTCCTGACAAAAACTCTGCCCAAGATGAACTGGTCGGAGTCGTCCAAATTCTCTACCACCAGGAAGCTCATCCAAAGATCCAAAGAAGCTAATCCAAAGATCCCATGTGGAGGACCGTTGTTGGTGTTCTTCCGGCTACGTAAACCGCTCCTCGATTGGCTGGCGCTAGTCGAAGACTCCTAGGAATTAGGTCTTCCCTCGTGAAGCCCACTCTTTCCCATTTTTTATTGGCATCACGCTTACTACCGCTCCTGTGTCCAGAAGCTCTGTGACTCCGATTTTCTTCCAATGTGAACTGCGTCTTGCTCCATCATGGCGTCATGGCCTATCCTACGGGCTTTAAGTTCTTCTTCACCCAAATCGATTTGCCCTATTTTCTCACTGTCTGTGGTCACGTAGGTCCTAGTGTAGATACTGATCCCGTCTACGTTCAGGATCACTTGATACGGTCCATAGACTTCCACGTAGCGCCCATGGAGTTTCTCCGTTCGAGGGCCACCCGTTGTCAACAACGATCGAACAGCCCTCGACTCAGTGCGTGGCTCTACCTGCCTCAGATAATCTGCATATGCGTCTCAATGCATCTTAGTGAACTCTGAGGGTTCACTTAGGTTCTGATCACCTGAAGTCCCGCAACCACAAATTTTTTGACTGTATTCTGCTTCATTGTGGCACCATTACACAGGAGTGACATGAACCATTTGGACGAAGTTGAATTCTACGGTGGCTTGGTAATTGAATTTGACACCAGATGCTTCTTCTGCAGCGAAGAAGACCACTTCTGGATGGATTGTCATTGTTCTTGGAGTCTGTGAAAAATCAGAATCATTTGAAAGATAAGTTGGCGCTGGCAGTGATGTAGAACACGAGGAATAGGTAGGCGGAAAATGACTTGAAGAACTATGACGTGACCAAAGACGAACTAGCAACGAATTCCGTTAAATCCGTCGCTGAAGAGACAGAGAGCAGAGAGACAAGTTCTAAGAGGACGCCAAATATGAATTTTGAAAAGGCTGCAGCTGATGCTGTCAACAAATTGAAGCAGGATTTAGCGACCAAATAGATAGAGTAGTGGTTGATACAAGACATTGAAAAGCAACAGAAAGATCAAGAGTCATCATGGGATGGCGATGAGCCTGAAGTGTGCGATGCTCTAAAGGTCAAGAGCAATTACACCACTCTAAAGATGGAGACCGGAAAGGCATTCGGGATCACGAAAAAAGGGGCAAAGATAATACCAAAAATCACGAAGTGATGAGGAATCTATGCGAGCCAAGTGACTGAAGACGTATACGCTGAATTTTTACGCTCTAATAGTCCCCAAACCCAATCGAAAGTCATTAAAACCTTACTGACAAAAGGTTGTGGGAGATCGATAAGGGCTGATTGCAGATATACCGAGGCTTATGGACCGCATGAGTTCACGCTGAACATAGATGGAATCAACATATACAGGAAGACGATGTTTAACTGTGATGATGATCTGGCGACCAAAATTTCTTAGGGCGAGAGGAACTCAAGGTCAGATCAATTGGTCATTCTGTCATGCTTGAGGAGGATGGCATGCACTTTGGCACGGAAGCGAACGTATCAGCGCACCTACTTAACATAGACGGCATGAAGAAATTTTGAATGGGTTTACTAGATACGGGGGCTGCATAAACTGTGATCCCGATCAAGACCAGGTTCCAAATTGCATTCAAAAAGAATGACCTAATAGATTCCAGAGTACGCAAACAAAGATGCGATAAGAGTGCTTGGCAAGGACACCGATCATTGCAAAACAGAAACCTGTGGGTAAGCTACTTAGTGGTGAAAAACTTGGACGAATCAGACCAGTTCATTTTGGGCTACTATCACAACATTTGAGGTAACGATCAATAAAAACAACACAATTTTCAGAATTCGCAACCTGGAAAGGAAGTACGTAACAAAACCGGTGAAATTGATCATAACATAGGAGCGTAACCTCCAGTCTTCTTGAGTAGAAGGATGAGGCTTAAGAGAAATTAAGCCCTAATTGTAGGCACGAGAATGAGGAAATCTAATGAACTCAAAGATAATAAACAGAAATGTGTGATACTAAACTTAAACAGCCAAAGTGCTGCTATTTTAGGAAGATCCTTCTCGTTCACCAAGGGTGGCCGCTGCGTCAGTGTTTTTGTTGAACGCTCGTGATATACCGATCACAATCCTTAGTTGGAGCAAACTGAGATATACCCAATCAGTGAAAACTAGATATGATATAAAAGAGAAACATTTTGAAACATGAATTTTTTCTACTTTCCTAATCATAAGAACAAATTTTGTATCTTGAATTGACTAAAGCAAATAAATATCTAGTCAGAATTAATTATTCACTTATGTTTGAAACGAACAATGAACTGTCGAGCTGCTCGAACTGTCAAGAAAAACCCACACCCGAGAATATGGATATGGATAAACCGGTACCACCAGAGGTAGAGCTTTTAAAAGGAAAAGTATCGGACAAATAGCTCAAAGCCATTAAGGACGTACTGGATAGCAATCAAGGGGTGTTGAAACTTACTTGAACACAAAATAGAATAAGAGAACTCCGCAGTACCACACAGGGAGGGTGAGCCGCATGAAGCCCCACAAATCGGATGCATGCAGAAAAGAAATAGAAATAATAGCAGATTACGACATGATAGAACCATCCAAATCACCGTGTGCGTGAGAAGTAGTGATGGATAAAAAGAAAAGGAAGCAATCGAGATTCTGGGGTGACTTTCGATATCTGAACCCCGTCACAGTAAAGATGCCCAACCCCATCCCGAGAATAGATGAGAGTGTTTCAAAACTAGGGGATGCAAAAAATTTTTTTACTCTTGATCCAGGTTCAGAATTTTGGCAGGTACCTCTGAGGAAACAAGATAGGGAGAACAGGGACTTTGACTGCGAACTGGGATTGTTTCAATTTAAAAAATGCATATTGAAATTTTCAATGCGGCAGCGACATGTCAGAGGCTAATGTCTCAAGAACTAACAAAAGGTACAAAGTAGTATGGGATTTTGATCATGTACTACGTGGACGATGTGGTGGTTGCAACGTCAACCCTCGAAGATCTCATCGAGCGCCTGGACGAATTGTTTGCTCGCATGAAAATTAGGTTTAAATTGCAAGCCGTCGAAAATTGAACCTTAAAAGACTCGTTAAAATATTCTAGGATAATGGTAGACAAACATGGTTTTGGGCCAGATCCTGGCGCAATCGAGGCTGTCATAGCGTGGAAATGATCAATAACCGAGCAACATTTGATGAGTTTTCTTAGATTTCCGTACTATTACAAGGCATTCCTCAACGGCTACGCTGACAAAGTATACACGAAGCATTAACTCATGAGACACAAAGGCAGGAGGCTTACATGTAATGATTCTGCAGAAGAGTCCTTCTAAAGAAAAAAGCGAGAGTTGTGTAAACATCCGGTGTTGGGGATGCAAGCGAAAAACCTTATGTACATTCTGAACACAGACGCATAGGTAACTTCAGGGATACAACAGTAAGAACAAGTCTAGAATGGCAAAATTGTCTCAAGACCAATAGCATATAGAAGTAAAGTCATGAGCGACACGGAAAAAATACGGAGCGCCTAGAGCGGAAATGGACGCGGTGGTGACCTTCGTAGAAAAAAAACAGAGCATATCTCGGCTGCGAGCCATTCAATTTAAGGGTTGACACCAGAGCCTTGTCCTGGTTAAAGACATACTCCATGGACCAAAGTTACACAGGGAGATGGGTTGTGCGTCTAGATGGTTACAACATGATAATATAGCACAAAATCAGAGACAAACATCAGGTTGCGGACAACTTGTGCAAAAAGACTGAGTTCTACAAGAGACAAGAACAGAGGGAGGCTGACCGACCTGAATTAAAAGATGGATGTTCATTCATGGATTAGGAAACCTATGACAGTTTGCTTTTGACAAGATGGTTAGACTAGTCAGGGTGATCAATAGAAGGCCATCCAGGGACTGCCTTGGGACGAGCAAAAGGCAAATATTCTCACCAAGAGTCAGTGGCAACAATGCGGCAACTGCTCAAGTCAAAATTTTTTAAAGAGACGTTGAAGGCGAAAGAATATGACCCAGAGAAAGGGGGAAATTTGAGAAAGAAATGGTAGTGGCGGAGCAAGTCTCTTGATGAGACTGCTGAAGAAACTAGCGAATAACAACTCCAAGGACATGTACGGAAATACAATGAGCCTCTGGTAACAAAAACGAAGAGACCGATAGTGGATCCGGAAGGAACAAGGTAGCGAGCAGACCAAGAACTGAAGAATCAAATGGTCGTGCGTTCATTAGTCGAGAGCAGTCCTGAAGAATTTTTACAGCGAACCACATTGAGACAGCAAAAAGCATTATTCAAAGAAGGCACTGAAGAGTTCGCGAGAGATCAAGAGTCCGGGGAGTTGAGAGTGTATGCAAGAAGAATTGAAGCAGAAAATTTGGCCGGGGAGCTCAAAAAAACTGAGGAGATGAAAAATTAGTAAGACTGTGGACCAAACTGGCCGAAATTAAGTTGAGAATCCAAGACAGAATGATGCACACGGACGGATCCTTCTTCTGCAATATACAACGTAGACTCCGATGAGCAGAGTGGAGGAGAAGAGCTGAAGTGATAGCGGGTTTTAGAAAACCCTTTAGACAGTTATCGTGCAACCCTTATAAAATGGGCAAACGTAGAGCCCAAAACCAATAGTTGAAACTTGAGCAAGATAGTGAAACTAGAGTACGATACCCACCGCCCAGGAGGAAATAAAAGAAGAGATGATGGCTCCAAAATAAAATGTGAAGGCAAGATTTAGACTCGTTAGTGCACAGAAAACGACAAAACGACTAGTAATCTCTCCAAGTGAATCGTGACAGAAGAAAGAAAAAAGGAGACCTACAGGAGCACAGCTACAAAATCCTGAGTCATTTTTTTCAGGAGCGGAAGGAGCGGAAGGAGGAGCGGATGGTGTACTGGCCTGCAAAAGGAGAGACGGAGAGAAGATACATCACAATCACAACGTTATCATACTGCCTCAATTGTATCAGACGGAGGTACTGTTTAGATCACAAGATCAATTGGGGCATCAGGGTATAGACAGGTGCAAGAAAAATGATTCATCAAATCGACTGACCAGGTATGTCAAAACTTGCGAGAGGTGGCTAAACGCATGCTTGTCATGCCTACAGGTTTGAGATCTCAAAAAAAAATTGAAATTCTCACTGAAATTGGCGGAAAGATCAGAAATTAACGAAGTTGTGCAGTTATACCACCAAAAGATCTGTTCGACTGACACGGGATACAATCAAATCCTAGCAATTAAAGATCATTTCGCGAAAATAGTGGAGGCAGTTCCCAGTCAGACAGCATCAGAAGAAACTTGCGATCACTTGAACCCGCATTGGACCTCTAGATTTGGTTTTCCCATGATTTCAGACAACGTGAAAGGTTTCGCGAGGAAATGACAAAAGAGCTGATGGGGTGACCGCGCATCGCTCAAGCTTACTCGGCGACCGACCATCACAGTACAATGGATTGGTAGAAAGGCCGAACCGGACCCTTGTAATCATGCCGAGGGTATACTGTTCAAAATACATGAATGATTGGGAGAAATACTTACAATATTTGGTAGGCGTGTACAATGACACGCAACACTCGACAACAGGGATCAGAACCTTCATGATGCTCACAGGCAGAGACAAACGATACGATTGACGTTCTTTTATACAAAATTTGAATGACAGAAGACGCCACTCCAGGCTTACGTGAGAGAAGCCATCCAGAGACAACAAGAGTTGAAACACTTATGCCGACGCAATATAGCTTATGCACAGATGCGATAGCGCAAAAAGAACGATGCGAAGATACTTCAAGCGAAGCCACACACAAAATTTCACTCCAACAAAGGGAACCAAAAAGTTACTACAAAGACGGAGAGGGACCTTGAGGATCCTTTAATTTCACCAACAGGGCAGGTTCTATTGCTTGATTAGAGGACGAAACTCGCCTTGAGACCACTTGAGACCACACGTCCATCAGCGGAGGATTTTTGTGTTCCACAAAACATGAGAGGCCAGCAGTTCTTGATACTGGAACCGGCGTGCAATGTGAAAGAGAGTTGAACCAGGGAGAAAAGTTTTGGTAAATTCTCGAGCATGACCGAAAATGAGAAAAGTCGAGTTATACTTTGATAAGGTTCCTCTGCTGAGGAGGGTTGAATGAGCCTGAATAGAACGAATTTTAAAAGCCGCTACAATCAAACAGACCCATGACGATTGATACAAGAAGGAGAGGACACGAAAAGACTAGCATGGCTTATATCAGGTATGGGTACGATTTTTTGAATGACAAGATAAAGCCAGATGAAATTGGAGCAGAACTTGTCGGCGTAGCTGACCTAGTACCAGATCAAGAATGGCAGATCATCAAGGCTGATGAATCATTCTGGCAGCAGAACCACAGCGTGCCGGAGCAAAAGATGGATCTGGAACAGTTCGAAACAGATAGAAAGGAGCAGACGAACTGAAGTGGATGCGCAACATACCCTCTTGTTAGCAAAAGGGTCAAACGAATCAACAAGTTGACTCATTTACAGTTTAACCCAATCGGGATAGGGGCTCTTACTTTGGCTGGCTAGCAACCGAAAGACCCCTGGAGATACCCTTGAGTAATCTAGAATCAGCGCCATCGACGGAGACGTCGATGAACGTTTTTGGCCGGGGAGTGAGTGTAGGACTTACCAACACCAAAATTTAATGATAAAAAACTTAAGGAAATCAGGAAAGTCAGTAAAAACTGAGCCTTCCACGTGATCTTTGTAAAAATATCTGCTCTCATTAGTTAGTCAAACGTTTGCCCTAATGAGCAAATCTCTAAAAACACGTGCAAAACTGTAATATTTTTGTTCTCATCACCAATGCTTCACCTGATCGGACCATTATATGTGATCTCCATTCCTGTTCGCGCGACAGGGTTTATCCAGGCTTGTCCACCAATGCTGTCAAAGTCGATCCCGTCAGAAGCTCTCAACTCATGCTCTAAATCCTTCATTATTGGTCGTCCAGCCTTGCGATCTCCCGTTCTTGCTTCTCGTTGTATTCCTCGAACAGTTCTGTCCATTTGTCTCGATTTTCTTGTGTTCTTGCCAGCGTTTTTTTACTCGGTCCAATTTGTCTCTTGTATCTGCCAGGTTTTCCATCGTCTCATTCTTCTGTACTTATTTTTCTATTAACGCTCTCTTCGGTGGCACGGCAGCTTTTAGTTGTGAGCTAGACGAAGCATCCTCGCTACACATTTCCTGAGGAATAGCTTCAAGTCTTCTCCTCAAGCCGGGCCTAGGCCTGGTTGGGAGAATTATCAACCCAGGCTGGTATGTTCTCGCAGGACGCAATCCAGCTCGTGCGCCAGGTCACTTTCAGAGAACGTTTCATTTCTCCATCTGACCTCAAGTGACCATCAGCCAGACTCTGGGGGCAGTCTCTACGGTTTTCATGCCCCAGGATGTTTTTCTTGTAGGTGTTCTTCCGGCTACGTAAACCGCTCCTCGATTGGCTGGCGCTAGTCGAAGACTCGTAGGAATTAGGTCTTCCCTTGTGAAGCCCACTCTTTCCCATTTTTTATTGGCATCACGCTTACTACCGCTCGTGTGTCCAGAAGCTCTGTGACTCCGATTTTCTTCCCGTTGGCGTCGAGCAGATGTGGAGTCACATCTGCTTCGTATCGTATCCAATGTGAACTGCGTCTTGCTCCATCATGGCGTCATGGCCTATCCTACGGGCTTTAAATTCTTCTTCATCCAAATCGATTTGCCCTATTTTCTCACTGTCTGTGGTCACGTAGGTCCTAGTGTAGATACTGATCCCGTCTACGTTCAGGATCACTTGATACGGTCCATAGACTTCCACGTAGCGCCCATGGAGTTTCTCCGTTCGAGGGCCACCCGTTGTCAACAACGATCGTACAGCCCTCGACTCAGTGCGTGGCTCTACCTGCCTCAGATAATCTGCATATGCGTCTTAATGCATCTTAGTGAACTCTGAGGGTTCACTTAGGTTCTGATCACCTGAAGTCCCGCAACCACAAATTTTTTGACTGTATTCTGCTTCATTGTGGCACCATTACACAGGATTGACATGAATCATTTGGACGAAGTTGAATTCTACGGTGGCTTGGTAATTAAATTTGACACCAGATGCTTCTTCTGCAGCGAAGAAGACCACTTCTGGATGGATTGTCATTGTTCTTGGAGTCTGTGAAAAATCAGAATCATTTGAAAGATAAGTTGGCGCTGGCAGTGGTGTAGAACACGAGGAATAGGTAGGCGGAAACTGACTTGAAGAACTATGACGTGACCAAAGACGAACTAGCAACGAATTCCGTTAAATCCGTCGCTGAAGAGACAGAGAGCAGAGAGACAAGTTCTAAGAGGACGCCAAATATGAATTTTGAAAAGGCTGCAGCTGATGCTGTCAACAAATTGAAGCAGGATTTAGCGACCAAATAGATAGAGTAGTGGTTGATACAAGAAATTGAAAAGCAACAGAAAGATCAAGAGTCATCATGGGATGGCGATGAGCCTGAAGTGTGCGATGCTCTAAAGGTCAAGAGCAATTACACCACTCTAAAGATGGAGACCGGAAAGGCATTCGGGATCAAGAAAAAAGGGGCAAAGATAATATCAAAAATCACCGTTGCTGGTCACGAAGTGATGAGGAATCTATGCGAGCCAAGTGACTGAAGACGTATACGCTGAATGTTTACGCTCTAATAGTCCCCAAACCCAATGGAAAGCCATTAAAACCTTACTGACAAAAGGTTGTGGGAGATCGATAAGGGCTGATTGCAGATATACCGAGGCTTATGGACCGCATGAGTTCACGCTGAACATAGATGGAATCAACATATACACGAAGACGATGTTTAACTGTGATGATGATCTGGCGACCAAAATTTCTTAGGGCGAGAGGAACTCAAGGTCAGATCAATTGGTCATTCTGTCATGCTTGAGGAGGATGGCATGCACTTTGGCACGGAAGCGAACGTATCAGCGCACCTACTTAACATAGACGGCATGAAGAAATTTTGAATGGGTTTACTAGATACGGGGGCTGCATAAACTGTGATCCCGATCAAGACCAGGTTCCAAATTGGATTCAAAAAGAATGACCTAATAGATTCCAGAGTACGCAAACAAAGATGCGATAAGAGTGCTTGGCAGGACACCGATCATTGCAAAACAAAAACCTGTGGGTAAACTACTTAGTGGTGAAAAACTTGGACGAATCAGACCAGTTCATTTTGGGCTACTATCACAACATTTGAGGTAACGATCAATCAAAACAACACAATTTTCAGAATTCGCAACCTGGAAAGGAAGTACGTAACAAAACCGGTGAAATTGATCATAACATAGGAGCGTAACCTCCAGTCTTCTTGAGTAGAAGGATGAGGCTTAAGAGAAATTAAGCCCTAATTGTAGGCACGAGAATGAGGAAATCTAATGAACTCAAAGATAATAAACAGAAATGTGTGATACTAAACTTAAACAGCCAAAGTGCTGCTATTTTAGGAAGATCCTTCTCGTTCACCAAGGGTGGCCGCTGCGTCAGTGTTTTTGTTGAACGCTCGTGATATACCGATCACAATCCTTAGTTGGAGCAAACTGAGATATACCCAATCAGTGAAAACTAGATATGATATAAGAGAGAAACATTTTGAAACATGAATTTTTTCTACTTTCCTAATCATAAGAAAAAAGTTTGTATCTTGAATTGACTAAAGCAAATAAATATCTAGTCAGAATTATTTATTCACTTATGTCTGAAACGAACAATGAACTCTCGAGCTGCTCGAACTGTCAAGAAAAACCCACACCCGAGAAATTGGATATGGATAAACCGGTACCAACAGAGGTAGAGCTTTTAAAAGGAAAAGTATCGGACAAATAGCTCAAAGCCATTAAGGACGTACTGGATAGCAATCAAGGGGTGTTGAAACTTACTTGAACACAAAATAGAATAAGAGAACTCCGCAGTACCACACAGGGAGGGCGAGCCGCATGACGCCCCACAAATCGGATGCATGCAGAAAAGAAATAGAAATAATAACAGATTACGACATGATAGAACCATCCAAATCACCGTGTGCGTGAGAAGTAGTGATGGATAAAAAGAAAAGGAAGCAATCGAGATTCTGGTGTGACTTTCGATATCTGAACCCCGTCACGGTAAAGATGCCCACCCCATCCCGAGAATAGATGAGAGTGTTTCAAAACTAGGGGATGCAAAAAATTTTATTACTCTTGATCCAGGTTCAGCATTATGGCAGGTACCTCTGAGGAAACAAGATAGGGAGAACAGGGATTTTGACTGCGAACTGGGATTGTTTCAATGTAAAAAATGCATATTGAAATTTTCAATGTGGCAGCGACATGTCAGAGGCTGATGTCTCAAGAACTAACAAAAGATACAAAGTAGTATGGGATTTTGATCATGTACTACGTGGACGATGTGGTGGTTGCATGGAGCGCCTGGACGAATTGTTTGCTCGCATGAAAATTAGGTTTAAATTGCAAGCCGTCGAAAATTGAACCTTAAAAGACTCGTTAAAATATTCTAGGATAATGGTAGACAAACATGGTTTTGGGCCAGATCCTGGCGCAATCGAGGCTGTCATAGCGTGGAAATGATCAATAACCGAGCAACATTTGATGAGTTTTCTTAGTTTTCCGTACTATTACAAGGCATTCCTCAACGGCTACGCTGACAAAGTATACACGAAGCATTAACTCATGAGACACAAAGGCAGGAGGCTTACATGTAATGATTCTGCAGAAGAGTCCTTCTAAAGAAAAAAGCGAGAGTTGTGTGAACATCCGGTGTTGGGGATGCAAGCGAAAAACCTTATGTACATTCTGAACACAGACGCATAGGTAACTTCAGGGATACAACAGTAAGAACAAGTCTAGAATGGCAAAATTGTCTCAAGACCAATAGCATATAGAAGTAAAGTCATGAGCGACACGGAAAAAATACGGAGCGCCTAGAGCGGAAATGGACGCGGTGGTGACCTTCGTAGAAAAAAAACAGAGCATATCTCGGCTGCGAGCCATTCAATTTAAGGGTTGACACCAGAGCCTTGTCCTGGTTAAAGACATACTCCATGGACCAAAGTTACACAGGGAGATGGGTTGTGCGTCTAGATGGTTACAACATGATAATATAGCACAAAATCAGAGACAAACATCAGGTTGCGGACAACTTGTGCAAAAAGACTGAGTTCTACAAGAGACAAGAACAGAGGGAGGCTGACCGACCTGAATTAAAAGATGGATGTTCATTCATGGATTAGGAAACCTATGACAGTTTGCTTTTGACAAGATGGTTAGACTAGTCAGGGTGATCAATAGAAGGCCATCCAGGGACTGCCTTGGGACGAGCAAAAGGCAAATATTCTCACCAAGAGTCAGTGGCAACAATGCGGCAACTGCTCAAGTCAAAATTTTTTAAAGAGACGTTGAAGGCGAAAGAATATGACCCAGAGAAAGGGGGGAAATTTGAGAAAGAAATGGTAGTGGCGGAGCAAGTCTCTTGATGAGACTGCTGAAGAAACTAGCGAATAACAACTCCAAGGACATGTACGGAAATACAATGAGCCTCTGGTAACAAAAACGAAGAGACCGATAGTGGATCCGGAAGGAACAAGGCAGCGAGCAGACCAAGAACTGAAGAATCAAATGGTCGTGCGTTCATTAGTCGAGAGCAGTCCTGAAGAATTTTTACAGCGAACCACATTGAGACAGCAAAAAGCATTATTCAAAGAAGGCACTGAAGAGTTCGCGAGAGATCAAGAGTCCGGGGAGTTGAGAGTGTATGCAAGAAAAATTGAAGCAGAAAATTTGGCCGGGGAGCTCAAAAAAAACTGAGGAGATGAAAAATTAGTAAGACTGTGGACCAAACTGGCCGAAATTAAGTTGAGAATCCAAGACAGAATGATGCACACGGACGGATCCTTCTTCTGCAATATACAACGTAGACTCCGATAAGGAGAGTGGAGGAGAAGAGCTGAAGTGATAGCGGGTTTTAGAAAACCCTTTAGACAGTTATCGTGCAACCCTTATAAAATGGGCAAACGTAGAGCCCAAAACCAATAGTTGAAACTTGAGCAAGATAGTGAAACTAGAGTACGATACCCACCGCCCAGGAGGAAATAAAAGAAGAGATGATGGCTCCAAAATAAAATGTGAAGGCAAGATTTAGACTCGTTAGGGCATAGAAAACGACAAAACGACTAGTAATCTCTCCAAGTGAATCGTGACAGAAGAAAGAAAAAAGGAGACCTACAGGAGCACAGCTACAAAATCCTGAGTCATTTTTTTCAGGAGCGGAAGGAGCGGAAGGAGGAGCGGATGGTGTACTGGCCTGCAAAAGGAGAGACGGAGAGAAGATACATCACAATCACAACGTTATCATACTGCCTCAATTGTATCAGACGGAGGTACTGTTTAGATCACAAGATCAATTGGGGCATCAGGGTATAGACAGGTGCAAGAAAGAATGATTCATCAAATCGAATGACCAGGTATGTC
The DNA here is from genome assembly GCF_963678635.1 of Symsagittifera roscoffensis. Taxonomy (NCBI): domain Eukaryota; kingdom Metazoa; phylum Xenacoelomorpha; order Acoela; family Convolutidae; genus Symsagittifera; species Symsagittifera roscoffensis. The sequence continues at coordinate 57,694,688 of NC_087065.1, forward strand.
AAAACTTGCGAGAGGTGGCTAAACGCATGCTTGTCATGCCTACAGGTTTGAGATCTCAAAAAAAAATTGAAATTCTCACTGAAATTGGCGGAAAGATCACAAATTAACGAAGTTGTGCAGTTATACCACCAAAAGATCTGTTCGACTGACACGGGATACAATCAAATCCTAGCAATTAAAGATCATTTCGCGAAAATAGTGGAGGCAGTTCCCAGTCAGACAGCATCAGAAGAAACTTGCGATCACTTGAACCCGCATTGGACCTCTAGATTTGGTTTTCCCATGATTTCAGACAACGTGAAAGGTTTCGCGGGGAAATGACAAAAGAGCTGATGGGGTGACCGCGCATCGCTCAAGCTTACTCGGCGACCGACCATCACAGTACAATGGATTGGTAGAAAGGCCGAACCGGACCCTTGTAAACATGCCGAGGGTATACTGTTCAAAATACATGAATGATTGGGAGAAATACTTACAATATTTGGTAGGCGTGTACAATGGCACGCAACACTCGACAACAGGGATCAGAACCTTCATGATGCTCACAGGCAGAGACAAACGATACGATTGACGTTCTTTTATTCAAAATTTGAATGACAGACGACGTCACTCCAGGCTTACGTGAGAGAAGCCATCCAGAGACAACAAGAGTTGAAACACTTATGCCGACGCAATATAGCTTAGGCACAGATGCGATAGCGCAAAAAAAACTATGCGAAGATACTTCAAGCGAAGCCACACACGAAATTTCACTCCAACAAAGGGAACCAAGAAGTTACTACAAAGACGGAGAGGGACCTTGAGGATCCTTTAATTTCACCAACAGGGCAGGTTCTATTGCTTGATTACAGGACGAAACTCGCCTTGAGACCACTTGAGACCACACGTCCATCAGCGGAGGATTTTTGTGTTCCACAAAACATGAGAGGCCAGAAGTTCTTGATACTGGAACCGGTGTACAAGGTGAAAGAGAGTTGAACCAGGGAGAAAAGTTTTGGTAAATTCTCGAGCATGACCGAAAATGAGAAAAGTCGAGTTGTACTTTGATAAGGTTCCTCTGCTGAGGAGGGTTGAATGAGCCTGAATAGAACGAATTGTAAAAGCCGCTACAATCAAACAGACCCATGACGATTGATACAAGAAGGAGAGGACACGAAAGGACTAGCATGGCTTATATCAGGTATGGGTACGATTTTTTGAATGACAAGATAAAGCCAGATGAAATCGAAGCAGAACTTGTCGGCGTAGCTGACCTAGTACCAGATCAAGAATGGCAGATCATCAAGGCTGATGAATCATTCTGGCAGCAGAACCACAGCGTGCCGGAGCAAAAGATGGATCTGGAACAGTTCGAAACAGATAGAAAGGAGCAGACGAACTGAAGTGGTTGCGCAACTTACCCTCTTGTGAGCAAAAGGGTCAAACGAATCAACAAGTTGACTCATTTACAGTTAAACCCAATCAGGATAGGGGCTCTTACTTTGGCTGGCTAGCAACCGAAAGACCCCTGGAGATACCCTTGAGTAATCTAGAATCAGCGTCATCGACGGAGACGTCGATGAACGTTTTTGCCCGGGGAGTGAGTGTAGGACTTACCAACACCGAAATTTAATGATAAAAAAACTTAAGGAAATAAGGAAAACCAGTAAAAACTGAGCCTTCCGCGTGATCTGTGTAAAAATATCTGCTCTCATTAGTTAGTCAAACGTTTGCCCTAATGAGCAAATCTCTAAAATTACGTGCAAAACTGTAATATATTTTTTTCCTCACCAAGGCTTCACCTAATCGGAGCATTATATTTGATCTCCGTTCCTGTTCGCGCGACACGGTTTATCCAGGCTTGTCCGCCAATGCTCTCAAAGTCAATTCCGTCAGATGCTCTCAACTCAATCTCTAATTCCAGTAAGCATCGGCCAAATCACTTGACTCGTCAGGATTATCCATTATGTTTACGATGCGATAATGTGATTTGATATCTTTGTCGGCTACTGGTTTTTGATATCTTCGCAAAGATTGAAGTTTGAAGGTAACTTCGGTTAATCAGGACCTAGAAACAAGATCATGACTCTCACATCTGATCAAACCAGCTCGTGCGCCAGGTCACTTTCAGAGAACGTTTCATTTCTCCATCTGACCTCAAGTGACCATCAGCCAGACTCTGGGGCAGTCTCTACGGTTGTCATGCCCCAGGATGTTTTTCTGGGCAACCGTCAACATAATTACCTCTGAATCTTCCTGTGCGAAAAATCTTTCCAGTAGCCGCCGATAGAACTCGTCTATGGCTGGCCTTGAGTAAGCATCGGCCAAATCCCTTGACTCGTCAGTATTATCCATTCTGGTTACGATGCGATAATTTGATTTGATATCTTCGCAAAGATTGAAGTTTGAAGTTAACTTCGGTTAATCGGGACCTAGAAACAAGATCATGACTCTCACATCTGATCAATACTGTTTCAGTTTCACAACAAAAATTTACACAACCAAAACAAAAGACTTGTTCTCATGATATATTAAAATTGATTTCAAACTAAAACCCTGAAGAATGATCTAAGAGCGGACAGTCCACGCTTTGGATTTTTTTCATGAAATAAATGATTGAGCATTTGTAGTCACTCAACTTTTTTCGAGTCTATTTTCCTAATAACATGACACACACAACCTACACTCAACCTAAATTCAAAGAATATTTCGTATACGGATATATTTCTAGGTTAGTGTCCGAAAAACGTGTATTATTGCGTACAGCTCTCGAGGATGCATTCATCTTTTGTTTGAGTCCTACACCAGAAGCGAGAACTCGCTTACTCTCCTCACCACCAAGAAATCTGTTAGTCTTGTCAATGACATGAGTAATTCTTTGGGAATTACCTTTTGCCCTCGTCACCATGAAGCATAAAACTTGCCTGGTACTTGCGAAGTCACCATTGGTAAAGCTGCTACATCCCCTATTCCTGGCTTTTGCTTCCAAAACAAATCGTTGTTTTCTTGCTCTCTCCTAAAGTCGGCTCCTGGTGCTGTTCTTAACCTCATTTCCGCTTTGATAGCTATCGCACATTTCCTATCCTTGAGTATAAAATCGCTATCGGTTAGTATTACGCTGTTTGAGTATTCGCTTGAGAAAGATGACTCTACTACTCTTCTTGTATCCAATTTCTGAGAGCCTTCATCTGATTCCTCCTCTAAATCACCTGTATCTCTTGTAATTTTTGTTTTTTTTTAAACAATTTTTCAGTGTGGGTAAGTCCTACCCCACTCCCCGGACAAAAATATCCATCGACGTCCCCGTCTTTGCGCATCTGATTTTAAGGTAAGATTGGTGCAGGAATGAAAAATTGGCCCTTCTGGGCTGCCCTGGAAGGGTAATCTCTGTCATTCTTGATAGAGTGATCCATCAAGAATGACAAAGATGATCCTTCCAGGGCAGCCCAGGAAAGCTCATTGTTCAATGAAAGATGGCTGCATCCCCGAGAGCTGTAAGCGCTAACACATTTAATTATGTTTTTGAAGACCAACATAAAATAGATTTTCTTGCATAAAAATAGGATTATAGACTTGAAAAGGTTAGTGACCACGAATGCTCAACCAAAAATTTCAGGAGAAAATCCAAAAGGTGGACTGTCCACTCTTAAATATTTTTTTAAATTCTTAGATTGAATTAAAATTTAATATATCCTATGAAAAAATCATTTGTTTTGGCTGTTTCAAATATAACCTTTATAGTGAAACTGAGGCAACACTGATCAAATTTGATAGTCATGACCTTGTTTCTAGATCCTGATTGATCTAATAAAATTTCAAAATTCAACCTTTGCATTGAAGATCTCGAATCAAACTATCGAATAAAAACCAGGAAAAATATTCCTGATGAGTCAATGGATTTGACCGGGCATACTCAGGGCCACTCATAGATGAGCTCTATCGTCGGCTAATGGAAAGAAACTACGCCCAGGGTGATCCCAAGGTAATCATGTTGTCGGTAGGTCTGAGAAAAATCCTGGGACATGACAACCTTGGGGACCGCCTCCAAAAATATTGTTGATGGCCACTCGGGGCGAGCAAGGAGTGTTGGACCGTTCAAGCCTGCGTGTCAGGAAATGGAGGAATGAAACGTGCTCTGGAAGTGACCTGGCGCACGAGCCTAGATTGTGTACTGCGAGAACGTACCAGCCTGGAGAGATGCTTCTCGCAAATAGGCCTAGGCTGCCTCGTCTAGCTCACAAATAACAGCTGCCGTGCACCAAAGAGAGCGAGACTAGACAAAAAATTACAAACAATTAGGACATTGAAGAACCTGGCAGAGACAAAAGACGAGCTGGACCGAGTGAGAAAAACGCTGGCGAGACCTCACGAACATCAATACAAGTAGCGGATACTGCTCGAGGGTTGCAACAAAGGCTAAAAAGAAAGATAGAGCGCTTGGGAAGAGAGACAAAAGAGAGAGCAGAGCGACTGAACGTAGCAAAAGAGGGAACGGTCCCAATAAGCAATCGCGAATGAAACTCCTGACAACTCGTGAATTGAGCCGGACAACCGAAGTGCAATACTCATCAGGAGCCGGAAGAGTAAGAAGCCCGGACCCGAGCGACAGCCTGGGCGACCCAGTAGTTGAAAGTTCCATAAAGCAGCTGGTAGAAGCCGACTTATCGAACTCTCTGCGGAAGTAGAGGAGAGCTGCTACGGCAGTGTAGTTAGCACAAGGCGCCAGTAGGCACATAAGGAAAATGCCAATGAAGAAAAGTCATGTTTACTGGACGAGCAGAAGAGTAAGCATACGATGAACAGCTTCGCGAGAGTTCCGGACACGGATTTGCGAGCATGCTCTAATGACTCAACTTAGTGCTCTATGGCGCTCTCGGTTATTTTGAACGACATGATGACTACTGGATTGAAACCATCTGATACAGTTCCGGGTTATATCGGGTACCGGTGGTACGGTTCAAACGGAACGTCTCAATCTTCTGGTTAATACGTGATAGCTTTTTAAAATAATTTTTAGCGGTGTATTCCCACATCGCCGAACAATCACAACACTAAAAATTATAAAGCTCTTCACAGCGCCAAAAACTTAATTAGGTAGTAATTAAAAAGGTAGACCTAAGCAGTTAGGTAGACATCTCAAGTGGTATATCTCAAATCAAATAAAACCGCTACTTTCTGCTTGCTCTGCAAAATGCTTGCTCTGCAAAATGCTTGCTCTGCAAAATGCTTGCTCTGCAAAATGCTTGTGATGTTTATCACGGCGTCCCTTTCTCATCTTATTTTCTGCGTACTTTCATTTGTAAATGCTCTGGTAACCTTCCAAGAGCCAAATTATCTAATAATCTTGCATCAATGTCCCAATTTGTCTACAAAAAGCCTATGGGGAACGAGTGAACAATTTCGAGAGTTCTATCAGGTCGCATTTAAGCAACATTTTTATTTCCGCTCGGCAACCGTCCGATTTTTGTGGCGTCATTCGTCTTGCGCCTCCCCTGTGGGGAACGGCGCCTTCCTCTAGTTCGATTTCGTGTTCAACGAAGTTACAACAACCGATATCCGCCTTATGTTTTGAAAATACATCCGCGTTCCGATTTAAACCCGCCCGCAATGATTCAAAATTTCCCTCGCCTATTTTCCCCTTTAAGTGTTCTAACTCCGGCAAAACCGGTTCGTCAGATTCTACTTCATATGACGAGGGGCGTTCCGGAAAATTCGAGGAGCTCGACAAGCCACAGTCCGTTTCGGATTTCATTGAAAAATGTTTATGAACAGAATTAAATTGATTAATTTTTTTAAAATTATATCTTTGTCCTATCTCATACTTCAAATCTCTTCAAGTTTTGTGTCTCTTCATAGTCGGTCTTCATCGGCAAAAGTTAACCAAATTTCTTACCACGCTGGATTGGAACTGTGGTGTTCAGTGTGTTCAATAACACACTGACACACAGTCCGTTTCGAGTTACCGAGAAGCTCCGGCCTAAAATATTTGAACTTTGACTGTTTGGGTTCGGTACTAGACATAACTGTTTGCTATCACTTAACGAGTTCTAATTTCTCATCCTAAAAACAGCTACCACAGCTTGGCCCGACTGTAGTTCAACTTTTCTATCTAGAGAAATTGGATTCTCATGCGTTATTATCCTTTTAATTGGTCGCTTAACATACTTCCGGTTCAGGTTTCTGATCCCTATTAAGCCGTTATTCAAGTCAATCATAACGTTAAAATTCCTGACACAAACTCTGCCCAAGATGAACTGGTCGGAGTCGTCCAAATTCTCTACCACCAGGAAGCTCATCCAAAGATCCCGTCCTCCCATGTGGAGGACCGTTGTTGGTGTTCCTCCGGCTACGTAAACCGCTCCTCGATTGGCTGCCGCTAGTCGGAGACTCGTAGGAGTTAGGTCTTTCCTCGTGAAGCCCACTCTTTCCCATTTTTTATTGGCATCACGCTTACTACCGCTCCTGTGTCCAGAAGCTCTGTGACTCCGATTTTCTTCCAATGTGAACTGCGTCTTGCTCCATCATGGCGTCATGGCCTATCCTACGGACTTTAAACTCTTCTTCACCCAAATAGCTTTGCTCTATTTTCTCACTGTCTGTCGTCACGTAGGTCCTAGTGTAGATACTGATCCCGTCTACGTTCAGGATCACTTGATACGGTCCATAGATTTCCACGTAGCGCCCATGGAGTTTCTTCGTTCGAGGGTCACCCGTTATCAACAACGATCGTACAGCCCTCGACTCAGTGCGTGGCTCTACCTGCCTCAGATAATCTGCATATGTATCTAAATGCATCATAGTGAACTCTAAGGGTTCACTTAGGTTCTGATCACCTGATGTCCCTCAACCAAAATTATTGACTGTATTCTGCTTTATTGTGGCACCATTCTACAGGAGTGACAAGATACATTTGGACAAAGTTGATATCTACGGTGGCTTGGTAATTAAAATTGACACCGGATGCTTTTTGTGCAGCAAAGAAGACCACTTCTGGATGGATTGTCCTTGTTCTGGGAGTCTGTGAAAAATCAGAATCATTTGAAAGATAAGTTGGCGCTGGCAGTGGTGTAGAACACGAGGAATAGACAGGCGGAAATTGACTTGAAGAACTATGACGTGACCAAAGACAAACTAGCAACCAATTCCTTTAAACCCGTCGCTGAAGAGACAGAGAGCAGAGAGACAAGTCCTAAGAGGACGCCAATTATGAATTTTTGAAAAGGCTGCAGCTGATGCTGTCAACAAATTGAAGCAGGATTTAGCGACCAAAAAGGTAGAGTAGTGGTTGAGACAAGAGAATGAAAAGCAACAGAAAGATCATCAGAGAGTCATCATGGGTTGGCGATGAGCCTGAAGTGTGCGATGCTCTCAAGGTCAAGAGCATTTACACAACTCTAAAGATGGAGACCGGAAAGCCATTCGGGATCACGAAAAAAGGGGCAAGGATAATGTCAAAAAATACCGTCGCTGGTCACGAAGTGATGAGGAATCTATGCAAACCAAGTGACTAAAGACGTATACGCTGAATGTTTACGCTCTAATAGTCCACAAACACCATCGAAAGCCATTAAAACCTTACTGGCAAAAGGTGGTGAGAGATCGATAAGGGCTGATTGCAGATATACCGAGGCTTATGGATTGCATGAGTTCACGCTGAACATAGATGGAACCAACATATCCATGAAGACGATGAATAACTGTGATGATGATCTGGCGGGCCAAAATATCGCAGGACGAGAGGAACTCAAGGTCAGATCAAATGGACAATGTGCCATGCTTGAGGAGGATGGCATGCACTTTGGCACGGAAACGAATGTATCAGCGCACCTAATTAACATAGACGGCATGAAGAAATTTTGAATGAGTCTACTAAATACCGGGGCTGTATAAACTGTGATCCCGATCGAGACCAGGTTCCAAATTGAATTCGAAAAGGATGACCTAATAGATTCCAGAGTACGCAAATAAAGGTGCGATAAGAGTGCTTTGCAGGATACCGATGCTTGCAAAGACACGGGAGACAGAAACATGTGGATAAGCTACTTAGTAGTGAAAAATTTGGAAGAATCAGATCAATTCATTTTGGGCTACTATCACAAAGTTTGCGGTAACAATCAATCAAAACAACGCAATTTTCAGAATTCGCAACCTGGAAAGGAAGTCCGTAACAAAACCGATGAATTTGATCATGACATAGGAGCGTAACCTCCAGTCTTCTTGAGTAGAAGGATGAGGCTTAAGGGAAATGTAGGCACGAGAATGAGGAAATCTAATGAAGTCAATGATAATAAACAGAAATGTGCGATACTAAACTTTAATAGCCAATTTTTAGGAAGATGCCTCTCGATCACCAAGGGTGGCCGCTGCGTCAGTGTTTTGTTGAATGCTCATGATATATCGAGCACAATCCTTAGTTGGAGCAAACTGAGATATACCCAGCCTGTGAAAATTAGATATGATATAAGAGAGAAATACGCGTTGGTGACCTTCGTAGAACAAAAAACAGAGCATATCTCGGCAGCGAGCCACTCAATTTAAGGGTTCACACCAGAGCCTTGTGCTGGTTAAAGACATACTCCATGGACAAAAGTTACACAGGGAGATGGGTTGTGCGTCTAGATGGTTACAACATGATAATATAGCACATAACCAGAGACAAACATCAGAATGCGGACAACTTGTACAAAAAAAAACTGAGTTCTACAAGAGACCAGAACAGAGGGAGGCTGACCGACCTGAATTAAAAGATGGAAGTTCATTCATGGATAAGGAAACCTATGACAGTTTGCCTTTGACAAGATGGTTAGACTAGTCAGCGTGATCAATAGAAGACCATCCAGAATTGCCTTGGGACGAGCAAAAGGCAAGCATTCTCGACAGGAGTCAGAGGCAACAATGGGGCAACTGCTCAAGTCAAAATTTCTTGAAGAGGCGTTGAAGGCGAAAGAATATGACCCAGAGAAAGGGGGAAAATTGAGAAAGGAACGGTAGTGGTGGAGCAAGTCTCTTGATGAGACTGCTGTAGAAACTAGCGAATAACAACTCCAAGGTAAAACGGAAAAACAGTGAGCCTCAGGTAACAAAAACGAAGAGACCGATGTTGGAACCGCAAGGAACAAGGCAGCGAACAGACCAAGAACTGAAGAACCAAATGGTAGTGCGTTCATTGGTCAAGAGCAGTCCTGAAGAATTTTTACAGCAAAACACATTGAGAAAGCAAAAAGTATTACTCAAAGAAGGAACTGAAGAGTTCGGGAGAGATCAAGAGTCCGGCGAGTTGAGAGTGCATGCAAAAAAAGTTTGAAGCAGAAAATTCGGCCGGGGAGTTCAAAGAAACTGAGGAGATGAAAAATTAGTTAGACTGTGGACCATACTTGCCGAAATTAAGTTGAGAAACCAAGACAGAGTGATGCACACGGACGGATCACTCTTCTGCAACATACAACGTATACTCCGATGATGAGAGTGGAGGAGAAGAGCTGAAGTGATACCAAATTTTAGAAAACCCTTTAGATAGTTATCGTGCAACCCTTATAAAAGGGGCAAACGTAGAGCCCAAAACCAATAGTAGAGTCTTGAGCAAGATAGTATGCGTGAAACTAGAGGACGATACCCACCGCCCAGGGGGAATTAAAAGAAGAGATGATGGCTCCAAAAAAATATGTGAAGGCAAGATATAGACTCGTTAGGGCACAGAAAACAACAAAACGACTAGTAATCTCTCCAAGTGAATCGTAACAGAAGAAAGAGAAAAAGGAGACCTACAGGAGCACAGCTACAAAATCTTGAGTCAATTTTTTCAGGAGCGGAAGGAGTTACTCTACCGCACGACGGACGGTGTACTGGCCTGCAAAAGGAGAGACGGAGAGAATATACAGCACAAGCACAACGTTATTATACTGCCCAATTGTATCAGACGGAGGCACTGTCTAGATCACAAGATCAATTGGGGCATCAGGGTATAGACAGGTGCAAGAAAGAATACTTCATCAAATCGACTGACCAGGTATGTCAAAACTTGCGAAAGGTGGCTAGACGCATGCTTGTCATGCCTACAGGTATGAGATCCCAAAAAAAATGAAATTCTCACTGAAATTGGCGGAAAGATCAGAAATTGTGCAGAAGTTGTGCAGTTATACCACCAAAAGATCTGTTCGACTGACACGGGATGCAATCAAATCCTAGAAATTAAAGATCATTTCATGAAAATGGCGGAGGCAGTTCTAAGTCAGACAGCATCAGAAGAAACTTGCGATCACTTGAATCCGCATTGGATCTCTAGATTTGGTTTTCCCATGATTTCAGACAACGTGAAAGGCTTCGAGGGGAACTGACAAAAGAGCTGACGAGGAGACCGCGCATCGCTCAAGCTTACTCGACGACCGACTATCACAGTAAAATGGATTGGTAGAAAGGCCGAACCGGACCCTTGTAAACATGCCGGGGGTATACTGTTCAATATACTTGAATGATTGGGACAAATACTTATAATATTTGGTAGGCGTGTACAATGGCACGCAACACTCGACCTTCATGATGCTCACAGACAGAGAAAAAGCGATACGATTGACGTTCTTTTTTCCAGAATTTGAATGACAGAAGACTTCACCCCAAGCTTACGTGAGATAAGCCATCCCGAGACAACAAGAGTTGAAAGACTTATGCCGACGCAATATAGCTTAGGCACAGATGCGATAGCGCAAAAAGAACGATGCGAAGATGCTTCAACCGAAGCCACACACAAAATTTCACTCCACCAAAGGGAACCAAGAAGTTAGTACAGAGACGAAGAGGGACCTTGAGGATCCTTTAATTTCACCAACAAGGCAGGTTCTATTGCTTGATTACAGGTCGAGACCAGCATTGAGGCCACTTGAGACGTTGTGTTCCAGCGGAGGATTTTTGTGTTCCACAAAACATGAGATGCCTGAAGTTCTTGATACTGGAACCGAGGTGCAAGGTGAACGCAAATTGAACCAGGGAGAAAAGTTTTGGTAAAGTCTCGAGCATGACCGAAAACGAGAAAAACCGAGTTTTATTTTTATAAGGTTCCTCTGCTGAGGAGGATTGAATGAGCTTCAATAGGACGAAATTTAAAAGCCGGTACAACCAGACAGAACTATGACGATCGATACAAGAAGGAGAGGACACGAAAAGACTAGCTTGGCTTATATCAGGTATGGGTACGACTTCTTGAATGACAAGATAAAGCCAGATGAAATCGGAGCAGAACTTGTCGGCATAGATGACCTAGTACCAGATCAAGCATGGCAGATCATCAAGGCTGATGAATCATTCTAGCAGCAGAATCACAGCGTGCCGGAGCAAAAGATGGATCTGGAACAGTTCGAAACAGATAGAAAGGAGCAGACGAACTGAAGTGGATGCGCAACCTACCCTCTTGTGAGCAAAAGGGTCAAACGAATCAACAAGTTGACTTATTTACAGTAAAACCCATTCGGGAAAGGGGGTCACACTTTGGCTGGCTAGCAACCGAAAGACCCCTGGAGATACCCTTGAGTAATCTAGAATCAGCGCCATCGACGGAGACGTCGATGAACGTTTTTGCCCGGGGAGTGAGTGTAGGACTTACCAACACCGAATTTTAATGATAAAAAACTTAAGGAAATAAGGAAAACTAGTAAAAACTGAGCCTTCCACGTGATCATTGAAAAAAATCTGCTCTCATTAGTTAGTCAACGTTTGCGCTAATGAGCAAGTCTCTAAAATTACGTGCAAAACTGTAATATTTTTGTTCTCCTCACCAATGCTTCACCTAATGGGACCATTATATCTGATCTCTGCTCCTGTTCGCGCGACACGGTTTATCCAGGCTTTTCCACCAATTCTGTCAAATTCGATCCCGTCAGATGCTCTCAACTCATGCTCTAATTCCATCATTATTAGTCGTCCAGCCTTGCGATCTCCCGTTCTTGCTTCTTGTTGTATTCCTCGAACAGTCTCGTCCATTTGTCTCGATTTTCTTGTGTTCTCGTCAGCATTTTTTTACTCGGTCCAATTTGTCTCTTGTATCTGTCAGGTTTTCCATCGTCTCATTCTTCTGTACTTATTTTTCTATTAACGCTCTCTTCGAAGGCACGGCAGCTTTTAGTTGTGAGCCAGACGAAGCATCCTCGCTACTCATCTCCTGAGGAATAGCTTCAAGTCTTCTTTTGTCTCTGCCAGGTTTTTCATTGTCCCATTTGTGTGTAATTTTTTGTCTACTCTCGCTCTCTTTCGTGCACGGCAGCTGTTATTTTAGAGCTAGACGAGGCAGCCTAGGCCTATTTGGGAGAATTATCAATCCAGGCTGGTATGTTCTCGCAGGACGCAATCCAGGCTCGTGCGCCAGGTCGCTTTCAGAGAACTTTTCATTTCACCATCTGACCTCAAGTGGCCATCAGCAAGACCCTGGGGGCAGTCAATACGATTGTCATGCCCCAGGATGTTTTTCTGGGCAACCTTCAATATAATTATCTCTGAAACTTTGCTGTGAATCAACATAATTGCCCTGAGTAAGCATCGGTCAAATCCCTTGACTCGTCAGGAATATCCATTCTGGTTACGATGCAATAATGTGATTTGATATCTTTGTCGGCTACTGGTTTTTGATATCTTCGCAAAGATTGAAGTTTGAAGTTAACTTCAATTAATCAGGACCTAGAAACAAGATCATGACTCTCACATCTGATCAATACTGTTTCAGTTTCAGAACAAAAATTTACACAACCAAAACAATAAACTTGTTCTCATGATATATTAAAATTTATTTCAAACTAAAACCCTGAAGAATGATCTAAGAGCGGACAGTCCACGCTTTGGATTTTTTTCTTGAGATAAATTATTGAGCATTCGTAGTCACTCAATTTTTTTCAAGTCTATATTCGTAATAAAATGACACACACAACCTACACTCAATCTAAACTCAAATTATATTTCGTATGCGGATATAATTCTAGGTTAGTGTCCGAAAAACGTGTATTATTGCGTACAGCTCTCGAGGATGCATTCGTCCTTTGTTTGAGTCTTATACCAGAAGCGAGAACTCGCTTACTCTCCTCACCACCAAGAAATCTGTTAGCCTTGTCAATGACATGAGTAATTCTTTGGGAGTTACCTTTTGTCCTCGTCATCATCAAGCATAAAACTTGCCTGGTACTTGCGAAGTCACCATTGGTAAAGCTGCTACATCCCCTATTCCTGGCCTTTGCTTCCAAATTAAATCGTTGTTTTCTTGCTCTCTCCTAAAGTCGGCTCCTGGTGCTGTTCTTAACCTCATTTCCGCTTTGATAGCTATCGCACATTTCTTATCCTTGAGTATAAAATCGCTATCGGTTAGTATTGAGCTGTTTGAGTATTCGCTTGAGTATGATGACTCTACCAATTTCTGAGAGCCTTCGTCTGATTCCGTATCTAAATTACCTGTATGTCTTGTAATTTTTTTTTAAAACAATTTTTCAGTGTGGGTAAGTCCTACCCCACTCACCGGACAAAAATATCCATCGACATTCCGGTCTTTGCACATCTGATTTTAAGGTAGGATTGGTGCAGGAATGAAGAATGGCCCTTCTGGGCTCGCTGGAAGGTGAATCTTTTTCATTATTGATATAGTGATCCATCAAGAATGACAAAGAACGTCCTTCCAGGGCATCCCAGGAAGGCTCATTGTTCAATGAAAATGACTCCATACCCGAGAGCTGAAAGCGCTAACATATACAGTTATGTTTTCGAAGACCAACATAATATAGATATTTTTAAATAAAATAGGATTATAGACATGAAAAGGTTAGTGACCACGAATGCTCAACCAACAGTTTCAGGAGAAATTCCAAAAGGTGGACTGTCCAGTCTTAAATATTTTTTTAAATTCTTAGATTTTATATATCCTACGAAAAAATCATTTGATTTGGCTGTTTCAAATATAACTTTTAATGTGGAATTCAGGCAACACTGATCAAATGTGATAGTCATGACCTTGTTTCTAGATCCTGATTGATCTAATAAAATTTCAAATTTCAACCTTTGCGGATATAGAGTAGAGCTGCTACGGCAGTAAGTTAGCACAAGGCACCAGTAGGCAAATAAGGAAAATCAGAAGAGTAAGCATATGAAGAACAGCTTCGCGAGAGTTCCAGACACGGATTTTCGAGCATGCTCCAATGACTCAACTTGGTGCTCTATGGCGCTCTCGGTTATTTTAAACGACATGATGACTACTGGATTGGTACCATCTGATACAGTTCCGGGTTATATCGGGTACCGGTGGTACGGTTCAAATGGAACGTGTCAATCTTCTGGATATACCGTGATAGCTTTTTATACCGTGATAACTTTCAACGGTGTATTCCCACATCGCTGAACAGTCACAACACTAAAAATTATAAAGCTCTTTACAGCGCCAAAAACTTAATTAGGTAGACATTAAAAAGGTAGACCTAAGCAATTAGGTAGACATCTCAACTGGTATATCTCAAATAAAAAAAAACCGCTACTTTCTGCTTGCTCTGCAAAATGCTTGCTCTGCAAATTGCTTGTGATGCTTATCACGGCGTCCCTTTCTCAATTATTTTCTGCGTTTTTTCATTTGTAAATGCTCTGGTAGCCTTCCAAGAGCCAAACTATCTAATGATCTTGCATCAATGTCCTAATTTATCTACAAAAAGCTTTTTTAGCATTATTAACACTCTTATTTGAACAACAAAACTAACCCTAAATACTTTAGAATGCCCTCTATTGGCGCCATACCTACAATAATTGAAATCAAAACCAGAATACTTTCTCTCACTTCCGGGGGATACAATTAAAGTCACCATCATACTTTCAATTTTACTAAAGCTTTTCTTTAATAACCTAAACTGGTAACTAAAAAATCAGCGCTTGCTTTTCGTCACAGCAAAGAGCTTGTGATTTACGATGTTTTTATTTGAGGAAACAAAGCAAAGTGTTTTCATGCTTTGACAAATTTATTTACAAAAAAAACTCTTTCAACAAAAAAAACTCATTCAGGGTCTCCCAAGCGCTTTTTTTCAAGCAACCTAGTGCTTCTCCGTCGCACTACATTAATACCTAATTTTTTTCCTAAAGTTTTCCACCCTATATCTTTTACGTTACCCACTGCTATTACTATAATGACTGTTATTATTTGACTGAACAGCACAGCAATACCTCACAAACTTCTTCAATCAGATGACGTCTATCCAAATCCGGTCCACTGATGAATTTGATTCTCTTCTCAAAAAAACTATAAAATTACAAAAAAGTAAACCCTTTCATTTTAGTGAGTAAGAACTTGAACTTGCGCCGATTTTTGTCTATACATTTAGAAAAGTGTCAATACCGCTCCTTCACCAGAACAAAAATAAGTTTTGCAATCCGACGATGTAAGGAAAACATTATTAGCATAGACAATACTATTTGCGCAATTATTTAGGATGATAGATGCTAGAGATATTCTTTATTTAGTCAATGATGCACGGAATGTCGTATGAGGGAAAAGCCTCTTGCTTTTGTAGTGTTTCCTAAATAAAGCGTGTCTCATCTATGTTCACTCAATGGTGTTTTGCCACAGCGCCGAACATTCACAACACTTAAAATTAAAAAGCTCTTCACAGCGCCAAAAACTTAATTAGGTAGTAATTAAAAAGGTAGACCTAAGCAATTAGGTAGACATCTCAACTGGTATATCTCAAATAAAAAAAAACCGCTACTTTCTGCTTGCTCTGCAAAATGCTTGCTCTGCAAATTGCTTGTGATGCTTATCACGGCGTCCCTTTCTCAATTATTTTCTGCGTTTTTTCATTTGTAAATGCTCTGGTAGCCTTCCAAGAGCCAAACTATCTAATGATCTTGCATCAATGTCCTAATTTATCTACAAAAAGCTTTTTTAGCATTATTAACACTCTTATTTGAACAACAAAACTAACCCTAAATACTTTAGAATGCCCTCTATTGGCGCCATACCTACAATAATTGAAATCAAAACCAGAATACTTTCTCTCACTTCCGGGGGATACAATTAAAGTCACCATCATACTTTCAATTTTACTAAAGCTTTTCTTTAATAACCTAAACTGGTAACTAAAAAATCAGCGCTTGCTTTTCGTCACAGCAAAGAGCTTGTGATTTACGATGTTTTTATTTGAGGAAACAAAGCAAAGTGTTTTCATGCTTTGACAAATTTATTTACAAAAAAAACTCTTTCAACAAAAAAAACTCATTCAGGGTCTCCCAAGCGCTTTTTTTCAAGCAACCTAGTGCTTCTCCGTCGCACTACATTAATACCTAATTTTTTTCCTAAAGTTTTCCACCCTATATCTTTTACGTTACCCACTGCTATTACTATAATGACTGTTATTATTTGACTGAACAGCACAGCAATACCTCACAAACTTCTTCAATCAGATGACGTCTATCCAAATCCGGTCCACTGATGAATTTGATTCTCTTCTCAAAAAAACTATAAAATTACAAAAAAGTAAACCCTTTCATTTTAGTGAGTAAGAACTTGAACTTGCGCCGATTTTTGTCTATACATTTAGAAAAGTGTCAATACCGCTCCTTCACCAGAACAAAAATAAGTTTTGCAATCCGACGATGTAAGGAAAACATTATTAGCATAGACAATACTATTTGCGCAATTATTTAGGATGATAGATGCTAGAGATATTCTTTATTTAGTCAATGATGCACGGAATGTCGTATGAGGGAAAAGCCTCTTGCTTTTGTAGTGTTTCCTAAATAAAGCGTGTCTCATCTATGTTCACTCAATGGTGTTTTGCCACAGCGCCGAACATTCACAACACTTAAAATTAAAAAGCTCTTCACAGCGCCAAAAACTTAATTAGGTAGTAATTAAAAAGGTAGACCTAAGCAATTAGGTAGACGTCTGAAGTGGTTTATCTCAAATCAAATAAAACTCATACTTTCTGCTCGCTCTGCGAAATCTTGCTCTGCAAAATGCTTGCGATGTTAATCACGGCGTCCCTTTCTCATCTAATTTTCTGCGTACTTTCATTTGTAAATACTCTGGTAACCTTCCAAGAGCCAAACTATCTAATGATCTTGCATCAATGTCCCAATTTATCTACAAAAAGCCTTTTTAGCATTATCAACACTCTTGTTTGAACAACAAAACTAACCCTAAATATTTTAGAATGCCCTCTATTGGCGCTATACCTACAATAGTTGTATTCAAAACCGGAATTCTTTCTATCGCTTCCGGGGCTACAATCAAAATCAAAGTCACCATCCATTTTTTAATTTTACTACAGGTTTTCTTCAAAAAATTGAATTATCTACGTATACTAATCTTCAAAGACGGTCCCCGTTCGTTTTTTTTAATCATAAATGCTCATATTCTTCGTCATAACTGAATACTCAGCGTTGCTTTTCGTCATAACAAAGAGCTACTGATTTACGATGTTTCGAATAGAGGGAACAAAGCAAACTGTTTTCCATGCTTTGTCAAATTTATTTACAAAAACGTTTTTCAGTGGCTCTCAAGATGACCCAGTACCAGATCAAGAATGGCAGATCATCAAGGCTGATGAATCATTCTGGCAGCAGAATCACAGCGTGCCGGAGCAAAAGATGTATCTGGAACAGTTCGAAACAGATAGAAAGGAGCAGACGAACTGAAGTGGATGCGCAACCTACCCTCTTGTGAGCAAAAGGGTCAAACGAATCAACAAGTTGACTTATTTACAGTAAAATCCATTCGGGAAAGGGGGTCACACTTAGGCTGGCTAGCAACCGAAAGACCCCTGGTGATACCCTTGAGTAATCTAGAATCAGCGCCATCAAGGGAGACGTCGATAAACGTTTTTGCCCGGGGAGTGAGTGTAGGGTTATCAACACCGAAACTTAATGATAAAAAACTTAAGGAAATAAGGAAAACTAGTAAAAACTGAGCCTTCCACATGAATTTTGTATAAATATCTGCTCTCATTAGTTAGTCAAACGTTTGCGCTAATGACCAAATCTCTAAAATTACGTGCAAAACTGTAATATCTTGTTCTCCTCACCAGTGCTTTACCTAATCGGACCATTATAGCTAATATCTGCTCCTGTTCGCGCGACACGGTTTATCCAGGCTTGTCCACCAATGCTGTCAAAGTCAATCCCGTCAGATGCTCTCAACTCATGCTCTAATTCCATCATTATTAGTCGTCCAGCCTTGCGATCTCCCGTTCTTGCTTCTTGTTGTATTCCTCGAACATTCTCGTCCATTTGTCTCAATTTTCTTGTGTTCTCGTCAGCGTTTTTTTACTCGGTCCAATTTGTCTCTTGTATCTGTCAGGTTTTCCATCGTCTCATTCTTCTGTACTTATTTTTCTATTAACGCTCTCTTCGTTGGCATGGCAGCTTTTAGTTGTGAGTTAGATGAAGCATCCTCGCAACTCATCTCCTGAGGAATAGCTTCAAGTCTTCTTTTATTTCTGCCAGGTTTTTCATTGTCCCATTTGTGTGTAATTTTTTGTCTACTCTCGCTCTCTTTTGTGCACGGCAGCTGTTATTTGTGAGCTAGACGAGGCAGCTTATGCCTATTTGGGAGAAGTATCAATCCAGGCTGGTATGTTCTCGCAGGACGCAATCCAGGCTCGTGCGCCAGGTCGTTTTCAGAGATCTTTTCATTTCTCCATCTGACCGCAAGTGACCCTCAGCAAGATTCTGGGGGCAGTCACTACGATTGTCATGCCCCAGGATGTTTTTCTGGGCAACCGTCAACATAATTACCTCTGAAACTTTGCTCTGAATCAACATAATTGCCCTGAGTAAGCATCAGTCATGACTCGTCCGGATTATCAATTCTGGTTACGATGCAATAAGTTGATTTGATATATTTGTCGGCTACTTCAATTAATCAGGACCTAGAAACAAGATCATGACTCTCACATCTGATCAATACTGTTTCAGTTTCACATCAAAAATTTAGACAACCAAAACAAAAGACTTGTCCTCATGATATATTAAAACTTATTTCAAACTAAAACCCTGAAGAATGATCTAAGAGCGGACAGTCCACGCTTTGAATTTTTTTTTTGAAATAAATGATTGAGCATTCGTAGTCACTCAACTTTTTTCAAGTCTATATTCCTAATAACATGACACACACAACCTACACTCAACCTAAACTCAAATTATATTTCGTATGTGGATATAATTCTAGGTTAGTGTCTCCGAAAAACGTGTATTCTTGCGTACAGCTCTCGAGGGTGCATTCGTCCTCTGTTTGAGTCTTACACAAGAAGCGAGAACTCGCTTACTCTCCTCACCACCAAGAAATCTGTTAGCCTTGTCAATGACATGAGTAAGTCTTTGGGACTTACCTTTTGCCCTCGTCACCATGAAGCATAAAACTTGCCTGGTACTTGCGAAGTCACCATTGGTAAAGATGCTACATCTCCTATTCCTGGTCTTTGCTTCCAAAATAAATCGTTGTTTTCTTGCTCTCTCCCAAAGTCGGCTCCAGGTGCTGTTCTAAATCTCATTTCCGCTTTGATAGCTATCGCACATTTACTATCCGTGAGTATAAAATCGCTATCGGTTAGTATTGAGCTGTTTGAGTATTCGCTTGAGTAAGATGACTCTGCTACTCTTCTTGTATCCGGTTTCTGAGAACCTTCGTCTGATTCCGCCTCTAAATCACCTGTATCGCTTGAAATTTTTGTTTTTTAAAACAATTTTTCAGTGTGGGTAAGTCCTACTCACTCCCCGGACAAAAATATCCATCGACGTCCCGGTCTTTGCACATCTGATTTTAAGGTAAGATTGGTGCAGGAATGAAGAATGACCCTTCTTGGCTGCCCTGGAAGGGTATTCTCTGTCGTTCTTGACATAGTGATCCATCAAGAATGACAAAGATCATCCTTCCAGGGCAGCCCAGGAAGGCTCATTGTTCAATGAAAGATGACTGCATCCCCAAGAGCTGTGTTTTTGAAGACCAACATAAAATAGATTTTTTTACATAAAAATAGGATTATAGACTTGAAAAGGTTAGTAACTACGAATACTCAACCAACAATTTCCGGAGAAAACCCAAAAGATGGACTGTCCACTCTCAAATAATTTTTCAAATTCTTAGATTGATTTAAAATTTAATATATCCTATGAAAAAATCATTTGTTTTGGCTTTTTCAAATATAACCTTTATAGTGAAACTGAGGCAACACTGATCAAATTTGATAGTCATGACCTTGTTTCTAGATCCTGATTGATCAAACAAAAATTCAAATTTCAACCTTTTCATTGAAGATTTCGAATCAAACTATCGAATGAAAACCAGGAAAAATTTTCCTGACGAGTCAATGGATTTGGCCGGGCATACTCAGGGCCACTCATAGACGAGCTCTATCGTCGGCTACTGGAAAGAAACTACGCCCAGGATGATCCCAAGGTAATCATTTTGTCGGTTGCTCTGACAAAACTCCTGGGACAAGCCAACCGTGGGGACCGCCTCCAAAAATATTGTTGATGGCAGCTCGGGGCGAATAAGGAGTGTTGGACCGTTCAAGCCTGCGTGTCAGGAAATGCAGAAATGAAACGTGCTCTGGAAGTGACCTGGCGCACGAGCCTAAATTGTGTACTGCGAGAACGTACCAGCCTGGAGAGACGCTTCTTCCAAATAGGCCTGGGCTGCCTCGTCTAGCTCACAACTAACAGCTGCCGTGCACCAAAGATATGCGATGGTAGACAAAAAATTACACATAAATGGGACAATGAAATATATCGGGTACCGGTGGTACGGTTTAAATGGAACGTATCAATCTTCTGGTTATATTTTGATAGCTTTTCAAGATAACTTTCAGCGGTGTATTCCCACATTGCCGAACAGTCACAACACTTATAATTAAAAAGCTCTTCACAGCGCCAAAAACTTAATTAGGTAGACATTAAAAAGGTACACCTGAGCAATTAGGTAGACATCTCAAGTGGTATATCTTAAATCAAATAAAACCACTACTTTCTGCTTGCTCTGCAAAATGCTTGCTCTGCAAAATGCTTGTGATGCTTATCACGGCGTCCCTTTCTCAACTTATTTTCTGCGTATTTTCATTTGTAAATGCTCTGGTAACCTTCCAAGAGCCAAACTATCTAATGATCTTGCATCAATGTCCCAATTTGTCTACAAACTGCCTTTTTAGCATTATCAACACTCTTGTTTGAACAACAAAACTAACTCTAAATAATTTAGAATGCCCTCTATTGGCGCCATACCTACAATAATTAAAATCAAAACCAGAATACTTTCTCTCACTTCCGGGCCTACAATTAAAATCACCATCAAACTTTCAATTTTACTAAAGCTTTTCTTTAATAAGCTAAACTGGTAACTAAATAATCAACGCTTGCTTTTCGTCACAGCAAAGAGCTAGCGATTTACGATGTTTTTAATTGAGGAAACAAAGCAAATTGTTTTCATGCTTTGACAATTTTTTTTACAAAAAACTCTTTCAGGGTCTCCCAAGCGCTTTTTTTCAAGCAACTTAGTGCTTCTCCATCGCACTACATTAATACTTTTTTTTTCATAAAGAGTTCTACCCTATATCTATTATGTTACCCACTGCTATTACTATAATGACTGTTATTTTTTATTTTCTGAACAGCACAGCAAAACCTCACAAACTTCTTCAATCAAATCCGGTCCACTGATGAATTTGATTCTCTTCTCAAAAAAACTAAGAAATTACAAAAAAGTAAACTCTTTCATTTTAGTGAGTGAAAACTTGAACTTGCGCCTAATTTTGTCTATAAGTTTAGAAAAGTGTCAATACAGCTCCTTCACAAGAACAAAAATAAGTTGCGCAATCCGAGGATATAAGGAAAACATAATTAGCATAGACAATACTATTTGCGCAATTGTTTAGGATGATAGATGCTAGAGATATATTTTTTTATTTGGTCAATGATGCACGGACTGTCGTATGAGGGAAATGCCTCTTGCTTTTGTAGTGTTTCCTAAATAAAGCGTGTCTCATCGATGTTCACTCAATGGTGCATTCCGACAGCGCCGAACATTCACAACACTTAAAATTGAGAAGCTCTTCACAGCGCCAAAAAATTAATTAGGTAGTATTTAAAAAGGTAGACCTAAGCAATTAGGTAGACTTCTGAAGTGGTTTTTCTCAAATCAAATAAAACCCATACTTTCTGCTCGCTCTGCAAAAAGTTTGCTCTGCAAAATGCTTGCGATGTTAATCACGGCGTCCCTTTCTCGTCTAATTTTCTGCGTACTTTAATTTGTAAATATTCTGGTAACCTTCCAAGAGCCAAACTATCTAATGATCTTGCATCAATGTCCCAATTTATCTACAAACTGCCTTTTTAGCATCATCAAGACTCTTATTTGAACAACAAAACTAAATATAAATAATTTAGAATGCCCTTTATTGGCGCCATACCTACAATAATTAAAATCAAAACCAGAATACATCCTCTCATTTCCGGTGCTACAATAAAAGTCAACATCAAACTTTCAATTTTACTAAAGCCTTTCTTTAATAACCCAAACTGAAAACTAAATAATCATCGCTTGCTTTTAGTCATAGCGAAGAGCTAGTGATTTACGATGTTTTTAATTGAGGAAACAAAGCAATGTGTTTTCATGCTTTGACAAATTTATTTACAAAAAACTCCTTCAGGGTCTCCCAAGCGTTTTTTTTTCAAGCAACTTAGTGCTTCTCCATCGCACTACATTAATACTTAATTTTTTTCATAAATTTTTCTACCCTATATCTATTAAGTTACCCACTGCTATTTATTATAATGACTGTTATTATTTATTTTCTGAACAGCACAGCAGTACATCACAAACTTCTTCAATCAGATGACGTCTATCCAAATCCGGTCCACTGATGAATTCGATTCTCTTCTCAAAAAACTATGAAACTACAAAAATTAAACTCTTCCATTTTAGTGAGTAAAAACTTGAACTTATGCCTAATTTTGTCTATAAGTTTAGAAAAGTGTCAATACAGCTCCTTCACCAAAACAAAAAAAAGTTTTGCAATCCGAGGATGTAAGGAAAACATAATTAGCATAGACATTACTATTTGCGCAATTGTTTAGGATGATGGATGCTAGAGATACTCTTTATTTGGTCAATGATGCACGGACTGTCGTACGAGGGAAATGCCTCTTGCTTTTGTAGTGTTTCCTAAATAAAGCGTGTCTCATCTATGTTCACTCAATGGTGTATTCCGACAGCGCCGAACATTCACAACACTTAAAATTGAGAAGCTCTTCACAGCGCCAAAAACTTAATTAGGTAGTACTTAAAAAATTAAACCTAAGCAATTAGGTAGACTTCTGAAGTGGTTTATCTCAAATCAAATAAAACCCATACTTTCTGCTCGCTCTGCAAAAAGTTCGCTCTGCAAAATGCTTGCGATGTTAATCACGGCGTCCCTTTCTCATCTTATTTTCTGCGTACTTTCATTTGTAAATACTCTGGTAACCTTCCAAGAGCCAAACTATCTAATGATCTTGCATCAATGTCCCAATTTATCTACAAACAGCCTTTTTAGCATCATCAAGACTCTTATTTGAACAACAAAACTAACTATAAATAATTTAGAATGCCCTTTATTGGCGCCATACCTACAATAATTAAAATCAAAACCAGAATACTTCCTCTCATTTCCGGGGCTACAATAAAAGTCAACATCAAACTTTCAATTTTACTAAAGCCCTTCTTTAATAACCCAAACTGATAACTAAATAATCAGCGCTTGCTTTTTGTCATAGCGAAGAGCTAGTGATTTACGATGTTTTTAATTGAGGAAACAAAGCAATGTGTTTTCATGCTTTGACAAATTTATTTACAAAAAACTCCTTCAGGGTCTCCCAAGCGCTTTTTTTCAAGCAACTTAGTGCTTCTCCATCGCACTACATTAATACTTAATTTTTTTCATAAAGTTTTCTACCCTGTGTCTATTAAGTTACCCACTGCTATTTATTATAATGACTGTTATTATTTATTTTCTGAACAGCACAGCAGTACATCACAAACTTCTTCAATCAGATGACGTCTATCCAAATCCGGTCCACTGATGAATTTGATTCTCTTCTCAAAAAACTATGAAATTACAAAAAAGTAAACTCTTCCATTTTAGTGAGTAAGAACTTGAACTTGCGCCTAATTTTGTCTATAAGTTTAGAAAAGTGTCAATACAGCTCCTTCACCAGAACAAAAAAAAAATTTGCAATCCGAGGATGTAAGGAAAACATAATTAGCATAGACATTACTATTTGCGCAATTGTTTAGGATGATGGATGCTAGAGATACTCTTTATTTGGTCAATGATGCACGACTGTCATATGAGGGAAATGCCTCTTGCTTTTGTAGTGTTTCCTAAATAAAGCGTGTCTCATCTATGTTCACTCAATGGTGTATTCCGACAGCGCCGAACATTCACAACACTTAAAATTGAGAAGCTCTTCACAGCGCCAAAAACTTAATTAGGTAGTAATTAAAAAGGTAGACCTAAGCAATTAGGTAGATTTCTGAAGTGGTTTATCTCAAATCAAATAAAACCCATACTTTCTGCTCGCTCTGCAAAAAGTTTGCTCTGCAAAATGCTTGCGATGTTAATCACGGCGTCCCTTTCTCATCTAATTTTCTGCGTACTTTCATTTGTAAATACTCTGGTAACCTTCCAAGAGCCAAACTATCTAATGATCTTGCATCAATGTCCCAATTTATCTACAAACAGCCTTTTTAGCATCATCAAGACTCTTATTTGAACAACAAAACTAACTATAAAAAATTTAGAATGCCCTTTATTGGCGCCATACCTACAATAATTAAAATCAAAACCAGAATACTTCCTCTCATTTCCGGGGCTACAATAAAAGTCAACATCAAACTTTCAATTTTAACAAAGCCTTTCTTTAATAACCCAAACTGATAACTAAATAATCAGCGCTTGCTTTTTGTCATAGCGAAGAGCTAGTGATTTACAATGTTTTTAATTGAGGAAACAAAGCAATGTGTTTTCATGCTTTGACAAATTTATTTACAAAAAACTCCTTCAGTGTCTCCCAAGCGCTTTTTTTCAAGCAACTTAGTGCTTCTCCATCGCACTACATTAATACTTAGTTTTTTTCATAAAATTTTCTACCCTATATCTATTAAGTTACCCACTGCTATTTTTATAATGACTGTTATTATTTATTTTCTGAACAGCACAGCAGTACATCACAAACTTCTTCAATCAGATGACGTCTATCCAAATCCGGTCCACTGATGAATTTGATTCTCTTCTCAAAAAAACTATAAAATTACAAAAAAGTAAACTCTTCCATTTTAGTGAGTAAGAAATTCAACTTGCGCCTAATTTTGTCTATAAGTTTAGAAAAGTGTCAATACAGCTCCTTCACCAGAACAAAAAAAAAGTTTTGCAATCCGAGGATGTAAGGAAAACATAATTAGCATAAACATTACTTTTTGCGCAATTGTTTAGGATGACGGATGCTAGAGATACTCTTTATTTGGTCAATGATGCACGGACTGTCGTATGAGGGAAAGGCCTCTTGCTTTTAAAGTGTTTCATAAATAAAGCGTGTCTCATCTATGTTCACTCAATGGTGTATTCCCACAGCGCCGAACATTCACAACACTTAAAATTGAGAAGCTCTTCACAGCGCCAAAAACTTAATTAGGTAGTAATTAAAAAGGTAGACCAAAGCAATTAGGTAGACATCTGAAGTGGTTTATCTCAAATCAAATAAAACCCATACTTTCTGCTCGCTCTGCAAAAAGTTTGCTCTGCAAAATGCTTGCGAGGTTAATCACGGCGTCCCTTTCTCATCGAATTTTCTGCGTACTTTCATTTGTAAATAATCTGGTAACCTTCCAAGAGCCAAACTATCTAATGATCTTGCATCAATGTCCCAATTTATCTACAAAAAGCCTTTTTAGCAATATCAACACTCTTATTTGAACAACAAAACTAACCCTAATTAATTAAGAATGCCCTCTATTGGCGCATACCTACAATAATTGTATTCAAAGCCAGAATTCTTTCTATCGCTTCCGGGCTACAATCAAAATCAAAGTCACCATCTATCTTCAATAAACTAAATTAGCTACGTATACTATTCTTCAAAGATGGTCCGTTAGTTTTTTTTTAATCATAAATGCTCATATCCAAAGTCACCATCCATCTTCAATTAACTAAATTAGCTACGTATACTTTTCTTCAAAGATGGTCCGTTAGTTTTTTTTTAATCATAAATGCTCATAGTCTTAGTCATAACTAAATAATCAGCGCTTGCTTTTAGTGATAGCAAAGAGCTACTGATTTACGATGTTTTGAACTGAGGGAACAAAGCAAACTGTTTTCCATGCTTTGCCAAATTTATTTACAAAAACATTTTTCAGTGTCTCTCAAGCGCTCTTTTTCAACCAACTCGGTGCTTCTGCAGCGCACCACCTTATTATTTAAAACTTTTATAGGGTTCTCCCCTCTATATCTATTACAATAGCCACTGTTACTACTATAATAACTGTTATTATTTGTTTTCTGAACAGCACAACAATACCACACAAACTTCTTCAATCAGATGACGTCCATCCAGATCCGATCCACAGGTGAATTTGATTTTCGTCTCAAAAAACTATAAAACTAAAAAAAAAGTAAATTCTTTCGTTTAAATTGAAGGAGCAAAGCCAGGATATGCTCAGACATGAAGTCACTTGTAAAAGCTAAATGACTCAGAAGATCAAAATTCATGGGCTCTAGATAGTGAAAATTTCGTTTCATTTAGATTTAACAGACCAGTCGAAGCCAGCAAGAATACAAAAACATGGCATCATGCTCTTATTGCTTAAAAAAACCTAAAAAAACGCCAACTTTCAAATCTGCGCTCTACAAAAGACAATCTTTGTAAGTGATGACGAACCAAAATTAAACTTAAAGGATAACAAATTTAAATCGCAGTCTTTCATTTAAGAAACAACGAATGCGGAAAATTAATAAAAAAAACACAAGAAACTCCAAAAATCATCTTAATGCACTTCTCTGCTAAAAAAAATTCGGAGAAACCATTGCAAATAGCTTCAAGTTTGAAAATCTTCCTAACTATAAATTTCAGCACCAAGTTGTTTCTATGAAAAAGAAACCAAGGGCTGTTTTACTGTTGAACCACATCAAAACCAACCTATTGACAAAATTCGGTTTTTGCGCAGGTTTATAACACCGTAGAGTGTAAAAAAGATCTTCTCAAACCTCATGCAAAAAACCGCAAGTCCCATGTGATATTCCATCATGGGCCCTTAAAATGGTTGCATTGAAATCTAATCGCTTCTTAATTTGATTTCGATAAATTTTTAAGAAGTATTTTCTTCCAGGGAAGCTAAAAAAAAATTGTCACACCAATTAAAAAAGATGATCCTGCAGCACCTAAAAACTACAGGCTTATCTGAAATACTGGAGCATTATTAAAAATGTTTGAAAAATGACTATAAAAACAGATCATTTATCTCAAAACTTTTGAAACAACACTCAATTTGGTTTCAGAAAATCACACGCAGCAACTGATGCTATTTTACTTTGCACAAACTCATTCAGAAAAATGAGTGATACCAACACTGTCGTATGAGGGAAAGGCCTCTTGCTTTTAAAGTGTTTCATAAATAAAGCGTGTCTCATCTATGTTCACTCAATGGTGTATTCCCACAGCGCCGAACATTCACAACACTTAAAATTGAGAAGCTCTTCACAGCGCCAAAAACTTAATTAGGTAGTAATTAAAAAGGTAGACCAAAGCAATTAGGTAGACTTCTGAAGTGGTTTATCTCAAATCAAATAAAACCCATACTTTCTGCTCGCTCTGCAAAAATTTTGCTCTGCAAAATGCTTGCGATGTTAATCACGGCGTCCCTTTCTCATCTAATTTTCTGCGTACTTTCATTTGTAAATAATCTGGTAACCTTCCAAGAGCCAAACTATCTAATGATCTTGCATCAATGTCCCAATTTATCTACAAAAAGCCTTTTTAGCAATATCAACACTCTTATTTGAACAACAAAACTAACCCTAATTAATTAAGAATGCCCTCTATTGGCGCATACCTACAATAATTGTATTCAAAGCCAGAATTCTTTCTATCGCTTCCGGGCTACAATCAAAATCAAAATCACCATCTATCTTCAATAAACTAAATTAGCTACGTATACTATTCTTCAAAGATGGTCCGTTAGTTTTTTTTTATCATAAATGCTCATATCCAAAGTCACCATCCATCTTCAATTAACTAAATTAGCTACGTATACTATTCTTCAAAGATGGTCCGTTAGTTTTTTTTTAATCATAAATGCTCATAGTCTTAGTCATAACTAAATAATCAGCGCTTGCTTTTAGTGATAGCAAAGAGCTACTGATTTACGATGTTTTGAACTGAGGGAACAAAGCAAACTGTTTTCCATGCTTTGCCAAATTTATTTACAAAAACATTTTTCAGTGTCTCTCAAGCGCTCTTTTTCAACCAACTCGGTGCTTCTGCAGCGCACCACCTTATTATTTAAAACTTTTATAGGGTTCTCCCCTCTATATCTATTACAATAGCCACTGTTACTACTATAATAACTGTTATTATTTGTTTTCTGAACAGCACAACAATACCACACAAACTTCTTCAATCAGATGACGTCCTTCCAGATCCGATCCACAGGTGAATTTGATTTTCGTCTCAAAAAACTATAAAACTAAAAAAAAAAGTAAATTCTTTCGTTTAAATTGAAGGAGCAAAGCCAGGATATGCTCAGACATGAAGTCACTTGTAAAAGCTAAATGACTCAGAAGATCAAAATTCATGGGCTCTAGATAGTGAAAATTTCGTTTCATTTAGATTTAACATACCAGTCGAAGCCAGCAAGAATACAAAAACATGGCGTCAAGCTCTTATTGCTTAAAAAAACTTTAAAAAAACGCCAACTTTCAAATCTGCGCTCTACAAAAGACAATCTTTGTAAGTGATGACGAACCAAAATTAAACTTATAGGATAACAAATTTAAATCGCAGTCTTTCATTTAAGAAAAAACGAATGCGGAAAATTAATAAAAAAAACACAAGAAACTCCAAAAATCATCTTAATGCATTTCTCTGCTAAAAAAAATTCGGAGAAACCATTGCAAATAGCTTCAAGTTTGAAAATCTTCCTAACTATAAATTTCAGCACCAAGTTGTTTCTATGAAAAAGAAACCAAGGGCTGTTTTACCGTTGAACCACATCAAAACCAACCTATTGACAAAACTCGGTTTTTGCGCAGGTTTATAACACCGTAGAGTGTAAAAAAGATCTTCTCAAACCTCATGCAAAAAACCGCAAGTCCCATCTGATATTCCATCATGGGCCCTTAAAATGGTTGCATTGAAATCTAATCGCTTCTTAATTTGATTTCGATAAATTTTTAAGAAGTATTTTCTTCCAGGGAAGCTAAAAAAAAATTGTCACACCAATTAAAAAAGATGATCCTGCAGCACCTAAAAACTACAGGCTTATCTGAAATACTGGAGCATTATTAAAAATGTTTGAAAAATGACTATAAAAACAGATCATTTATCTCAAAACTTTTGAAACAACACTCAATTTGGTTTCAGAAAATCACACGCAGCAACTGATGCTAATTTACTTTGCACAAACTCATTCAGAAAAATGAGTGATACCAACACTGTCGTATGAGGGAAAGGCCTCTTGCTTTTAAAGTGTTTCATAAATAAAGCGTGTCTCATCTATGTTCACTCAATGGTGTATTCCCACAGCGCCGAACATTCACAACACTTAAAATTGAGAAGCTCTTCACAGCGCCAAAAACTTAATTAGGTAGTAATTAAAAAGGTAGACCAAAGCAATTAGGTAGACTTCTGAAGTGTTTTATCTCAAATCAAATAAAACCCATACTTTCTGCTCGCTCTGCAAAAAGTTTGCTCTGCAAAATGCTTGCGATGTTAATCACGGCGTCCCTTTCTCATCTAATTTTCTGCGTACTTTCATTTGTAAATAAACTGGTAACCTTCCAAGGGCCAAACTATCTAATGATCTTGCATCAATGTCCCAATTTATCTACAAAAAGCCTTTTTAGCAATATCAACACTCTTATTTGAACAACAAAACTAACCCTATTTAATTAAGAATGCCCTCTATTGGCGCATACCTACAATAATTGTATTCAAAGCCAGAATTCTTTCTATCGCTTCCGGGCTACAATCAAAATCAAAATCACCATCTATCTTCAATAAACTAAATTAGCTACGTATACTATTCTTCAAAGATGGTCCGTTAGTTTTTTTTTATCATAAATGCTCATATCCAAAGTCACCATCCATCTTCAATTAACTAAATTAGCTACGTATACTATTCTTCAAAGATGGTCCGTTAGTTTTTTTTTAATCATAAATGCTCATAGTCTTAGTCATAACTAAATAATCAGCGCTTGCTTTTAGTGATAGCAAAGAGCTACTGATTTACGATGTTTTGAACTGAGGGAACAAAGCAAACTGTTTTCCATGCTTTGCCAAGTTTATTTACAAAAACATTTTTCAGTGTCTCTCAAGCGCTCTTTTTCAACCAACTCGGTGCTTCTGCAGCGCACCACCTTATTATTTAAAACTTTTATAGGGTTCTCCCCTCTATATCTATTACAATAGCCACTGTTACTACTATAATAACTGTTATTATTTGTTTTCTGAACAGCACAACAATACCACACAAACTTCTTTAATCAGATGACGTCCTTCCAGATCCGATCCACAGGTGAATTTGATTTTTGTCTCAAAAAACTATAAAACTAAAAAAAAAAGTAAATTCTTTCGTTTAAATTGAAGGAGCAAAGCCAGGATATGCTCAGACATGAAGTCACTTGTAAAAGCTAAATGACTCAGAAGATCAAAATTCATGGGCTCTAGATAGTGAAAATTTCGTTTCATTTAGATTTAACATACCAGTCGAAGCCAGCAAGAATACAAAAACATGGCGTCAAGCTCTTATTGCTTAAAAAAACTTAAAAAAAACGCCAACTTTCAAATCTGCCTTCTACAAAAGACAATCTTTGTAAGTGATGACGAACCAAAATTAAACTTATAGGATAACAAATTTAAATCGCAGTCTTTCATTTAAGAAAAAACGAATGCGGAAAATTAATAAAAAAAAACACAAGAAACTCCAAAAATCATCTTAATGCATTTCTCTGCTAAAAAAAATTCGGAGAAACCATTGCAAATAGCTTCAAGTTTGAAAATCTTCCTAACTATAAATTTCAACACCAAGTTGTTTCTATGAAAAAGAAACCAAGGGCTGTTTTACTGTTGAACCACATCAAAACCAACCTATTGACAAAATTCGGTTTTTGCGCAGGTTTATAACACCGTAGAGTGTAAAAAAGATCTTCTCAAACCTCATGCAAAAAACCGCAAGTCCCATCTGATATTCCATCATGGGCCCTTAAAATGGTTGCATTGAAATCTAATCGCTTCTTAATTTGATTTCGATAAATTTTTAAGAAGTATTTTCTTCCAGGGAAGCTAAAAAAAAATTGTCACACCAATTAAAAAAGATGATCCTGCAGCACCTAAAAACTACAGGCTTATCTGAAATACTGGAGCATTATTAAAAATGTTTGAAAAATGACTATAAAAACAGATCATTTATCTCAAAACTTTTGAAACAACACTCAATTTGGTTTCAGAACATCATACGCAGCAACTGATGCTATTTTACTTTGCACAAACTCATTCAGAAAAATGAGTGATACCAACAATTTTGTTGATTGCTCTTTATCAGATCTCTGGAAGAAAAACGCAAGAAATTAAGTTTTTCCGAACCTGCTAAAGAGTAAATACATTCTTTCATAAGCAACCGATACTTGAATATATTAGTAAATAACAAGGAATCGGACTGGTTCTCACTTCATCATGATATCGCTCAAGGCATTCTTTTAGAATTCGGCCTTCTTATCAACGATCCTGTAAGAGCAACTGACTAACTCATTTAAAATAGTTCAATATGCAGATGACCTAATTCTTTTCTGTGACGATAAAAATATTTAACCTCCTTTAAGAGAGCTTTAAAAATTTGCATTATGTTATCACAGTAATTGCGGACACAGTTACTCCTATTTAATGCTAGAAAGAAAACAGAACTTGCCATCTCCAGTAGAAAACGTAATCAAACACAAAAAGATGAACTCTAATACCCAATTGCGCTCGATATAATTATAGATGTAGAAAAAATCAATTGAAATATCTCGGGACAATTTTAGACCAAATTTTGACCTTGCAAGTCGAAGTGAAAATTTATCTCATGAAAAATAGCCTGCGCAATTAAAACACTAAAGGAGATCATAAAACCATTTCCTATCAAAACTAAATTTTTCAATGATGTAACAGTCGCCTATTTACCTCACAGATGAGATTAAAGAAAAATAGGCTTTATAACCATTGGCTCAAGAGTCAGGGACACTATCTCTTGTGTTTTTCTACCTCAAACGGTCGCAGCCAATTCGGTTCACTTGCGACAGGAGACTACAAACCGCGTTACAGCTTGAAGGCCACTACCAAAATAACCCCCACTCTTGAAATAATAACACCCCAAAGCTTAGGTCTCAAAATACCCAAAACACACGAACACCGTTAAAAACAGGGTCGGAACTTTACGTACACAGTTACTTTTTAATAGACAGTGGACCATTGATCCATTTCAGATGGATCAACCTAAGTTTCCCACTAACTCAACATAATAATATAAACCACACTCAAAAAATTTAAATTACTGACACATACCGACACGATTTCTAGAACCGAGTAACTAAATTAATAAGCAACTCTAGAATTAATCCGAAAATCAAGCTTAACTCAAAAAGTTTGAATTGAATAAGTTTTAACCCAAGACACAAGTTTTCTGTTTGGACCATTGGGCAGCTTCAGCTGTCCACCTTTCCACTAAGGTTCACTCTGGTCCACTCTATTTTCTCTGTTTCATCTTGTCACGACTCGTTCTTTCTCTAGGAATGAGACAGCTCTACTCTCGTTCGATTAATACGGCAAAATTGCGGATAGCAATTTCACGCGCCTATTTTTTGGACTACTTTCCCGCGATTGTAGTTCGATTCCTCTGATTTTATTTTTCTGTGTTTTCAGTTGTCCCGAGAAACTTGAGCACGACATGCTCATTTCGTGTTTGTGACATTTGACCAGAATGTACGAAAATTTATCGATCAGAAAAAGAACATCTAACCTGGAAGGTTGATAGTTTTCATGGATTAGCAACGTTATTTGAACGATTAGACAATTTTAAAAGAAACAAGCTAATTTTTAAAATTTTGATTTGGAAGTGAACGACACGTAACCTTTTTATAATTTGCACACACTGAAACGGCGAAACACAACAACAACATTTGCAGTGGATGAAACAACGAAAAAACGACAACTGATTGAAATTGTAATTGGAGATTGTCAGGAACCATTCCGAGTTGTAAATATTGTGCTGTTACAATCGCTACAACGTAGAACCCGAGAAAAAGGAAGGGTGTTGGGACGACGTGTCCAGCCTTCCGGAAAGAAATGGGAGTGCTATTTCCCCGGATTCCAGAATCCGGAAGGGTCGCGGGCGGATAACTCAAACTGTTTAACATAAACTTTTAGCTTACTGGTCATGTCCTGAATTGAATTTAGTTACCATCCAGATTCATTTTCAGATAATGAGAAGCTAGGGGTTGAGGGAAAGGGTTGATCCATCTTCGATGGAGATGATGATTTTTATCTACTGAACAAAAACAATAGTAATTTAAGAAATAGTAGTAGCCCTAATTTTAGGAGTGACCTCGTGGTTTGGGGATACTGAGACCCAGCCATGAGTTCGCTATTTTTGCATATAATTAAGTTAACTTGAGCGTTCTGGTCAAAGCCGGAAAGCAACGTTTTGTCAACCCGACGTTAGAAAACCACTAAAAAAACTGGCTTTGGCAGAGACGGTGGAAAGCATGTAGAGCTTTGTTTAGACGCTAGCCAGTCGTTTTATAGCTTAGCTTTAATTTCCGTCGATATGTACTTCCGGGCGAATGTTGAATAGATGTTTTTATGGCGCTCCTTGGTGTTATTCTTTTTAACATCATGACCGGCAAACCGTTAACGAGCA
This sequence comes from Symsagittifera roscoffensis, assembly GCF_963678635.1. Classification (NCBI taxonomy): domain Eukaryota; kingdom Metazoa; phylum Xenacoelomorpha; order Acoela; family Convolutidae; genus Symsagittifera; species Symsagittifera roscoffensis. The sequence goes on from NC_087065.1 coordinate 57,728,802, forward strand.
CTCCGCGCCGAGCGGTTGCTCAAAACAACGCCCTAACCACCGGGGCGGAAGGGTAGTTCGGAACGCGGAAGCCTTCCGGATTCCCGTGAATAGCTAGTTAAGACCGAAAATTCACGAAGCAGGAAGCGAGGGAGGATTCGCAGCCCTGTCATTTCCTGAGTGGTACGTGACCATAAACACTTAAAGAAATACCGGAAACCAAACAAAAAGTAGTATAGTACCTAAGAAAAAAAACAAAAAACAAACAAATAACCGAAAAAACCAAAAACAGTAAAAAAGTGTAAAATCAGTAGAAATCATTCCCCCAGACGAGATGTGATCCTACCCTCCCGTTTGTTGTTGTTAGATATATTATTGCTACAGGCATTTATATCAGTCAGGATCTTTACGATCAAATTTGTGGCCGGTTTGTGGTGCTTGTACTGTAGGGTTATCTGAGTTTTTAGGCACGTTAATGCTAATTTGCGCTCAATCCGGAAGGGTCTCGGGATTAGAGAAGAAGACTGATCCGGCAAGCAGTGCAAGGAGCGACAAGAAGGGGCTCAAGGACAACAACAACCGACTGTTGGGTATCGACATCAAGTCTTGTATCCCTTTTGGTACAAAAAGTGAGATATTAATCTGTGGGGGGCTCGACAGTGACTGCACTGTAGTGACCCTTCACCGAAATGCGAATTTCCGAGTTAAGCACTTTAATTCGGTTATTGAACAAACCCGGAGGGGAATAGTTTTATTATTATTACTATTTATACAGCCTATTTTATTACTCCTATACCGTTTTTCAGTGAAAAACACAGTAAGCAGACCGGTTTTTAGGGTCAAAATTGCGATATTTTGACCCCCCCCCCCACAAATCGCGATTTTTGAGATATCGATATTTTTTGGAACGGAAAAAACGCTAAAAAATTAGTGTTTTACATCCTAATTGTCTTAGTATATTATGTAGAACCGGTTGAGTTTAGTTCAGAAGTGGTTGGACTTAATTGGGTTCCAAAAACCCATTTTTCGTGATTTTTGAAAAAACGAAACGCTACAAAATAAGAAAATTGAAGTTTTTGAGTTAGGACAGTAAAAATTGTTGTTCGGACAACGCTCACTAGTGAATCGACAGATTTTTGTTTGCCGATAACCTTCCGGGTTACAGAGAAACCGAACTTAACGGGTTTGATTTAGTGGATTCATCAATCCGGAAGGTTCCAAATAGCATTGTTTTTGGCAATTTTTTTCAGCTGGAATGTTTTAGACCGGTTTTTTTCCATTAATCTAAAAGAATATAGGCCTACTTCTTAGCTCGGATCAATAATTTTTAGGTCGGAAAGAGCAGAATTGCGAAAAAAAATTAAGCGGAACCTATAAGAGAGAAAAATATTTTTACTTTGAAAAAAAAAGACCTTTTTGTTAATAACTTTGAAATAATTAGACAAATCTGGCTGATCTTGGTACCATTAGATCAGAAATTAGGTGAGCTTACCCATAAGTTCTTCAATTATTCGAAAAAAAGCGTGAAAATTTTTTAAGATTGTTTTTAGCAATATTACTACTTCTTGAAGGTAGACCCTTCCCCTTTTTTTGTTAATTTTTTTGGAAAGCCCTTATACTCCTACCAAAGGGTAGTGACCGTTGGATAAGGCACTTTTACGCTGATCTAGACAAAAATGGAAGGCTATGGAGACCAGAAAACTATAGTGGAGTCGAAACTAGGCCAGTGATAAGACCCTTCACAGTTAAGGTGAATTGTCAAATAAGAGGCTTAGCTTCTATCCGGAAGGGTCTTGGGAAAGATAATGCACCCTTCCTAGTTAGTTCCAACAGCATTATAGCATCGGAGAACGCAAGGGTATCGGGTGAAAATTTTGAAAGTCTCTGAAAAGCTACTTTTACAAACCGGATGGCTCCCAATCCGGAAGGATCTTATTTTTGCCAATCCGGAGGGGTCCCAATTTTGCCAATCCGGAAGAGCACCAATCTTGCCACTCCGGAGGGGTCTTGGTTTTGCCAATCCGGAAGGAACCCAATTTTGCCAATCCGGAAGGGTCCCAGTTTTGCCAATCCGGAGGGGTCTTGTTTTTGCCAATCCGGAGGGGTACTTTTTGTGCCAATCCGGAGGGGTCTTGTTTTTGCCAATACGGAGGGGTACTTTTTTGCCAATCTGGAGGGGCCTTAATTTTGCCAATCCTGAAGGGTCCCAATTTTGCCAATCTGGAAGGGTCCCAATTTTGCCAATCCGAAGGGGTACTATTTTTGCCAATCTGGAGGGGTCCCAATTTTGTCAATCTGGAGGGGTTCTATTTGTCAAGACTTAAGTAGACAAAAGAAAAGAAAATAGTGAAAGGTATTAGGTTATTAAGAGACATGCTAGGAAACAGTAACTGCGCTGGTAACTTGCCTCTTTATAAAAGACCAGACCAAAACAAAACAGGTCTAAACTCGGATTTTCAAGTCTAAATTGAACAAGAATGTGTAACTGATTTGTGTGGATTGAAATCCAAATCGTTTTTTGGGGAAACGTGATTTCGCTGAGGACTTTAGTAGGTCTAGCTCGGGCAATCTGAAGGCAGATAGGTAACACAGGACTCGGTGGGTGCAATAGACGCCCACTTGAGAAAGTTTTGTCTGTTTGATGCAGCACCAAGCAGGGAAAGCTTTTCCTTTAGAAACAAGTTCGACTATTACATTGCGACTGACTAAAGTGCAAAACACATTCGTTTTTAATTGAAAATAATCTTATTTTTCTTTATTTTGGTTTTAAATCAATAATATCTGTCCTTGATTGGGTAGTGAGAACACTATCTTTTGAATAATTTGATATCATCATACTGTGCTAGCTTCACATCTTACAACTAATAATCGATTATAGTGAATAAAATGCATACACGCAGTACTGTGATAACATACAAGGGTTCAGGATCACTATTTAAGTGAAACTTTTGGAATTTTTTTGTGTTGTGTTATTGTTATCAGTAGTCAGACTAAAAGGACACTAGCAGTCGAATTGAGTGTATAGGCAGTAAGAAGTGATAAATTGAAAATGAGTCTAGACAAGTCAGGAATACCTAAGTTAAGTGATAGCTCCAGGAAATTCATACCAGAGAAACAGAGAAAAGCAATCAACGACCCTTTTGTGGAAAGGATCACACGAACCCGGACCGACAAAGGTAAGAAAGTTTCAGGCAGAATTGTTGATTTCAGGAGTCAAAAGTCCTCTGAAGGACAAAAGGCAAAATTAGAAGTAGAGGTCCATCCGGACCCGGCTATGGATGAGAACCAGGAGAGACACGGACCGGAAGGGGGATGAAACAGAAGATTGGCGAGTGAATTTACTCCGGTAGAACAAGGCCAAGATTTTGTAACTTCCACCCTGGACCGAGAAGAGATTTCGGAACTGTCCGACATCTCTACTGAAAATGTGGCGACTACAAGATCACCCACAGACAGTACCATGATGGTTGTCGTGACGGAGAAACCGGCAACGTCCTCATCGTTTTCAGAAAGAGTGAAGAACACTTTCGAAAACTTCTTTCCATTTACCATGGGAACGGGTACAGGCGATGGAGCAGAAACCCAGGAAGAAGAAGAGGAAGATGACGAGCAAGATGACTTTGGATCTCAAGTCAGCCTCGAAAGTTCTACCCAGGAGAATTAAGCATACACCGATAGAGACACTGGCACCATGGACCAATTTGGTGTAATGAGGACAATAAGCAAGACCACAAACTGGATCAGGCCAGTCAGGAGACTTTGTGAACATGACGAATTCGGAAATGCGAACTGGGAAGAAAAGAAACACAGAGCTATGTAACGCACCTGCGGATCCAGAAGTGGATAATGAAAAGACATCAAGGCAAAGAATCAAGACCCGAGTCTCGACCAGCACCAAGCTACCTGGAACCGACAGGGTGACACCGCCACTTGTGATGCCAATAGTGGATAACGGAGCATCAATTGAAGAAGCCTTGACCAACATAGTGGGCAGTATAGGAGAACAGAATGAACAGATGTCCTTAAGAAAGAGTGAACTAGAAAGGGCAGTCCACGTCGAGGGAGAAAATCTGCGGGAAGAGATCAACTACAACAGACAAGAAGTGAGTAGAAGCGAAAAACTCTTGAAGGAGAGAACGGATGAACACTTGGATCAGAACTTGTCGCAGATGATGAGGGAAGCTCAGCAGAGAGAGTTACGATTGAAAGACGACATGGAGAAGTTGAAAATTCAACAAGAGCCGACTCTTGGGACTCTTTACACGAAGATAGACGCGATGATGGAGAGACGAACTCAGGCTATCATGAATAGGTTGGATGGGCTAGTAGGAAACAGGAGTGGATCGAAGACTGGAGAAACAAACTCGGGAGAACCCAGCAGGGAGACGAGAATGAACTTCAATGAACAACCCAACAGAAGAAGGACATATGGATCCACTAGAGGAAGGGGCAGTTCATCAAGCTATGCCACAGGGGACAATAGACCATGGGGCCCAAACATTAGAGGAAAATCAACTGGTAACAGAACGACCTCAAACGAACGACCGACGCAAGATACGCATGGGACTGGGCGATATGATTCCAGGAACAGGAGTCATGCTAATCAAGGAAGAAGTCATCCCAGCGATTTCGACCGAGGGAAAATCCAGAGCCCTTATCAGGGGGCAATGATACTCAAGAGGGGCATTCAAAAGACGCTACATCAATGGTCACGGCCTTTGAACCTCTGAAAAAGTCCCTGGAAACATTCCTAATGAAGTTACCTAGGACCAATGAACCTAGTGAAAGGTCCAGAAGGGTTATCAAGAAACCAAGATGCTATAAAGACGAATATGATGGCTGTATTGATACCTGGATAGAGATGATGAAACTGCATTTTGAAGAAGAGGACTTGTCAGAAAGACAAGAAAGCTCTTACCAGCAACCTTGAAGGGACAGCCCTAAACTGTGTGATGACCAAAAAGCAATAACAGCGGGATACTGCTGAAAAACTTTGAAATCTTGTTAAATAGTTTTGGCTCAGCGGTGCAAGGACACCAAGCAATGATGCGCTTCAAGAAACGGAGACAACGTGAAGACGATACGACAGACAAGTTTCTAGACGATTTGGAGATGCTGAGAAGGCCTAAGCAACCAGATGAGTCGAACAGAAGGATGAACTTGGCAGTAGCTTCAAAATTCATCGAGGGTGTGAAGAATGATGAGCTTCGAACAACATTAGCGACACCTTACACACCACTCTCAACCACTGCGCCAACACCACAGGAGTTGAGACTCAAGTAAAAAGAATATCTTTTGCTGAAGCCTCCATCAAGATCTTCATAATACAAGAACAATTATGGCAATTTTAACATCGGACCAGCAAACCAAGGAAACAATTGGTACAAACCAAGGGACGATATGGACGAGAGACGCTCCTGTGCAAATTGCAGTTCGACGGGCCATCAGGTATCAGCGTGCCCAACCTACAAACAGGGCATGAAAGCAATAGGCTTTAGCCTCGAGGATGAAGATGCGTCATAGATCGATCATGAAGATTTCATGAGAAGAGTAATTGCAAAATTCGGCCCAAGGTTTTTCTTCTGTAACTTGTTAGGTCATTTTAAATCGGATTGTCCACAATTCTGGGATGCTATGGCAGATATCAAGCATGCAAGGCATGAGGAAGCTTTATCGGGTGTGAAAGCCAGCAAGGCTCGCTGTTGAGTGAAGCGGAGGCACGCAGAAAGGAAAAACCGTAAGAGCTGGCGGCGAAGAAGATGCACGCGGTAACGGAAGAGATATGTGAACCGGAACCGGTGACTGCGGCGGATGACTTCAAGATCGACTATAGGGCAGCTGCGAGGGATGCTCTAAATAGAGTCCAACAGGAATTGGTGACGAAGGAGATCGAACAAAAGGTAAAGCTCGAACTGAAGAACGAGAACATTCAGGAAAAGCTGAACGCCTTCGAGGCACCAGAAGTCGAAGAAACGAAAGCACCAAGCAGTTTGTGCATGAAACTAAATGTGATCTCCGGGCAGACGTTCGGTATGGTGCCACAGGGAAGTATAAAACAATCGATAATTTCATTTGCGGGGCATCAGGTGATCAGAAACCTAAGTGAACCCTCAGAGTTCACTATGATGCATTTAGACACATATGCAGATTATCTGAGACAGGTAGAGCCACGCACTGAGTCGAGGGCTTTACGAGCTTTGTTGACGACGGGTGGCCCTCGACCAAAGAAACTCCACGGGCGTTACGTGGAAGTCTATGGACCTTATCAAGTGATGTTGAAGGTTGACGGGATAAGTATCTTTACAATGACCTACGTCACAACAGATAGCGACCAAATGGGGCCGATCTATTTGGGACAGGAAGAACTTAAGGTCCGCTGAGTTGGCCATCACGCCATGATGGAGCAAGACGCGGTTCGCATTGGATACGAAGCAGATGTGACTGCACATCTGCTCGACACCAACGGGAAGAAAATCGGAATCACAGGGCTTTTGGACACAGGAGCGGTAGTGAGCGTGATGCCGATAAAAACTTGGGAAAGAATGGGCTTCACGAGGGAAGACCTAATTCCGACGAATCTCCGACTGGCTGCAGCCAATCGAGAAGCGATTTACGTAGCCGGAAGAACACCAATAACGGTCCTCCACATGGGAGGACAGGATCTTTGGATGAGCTTCCTGGTGGTAGAAAATTTGGACGACTCCGACCAATTCATCGTGGGCGGAGAGTTTGTCAGGAATTTCGACATGATGATTGACTTGAACAACGGTCTAATAAGGGTTAGAAATCCGGACCCGGAAGTATGTTAAGAAACCAATGAATAGAATAATAACAGATGAAAATAAGGTACCAATCTTTTTAGATAGAAAGGTAAAACTACAGCGGGGACAGGCTGTAGTAACAATTTTTAGAATGAGGAATTTGAATTCGTTAAGTAATACTAAACAGGTACTAAACGAACCCAAATAGTCAAAGTTCAGTGATTTTAGGCCGGAGCTTCTGGGTAACTCGAAGCGGACTGCGTGTCAGTGTGTAATTGAACACAATGGAAACCATGGTTTCAGTCCAGCGTGGAACGAAACTTGGTTACGCTTTGCCAATGAGGAGCGACTATGAAGAAACACAAAACTTGAAGGGATATAGTGTGAAAGACTGCCCTTATCATGCCAATAAAAATATAATTTTAAAAAGAGATACTGAATTTAAATCTATTCATAAACTGTTCTCAATGAAATCCGAAACGGACGATGGCTTGTCGAGCTGCTCGAACTTTCCCCTCATCATATGAATTAGAATCTGACAAACCGGTTTTGCCGGAGATAGTGATCTTAAAGGGAAAAATAGTTGAGGTAGATTTTCATTGTGGCGGTCTTAAATCGGAACGCGGATGTATTTTCAAAAATCGGTTGTTGTAACTTCGTCGAACACGAAATCGAACTAGAGGAAGGCGCCGTTCCCCATAAAGAAGGCGCAAGACGAATGACGCCACATAAATTGGAAGCGTGCCGAGCGGAAATAGAAATGTTGCTCGAATACGACATGATAGAACCCTCGAAATTGCCGTGGGCTTGGGGGTTAGTCATGGCAAAAAAGAAAGGGGGCAGTTTAGGTTCTGTTGCACTTTTCGTTACTTGAACGCAGTGACAATTAAAGGTGTGCACCCGATACTGCGAATAGACGAGAGCCTCTCGAAACTTGGTGACGCCAAGTTCTTCACCACACTGGATTTGGGTTCTGCCTTCTGGCAGGTCCCTCTGCCGAAGAATGACAGAGAAAAGACCCGACTCGCATGTGAGTTGGGGTTGTTCCAGTGAAAGAGGATGCCCTTCGGCTTGTGCAACGCAACGGCCGCTTTTCAAAGACTGATGGCTCAGGCTTTGACCAGAGTGACGAAGAAGTACGGGAAACTTGTGATGTGTTACGTGGATGACGTGGTTATAGCAACAAACACCCTGGAAAACCACAGTGATTGGCTCGATGAGGTCTTTGGCTGCATGAAAAGAGCAGACTTGAAGTGCAAACCATCGAAATGTGAAATCCTCAGGGACTCAATCAAGTATCTAGGAAGAATGATGGACAGGCATAGCGTAAGGCGGGACCCGGAAGCAGCAGAGGCTGTGTTGACCTGGAAGATGGAAGGCTCCCAGAACGAACACACAGCTCATGAGCTTCCTAGGTTTTGCCAATTATTACCGAGAGTTCATAAAAGGATATGCAGACAAAGTGTATCCCATACAGAAGCTAATGCGCAACAAAGGAAAGAAGTTCGAATGGAACGAAGAAGCTCAAGCTGCCTTCGAGAACATAAAGTTGGAACTGTGCGAAGCGGGATAGTGCTAGGCATGCCTACAGAGAAGGGCATGTATGTTCTTGACACAGACGCATCAGTAGTACCCATCTCAGGAATGCTGCATCAGGAGCAGGAATGGAATGGGAGAACAGTTCTCCCTCCCATAGCATATGGCAGTAAGGTGTTAAGTGACACTGAGATGAAATATGTTGCACCAAAAGCAGAAAAGTTTGCAGTAGTCACATTTGTGGAAAAGTACCGCGCATACTTGGGGAGCGCTCCCTTTAAGTTACGCGTGGACAACAGGGCGTTATCCTGGTTGAAGACATACTCGTTGGATCAGAGTTATATAGGAAGATGGATAGTGAGATTAGATGGCTACCACATGATAATCGAGCACAGGATGCGTGATAAACACCAGAATGCTGACAGGCTCAGTAAGAAAACCGAGTTCTATGAAAGATTGGAACAGAAGCAAGCCAATCAGGCAGAAATAAAGGAAGGATTCTCGTTTCTGGAGAAAGAAACTTATGAAGCGCTTCCCTTAACGAGATGGTTGGACAAGTCTGGACATCCAATTCCAGGACATCCTGAGTTACCTGTAGAGAAAGCAGCGGAGATAAAGATTCTATCCAAAAAAGACCCGGTGCCCTTGGATCTGATGCTGCGCTCAAACCTGGTCCGGCAGGAACTCTCTCGCATGAACATAAACAGCCTCTCATTATTTGATAAAATAGTGCAGGTCACACCAGAGGTGATGCGGATGCTGGGTGGATTGTTGGAGAGAGAAGTGACCAGAGTTGACCCCGACGGTCAGTGAGGAGGTGAAAATCATGCCTTCAAGACGACAAAACAAAAAAAATGAGAGGGATTGTAGGACTTTAGTTCAGCAACTAAAGTCCTCAATACCCCAAGATGTTTTAAAAAGTACTTCATACAAACGGAAAGAACAGAAGAACGATACACAAAAGAAAACCGTTACCTTTGAAGGCCAGCATAAGGAAGGTGAGGAGGTTGATCGAAACCTGGAGCAAGATTATTTGTCCGGGGAGACGAACGGTGAGGAGAGCATGCGAGTTCAGGATCAAAACCCGGGACAAGAAAGTTTGTCTGGGGAGTCTGATATAGAAGAGAAAATTCCTGATGAGGAACAGGACCTGCTGGATAAAATTTCGTCCGGGGAATTCAGATGGATGAGCAGAACGCACAGAACTGACCCAGAAGAAGGAACATGCTCTATCGCAGACTCTTCAATTGATGACAACTCCTGGCACTCAGGAATCGACACCTACTCAGACAGGAACTCGAGCTCAGGATCGAAACTGTCAGAGCTAGCGATCCACACACTACTAGTGGAGACTCGAGCAAGGGATCTGAACAGGGAGGTAAATCAAGACCTTACAGTGATCGCTACCTTATACAAGGTGTCTTTGAAAACGCAGATGATCTGGAAAAGATAGCGGAATCGAAACTTTCGATAAGCTTTTTGCCACAAAAAGAGGTAGTCATGACTGATCTTCAACTGTTGGAACAAGGAACACAACCGTTGGCGAAGATTTGGTGCGTTATGATGGAAGAAGACACGCATCATCCCAATGAGCTGAATAGTCAGATGAGAGTCATGAAGACGGTCTTGAAGGCGAGATACAGACTCTCGGACTTACTAGGAGCGCAGAGAAATGACCACATGACGAGCAACCTCAAAAGGTGGATCAAAAATGGAGCTCCGGGCAAAGGTGACCTGGAGAAAGACCGTATTCTGAGACAGTACTTTATGCAGAAAGAGGGAAGGTTATATCTGAACAAGGACAAGATCGTGGCTTGCAAGAGAAGAGAAGAAGACAAAGTCCTGTACAAATATAACGCGATAGTGTTGCCGCAACTCTATCAGGCAGAAATTTTGTTCAGGTCGCATGATCAGATGGGCCATCAGGGAATCGACAAAGTATATCAGAGGATCCTGAAGCGCTTTGAGTGGCCTGGAAAAAAAAGGCATGCGAGAAGTGGGTAACAGCATGTCCGTCATGCCAACCGGTCAAGGGTCCAAGGAAATTGATATTTCCCTTGCACTCGATCGATTCACCTTAATTCAACGAGGGGTACAGATTGACCACCAGAAAAATTTATTGAAAGACAGTAGCTATAATCAGGTCTTGATCATGATAAACCCTTTTACGAAGTATGCAGAGGCGGTACCCTACATAACTGCCTCAGCAGAAGAGTCGTGCGATCACCTAATCAATACGTGGATAGCGAGACATGGTTGTCTGATGACGTTTCAATCTGATAACGGAACAGCTTTCGTGGGAGAACTTATGATGGAACTCATTAGAACCTCACAGGTGGCTCAAGCTCACTCCACGACATACTATCACCAGACGAATGGCTTAGTGGAAAGGCAAAATCGAACGTTAGCGTCAATAGCTGAGGGTATATTGTTCCAAGTACATGACCGATTGGGACAGATACCTTCCACAGGTGATGGGAACTTACAACAGCACACAACACTCTACCACTGGTGCTAGTCCATATATGATGTTGACCCGACATGAGAAGTCTTTGCCCTTGGCTTTTTTTTACCCAGAGTATGAGGTGAAGAAAACATCACCACAAATCTATGTAATGGATGTGATTAGACATCAACAGGAACTAAACGACGTTTGCAGACGGAAAACTCAGCAGGCACAGGCAACAGAGAAAAAGGTTCGATAAAAAAGCAGTGGGCGCAAAAGCTTACTGGGTAGAAGACTATGTATAGGTATTTCAAAACGTTATACCACCAAAAGGAACAAAAAAGCGCCTAAAGAAGTGGAGGGGACCCTTCACAATTACGGAAGTGCACCAGGAGGGACCATTCTATAGACTGAGTACTGACCGAGCCGCTCACTACGAAAACATTAAGCCACACAACTCATCGAGAGAAGACTGGTGTATTTCTGCAGACATGGAAGAGGGGGATTATCTGATGATGGACACTGCTTGTGAGGTCAACCAGATGGGCACCAAGGAAAAGAATGATGGAAAAGAAGTCGTAGAGGAAAAGTCAAGTCCACCACTGGACCTGGATCCTAACGAGGTGATTGAAGCAAATGAAGAAACCTCACGCTACGCAGAAGAGGACTGGCAAGACCCCGAACAGACGGAGGTCCCCAAGAATTTGGAACCAGATCTTCCGTTTACCATACAGACTCGGTTGGGCGAAAGGACAAGACTCACGAAGAAATACAATCCTTACGGAGATGACTTCGTAGTAGACAGAAAGGATCTGAAGAAGATAGTGGAAGAATTGGTGGGTCTAGAAGAAATAACTCTGTCACAGGACATAGACATTGTCGACGACCACGACGAGGAATGGATCGAGGACCAGTCGAAACTCGAGGTGGAATTCGACGACGAGCAACAGCAATCCTACGAACAAGACTTGACGAAGAATCTGCGTGTCTTGGAATGGCTGAACGAAATGACGTCGGACTCAAAGGAGACCAGTGTAACGATTCAAGATGGAGACCGTGAGAGCATGAAATACATAAAAACCGAAAAGAATGATCCTTCCTGGGCTGCCCAGGAAGGGCAACTACTCATTCCTACATCCAACCTCGACTTAATATCTGGTATGCGATCGACGGGGACGTCGAGGGGTAGTTCTGTCCAGGGAGTGGGGGTAGAATCTTCCCACACTGAAAAATAATTAATAAAAAAATTGAGAATAGCAATAGAAACAGGTGATCTAGAAGCAGAAATGGGCGAAGACCCTAAGAAACCGGACATACGGAGAGAAGTTGAGTCATATTTTTGACTTGCCTAATGAGTACTCAAGTAGCATAATTTAGACATATAGCGATTTTATACTAACAAATAGGACGTGTGCGATAGCGTTTTAAGACAGCGTTAGCAGCGGATTTTAAGAGAGAATGTAAAAACACAGAATTCCTTTGGAACCACCTCCGACGGCGTCGCAGCTACCGGGAAAGTATCTATGCTTCTTGGTGACGAGGGCAACGGAGAGGCAGCATGTAGACCCGGAAGTTCTAGTCTTGTCCTTGACGAGACTGAGAGACTCCCTTGTGGAGAGGGAGGTGAAGGAACTCTCGCTTCCAATATACGACCCGAACCTAGGACGACTGCATCCATGGGAGCTGTATGCACTGATACATGTAATCTTTTCTGATACTAACAAACAAGTATAATTACATAAGAAACAATATTTGAGTATAGGCTGAATTTAGGTTGCATACCAAGTGTGTTTTGCGTGATATGTTATGTGTTATGTGTAAGGTTATTAAGACCCTGGGTAAGGAGGGTTTGGTGACCACGAATAACCGAATGATGATCTTAGGAATAGATCCAAAGTCTGGACTTTCCATTCTTAAGTCGAATTCCAAAATTTAGCAACGAATTGATATTAATAAGTTTTAAGATCAAAATCTTTTTATCCGACTGTTTTAAATAAATTTTAATTAAAAAAATAGAGTAAAGCTGACAACTGTTAGATTCGTGACCTCTTTTCTAGATCCTGATTGATCGTTTAATTATTCACTTGATTTCAATTCATCAAACTGATAAGAGAATCGAATCTGAAAGAACATGGACAACTTTGATTTGAACGAGTACTTGGACCAAGCAGAGGCGTACGTAGGACCGACGATGGATGCGATCTATTGTGGTCTGATGGATCGAGACTTCGCTGTGGAGGATCCAGTGGTAGTTATGTTGCTGGCAGCCCTAATAAACATCTTGGGGCAAGATAACCGTGTGAGGACCGTCCCACGGAAGTCGTATTGATGGCAGCATAAGGAGAAAGAGGAGTATTAGACCGCCCGAGCATGAAAGTGATGAGGTGGAGAAACGGGGCTCTCTCAGGAAGTGACTTGGTGATTGAGCCTGGATGGGGAAGTTCGAGGACCTACCAACCAGGTGAGATGCCTTTGCCAACCAAACCCAGGCATGATCTGAGAAGGATGCATCAGGAGATGAAAAATGAGGCTGCCTCGTCTGGTTCACAACTGAGAGCAGCTGGGCCACCAAAGAGGGCGAGAGTAGAAAAAGAGGTTCAGACGAATGAAACTATGCAAGATTTTAACGGAACGATAGAAGAACTGGAGAAGACCAGAAGGGAGCTGGACGAAACGACCAAAACCATAATCAAAACAAAGAAGATTGAGACATGCGGAAGAGACTGTTTGAAGATTGCAACAAGAAACAAGAAAAAGAGCAATCGGATTGGCTGGCGTTGATGACAGCCGTAGAAAGAGTTATAGCTACACGGAATACTCCTCGTGGGCATTCCCCGATGGAACTTTTGACGCCTCGCGAGTTGAGTCAAACGACGGAGACGCGACCTCCAGCTACAACTGGTCGAGTGACAATCCCGGACCCGAGTGACACCCTAGGTGACCCAGTCGTGGATCAAACAGTGAGAAATTGATATAAACAGCTGGATGATTGGTCGGTAATAGGAATGCGCCGGGTTCCGGGGTGACTGCACCCTATGGAACAATCCATGATGCGGGCAGAGTACAACTCTCCCGAGAGACGATGACGAGAGCGGGAGTTAGTGATACAACGTTACCAACAAGAGCTCTAAGATCCCATACAGGAAGACACGAGAAATGCCGATGAAGAAAGTTCTCGAGTGATTGACGTGCAGAAGAACAACCAGTTGAAGTATAGCTTCACGGGAGTTCCGGGCACGGATTCGTGAGCCTGCTTCAATCGATCCACCTGGAGCCCAGCAGTAAACCTGCAGCAACCACAATTTGGGACATCATATCTGATACTGTGTGACAGCTTGGTGAGAGTACTCCAGAACTTGAGGACCTCCTGGATCAGTACGGTGAAGGCCTTTGGAGGTGCAACGATAGCCCAGCTATTTCAAACGGTGGAGCTGATGAACCCAGGGAGGATTCCTAACATAATGATCCTGATAGGGACAAACAATGTATCAAGAGACTCAGATGAGGAAGAGTCACAATGGGAGTCGATGATGGTGTGTCTATTTACTACTCTCTGGCAGAAATTCAAGTGCGCGGTACTGATCGTCTGCACCGCACCAATGAGCACGAAAACAACGTTGACAGCGACAGGAAGAAGACATAATGAAGGAGTCATCAGGTGGAACAATATAATGAGGAACCTGGCGAGGCGGAATGTTGGACGGATGATCCTATGGACATTGAACACGAGCTGAGAGCTAAGGATCAGGCCAGACTAACCACCGATGGGATCCACTTTGTTAGCATTGAAGGACAAGCCTGGTTGAACCGAGTCTTCCAGGAGCGACTGGATGAAATGGAAGTCGAGCTCTTTGACACGGGTAGGCTGAAGAAGGAAGAAACCACGAATGAGCCGGCAGTTTCAACCTTTGTGTCCCCTAACTTAGAAACACGTTTGGGAACGGTCCCAGCCGTGACCTACAGGCCGCAAAGCTCTAACGAGCCAGGGCAAAGGACAGATGTACAAGATCAATTGGAGGAAGCGCCAATGAGAAGAACCATCCATCCTAGACGAAGATTAGGACCTATCAATCCGACCGCGGAGACGACCAGCACCTCAAGATCAGAGACGACGAGTACCAGTCGAGAGGAGCGACGTCCAGACAGGAGCTCTTTGATGTGGTCGAGGCCCACACCTTCTCCCTGGCATATATATAAACAGGATCTGAAGAAATTGAACCTTCAGACGGTGAGTTTTGCAGCAGATGCCATAAGGATGTTGAATGGAGCGAGATTGTCTGTCAACGGACTGTATTCAATAACAGGCGTGGACTGGTTGATAGCCGCTGGCATAAACTTCAGCTCTACAACCGCCTTGAGATTTTCCGACTTAGAGGGACTGCCCTCAAACAATAAAATGGGTCCAGTAAAAGCAAGACCATTGCAAGATGTGAAGCTGAATCACGATGAAGGAAATTAAGAAGAAAGGCCCAGAAGATTCTTGACAACGAGGGCACCAATAGGACAACACGTAAAAATGTTCAGGCAGATAAAAGCACCCACAGGTCACCTAAAAGAAAGAGCGTACCCGAAACAAGTGAATCAAGAAGGTGATGTTCAGAGATACGGTAGATTGAAGGCGATCAAGAAAGATGATCCATCTTTACTGCGTATGACGAAGCAGAAATGAGGAAGGCAAAAATTATGATAGTCGCGAACTCAGACTTCGTATATACCTCCAAGTCTCTGTTTTGGCCTGATGTTATAATGTTGGCAGCGGTCGACCTGGACCTAATGCAGTCGCTGTCAATGGCAATCGGGGTATAACGACAGAAGGAGATGAACCCAATCACAATCGTATTTGCTGGCATCAATTACCATCTACATAGTAGGGATTTCCTGAGTAGACTCAGAGAGCCTACGAAGGCGCTGTTTGGCCAGCAATAAAGGATATCCTCGAATCAATGGCTGAAGTAGTCGACACCCTGAAAGAAGGTGCCTTCACCAAGATATCACCGAGAGCCGTGTTTGCGCTGTCTCCGGGATGTGCATATCTCCCGGAGAGACTGAAGTTTGTATATGCCATGGTGGCTTTGCTCTCGGAAGGGAAATATGATGTAATCATATATGCCCCCAAATCGCGGATAGAGATGGAGAATCTGAGGCCACTCAGGGCTGAATTACCTGCGGTGTGGTCTGACATCTCGAATGCGATGCGAGGATTTAAGAACCATTCACTACACATGTTTGTGTTAGACGAAGTACTGGTGTTGGAACTGTCCAACTTCAGTCGACAACTCAAACTGAAACCAGGAATTGACGATGACCATCGAGTAATCGTAGGGATGTCAAATGATTTATGATTTCGAGGGAGGGAAGTAAAGGAGGAGGGAGCGAGAAGAAAAAATCCAAGGAGACGAGAGCTCACTTAGAAGCGATGGTTTTGAGAACGCAACCAGAGGCTAACCAGTGGCTGCACTTGACCCCTCGATGGGCAGCATTGGGCGCGGATGCTTTCTAGCGAGGCCCAAGGATGATCAGGAAAATCCATGCCTACCTGGTGAAAGAGGTAAGCCTCGCCGAAAATGCTGAAGAGAAGTCAGCCGAGCTCGTGAACAGATTGTGCCAACTGACCCTGGAAGTTTTTTGGACACAGATCAGAATGAAAAGGGAGAAGAGGCTTTGACCGGACTGACAGCATGCTAGAAGGGCTAAGAGCCGAATGAACCGCGTCCTTCTTGGCGAAAGTTTATCCATCGCTTCCTCGATATCTGATAAAAGAATTCCTCCAAGCAGTCGTAGAAGTCCTATTTACTAGTCCTGTTCATGACGTTTGGAGCAGAGAATTTCGTAAGAGGACCAGCGATACTGCCCACCGAAGGGGTGGAGAATTTGCTCAAGATGGTCTTCTAACGTTGATCGCGATAACGCATGGAAACTTGGAAGAATTGATGAATATGACACGCTATCCGGAGCAGATGAGGAAGAACGTGAAGAAATTCGCCATGAAGCGATCCACGGATTCCTGGAACATGATATTAGATTTGCGACATACTCTCATTCAGTACCTCCTGCAGCAGAATCGCTTTGGAACAGGAGAGGATTCCAAACAATTCAGAGGGAGGAAGACGTGCGACCTCATGCTGGGGGCATGCCTCTGCTAACTGACCTGAGCTTAGCTATGTGGACCAATCCCTTAGCATTGATCAGAGGAGCTACGGAGTTCGTGACAGTGATATACTGTCCAGCAGTCACGTTTGCCTTACCTGACAGTAAGGTGGAGGCTTAGAGGAGGTCGGTGTTGCACCTGAACCTCATATCAGCAGTGGACGGAAGTACACTTAACTGGTGTGAACAATACAGGCTACGAGAATTGATGAGAGAGGACTTGTTATTCGCGAAGATATCAGAGCCGGAGATGACCATCATAAACTTTGATGATCACTTCCGAGACAGGATGGGGGATGTAGACAGAGGGCACATTGAAGTATTCCCTAAGCTCCGGAACCTAAGATCCTACGACAAAACAAACGGCGAAGTCACAAGAATTCCTCGACTGACTGCAGTGTACCATACGTTGAGAGAAGAAACGAAGTGCTGGGGTGACTACAAGAAACTGCCGGAAGAGATCCCGGAGTTCCCTTTGATTAGAAGGATGTTGGTCGGAGCAGACTCCGTAGTACAATTCCCTAGGTTGAGAGACTTTGAGACCAATGAAAGGAGGGTAGCGAAGTTCTCTGAGACGAGGGACCCGTGTTTTGTAGGCAGAAATGCCGCAGTGCTGCAGTATACGCAGTTGGCTTACACGGACGAAGCAACGAGGAGACGAATGAGCAAAACAGCGACTCCGAAGCCTGGAAGGTTTGACGAGGAATAGGCGAAACTGGATCTAGCGCCTATGATTTTGAGAGGCAAGGTTGACATACCAGAAACCTCCCTAATCTTAACGATTGTAAAACCAGGGTTAACGGTGGGAAGAACACTACAGACTAGAACCATGCTAGCACCCTTCGGCTATGAAGAAGTCAAAGTAGTTCATGGAGAGGAGGAAGATCAGTCAGCTGGCGGACTAGTTGTACCGAAATTTCCTGATGAGGCAAGGGGTGAAGAGCAAGGGCCCTCAAGTTCAGGAAAGAATCCAAGACGAGCCGATGGGCAGGGAGGAAGCCGTTGATTGGAAGAACATATGCAACTGGATCCCGATCAGGCCGAGAAAGAGGACGATGTCCAGCCTGGACTTCAACTTCCTCCGCGACTTTGAAAACGGCACGGACACGTTGGAAGCGACGACTGAGCTGGCGGACGAGGGTACTTCCACGCTGGAACCCATGTCGGCCTTCATGGGAACAAACCGGAACTTGCCGGAGAACAGCTCTCCGAGCAACTCTAAAAACACCGAACAGAAAATTTTGATGGAATCACCAAGGAGAAGAAGAATAGAAGGCACTGCCAGAGTACCGTTCTTGGGAACGTTGCCCGAAGAAGAGTGGGAACAGAATCATAGAGACCATAAAAAAGGACGGGATGCAGAAAGGACAGAGTGGCATTAATGGAAGAGGTCTGGACAGTAGTTCAGCTCTACAGAACCCAGTCTATATTGAAAATAGGTCTCAACCGACCACTAATGCGGGAAGTCCTTGACAAACTTGACGAGTGTGAAGGGAGATTGAGCGAGTTGCTGATCGACTCGGCCATTGATGAAAGTGAGGCAAACTCTCCTATAAAGATGACGCCGCAGGAAGACAAGGGAGAAGTGGTATATATGTCAAGAACCCGAAAGGGAACGATGCGATCAAAAATGGTGATTGACAGGATTAATGAAATGAAGATGAAACTGGGCAGCAAGGTGACCTTGAAAAAGTGGGAAAGCCAAAGTTGGATTCCGAAATCTCGATGAAAGCTGTCAACTCAGCTAAAAGAAAACGCGTCGAAGAAGCTATGGACTTGGGACAGGGTGATGATCGGTTGCCTGGCACAGACAGGATGGTGACTGACGTAGCGATGGTGCCACCGATTCTCATGGCAGGATAAAAATCAGCCAGTTAAGATTGACCGCACCCTTAAAGACTTCAAACCGTCCCCCATGAATCACGGAAAGGGAAGAGTCGTAGGATAGCTAGTCCCAGTGGAATAAAATCGACTGACAGTATCGGAAACTGTATCGATTAATGAACCCGCCGGTTGGTACATGGAGATGTTAGAGTACAGAAGTTCGGCCAGAGGACATTTAATTGCTCTGGAAGACAGCCATAGAAGGTTATTTGGAGACGATGACGCAAGGCACCACCCTGAAGCAGAAGGCATACGGAACTCTGGCATTGTCTGAAATGCACGCGGAAACGATCGAGCGGTTGTTGAGCCTTCCATGAAGAGCAGTAGTGTTACGATACTTCGAAGAAGAGATGAGAACCACGGCGAAGATACACGCTCTGATAGCAATACCCTATGTGAGAATAGAGGTACAACTGAGGTTCGCTTGGTGCATGATTGGACTGACACGCGGTGAGTATGATTCGGAAGAAAGAAAAAGATCGAAGGGAGAAAAGGTGTTCTTAATGACGAGTGTGAGAGATATGATAACCCAAGAAGGAGCAGCAGTAGCGTGCTGAAGCGGAGAGACTCTCTCTGTTTCATTCGATTTATGATAGAACAAATCTCAGTGCCAGCGTCGAACACTTGTGTCAAGATGCTAAGAGAAGGCGATAAACGAGCGAAAGCCTTGCTCTTGCTAGCACTTTTGGACATATATCAGAGCAAACCAATGCGAGTAAATATGAAAGAACCCGTGGAACTAGAACCGATGAAGAAAATAGATGAAATAAGGAGGTTCTCAAACAAGGAGCTGAGGCTCACTAAGGAATCTATGGGAGCACTATTGAAATCCAGTGAATACTGTGGACCGATCAGGAAAAAATCAGACAGTTATGTATTCGGAATCATAGGGATGGCGTACAATACCTTCATAAATGAAGACGTACGCGATTGTTTTTTTGACTACGAGCAAGCAGTGTTGCTGAGATTCTGGACGTCAAGAATTGCAACGATAAGAAGCGCTGCTAATCAGCAGACCAAGCTGAGACTAGTATTGGAGGAAAAGATGAATGCACCTTCAGTGCCAAAATCTGACAACCGAGTGCAGTTTGGATTGGGATTATCGGATGAACTACTGAGATTGAGCTTAATGGTGGTATGGAAACTGATGAAACCATCATGGTGTCCTAGTCCCAACGCTGATTCGATATTACGTGCGACACAAGACGTGCAGAGGGAACTGAACTCAGACTGTAACTTGGGTGACCTGAACATCATCTATAAATTGATGGCGACAGCTTCTAAGAGCAACGAAGAAAACAAAGTAGAGTTTGCTGGCTGGGGACCAGAGGACTGGGTCAAACCTGGTAGCTGTCTGGCAGAAGCCTGTGGACTGGAGGGTCACATCTGTGGATGTCTGGATTGCGTAAAGACCCTGGAGAAACAACACAAGTAATTGATGATATTGTTTGGGAACATTGTGATGAAGGCGAAAACGGAAACGAAACTGATTGCAGATTGCCATGGAGGAACCGAGGTGGAGCTAGTGACTGCACTAGGGTTATGCAGCATGTTTGGTTCTCTAGAGTCACTATTGAGTCTACAATAAAAACATGAGATGGTTACGACTATCAGTGCAGAAGTTTTTCCTGGAGTGTTGCAAACCGAGCAGAAATATATTTGAAAGTGAAGAGAAGCGATCGAGGCGGATATGAACATCCGGCACAGTGAAACCTATCGTAGACCAATGGGAGCGAGATATTTTGTGGCATCAACTCTAGCTCCAATGTGCAAGAGCAGATACCCAGTGCATTTCGTAGCGGTGGATGTGAAAAGCACGAGAACGATCGTGGATCAAGCCTTCTCAGTACCAATATGCGTAAGACTAGCGAGAATGTCAGAAAAATCTTACGAGTTACTGTGCAAAATGTTCTCAGCAGTCCCGGAGAGAACCAAAGAGGAATTAGAATCGATACTGGGAAAAAAAGTTCATGGGATACGTCAACGGGAACTTAGTGACTTTGAAATACAAAAGCAGAAAGGATCAACAGTCACGAATTAAAATGCAGTAGATGAGAATGATGAAGCCCACCGAGGGATGATGGAAGTGGAACTGGAAGCTTCGGGAAAGCGTAATTGGAGGAGCATCAAGTCAACACATGATGAGTTCCCCTGCCATTGCTTGCTACAAACATGGTGGTACCGCGGGCGTACTAATCTGGTAATGATCTGGGACTGCGGAGATCTGCTCTCCATGGGTTTATCAGATTCATTACAGCTCATAACGAAAGTGATAGTAGGAGTTATGATGGCGATACGATGGCTTTTTGACAAAAGAACAGTTATAGGAATTGGATTGTCTAAAATATTTAGATCCTTTTGAGATATTGTGCAGAGTTTCGAATATTCCGATGAAGCTATGGGTCACAAGACGACTGATGCCATGGCTCAGAGCCAAGATTATTATACGAGTGCATGGTTATACGAGTAGGCCAAGAAGCATTTGTCGAAGCACAGTAGAGTGCATATCAGCTAAACATTGGAGCAGGAGCTTTTAAGCGAGCTTTTGTAACTCATTGGGGAACAGTAACCACCGCAGTGAAGAGAACTTCTAGGACAAAGGAATGTGACCGAAGGGAAAAAGAAGAGATGTTGAAGAAAGACTTAGAGAGAAACGTGACGTTGTGCTCCCACAACAAATTCTGCCGAAACAGAGAAACTAACGTTGACCCTCTACCTTGTTGTAAACAAAGAGTAGAAGAGCAGAAGTGTTAGAGAACTGCTTCCAAAAGCATCAGAAAAGCTACCGACGTGTTGCAAGATACAGAGACTGAAAATGCGGAGTCAATATCGCAGGTTGAGGAGATGGAACATTGACAAATGGCCGAAAAACAAGATGCAAAAAGAAAGGAAATTAGAAGAATTTAGAAGTTATAGAACTTTTAAGCGACAAACAAAAGAAACAAAGAAGCAACAAAAGAGAAAATGTTAACACTCAGAATTGTTTTGTGTGTGACAAAAACTCAAACGAGAAACAAAGTAACTAAGTTTGCAATTGAAATTGAAAAGAAAAGATTTAGTTGAGCTTTGAAGATTAAAGAAGTTGTCGCATTTATAAATTTGAATTATGATTTTAGTTAGTGGCTTTAGAGACCTTTACTATTGCTTTAGAAAGTCTAGAAGAGTATAAAAAAATATTCCAGCCTGCACGGTTGTTTTTTATCAACTAAGACGACTGATCACTTTGTGGTGACATGAAAGGCTGGGTAATCTCTTGAAGAGGGAGATTATTTCATTGTTCCTTCCAACCACCGAGCTCCTTAGTTTTAATGTTTAGGACCAATAACAACTAAATTTCCAAAGCGAGAAGCATAGTAGGATAATTTTAGCTTGTTGGTTGGCAGGACTGTCCTGCAACCCAACACCTTTTAAAACCTAAGAGAAAAAGTTTTAAATCAGGGCATTGACATTGGAAGTCGGAAAAATGTTTTATCTTAAGCCATATCCTCGAAAGTGCAGATTGGTGAAAAAATTTGGAAGGCTGTAATAGTGTGGTATGATGCCATTTATATTCTGCAGTGAGTTGATATGAGTGAGGTGGATAAAAGTAATTTCACACATTTTGTAAATTCTGTTCGATGGCACCGTACCATTTTGATGAAGACTACGAGACTCAATGAGAACATTGACCGGGCTGTCCGGTGAGTGTTTGACATTCGACCAGAATGTACGAAAATGCAGTTTCGCATTCGAAATTTTATCGATCACAAAAAGAACATCAACCTGGAAGATTGATGGTTTTCATGGATTAGCGACGTTATTTGAACAATTAGACAAATCGGGAGGGGTCAGTTTTAACTGACATGCTAATTTTTGAAATTTTGATTGGGACGTGAACGACTCGTAACCTTTTTATATTTCGCACACACTGCAACGGCGAAACACAACAACAATAGTTGCAGGAGAAACAACTACGAAAAAACGACAACTGATTGAAATTGTAATTGGAGATTCTCAGGAACCATTCCGAGTTGTAACGATTGTGCTGTTACAATCGTTACAACGTAGAACCCGAGAAAAGAAGAGCCCTCCGGAAAGAAATAGGAATGCTATTTCCCCGGATTCCAGAATCCGGAGGGGTCTCGGGCGGAGAACTCAAACTGTTTAACATAAACTTTTAGCTCCTGGTCATGCCCTGAATTGAATTTAATTAACATCCAGATTCATTTTCAGATAATGAGAAGCTAGGAGTTGAGGGACAGGGTTGATCCATCTTCGATGGAGATGATGATTTTTATCTACTGAACAAAAAAAATCGTAATATAATAAATAGAAGTAGCCCCGTTTTTAGGAGTGAATGTTACAACTTATGAAAAAATGTATTTCACCCCAAAATCAAGATTAAGCGTTGCTGAAGGTTAAACTTCCAAATATGACCGACTGGCACATTACGCACTCGTTATCAGTCCCTACACTTTTCTGCCATTCTTTTAAATGGAATTCGAGCAAATTTGACATTTGGGCAATTAAAACTGCTGAACGATTAGACAAATCGGAATAGGTCAGTTTTAACTGACATGCTAACTTATCGAGCAAAATTCCAGCCTGCATGGAATATTCCAGCCTGCACACTTTTCTTTGTTCAAATTTACCGCTTGTGTGTTTTCATATCATATGCGCGCTGGGCTTTCCTCTTCTGGTAATCTTACCAAATCTCGCCGTCCCAGCCGTAGGCGAGTTAAGTTTCCTTGGCGTAACTAGACGCAAGAACAAGTGACCTGGTGAATCGACCTCCAAATCGACCTCAGTTTATACCACTCATTTTTTTATTTCATCGCGTTTGCCTCAGCAATTTTAAACCCTAAGTGAAAGTATTCATAAATCAACCCAAAGAGCTTCCTTCTTCACCCCAGTTGTCTGTGTTTCAAGTTGATGCCGCGATTCCAGACAAGACGCATCCCTGAGTTCTCACAGAAACTAGTTATCGGGACTTTGAGGACCAAATATATCAAACCAGCTGTAGTAAAATCAACAATTCACTCCTACCGCGGCGCAACGCTTCATGATCTGTTTGAAACAATTTTGCAATACAGACCGAAGCGCTTAAATAAATTAACAATAGTTGCTGGATACAATGACAACAGGCTGCATCCACAAGAATTAGAACAGCAGTGGAATAACTTGATTAACCTCGTCACTAACAAGTTTCAGCCCAAGACACTGATCAAAACAAGTCAGAACTCTAATAATTCCGAAGTAATCCGCAAAATTTATTATCATAATCATGTGCTGTTTGATTTGATAAATAGATTTGTACACCCACATAAACTTATTTTTTCACCTAACCTCAACCTAAATCTAGCCCCTCAAAATTTCTGCCGTGATGGTCTCCATTTTGGCAAATTTAATCTATAAGTTCTCGCGCTAACTTGACACCACCGTCCTTCCTAAAATGGCCATTCAAACACACTGCCTTATTTGTAAAAACAACCTGAGAGGCGGAGATGTTTGGTGCTTCACATGCCCAGGCTACATGCATGTAAAATGCAGCGGCCTAGCCCGCAGCAGTGATCACTTTGACGATTTCAGTTGTCATCGCTGCACCTCCCAATTTCATTCAGCTAACGACAAGTATGAATGCAATTCCCCAACTCTAGCTACAACCACGCTCCCCCAAATGAACCCTCACCCTTTCACTGCCCCACACTCACAAAACTCAGTAGAGTCTTCCTATATAGAAACTAGAACAATACAAGACCCATGGTCAAACCCCTGCCAGAACTCATAGAAACCACCAGCAAAATATACACCGAATTGGTCCACTGGAAACCGGTCTTTATGATCTTGTCAAAAAATAAAGTTGTTTTTAACTTCATTGAAAACCTCAATAGAACTTTGAACAGCCTAATAGAAAACAACAAAAATACCTTCGCAATGCACGCAGCAAGGAGTTTTCCACACTCAATACTGTGCAAAACAAAGTCCGAAATGATGGATCTTTATCCAAAACAAAAGCAAGGCAACTTAAGCAATGGTAAGACGGAGACCTGGATGGACTATATAACGAAGGGAAGGCGCTGCAAATGCGCTTGTTGAAAGGAAGTAGAAGAATAACTGAAACTGAAGCACAACAGTTCAACAAACTAATGAATACTCGAAAAATATCAAGCCCAATTGCAAAACTAACAGACGCATCTAATGGCGTTCTTTCGCTCGACGAGATTGTCAAAGGTAAGACAGTAGAAGAGACTCTTATAGAGAAGCACCCCCACCATCTAAACCAATTGATGAGGACTATATTACACCAGTCTCAAACGAAACTATTCCTTACCATCCATTGATATTTGATCAGATAAACGGTCAACATATCAAGAAGGCAGCCATGAGAACGCACGGATTGCATGGACCATCTGGCCTCGATGCAAATGAATGGAGACCTATTTTAACACACTTCGGGCAACAATCAGTTGAGATTTCAAAAACATTTGCTAAAATTGCCAAAAAATTGGCCCCCGAAGAACTAAATCTAGAACTAATGGAACCATATAACGCATGCAGATTAATACACTTAGATGAGAATTAAGGGGTAAGACCCATAGGCATAGAAGAAGTCATGCGTAGCATAATAGGGCGAACAGTAACCAAATGCCTGAAAAACGAACTCATGTTGCTCGGTTCGAACTACCAACTCTGCCTAGTACAAAAATGTGGCATTGAACATGCAATCTACACGCTAAGAGATCAATACAGCAAAACTTCCGCCGATGCTGTTTTACCGATAGATGCCGAAAACGCTTTCAACTCGCTGAACCGAAAGCTGGCATTGAAAAACATCGAAAAAAACTGCCCTTCTCTTTTAACAGCGATTAAGAACTCCGACTCCAATCCATCTAAACTGTTTGTTAACAAAAAAACATTCTACTCTCAAGAAGGGACAACTCAGGGGGATCCACTAGCAATGGCCATGTACGGTCTAGCCATAATACCCCACATGAAACTTTGTTTCACTGGGTAAATTTTTCGGCTACCACATGAAAGCATCCAAATGCCAACTCATTGTCAAGGATGAAAAACTCGGTGAAGCTCAGAAAATCTTCGCAAAAACAGGAATCACTATAAAGGCAGGAGCCCGAGTGCTTGGTTCAGTAAAGGAACAGAATCTTAATGTAAAAAGTTCCTAGAATTTCAACAGAATGAGCAAATAAAAATTTTGAAAAAACTAACGAAAATCGCTAAAACCTCGCACAACAACAATTATTACCTAACCTAGTCGGTAAAGATACTTTAAACCCCCAGTTCCGAGAGATATCTCCCTTACCACTTAAAATGTACGGGCTTAACATCAAGCGGTCATGTAACATTCGCCCGGAAGTACATATCGACGGAAATTAGAGCTAAGCTGTAAAACGACTGGCCAGCGTCTAAACAGAGCTCTACATGCTTTTCACCGTCTCTATCAAAGCCAGTTCTTTTGGTGGTCTTTCTAACATTGGGTCGACAAAAACGATACTGTTCTCCGGTTTCGACCAGAACGCTCAAATTAACTTACTTACATGCAGAATTAGTGAGCTCATGGCTGGGTCTCAGTATCCCCAGACCACGAGGTCACTCCTAAAAATTGCCAAAAAATTGGCCACCGAAGAACTAAATCTAGAACTAATGGAACCATATAACGCATGCAGATTAATACATTTAGATGAGAATTAGGGGGTAAGACCCATAGGCATAGGAGAAGTTATGCGTAGGATAATAGTGCGAACAGTAACCAAATGCCTAAAAAACGAACTCATGTCGCTCGGTTCAAACTACCAACTCTGCCTGGTACAAAATGTGGCATTGAACATGCGATCCACACGCTAAGAGATCAAAACAGCAAAACTTCCGCCGATGCTGTTTTACTGATAGATGCCGAAAACGCTTTCAACTTGCTGAACCGAAAGCTGGCATTGAAAAACATCGAAAATAACTGCCCTTCTCTTCTAACAGCGATTAAGAACTCCGACTCCAATCCATCTAAACTGTTTGTTAACAAAAAAACAATCTACTCTCAAGAAGGGACAACTCAGGAGGATCCACTAGCAATGGCCATGTACGGTCTAGCCATAATACCCTCATGAAACTTTGTATCACTGGGTAAATTTTTCGGCTACCACGTGAAAGCATCCAAATGCCAACTCATTGCCAAGGATGAAAAACTCGGTGAAGCTCAGAAAATCTTCGCAAATACAGGAATCACTATAAAGGCAGGAGCCCGAGTGCTTGGTTCAGTAAAGGAACAGAATCTTAATGTAACAAATTCCTCGAAGTTCAACAGAATGAGCAAATCAAAATTTTGAAAAAACTAACGAAAATCGCTAAAACCTCCCACAACAACAATTATTACCTAACCTAGTCGGTAAAGATACTTTAAACCCCCAGTTCCAAGAGATATCTTCCTTACCACTTAAAATGTACGGGCTTAACATCAACAAAATGTACGGGCCCGGAAGTACATATCGACGGAAATTAGAGCTAAGCTATAAAACGACTGGCCAGCGTCTAAACAGAGCTCTACATGCTTTTCACCGTCTCTACCAAAGCCAGTTTTTTTGGTGGTCTTTCTAACATCGGGTCGACAAAAACGTTACTGTTCTCTGGTTTCGACCAGAAAGCTCAAATTAACTTACTTACATGCAGAATTAGTGAGCTCATGGCTGGGTCTCAGTATCCCCAGACCACGAGGTCACTCCTAAAAATTGCGAAATCGTAATTTGAGAGTTTGTGAAAACTACCGAATTTTTGGGAAATTCATCTCAATGGTCAAAACAATTGTGTCTTCCAGTTCCAGAGAAAAAAGTGATCGACAAAAACCTCTCTAACTTTAAAACCCTAACATTAAAAGGAAAGTAGACTCAAGGAAACAGAATGTTGTCTTTTGTTTCAAAACCAAGTTTGGCGTCGTATTTAATGAATAAAACACTATAGCGATTCTTGAATTAGTTGATGTGTTTTAAACCACCATCATATCAAAACTTGTATACCACCAAATTAATGTACAATTTCTTTCGTTTCAAAAACGAAATTCAAAAAAGTCAATTGATTTTTTTAAGGAAAACACAAGGATTTCTTTGTAGCAATTATCTGGTTTTATGTTTTGAACGGTCTCTGCTAACTCTGCTATTCGTTGTTATCGTAGTTATTTTCGCAATTCTCGTAGTTATCACTATCGCAACTATTGTTGTTCTGATTTTCTTCTGGTTTTCTTCCAAAATGGCGACTTCTCAGTTTGAATTTTTAAAATTTCAAAATACCAGAATAAGCCTAATTGTCCCAATAACCTCACTAATCTCTCAAAACTGTCAATTCGGAAGGTTAGCTATTAACTATTCAAAATCGCCGAATCTGCATTTTCGTTCAATCTGGTCGAATGTCACACACTCCCCGGACAACCCGGTCAATGTCTCCATTGAATCTCGCAATGTTCGTAAAATTGGTACAGTGTCATCGAACAGAATTTACAAAATGCACGAAATCACTCTTACCCAGGTCATATTGACTCACTGCACATTATAAATGGCATCATACTACACTTTTATAGCCTTCCAAATTCTTTCACCAATCTGCACTTTGAGGATTTAAGATAAAAGTTTTTTTTGACTTCCAATGTCAACGCCCTGATTTAGAAGTTTTTCTCCTAGGTTTTAAAAGGTGTTAGTTTGCAGGACATTCCTGCCAAACAACAAACTAAACTTATCCTATTATACTTCCTCCCTTCGGAAATCTTGGTTGTTATTGTCCTGACTATTAACATTAAGGAACTCTGTGGTTAGAAAGAACACTGAAACAATCTCCTTCTTCGAGATATTACCCAAGCCTTTCATGTCACCACAAAGTGATCATTTTACTAGTTGATTAAAAACCATCATGTAGGCTAGAATATTTAAATATATTCTTTACTCAAGCCTTTCTAAAAAATAGTGAGTGTCTCTAAAGCCACTAACTAAAATCAAAATATAAATTTATAAATGCAACAAATTCTTTAATGCTCAAAGCTCAAGTAAATGTTTTTTTTTTAGTTTCAATTGCAAACTTAGTTGCTTTGTTTCTCATTTGAGTTTTTGTCACACACAAAACAATTCTGAGTTTCAACATCTTCTCTTTTGTTGCTTCTTTGTTTCTTCTTTTTTCGTCGTTTAGAAGATCTTAACTTCTAAACTCTTCTTTTATGTCCATTCCTCGGAACCATAAGTCATTCGACATCGCCACAATTACTCCATGGTCGTCATCTATTCCTGGCTTCAACTTGAGCTGTCGACTGAAGTTGGGCAGTTGTAACCCCAGCACCTCGTCCAACACTAGCATGAGTAGTGAGTGGTCCTTGAATCGTCTCATTGCGTTCGAGATATCCGACCAGACCGCCCGTAGTTCGGCCCTGAGCCCTGAGTGGTCTCAGATTCTCCATCTCTATCTCGCAATTTGGGGCCGATATGATTACATCATATTTCCCTTCTGCGAGCAAAGCCACAAACGCATACACGAATTTTAGTCCACCCGGGAGACGTGCATACCCCGGAGACAGCGCGAACACGGCTCTCGGTGTCATTTGGTGAAGGACCCTTCTTTCAGGGTATCCACTACTTCACTCATTGACTCGAGTATATCTTTTATCGCTGGCCATACAGCGGCTTCGGCTGTCGTAGGCTCTCTGAGTCTGCTCACAAAACCTCTACTGTGTAAATGGTCATTGATGCCAGCAAACACAATTGTTATTGGGTTCATCTCTGTCTGCCTTTGTACCCCAATCGCCATTGACACGGATTGCATTAGGTCCAGATCGACCGCTGCCAACATTATAACATCCGGCCAAAACAGAGACTTGGAGGTGTGCACGATGTCTGAATTTGCTACTATCATAATCGTGGCCTTCCTCATTTTTGCTTTGTCGTACGCGGCAAAATGGTCTCATCTTTCCTTATCGCCTTCAACCCGCCGTATCTTTGGACATCACCTTCCTGATTCACTTGTTTCGGGTATACTCTTTCTTTCACATGACCTGGGGGTGTCTTCAGCTGCCTGAACATCTTCACATGTTGTCCAATCGTGCCTTCGTTATCAGAAATCTTCCAGGTCTCTCTTCTCAATTTCCCTCATCGTGATTCAATTTTACGTCTTGTCACGGTCTTGCGTTCACTGGGCCCATTGTGTTATTAGAGGGCAGTCCCTCTAGGTCGGCAAACCTCAAAGCAGTTGTAGAGCTGAAGTTTATGCCAGCCGCTATCAACCAGTCCACTCCTATTATCGATTGAAATCCGCTGACCGATAACCTTTCTCCGTTCAACATCCTCATGGCATCCGCTGCGAAGCTCACCGTCTGGAGGTTCAGTTTCATCTGGTCATCCTTGTATATGTGCCATGTAGAAGGTATTGGCCTCGACCACATTAGAGAGCTCCTGTTTGGACGTCGCTCCTCTCGACTGGTGCTCGTTGTGTCAGATCTCGTATCAGATCTAGAGGTGCTGGTCCTTTCCGCTGTCGAGTTGACAGGTCCTAATCTTCGTCTAGGAGTAATGGTCCTCCTCATGGGCGCTTCCCCCAATGGATCTCGTACATCTGTTCTGTGCCCGGGTTCGCTGGAGCTTTGCGAATTATAGATGGTCAAGGCTGGGACCGCTCCCAAGCGTGTTTCCAGGTTAGGAGGCACAAACGTGGTAATTGTCGGCTCTTTGGATGCTTCGTCTTCCTTCAGCACTCCCGTGTCGAAGAGTTCTACTTCCAATTCATCCAATCGCTCTTGGAAGACTCTGTTCAACCACGCCTGTCCTTCTATGCTATCAAAGTGGATGCCGTCAGTGGTCAGCCTGGCCTGATCCATAGCCCTCAGCTCATGTTCGATATCAATAAGGATCATCCTTCCGGCATTCTGACTTGCAAGATTCCTCAGGATGTTGTTCCACCTGATTACTCCTTCGTTGTGCCTTCTCCCTGCTGCAGTCAATATCCTCGTGCTCATTGGCACAGTGCAAACAGTCAGTAAGTACCGCGCAGTTGAATTTTTGCCAGAGGGTAGTAAACCAGCACACCATCATTGATTCCCATAGTGCTTCTTCCTCATCTGAGCTTCTCGAGATGTTATCTGTCCCAACTAGGATCGTTACATTAGGGATTCTCCCTGGGTTCATCAACTCCACCATCCGAAATAACTGGGCTATCGTCGCGCCTCCGAAAGCCATCACCGTGGTGATTCAGGAGGTCCTCAAATTTGAGAGCACTCTGACCAAGCTGTCTCCCAGTATCAGATGTGATGCCCCCAGTGGTGGTTGCTGCAGGTTTACTGCCGGGTTCCAGGTCGCTCGATTGAAGGAAGCTCTCGGATCCGCCTCCGGAACTCCTGTGAAGTTATCCTTCAACTGATTATTCTTTTGCACATCCATTACCCGTGACACTTTCTTCGCCGACATCTTTCGTATCTTCCTGTCTGGGACTTTTGCGCACCCCATTGGTAGCGTTGCATCGCTAACTCCCCTTTTGGTCATTACGTCTTGGGAGAGCTGTACTCTGCCCGTAGCGTCGACCGTTCCATAGGGTGCAGTCACCCCGGAACCTGGCGCATTCCTGTTGGCCACTAGTCGTCCAGCTGTCTCTATCGGCTTCCTCATCGTCTGCTCCACGACTGGATCACCTAAGGTATCACTCGGGTCCGGGAATGTCACTCGACCAGTTGCAGTTGGGAGTCGCGTTTCTGTCGTTTGACTCGTTTCTCGAGGCGTCAAGAGCTCCATCGGGGACTGCCCATGAGGAATACTCCTTGCAGGTATCACTTTTACCACGGCTGTTGTCAATGCCACCCGTTCCGATTGCTCCTTGTAGTCCCGCCTCAAGCGTTCAGTTTCTTCACCCTGCTTTTTGTTGCAGTCTTCAAACAATCTCTTCCACATGTCTCTGTCGTCCTCCGTAATGAGCATGGTCTTAGTCATTTTATCTAGCTTCTTTCTGGTCCTTTCCAGCTCATCTTTCATCCCATCTAGATCTTGTATGGTTTGGTTCGTTTGAACCCCCCGTTCTACTCTCGCCCTCATTGGTGGCACAGCTATTCTCAGTGGTGAACTAGACGAGGCAGCCTCGCTGTTCATCTCTTGATGCATTCTCCTCAGCCCAGGCTTGGGCTTGGAGGGCAAAGGCATCTCACCTGGTTGGTAAGTCCTGGATCTTCCCAGTCCAGGCCCGTTCGCCAAGTCACTCCCTGAGAGAGCCCCGTTTCTCCAACCCATCACCCTCATGTTTGGGCGGTCTAGTACTCTCCTCTCTCCCTATGCTGCCATCAATAGGACTTCCGTGGGGCGGTCCCCACGGTTGTCATGCCCCAAGACGTTTATCAAGGCGGTCAGCAACATGACTACCTCTGGGTCCTCCAGAGCGAAGTCTCGATGCGTTAGCCGACGATAGATCGCATCTACCTTCGGTCCTACATATTCCTCTGCCAGGTCCATCATCTCATCCAAGTTGAAGTTATCCATTCTCTTTTCAGGTTCGATTCGATTTGGTTTAATGATTTGACTCAAGTGAGTAATTAAACGATCACTCAGGATCTAGAAAAGCGATCACGAATATCACACTTGTCCATTTCACCTTAACTTCTCGTTAAAATTTATTTAAAACGGTCAGATAAAAATATTTGGATCCTAAAAATTATTAAAATCAATCGGTCTCTAAAAATTTGGAACTCGACCTAAGATTGGACAGTCCAAACCATGGATCTATTCCTAAGATCGTTATTCAGTTGTTCGTGGTCACTAACTCCTTCTTACCCAGGACCTTAATAACATAAGACATAACATAACAAAACACACATATCACACCCTACACATACTTTAGTCTGACACCCTCTTGCAAGTCACCTTAACTCAGCCTATACTTAAGTAATATTTCTGATGTAAGTGTACTTGTATATTAGTATCAGAGAAGATTACGTGTATGAGCGCGTTCAGTTCCCGAGGATGCAGTCGCCCTCTGTTCGGATCGTACACTGGAATCCAAAGCTCCTTCACTTCCCTTTCGACGAGGAAGTCTCTCAATCTCGTCAAGGACAAGACTAGTTTTTCCGGGTCTACGTGCCGCTTCTCCTTCTCCGTCGCCCGTGTCACTAAGAAACATAGGTATTTTCCCGGTATCTGTGACGCCGCCGGAGGCAAGGCTGCTACGCCCCCTATTCCTGATCTTTGCTTCCAAAGGAATTCTATGTTTTTATATTCTCTCTGAAAATATGTCGCTAACGCTGTCCTAAAATTCATGTCCGCTGTGATTGCTATCGCACATGTTCTATTTGTGAGTATAAAATCGCTACCTGTTAATATTATGCTACTAAAATATTTATTTGGTAATTTAAAATATGACTCAACTACCCTCCCATTGTCCAGTTTCTTTGGGTCTTCGCCTGTTTCTGCTTCTAAATCCCCTGTCTCTCTTGCTATTCTTAATTTTTTTATTAATAAGTTTTCAGTGTGGGTAACTCCTACCCCCACTCCCCGGACAAAAATATCCATCGACGTCCCCGTCGATCGCATAACAGGTATCAAGTCAAGATTGCAAGCCGGAATGAGTAGTAGCTCTTCCTTGGCAGCCCAGGAAGGATCCTCTCGTTCGGTTTTCATGTATTTCATGCTTCCACGATCTACATCTTGAATCGTGACACTGGTCTCCTTTGGGTCCGATGTCATTTCGTTCAGCCATTCCAAGACACGTAAATTCGTCAAGTCTTGTTCGTATGACTGCTGTTGCTCGTCGTCGAATTCTACCTCGGGTTTTGACCGGTCTTCGATCCACTCCTCGTCGTGATCATCGATTATGTCAATATCCTGTGACACAGTTATTTCTTCTAGACCCACTACTTCTTCCCCTATCTTCTTTAGGTCTATCCTGTCCGCTACAAAATCGTCGCCGTAAGGGTTGTATCTTTTTCTGGGTCTTGTCCTGTCATTCTGTCGAGTCTGTATCGTGAACGGAAGATCCGGTTCAAAATTCTTGGGAACCTCCCTTTGTTCAGGGTCTAGCCAGTCCTCTTCTGCGTAGGGTAAAGTTTCATCGTCTGCTTCAATCACCTCATTTGGATCCAAGTCCAGTGGTGTACTTGTTCCTTCCTCTATGACTTCATTGCCATCATTCTTTTCCCTGGTGCCCTTCTCGTTGACCTCACAAGCAGGCTCCATCATTAGATAATCCCCTTCTTCCATGTCTGCAGGTATACACCAGTCTTTTGTTGATGGATTTTGTGGCTTAATGATTTCGTAATGAGCGGCTAGACGAGTACTCAGTCTATAGAAGCGTCCCTCCTGGTGCATCTCCGTGATTATGAAGGGTCCCCTCCACTTTTTTAGGAGCTTTTTTGTTCCTTTCGGTGGTATGACGTTCTGAAATACCCATACGTAGTCCGCTACCGAATAAGCTTTTGCACCAGCTGCTTTTTTGTCAAATCTTTTCCTCTGCCTTGCCTGTGCCTGCTGAGTATTTCGTCTACATAAGTCGTTTAACTCCTGCTGACGTCTTATTACATCCATTACATAGACCTGTGGTAACGTCTTCTTACCCTCATACTCCGGGTAGAAGAAAGTCAAGGGTAAAGACTTCTCGTGCCCGGACAGCAACATATGTGGACTAAATCCGGTGGTGGAATGTTGTGTGCTATTGTAAGCTCCCGTCACCTGCGGAAGATATCTGTCCCAATCGGTCAGTACCTGGAACAATATACACTCAGCATCGACACTAACGTTCGATTCTGCCTTTCCATTAAAACATTTGTCTGGGGATGGTATGTCTCGGAGTGAGCTTGAGCTACCTGTGAGCGTCTCAATAGCTCTTTCGTGAGTTCTCCTACGAAAGCTGTTCCGTTATCCGATTGAAACAGGACACATCTTTTTGATTCCAGGCCACTCAAAGCGCTTCAGGATCCTCTGATATACTTTGTCGATCCCCTGATGGCCCATCTGATCAAGCGACCTGAATAATAGTTCTGTCTGATAGAGTTGCGGCAACACTATCGCTTTATACTTGTATAGGACTTTGTCTTCATCTCTTCTCGTGCAAGCCACAATCCCGTCCTTGTTCAAATATAACCTTCCCTCTTTCTGCATAAAATACTGCCGCAAAATGTGGTTACTGTCTTCCTCGAGGTCTCCTTTGTCTGGAGAACCATTTTCGATCCACCTTTTCAGGTTGCTTGTCATGCGGTTATTTCTCTGCGCTCTTAGAAGATCCGAGAGTCTGTATCTCGCCTTCATGTACGTCTTCATGGCCCTCATCTGACTAATCAGCTCATTTTCGAATGGCTGAAAATTAGTCCTGACTACCTCTTTTTGTGGCAACAGACTCATCAAACGTTTCGATACCGCTTTTGTTTCCAGATCATCCGCTGCGTTATCAAAGACTCTCTCAACTGGTACGAGGTAGCGATCACTGTCAGGGTCCTGATATACCTCTCTATCCAGATCCCTTGCTCGCGTTTCCACTAGTAGTGTGTGGATTGCTGGTTCTGACAGTTCTGATCCTGAGCTCGAGTTCCTGTCTGAGTAGGTGTCAATTCCTGAGTTTCGGGGATTGTCATCTGTTGAAGAGTCTGCGACGGAGTCTGCACCATCTCCTATGTCAGTTCTGTGCTTTCTTCGCATCCATCTGAACTACCCGGACAAAACTTTGTTCTCTAGGTCCTGCTTCTCATCAGGAACTTTCTCATCTACATCAGACTCCCCGGACAAACTTCCTTGTCCCGGGTGTTGATCTTGAACTCGCCGGCTCTTCTCACCGTTCGTCTCCCCGGACAAACAATTTTGTACCAGGTTTCGTTCAACCTTTTCACCTTCTTTATCCTGGTCCACAAAGGTAACGGTTTACTTTTGCGTATCGTTCTCCTTTTCTTTCCGTCCGTAAGAAGTACCGGTTAAAACCTCGTGTGGTTTTGAGGATACTTGTTGCTGAACTATTGTCCTACAATCCCTCTCGTTCTCTTTGTCTTGTCGTCTGGACGGCCTGATCTTCACCTTCTCACTGACTGTCAGTAATGCCACTGCTGCTGTCCACTCGGGGTCATCTCTGGTCACTTCTTTCTCTAGCAATCCACCCAGCATCCGCATCACTTGCGGTGTGACCTGCACCGTTTTATCCAATAACGAGAAGCTGTTAATGTTCATGCGAGAGAGTTCCTGCTGGACCAGGTTTAAGCGCCTCAACAAATCCAAGGGCACCTGGTCCTTCTTGGATAGGAACTTTATCTCGGCTGCTTCCTCCATAGGTAACTCAGGATGTCCTTGAATTGGATGTCCAGACTTGTCCAACCATCTCGTTAAGGGAAGCGCTTCATAAGTTTCTTTGTCCAGAAACGAGAATCCTTCCTTTATTTCTGCCTGATTGGCTTGCTTCTGTTCCAATCTTTCATAGAACTCGGTTTTCTTACTGAGCCTGTCAGCATTCTGGTGTTTGTCACGCATCCTGTGCTCGATTATCATGTGGTAGCCATCTAATCTCACTATTCATCTTCCTATATAACTCTGATCCAACGAGTATGTCTTCAACCAGGATAACGCCCTGTTGTCCACGCGTAACTTAAAGGGAGCGCTCCCCAAGTATGCGCGGTACTTTTCCACAAATGTGACTACTGCAAACTTTTCTGCTTTTGGTGCACCATATTTCATCTCAGTGTCACTTAACACCTTACTGCCATATGCTATGGGACGGAGAACTGTTCTCCCATTCCATTCCTGCTCCTGATGCAGCATTCCTGAGATGGCTACTACTGATGCGTCTGTGTCAAGAACATACATGCCCTTCTCTGTAGGCATGCCTAGCACTATCCCGCTTCGCACAGTTCCAACTTCATGTTCTCGAAGTCAGCTTGAGCTTCTTCGTTCCATTCGAACTTCTTTCCTTTGTTGCGCATCAGCTTCTGCATGGGATACACTTTGTCTGCATATCCTTTTATGAACTCTCGGTAATAATTGGCAAAACCTAGGAAGCTCATGAGCTGTGTGTCCGTTCTGGGAGCCTTCCGTTTCAACACAGCTTCTACTGCTTCCGGGTCCAGCCTCACAGAATGCCTGTCCACCATTCTTCCCAGGTACTTGATTGAATCCCTAAGGATTTCACATTTCGATGGTTTGCATTTCAAGCCTGCTCTTTTCATGCATCCAAAGACCTCATCGAGCCGATCAATGTGGTCTTCCAGGGTCGGTGTTGCTATGACTACGTCATCCTCGTAACACATCACAAGGTTCCCGTACTTCTTTGTCACTCTGGTCAAAGCCTGAGCCATCAGTCTTTGAAAAGTGGCCGTTGCGTTGCACAAGCCGAAGCGTTCTATCTCTGGCAAAACCGGTTTGTCAGACTCTAGTTCATATGAAGAGGTATAGATTTTATTTCATTAATCCTTTTTAAAATTTTATCTTTATTGACATGATAAGGACAGTCTTTCACACTATATTTCTTCAAGTTTTGTGTCTCCTCATAGTCGGTCTTCATCGGCAAGGCGTAACCAAGTTTCTTTCCACGCTGGATTGAAACCGTGGTGTCCAGTGTGTTCAAAAACACACTGACACACAGTCCGTTTCGCGTTACCGAGAAGCTCCGGCCTAAAATCACCGAATTCTGACTATTTGGATTCGATACTAAACAAACCTGTATACTATCACCTAACGAATTCAAATTTCTCATTTTAAAAAGTGCTACTACTGCTTGTCCCGGCTGTAGTTTTACTTTTCTGTCTATAAAAATGGGTACCTTGTTTTCCTCTGTTATGATTCTATTAATTGGTGTCTTAACATACTTCCAATCCGAGTTCCTAATCCTTATTAGACCGTTGTACAAGTCAATCATCACGTCAAAATTCCTGACAAAATCAATGCCCAAGATGAATTGATCTGCGTCGTCCAAATTCTCTACCACCAGGAAGCTCATCCAAAGACCCCGTCCTCCCATGTGGAAAACCGTTATTGGTGTTCTTCCGGCTACGTAAATCGCTCCACGAGTGGCTGCAGCCAGTCGGAGATTCGTCGGGATTAGATCTTCCCTCGTGAAGCCCATTCTTTCCCAAGTCTTTATCGGCATCGCACTCACTACCGCTCCTTGTGTCCAGAAGCCCTGTGACTCCAATTTTTGTTCCGTTGATGTCGAGCAGATGTGCAGTCACATCTGCTTCGTATCCAATGTGTACTGCGTCTTGCTCCATCATGGCTTCATGGCCTATCCTGCGGACTTTGAGTTTCTCCTCACCCAAATAGATCTGTCCTATCTGGTCACTGTCTGTTGTTACATATGTCCTAGTGTAGATACTGATTCCATCTACGTTCAGCATCACTTGACACGGTCGATAGACTTCCACGTAGCGACCATGAAGCTTCTTTATTCGAGGGCCACCTGTTGTTAGTAGTGCTCGCACAGCTCTTGACTCAGTGCGTGGCTCCACCTGCCTCAGATAATCTGTATATGTGTCCAAATGCATCAAAGTGAACTCTGATGGTTCACTCAGATTTCTGATTACCTGGTGTCCCGCTACCGATTTTAATGACTGTATTTTGCTTCCTTGTGGCACCATACCGAACCTCTGCCCGGAGATCACATTAAGTTTCATGCTCAAACTACTTGGTACCTTTGTTTCTTCGACTTCTGTTGCCTCGAAGGTATCCAGCTTCTCCTGTAGTTTCTCTTTTTCCAATTCGAGCTTCACTTTTTGCTCGATCTCTTTCGCTACCAGTTCCTGCTGCACTCTATTTAGAGCATCCCTCGCGGCTGCCCTATAATCAATCTTGAAGTCGTCCGCAGCAGTCACCGGTTCCGGTTAACATGTCTTCTCTGTTACCGCCTGCATTTTCTTCGTTGCCAGCTCTTGCGGTTTTTCTTTTCTGCGCACCTCCACTTCACTCAAAAGTCGAGCCTTGCTGGCTTTCACACCCGATAAAGCTTCCTCGTGCCTTGGATGCTTGATGTCTGCTACAGCATCCCAGAATTGCGAACAATCCGATTTAAAATGACCTTCCAAAGTGCAAAAGCAAAACCTCGGGCCGAGTTTTGCGATTACTCCTCTCATTAAATCTTCATGATCGACTTCTGACGCATCTTCGTCCTTCAGGCTAAAGCCTATTGCTTTCATGCCCTGTTTATAAGTTGGGCATGCTGACACGTGATGGTCCGTCGAACTGCAATTTGCACAAGAGCGTCTCTTGTCCATATCGTCCCTCGGTTTATACCAGTTGTTCCCTTGGTTTGCTGGTCCGTTGTTAAAATTGCCATAATTGTTCTTGTAAAATCCAGATCTGGACGGAGGTTTCAGCAAAAGATATTCTTTTGACTTGAGCCTCAAATCCTCTGGTGTTGGCGCATTGGTTGATTGTGCTGTGTAATGCGTTGCTAACATTGTTCGAAGTTCATCATTTTTCACACCATCGATGATTTTTGAGGCTACCGCCAGGTTCATCCTCCTGTTCGACTCGTCCGGTTGGCTACACCTTCTAAGCATCTCCAAATCGTCTAGAAACTTGTCTATCGTCTCATCTTCTCGTTGCCTCCTTTTCTCGAAGCGCATCCTTGCTTGGTGTCCCTGCACCACTCAGCCAAAACGATTCAACAAAATTTCAAAGATTTTCTCAGCAGTATCCCGCTGATATTGCTTTTTGGCCATCACACAGTTTAGGGCTGTCCCTTCCAAGTTACTGGTGAGCGCACTGCACTCTTGCCTTTCTGACAGGTCTTCTTCCTTAAAACGCAGTTTCATCACCTCTATCGAGGTGTCAATGCAGCCGTCAGATTCGTCTTTATAGCATCTTGGTTTCTTAAAGACTCTTATGGACTTTTCACTGCGTTCATTGGTTCTAGATAACCTCGTCAGGAATGTCTCCAAAGACCTGTTAAGGGGTTCAAAGGCTGTGGCCATTGCCGTAGCATCTCTTGAGTGCCCCGCCTGAGTATCATCGCCTCCTGTTAAGGGCTCTGTATTCGGTGCATCCCTACAATCCGAATCGCCGTGACTGTTTCCCCCTTGGCCCACATGACTCCTTCCTGGGCTCGCATGTCTCCTGTTACTGGAATCGCCTCTCCCAGTCGCATGTGTGCCTTGCGTCGGTCGTTCGTTTGAGGTCTGTCTGTTTCCTGTTGAACTTGCTCTACTGTTCGGGCCCCATGTTCCATTACCCCTTGTGGCATAGCCTGATGAACTGCCCCTGCCTCTAGTGGATCCATGCGTCTTCCTCTTTTGATGTTCATTGAAGTTCACCCTCGACTCCCTGCTGGGACCTCACGAGTTCGGTTCTCCTTCTTTTGGTCCACTCTTGCTGCTTAGTAGCCCGTCCAACCTATCCATGATAGCCTGAATTCGCCTCTCCATCATCGCATCTATCTTTGTGTCAAGAGTCCCAAGCGACTGCTCTTGCTGAATTCTCAACTTCTCCATGTCGTCTCTTAAGCGCAACTCTCTCTGTTTCGCTTTTCTTGTCATTCGCGACAAGTTCTTCGCTATCTGTTTATCCGTTCTTTTCTTCAAGCGTTTTTCGCTTCTACCAACTTCTTGTCTATTGCGGTTTATTTCTTCCCGCAGATTTTCTCTTTCAACGTGGACTGCCCTCTCTAGTTCACTCATTCTTATGGACATCTGTTCATCTTGTTCTCCTATACTGCCCACTATGTTGTTCAAAGCTTCTTCCAATGATGCTCCGTTTTCTACTAGTGGCGTCACAAGTGGCGGTGTCACCCTGTCAATCCCACCAGGTAGCTTGGTACTGGTCGAGATTCGGGCTTTGATTCTCTGCCTCGACGTCTTTTCATTATCCACCTCTGGATCCGCCGATGCGTTCCTAGCCCTATGTTTCTATTCTCCCCAGTTCGCGTTTCCGAATTTGTCATGCTCACAAAGTCTCTTGACTGGCCTGATGTGTTTGTGTCTTTGCGTATCGTTCTCGCCACACCAAATTTGTCCATGGTTCCAGTCTCTCTGTCAGTGTATTCCTCATTCTCCTGGGTCGAACTATTAAGGCTGACTCGAGATCCAAACTCAACTTGCTCATCATCGTCCTCTTTTTCCTCCTGGGGTTCATCTTCATCTCTTGTACCCACTCCCATGGTGAATGGAAAGATGTATCCGAAAGTGTTCTTGACTCTTTCTGAAAACGATGAGGACGATGCCTGTTTCTCCGTCACGCCT
The DNA here is from genome assembly GCF_963678635.1 of Symsagittifera roscoffensis. Lineage (NCBI taxonomy): Eukaryota > Metazoa > Xenacoelomorpha > Acoela > Convolutidae > Symsagittifera > Symsagittifera roscoffensis. The sequence goes on from NC_087065.1 coordinate 57,769,684, forward strand.
GCCATCATGGCGTTGTCTGTGGGAGATCTTCTAGTTGTCACAATTGCAGTAGAGATGTCGGACAGTTCCGACATCTCCTCTCGGTCCAGTGTCCCGGTGGAAGTAGCAAAATCTTGGCATTGCTCTACCGGGGTAGATTCACTGGCTAGCCTTCTGTTCCTCTCCCTTCCGGTTCATGCGTTTCCTGATTCTCATGCATGGCCTGTTCCGGATGGACCTCAACTTCTAGCATAGCTCTTTGCTCTTCTGAGGACTTCTGCCTGAAACCGTTTACCCTCTGTCGTCCGGGTTGGTGTGATCCTTTCCACAAAAGGGTTGGTCATCGCTCTTCTCTGTTTCTCAGGTATGATTTTCCTGGAGCTATCACCGAGCTTAGGTATCCTTGACTTGTCTAGTTTCATATTCAATTTACCACTTCCTACTACCTTTACACTCAATTCAATTGCTAGTGTCCTTTTGATCTGGCTACTGATAATAAAAACACAACACAATAAATTCCAAAAGTTTCCATTCAATAGTGACCTCGAATCCTTGTATGTTATCACGGCATAGCGTATATACAGTTTATTCACAATAATCGATTATTAGTCGAATGATTTGAGAACTAGCACAGTATGATGATATCAGTCAATTTAAAAGATAGTGTAATCACTACCCAATCAAGCACAAATTGTTGATTTAAAACCAGAAATAACAAAAAAAGAATATTTCTATGAAAAACGTAAGTGTTTTGCACTTTTAGTCAGTCGCAGTACAATAGTCGAACTTGTATATAAAGAAAGAGCTTTCCCTGCTTGGTACTGCACCAAACAGACAAAACTTGAAGAGAGTAATTTTCTCAAGTGGGCGTCTATTGCACCCACCGAGTCCTGTATTACCTATCTGCCTTCGGACTGCCCGAGCTAGACCTGCTAAAATCCTCAGGGCAGTCACTCTTCTCAAAAACGTTTTGGATTTCAATCCACACCAATGATTTACACGCTCTTTTTTTTTAATTTAGACATAGTGTCGCGATTATCCGATTTTGGACCTGTTCTGTTTTGGTCTGGTCTTTTTTGAAAGGCAAGTTACCAGTGCAGTCACTGGTTCCTAGCCTGTCTCTTAATAACCTAACACCCCTCATTATTATCTTTTCTTCTGTTTACCTCAGTCCTTAAACAAAATAATACCCCTCCGGGTTGACAAAAAACAGTACCCTCCGGATTGGCAAAAATAGGACCCCTCCGGATTGGCAAAATTGAGACCCCTCCGGATTGGGACCCCTCCGGATTAGCAAAAGTAAGACCCCTCCGGATTGGGACCCCTCCGAATTAGGAAAAATTTGGACCCCTCCGAATTAGGTAAAATTTGGACCCCTCCTGATTGGGACCCCTCCGGTTTTGTAAAAATAGCTTTTCGTAGACTTCCTTGATTTTCAATCTTTACCCCTCCGTATACGTTCTACGATGCTATTATGCTGTTTGTATCAACTAGGAAGGGTATGTGGTTCTTCCCTTGTTGACCCTTCCGGATTGAAGTTAAGCCTCTTATTTGACAATTCACGCTAACGCTGAAGGGTCTTATCGCTAGCCTAATTTCGGCTCGATCAAGGTTTTCTGGTGCCTTTAGCCTTCCTTATTCTTCTAGAACAGCGTAAAATTGCCTTATTCAACCGTTTCTACCCTTTGGTAGGGGTGTAAGGGCTTTCCAAAAAAAATTTATAAAACGTGAGGGGTCTACCCTCCCGAATTGGTGAATTTGCTAAAAATAATCTCAAAAAAATTTCACGCTTACTTTTTCGAATAATTGAAAAACTTATGGGTAAGCTCACCTAATTTCTGATCTAATGGTACCAAGATCAGCCAAATTTGTCTAATTATTTCAAAGTTATTAACAAAAAGGTCTTTTTTTCAAAGTAAAAATATTTTTCTCTCTTATAGGTTCCGCGTAATTTTTTTTCGCAATTCTGCTCTTTCTGACCTAAAAATTATTGATCCGATCTCAGAAGGCCTTTAATCTTCTAGTTTAATGCAAAAAAAACCCGATCTGAAACGCTTTAAATGAAAAAATTTGCGAAAAACTATTTGCTATTTGGACCCCTCCGGATTGATGAATCCACTGAATCAAACACGTTAAGTTTGATTTCTCTGTAATCCAGAAGGCTTTTGGGAAATGGGTCTTAAAACCTGTAGATTCATTAGTAGCAATTGTCCGAACAACTATTTTTACTGTTTAACTCAGAAATTTCAAAAAATTTTCTGATTGTATAGTGTTCCGTTTTCTCAAAAATTGCGAAAATTCGGTTTTTTGTTCCAAAATAGTTCCACGCACTTCTGAACTAAACTCAACCAGTTCTACCTATTATACTAGCACAATTACGATGTAACTCACTAATTTAGCGCTTTTTTCTGTTTCAAAAAACATCGATATTTCAAAAATCGCGATTTGTGGGGGGATCATAATCTCGCGATTTTTTACCCTAAAAACCGGTCCGCTTACTGTGTTTTTCACTGAAAAACGAAATAGGAGAAAAAATTCCGGGTTTGTTCAAAATCCGAATTAAGGTGCTTAACTCGGATTTTCGCAGTTCGGTGAAGGGTCACTACAGTGCAGCACTGTCGAGTCCCCCACAGATTATTACTTTATTTTTTGTACCAAAAGGGATACAAAACTTGTTAACGATACCCAACAGTCAACTGTTGTTGTCGTTGAGCCCCTTCTTATTGCTCCTTGTACTGCTTGCCGGATCAGTCTTCTCCAACGACCCCTCCGGATTGAGCGCAAATCAGCAGACCCTTCCGGATTGAGCGCAAATTAGCATTAACGTGCTTAAATACTCAAACAACCCTACAGTACAAGCCTCACAAACTGGCTACAAAAATGATCGCTAGGATCCTGATTGATATAAATGCCTGTAACAACAATAAATCTATCAACAACAAACGGGAGGGTCGGATCACATCTTGTCTGGGGGGATGATTTCTACTGATTCTTTACTTTTTTACTGTTTTTGTTTTTTTTTCGGTTGATTTTTTATTTTTTTTTTGTTTTTCTTGGGTACTGTACTACTTTTTGTTTGGTTTTGTATATATATTAAAGTTTTTTCGGTCAAAAATCTCTCAGGGAACGAGGGGACGGCCAACCCCACCAACCTTCCTGGAACGTGAATTTTCGGTCTTAACTATGTTAAAAAACTATTCACGGTAATCCGGAAGGCTTTTGGGGTTCCAAACTACTCTTCCGCACCGGTGATTAGGGCCTATTAAGGGCGTTATTATGAGCATCCGCTCAGCGCGGAGGGCTCGTTAACGGTTCTGCCGGTCATGATGTTAAAAAAGAATAACACACAGGAGCACCATAAAAACATCTATGTAACATTCGCCCCGAAGTACATATCAACGGAAATTAGAGCTCAGCTATAAAACGACTGGCCAGTGTCTAAACAGAGCTCTACATGCTTTTCACCGTCTCTACCAAAGCCAGTTCTTTTGATGGTCTTTCTAACATCGGGTCGACAAAAAAGTTACTGTTCTCCGGCTTCGACCAGAACGCTCAAATTAACTTACACACATGCAGAATTAGTGAGCTCAAGGCTGGGTCTCAGTATCCCCAGACCACGAGGTCACTCCTAAAAGCAGGGCTACTACTACTTATTATATTATTATGGTTTTTGTTCAGTAGATAAAAATCATCATCTCCATTGAAGATGGATCAACCCTTTTCCCTTAACTTCTAGCTTCTCATCGTCGTAAAATGAATTCAGATGTTAAATAAATTCAATTCGAGACATAACCGGGAAGCTAAAAGTTTATAAAAAAACAGTTTCAGTTCAAATCCCGAGACCCCTCCGGATTTCTAAATCCGGGGAAACAACGCCCTTATCTTCTTTCCGTACGGCTGTTTTTCTACCCTTCTTTGTTGTTGTGAACGGCCTTGCAACGATTGTTGCGACACAACTGTTGCAACCCGGAACGGTCTCTGCTAACTCTGCTATTTGTTGTTATTGTAGTTATTTTTGCAATTTTCGTAGTTATCACTATCGCAACTATTGTTGTTCTGATTTTCTTCTGGTTTTCTTCCAAAATGGCGGTTTTTGCCGTTTCTCAAAAGTGCGACTTCTAAGTTCCAATTTTTAAAATTTCAAAATACCAGAATATCTTGACTTTCACCGTTTGACTAATTGTCCCAATAACCTCACTACTCTCTTAAAACTGTCAATTCGGAAGGTTGGCTGCTAACTATTCAAAATCGCCGAATCTGCATTTTCGTTCATTCTGGTCGAATGTCACACCATCCGATCATGAAAGCTACCTGGAATGGTCTAAGGAAATATCACTACTACTGGAATCTCAAGATCTTGTTACAGCAGTAAGACAGCAAGAAAAAATATGTACGAAAATCAAAAAATTGAAAACTGATTGAACAAATCGAAAAAAAACAAACCTCATTAACTCCTTAAATGAAACAGATGAATACGCAATCGACCTGGCCTCTGAAAAAGGAGCCTCTAACTAGCTCAATTCTTTCCCACTGAGCAGATACAACTTCAACCTGAATAAATCAGAATTCAGAGATGGTATTTACTTAAGATACGGATGGGAACCAACCAAAACCCCACTCATTGTGCATGTGGTGCGAATTTTAATTTAACACATGCGCTTCACTGTGCAAAGGGTGGTTACACACACATTAGACACAATGAAATTAGAGACACATTCGCCAACCTCATGAACGAGCTTTGCCATGACGTCGAGATTGAGCCGAAACTTCAGCCGTTGCAAGGCGAAAGCTTTGTCAACAATTCAACTACAACTGAAGATGAGGCCCGACTTGACATTAAGGCAAACAGACTCCGGGGTTCACAATTCAGCCGCGCTTTCTTTGATGTGAAAATTTTCAAGCCCCATGCCAAAACATTGCGAAAACTGCATAAGGACGCACACAAAAACCACGAAACGCTGAAGAACTCCAATTATCAGCAAAGACATTCGACCAGAATGGAAAAAATGCAATCTCTGCAGATTTCGAGTTTTAGCAGTGAACCTTCCGAGTTAGTGATTTTGAAGGATTAAGAACGTTATTCGAACGATTGAACAAAACGTGAAGGTTGAAGGATTCGGAAATTCCTAAATTTTAAATTTTCGAAGTGATGACGTAACATTTCTGAGAAACGTCAGAAACGGCCATTTTGGCAAGAGAGCTAAAAAGAGACAGAACAACATTAGTAGCGATTGCGAGAAGAACGGAAATTGTGGTTAAGAAACGACAACGGATCACGGAGTTGACCGAGAACGTTCCGAGTTGCAACTATTGTGTCGCTACAATAGTTGCAAGGCCGTTGCGAACAACGGTGAAGGGTGGAAGACAGCCTTCCGGGTTACGAAGAAGTCAAGTTTAACGTGCTTGATTCAGTGGATTCAAGAATCCGGAAGAGTTTCGGGACTGAGACTTTTACCATTTTATATAAACTTTTAGCTTCCTGTCATGTCCTGAATTGAATTTAATTAACAACTGGATTCATTTTGATAAGGATGAGAAGCTAGGAGTTGGGGGAAAGGGTTGATCCATCTTCGATGGGGATGATGATTTTTATCTACTGAACAAAAACAGTAATAATTCAATAATTAGTAGTAGCCCTGTTTTTAGGAGTGACCTCGTGGTCTGTGGATACTGAGACCCAGCCATGAGCTCACTATTTCTGCATGCAATTAAGTTAATTTGAGTGTTTTGACCGAAGCCGAAAGCAGTAACGTTTTTTGTCGACCCGATGTTAGAAAAGACCACCGAAAGTAATGGCTTGGTAGAGACGGTGAAAAGCATATAAAGCTCTGTTTAGACGTTAGCCAGTCGTCTTAGGACTTAGTTTTATTTTCCGTCGATATGTATCTTCCGGGCGAATGTTACATACATGTTTTTATGGCGCTCCTGGGTGTTATTGTTTTTTAACATCATGACCGGCAGAACCGTTAACGAGCACTCCGCGCCGAGCGGATGCTCACATTAACGCCCTTAATAGGCCTAAACCGCCGGGGCGGAAGGATAGTTCGGAACGCGGAAGCCTTCCGGATTACCGTGAATAGCTTTTTAACCTAGTTAAGACCGAAAATTCACAAACCAGGAAGGGTGGGGGGATTTGCGGTCCCGTCATCTCCTGAATGGTCCGTGACCAAAAACACTTAAAGATATATATAAAACCAAACAAAAAGTAGTATAGTACCCAAGAAAAACAAAATTTGCGCTCAATTCGGAAGGGTCTTGGGAGAAGACTGATCCGGCAAGCAGTACAAGGAGCAACAAGAAGGGGCTCAACGACAACAACAATCGACTGTTGGGTATCGTTAACAAGTTTTGTATCCCTTTTGGTACAAAAAGTAAGAGAGTAATCTGTGGGGGGCTCGACAGTGCTGCACTGTAGTGACCCTTCACCGAACTGCGAATATCCGAGTTAAGCACCTTAATTCGGATATTAAACAAACCCGGAGGGGTATAGTATTACTAATATTATGACTAGTATAGCCTATATTAATACTCTTATACCGTTTTTCAGTGAAAAACACAGAAAGCAGACCGGTTTTTAGGGTCAAAATAGCGATATTTTGATCCCCCCACAAATCGCGATTTTTGAGATATCGATATTTTTTGAAACAGAAAAAAGCGCTGAGTTAGTGTTACATCGTAACTGCACTACCATAATAGATAGAACCGGTTAAGTTTAGTTCGAAAGTGGTTGGAACTATTTTGGTACCGAAGACCGAAATTTCGTGATTTTTGAGAAAACGAAACATTATAAATTCAGAAACTTTTGTGAAATTTTTGAGTTAGAACAGTAAAAATAGTTGTTCGGACAACGTCCACTAGTGAATCTACAAGTTTTCAAAAACCCGCTACCCGAAAGTTTTCCGGGTTACAGAGAAATCGAACTTAACGTGTTTGATTTGGTGACTTCATCAATCCGGAGGGGTACAGGTAGCATAGTTTTTCGCAAATTTTTTCAACTAAAGCGTTTTATATTGGGTCATTTGCATTGAACTAGAAGAGTATAGGCCTTCTGAGCTCGGATCAATAATCTTTAGGTCAAAAAGAACAGAATTGCGGAAAAAGTTAGGCGGAACCTATAAGAGATAATTTTTTTGACTTTAGAAAAAAGACGTTTTTGTCGATAACTTTGGAACTACAGGGCATATCCAGTTGATCTTGGTATCAAAAGATCAGAAATTAGCTGAGCTTACTGATAGTGACAAAAGTTTTTCGGAAAAGTAAGCGTGAAAATTTTTTGAGATTGTTTTTAGCAAGTTCACCAATTTGGGAGGGTAGACCCTTCACGTTTTATAAATTTCTTTTAGAAAAGCCCTTATACCCCTACCAAAAGGTTATAGCGGTTGAATAAAGTAACTTTAGGCCGTTCTAGACAAAAAAGGAAGGCTAAAGGCACAGAAAAACCTTAATCGAGCCGAAGTTAGGCGAGCGATAAGACCCTTCACCGTTAGTGTGAATTGTCAAATAAGAGGCTTAACTTCAATCCGGAAGGGTCTAGGAAAGTAGGAAATACCCTTCCTAGTTAATTGAAAAAGCAAAATTGCATAGGAGAACGTATCCGGAGGGGTATAGGTTGAAAGAAGGAAATCTCCGAAAAGCTACTTTTACAAAACCGGAGGGCTCCGAATCCGGAGGGGTCAAAAAATTTTTATAAAACCGGAGGGGTCCGAATCCGGAGGGGTCTTATAGTTGCTAAATTGGAGGGGTCCGAATCTGGAGGGGTCTTATATTAACTAACTCAGAGGGGTCCCAATCCGGAGGGGTCTAAATTTTGTTAGTCCGGAAGGGTCCTATTTGTGCCAATCCGGAGGGGTATTGTTTTATTAAGGACTTAGGTAGACGAAAGAACGACTAAAAAGTGAGAGGTATTAGGTTATTAGCACACAGGCTAGGTATCAGTGACTGCACTGGTAACTTGCCTTTCAATAAGAACCAGAGTAATACAAAACAGGTCCGAACTCGGATATTCGCGCGACACTAAGTCTAAATTAAAAAGAGCGTGATTCATTGGTGTGGATTGAAACATAATACGTTTTTGGGAAAAGTGACTGCCCTGAGGATTTTAGTAGGTCTAGCTCGGGCAGTCCGAAGGCAGATAGGTAAAACAGTACTCGGTGGGTGCAATAGACGCCCACTTGAGAAAATTACTGCCTTCAAAGTTTTGTCTGTTTGGTGCAGCACCGAGCAGGGAAAACTTTTTCTTTAAAAGACAGGTTCGACTATTGTACTGCGACCGACTAAGAGTACAAGACACATACGTTTTTTTTATATAATACATTCATATTGTGTCAAAATAAATTATTTGTTTTTGATTTTAAATCTACATAAACTGTGCTTGATTGGGTAGTGAGTACACTATCTTTTAAATTGACTGATAACATCATATTGTGCTAGTTTCCAAATCTTACGACCGATAATCGGTTAGTGTGAATAAATTATATACAAACTGTACTCTGATAACGTACAAGGATTCGTGGTCACTATTTTATAGAATCTTGTGATATTTATTGTGTTGTGTCATTTTTATTGGTAATAAAACTATAAGGTCACTAGCAATCAAATTAAGTGTATAGGCATTAAGAAGTGACAGATAGAGAGTGAGTCTAGACAAGTCAAGGATACCTAAACGAGGTAATAGCTCTAGGAAATTTATACCTGAGAAGCAAAGAAAAACGATGACCGATCCTTTTGTGGATTGGATCAAACGAGCCCAGACCGACAAAGGGGAGACGGTTTCAGGCAAAATGGTTGAAACAAGGAGTCAGAAGATCTCAGAAGAGCGAAAAGAACTGTTAGAAGTGGAGGTCAATACGGACCATGCCATGAACGACAACCAGGAAGTACATGGTCTGGAAGGGAGAGGCAGAAGGCTGGCGAGTGAATCTACTCCGGTAGAACAAGGCCATGATTTTGCCACTTCCACCGGGACATTGGATCGAGAGGAGATGTCGGAACTGTCCGACATCTCAACTGAAATAGCGACAACTAGAAGATCTCCAACAGACAACACTATGATGGCAGGCGGAACCGAGAAACAAACAACGTCATCATCGTTCTCAGAAAGAATGAGGAACACCTTAGGAAACATCTTTCCATTCACCATGGGAGGGGGCGCAGGAAATGAAGGCGAATCCCAGGAGGAAGAGGACGAAGAAGAGCAAGGGGACTTTGGGTCTCAAGTCAGCCTCAATAGTTCGACCCAGGAGAATGAGGCATATGTCGGAAGAGAGACTGGAACCATGGACAAATTTGGTGTGGTGACAACGATAAGCAAAGAGGCAAACACACCGGGCCAGTCGAGAGGCTTCGTGATTATGACAAATTCAGAGCCGCAAACTGGAGAGAGTAGAAACAGTGGGCTAGGCAACGCATTGGCGAATCCTGAGGTGGATAATGAAAAGACATCGAGGCAGAGAGTCAAGGCCCGGATCTCGACCAGCACGAAGCTACCTGGGACCGACAGGGTTACACCGCCACTAGTGACGCCCCTCGTGGATAACGGGGCAGCACTAGAAGAAGCCTTAAACAGCATAGTGGACAGTTTAGGAGAACAAAATGAACAGATGTCCATAAGAATGAGTGAACTAGAAAGGGCAGTTCACATTGAAAGAGAAAGTCTGCGGGAAGAAATAAACCGCAATAGACAAGAAGTTGGCTGGAGCGAAAAACGCTTGAAAGAAAGAACGGACGAGCATATGGCGAACAACTTGTCGCGAATGACAAGAGAAGCGGAACAGCGAGAGTTACGCTTAAGAGACGACATGGAGAAGTTAAGAGTGCAGCAAGAGCAGTCTCTTGGGACTCTTGACACAAAGATAGACGCGATGATGGAGAGGCGAATTCAGGCTATCATGGATAGGTTGGACGGGCTACTAAGCAGCAAGAGTGGACCAAAAGAAGGATAACCGAACTCGTGAGGACCCAGCAGGGAGTCGAGGGTGAACTTCAATGAACATCAAAAGAGGAAGACGCATGGATCCACTAGAGGCAGGGGCAGTTCATCAGGCTATGCCACAAGGGGTAATGGAACATGGGGCCCGAACAGTAGAGCAAGTTCAACAGGGAACAGACAGACCTCTAATGAACGACCAACGCGAGGCACACATGCGACTGGGAGAAGTGATTCCGGTAACAGGGGGCATGCGAGCCCGGGGAGGAGTCATGTGGGCCGAGCGGGAAACACTCACGGCGATTCGGATTGCAGGGATGCACCGCATACAGAGCCTTTGACGAGGTGTGAGGACACTCAGGCGGGACACTCAAGGGATGCTACGGCAATTGCCACAGCATTTGAACCCCTAAACAGGTCTTTGGAGGCATTCCTTACAAGGTTATCCAGAACCAATGAACGCAGTGAGAATTCCAGAAGAGTCTTTAAGAAACCAAGATGCTATAAAGATGAATCTGATGGTTGTATTGATACCTGGATAGAGGTAATGAAGCTGCATTTCGAGGAAGAGGACTTGTCGGAGAGACAGGAATCCAGTGCGCTCACCAGCAACTTGGAAGGGACAGCCCTGAACTGTGTCATGGCCAAAAAGCAATATCAGCGTGACACAGCTGAGAAAATCTTCAAAATCTTGTTGAACCGTTTCGGATCAGGGGTGCAGGGGCACCAAGCGATGATGCGCTTCGAGAAACGGAGGCAACGAGAAGATGAAACGATAGACAAGTTTCTCCATGACTTGGAAATGCTGAGAAGCGCAGCCAACCGGATGAGTCAAATCGAAGGATGAACCTGGCCGTAGCCTCAAAATTCATCGATGATGTGAAGAATGATGAACTTCGAACGATGCTAGCAACGCATTACACACCACTATCAACCAATGCGCCAACACCAGAGGAGTTGAGGCTCAAGTCAAAAGAGTATCTTTTGTTGAAACCTCCTTCGAGATCTGGATACTACAAGAACAATTATGGCAATTATAACAACGGACCAGCAAACCAAGGGAACAACTGGTACAAACCGAGGGATGATATGGACAAGAGACGCTCTTGTGCCAATTGCAGTTCAACGGACCATCATGTGTCAGCATGCCCAACTTACAAACAAGGCATGAAAGCAATAGGCTTTAGCCTCGAGGACGAAGATGCGTCAGAATTGGACCATGAGGATTTCATGAGAGGATTAATTGCAAAATTCGGCCCGAGGTGTTTCTTTTGCAACTTGGAAGGTCATTTTAAATCAGATTGTCCGCAATTCTGGGATGCAGTGGCAGACATCAAGCATCCAAGACATGAAGAAGCTTTGTCAGGAGTGAAAGCCAGCAAGGCTCGACTTTTGAGTGAAGCGGAGGCACGCAGAAAGGATAAACCTCAAGAGCTGGCGGCAAAGAAAATGCAAGCGGTAACAGAGGAGACACGTGAACCGGAACCAGCAACTGCGGCTGATGACTTCAAGATCGATTATAGGGCAGCCGCGAGGGACGCTCTAAATAGAGTGCAGCAGGAACTGGTGACGAAAGAGATCGAACAAAAAGTGAAACTTGAACTGGAGAATGAGAAACTTCAGGAGCAACTGAATACCTTCGAAGCAACGGAGTTCGAAGAAACTAAAGCACCAAGCAGTTTGAGCATGAAACTTAATGTGATCTCCGGTCAGAGGTTCGGCATGGTGCCGCAAGGAAGCAAGATACAGTCGATAATCTCAGTGGCTGGACACCAGGTGATCAGAAATCTGAGTGAATCATCCGAGTTCACTTTGATGCATTTGGACACATATGCAGATTATCTGAGGCAGGTGGAGCCACGCACCGAGTCGAGAGCTGTGCGAGCACAACTAACGACGGGTGGCCCTCGCATGAAGAAACTTCATGGACGCTACCTAGAGGTCTATGGGCCGTATCAAGTGATGCTGAACGTGGATGGAATCAGTATCTACACCAGGACTTATGTAACAACAGATGATGACCAAATGGGGCAGATCTATTTGGGTGAGGAGGAGCTCAAAGTCCGCAGGATAGGCCATGACGCCATGATGGAACAAGACGCAGTACACATTGGGTATGAAGCAGATGTGACCGCACATCTGCTCGACATCAACGGAACAAAAATCGGAGTCACAGGGCTTCTGGACACAGGAGCGGTAGTGAGTGTGATGCCGATAAAAACTTGGGAAAGAATGGGCTTCACGCGGGAAGATCTAATTCCAACGAATCTCCGACTAGCCGCCGCCAATCTAGGAGCTATTTACGTAGCCGGAAGAACACCAATAACGGTCCTCCATATGGGAGGACGGGATCTTTGGATGAGCTTCCTGGTGGTAGAGAATTTGGACGACGCCGACCAATTCATCTTGGGCAGAGATTTTGTCAGGAATTTTGACGTGATGATTGACTTGAACAACGGTCTGATACGGATTAGAAACCCGGACCGGAAGTATGTTAAGAGACCAATTAATAGGATAATAACAGACGAAAACAAGGTACCAATTTTTTTGGATAGAAAAATAAAAACTACAACCAGGACAAGCTGTGGTAGCAATTTTTGGAATGAGAAATTTGAATTCGTTAAGTGATAGTAAACAGGTTTGCTTAGTACCGAATCCAAATAGTCAGAGTTCGGTGATTTTAGGCCGTAGCTTCTCGGTAACGCGAAACGGACTGTGTGTCAGTGTGTTGTTGAACACACTGGACACCACGGTTTCAATCCAGCGTGGAAAGAAGCTTGGCTACGCTTTGCCGATGAGGAGACACAAAACTTGAAGAAACATAGTGTGAAAAACTGTCCTTATCATGCCAATAAAGATAAAATTTTAAAGAGGATTAATGAATTAAAATCTATTCATAAATTGTTTTCAATGAAATCCGAAACGGACGACGGCTTATCAAGCTGCTCGAATTTTCCGGAACGCCCCTCGTCATATGAACTAGAATCTGACAAGCCGGTTTTGCCAGAGATAGAACATTAAAAGGGAAAATAGGTGAGGGAGATTTCGAAAAATTGCGGGACCTCCTAAATCGGAACGCAGATGTATTTTCAAAACATAAGGCGGATATCGGTTGCTGTAATTTCGTCGAACACGAAATCGAACTAGAAGAGGGCGCAGTTCCCCACAGGGAAGGCGCAAGGCGAATGACGCCACACAAATCGGAAGCGTTCCGAGTGGAAATAGAAATGTTGCTTGAATACGACATGATAGAACCATCGAAATCGCCATGGGCTTGCGGGGTAGTAATGGCGAAAAAGAAAGGGGGCAGCTTAGATTTTGTTCCGACTTTCGTTACTTGAACGCGGTAACGATAAAAGATGCGTACCCGATAACGCGAATAGACGAGAGCCTATCTAAGCTTGGTGATGCCAAGTTCTTCACCACATTGGACTTAGGTTCTGCCTTCTGGCAGGTCCCTCTGCGGAAGAAGGACAGAGAGAAAACTGGATTCGCGTGCGAATTGGGATTATACCAGTGGAAGAGGATGCCCTTCGGCTTGTGCAATGCAACGGCCACTTTTCAAAGACTGATGGCTCAGGCTTTGACCAGAGTGACCAAGAAGTACGTGAATCTCGTGATGTGTTACGTGGATGACGTAGTCATAGCGACACCGACCCTGGAAGACCACATTGATAGGCTCGATGAGGTCTTTGGATGCATGAAAAGAGCAGGATTGAAGTGCAAACCATCGAAGTTGGAAATCCTTAGGGATTCGATAAAGTACCTGGGAAAATGGTGGATAGGCATGATGTGAGGCCGGACCCGGAAGCAGTAGAGGCTGTGTTGACATGGAAGGCTCCGAGAACGGACACACAGCTAATGAGCTTCCTAGGGTTTGCCAATTACTACCGGGAATTCATAAAGGGATATGCGGTCAAGGTGTACCCGATGCAGAAGCTGATGCGCAACAAGGGGAAAAAGTTCGAATGGAACGATGAGGCACAGGTTGCTTTCGAGAACATAAAGCGGGAACTGTGCGAAGCGCCAGTGCTAGGCATGCCTACAGAAAAGGGCATGTATGTTCTTGACACAGACGCATCGGTAGTGGCCATCTCAGGAATCTTGCATCAAGAGCAAGAATGGAACGGAAGAATAGTTCTCCGTCCCATTGCATACGGCAGCAAGGTCTTGAGTGACACAGAGATGAAATATGGCGCACCAAAAGCAGAAATGTTTGCAGTAGTCACCTTCGTGGAAAAATACCGTGCACGCTTGGGGAGCGCTCCCTTCAAATTACGCTTGGACAACAGAGCGTTATCTTGGTTGAAGACCTACTCGATGGATCAGAGTTATATTGGTAGATGGATAGTAAGATTGGATGGCTACCATATGACAATCGAACATAGGATGCGTGATAAACACCAGAATGCTGACAGCCTCAGCAAGAAAACTGAGTTCTATGAAAGATTGGAGCAGAAGCAGGCCAATCAGGCGGAAATAAAGGAGGGATTCTCGTTTCTGGACAAAGAAACTTTGAAGCGCTTCCCTTAACGAGATGGTTGGATAAGTCTGGACATCCAATTCCAGGGCATCCTGAGTTACCTGTAGAGAAAGCAGCCGATATAAAGATCCTATCCAGGGAGGACCCGGTCCCCTTGGATTTGTTGCTGCGCTCGAATCTGGTCCAGCAAGAACTCTCTCGCATGAACATAAACAGCCTCTCATTATTGGATAGAACGGTGCAAGTCACACCGCAAGTGATGCGGATGCTGGGTGGATTGTTAGAAAGAGAAATGACCAGAGATGACGCCGAGTGGACAGCAGCAGTGGCATCGCTAACAGTCAGTGAGAAGGTGAAGATCATGCCGTCCAGACGACAGCACGAAGAGAACGAGAGTGATTGTAGGACAATAGTTCAGCAAATAGTATCCTCAATACCCCACGAGATTTTAACCAGTACTTCTTACGGACAGAAAGAACAGGGGGCAGCAAGCGAAAGAAAACCGTCACCTTTGTGGACCAGGATAAGGAAGGTGAAAAGGTAGAACAAAACCTGCTGCAAGACTATTTGTCCGGGGAGACGAATGATGAGAAAAACCAGCGATCACAAGATCAACACCCGGGAATAGAAAGTTTGTCCGGGGAGTCTGAGATAGACGAGAAAATTCCTGATGAGAAACAGGACCTAGAGAACAAGGTTTTGTCCGGGGAGTTCAGATGGATGCAAAGAAAGCACAGACATGATCTGGAGGAGCGTGCAGTCTCCAGCACAACCTCTTCGACGGATGACGATTCCCGAAACTCAGGAATGGACACCTATTCAGACAGGAACTCGAACTCGGGATCAGAACTGTCAGAACTAGCGATACACACACTACTAGTGGAAACTCGGGCAAGGGACCTGGACAGAGAGGTGTACCAGGATCCTGACAGCGATCGCTACCTTATACCAAACGAAAGAGTCTTTGACAACGCAGCGGATGACTTGGAGACAATAGCGGTATCGAAGCGTTCGATAAGTCTGTTGCCGCAGAAAGAGGTAGTCAGGACTGATCTTCAGCCGTTTAAACAAGAAACACAGCCGTTGGCGAAGATTTGGTGCGTTAAGATGGAAGAAGACACACACCAGCCCAACGAGCTGAATAGTCAGATGAGGGTCATGAAGTCGTACTTGAAGGCGAGATACAGACTCTCGGATCTTCTAAGGGCGCAGAGAAATGATCGCATGACAAGCAACCTGAAAAGGTGGATCGAGAATGGTTCTCCGGATAAAGGAGATCTCGAGGAAGATAGTTATCGCATCCTGAGACAGTACTTCATGCAGAAGGAAGGGAGGCTATATTTGAACAAGGACGGGATTGTGGCTTGCAAAAGAAGGGAGGAAGACAGAGTCCTATACAAGTATAACGCGATAGTGTTACCGCAACTCCATCAGACAGAGCTATTATTCAGGTCACATGATCAGATGGGATATCAGGGGATCGACAAAGTTTATCAGAGGATCCTGAAGCGCTTTGAGTGGCCTGGGTTAAAAAAGGCATGCGAGAAGTGGGTAACAGCATGTCTGTCATGCCAACAGGTCAAGGATCCAAGGAAGTTGCGATTTCCTTTACAATCGATCGAGTCATCTGAATTCAACGAGGTGGTGCAGATAGATCACCAAAAGATATGCATGACAGACAATGGTTATAATCAGGTGCTGGTCTTGATAGATCATTTTACGAAGTATGCAGAGGCCGTGCCCTGCATAACTGCCTCGGCGGAAGAGACATGCGACCACCTGATCAATACGTTGATAGCAAGACATGGTTTTCCGATGACGTTTCAATCGGATAATGGAACAGCTTTCGTAGGAGAGCTTACGAAAGAGCTTATGAGACGCTCACAGGTCGCTCAGGCTCACTCCACGACATACCACCCTCAGACGAATGGCTTAGTGGAAAGACAGAATAGGACGTTAGTGTCGATGCTGAGAGTATATTGTTCCAGGTACATGACCGATTGGGACAGATACCTTCCACAGGTGATGGGAGCATATAACAGCACGCAACACTCCACCACCGGAGTCAGTCCACACATGATGCTAACTGAACACGAAAAGTCTTTACCCTTAACCTTCTTCTACCCAGAGTATGAGGGAAAGAAAACGTCCCCGCAGGTCTACGTGAGGGATGCGACCAGACGCCAACAGGATTTGAACGATTTGTGTAGACGAAAAACTCAGCAAGCACAGGCAAGGCAGAGGAAAAGATTCGACAAGAAAGCAGCTGGTGCAAAGGCTTACTCGGTGGGAGGCTACGTATGGGTATTTCAGAACGTTATACCACCGAAAGGGACGAAAAAGCTCCTGAAAAAATGGAGGGGACCCTTCATGATTACAGAGGTGCACCAGGAGGGACGCTTTTATAGACTGAGTACTGGCCGAGCCGCCCACTAGGAGAACATCAAGCCACACAATCCATCGACAGAAGACTGGTGTATACCTGCAGACATGGAAGAAGGGGTTATCTAATGATGGATCCTGCTTGTGAGGTCAATGAAAAGGGCACCAGGGAGAAGAACGATGGAAACGAAGTCGTAGAGGAAGGTACGGATACACCGCTGGACCTGGATCCAAACGAGGAGATCGAAGCGGACGATGAAACCTTACCCTACGCAGAGGAAGATTGGCAGGATCCCGAACAGACAGAAGTTACCAAGAACTTGGAACCGGATCTTCCGTTCACGATACAGACTCGTCAGAAGGACGGGACGAGACCAAGAAAGAAATACAATCCTTACGGTGACGACTTTGTAGTGGATAGGATAGATCTGAAGAAGATAGTGGAGGAAGTAGTGGGTCTAGAGGAAATAACTGTGTCACAAGACATTGACATAGTCGATGATCACGACGATGAGTGGGTTGACGACTGGTCGAAACCCGAGGTAGAATTCGACGACGAGCAACAGCAGTCATATGAACAAGACTTGACGAACCTGCGTGTCTTAGAGTGGCTGAATGAAACGACCTCGGATCCTGAGGAGACCATCGTCACGATTCAAGACGTAGATCGTGAAAGCATGAAATACATCAAGACCGAACGAGATGATCTTTCCTGGGCTGCCCAGGAAGGACAGCTACTCATTCCAGCTTCTAACCTTGACTTGATACCCGGTATGCGATCGACGGGGACGTCGGTGGATATTTTTGTCCGGGGAGTGGGGGTAGGACTTACCCACACTGAAAACCTGATAATAAAAAAATTGAGAATAGCAAGAGAAACAGGAGAGTTAGAAGCAGAAACAGGCGAAGAACCTAAGAAACCTGACATAGGCAGGGTAGTTGAGTCATATTTTAACTTACCAAATGAATATTCAAGTAACATAATACTAACAGACAGTGATTTCATACTCACAAATAGAACATGTGCGATAGCAATCACAGCAGACATGAGTTTTAGGACAGCGTTAGCGGCAGACTTTAGGAGAGAATACAAAAACGTGGAATTCCTTTGGAAGCAAAGACCAGGGATAGGGGCGTAGCGGCCTTAACTCCGGCGGCGTCGCAGATACCGGGAAAATACCTATGCTTCTTGGTAACGAGAGCGACGGAGAAGCAGCACGTCGTGGACCCAGAGAACCTAGTCTTGTCCTTGACGAGGCTGAGGGACTTCCTCGTGGAAATGAACGTGAAGGAGCTCTCGCTTCCAGTGTACGATCCAAACAGAGGAAGACTGCATCCTCGGGAATTGTACGCGCTTGTACACGTGATATTCTCTGATACAAACATACAAGTATAACATCAGAAATATTACTTAAGTATAGGCTGAGTGACGAGCGAGAGGTGTTAGGCCAAAGACTGAGTTGTATGTAATATGTGTTATGTTATGTTATGTCATATTATGAGTTAGGTGATTAGGATCATGGGTAAGTAGGGGTTAGTGACCATGAACAACTGAATGACGATCTTAGGAATAGATCCAAAGTTTGGACTGTCCAATCTTAGGTCGAATTCCAAAATTTTAGAGACCGATTGATTTTAATAAATTTTAGGATAAATATCTTTTTATCTGGACTGTTTTTAAACAAATTTTAACGACATATGTTGAGGTGAGACTGACAAGTGTGATATTTGTGACTTTTTTTCTAGATCCTGATCGATCATTTAATTACTCACTTTTGAGTCAAAACCTTGGAATCGAATCGAATCAAATCAAATCTGAAGAACAGTATGGACAATTTCAACTTGGATGAATTGATGGACCTGGCAGAGGCATATGTAGGACCGATGATAGATGCGATCTATCGTCGGCTGATCGATCGAGACTTCGCTCTGGAGGACCCAGAGGTAGTCATGTTGCTGACCGCCCTGATCAACATCTTGGGGCATGACAACCGTGGGGACCGCCCCACGGAAGTCCTGTTGATGGCAGCATATGGAGAAAGGGGAGTACTAGACCGCCCGAACATGAGAGTGATGAGGTGGAGAAACGGGGCTCTCTCAGGGAGTGACTTGGCGAATGAGCCTGGATTGGGAAGTTCTAGGACCTAACAATCAGGTGAGATGCCTATGCCCTCCAAGCCTAAACCGGGGCTGACGAGAATGCATCAGGAGATGAACAGCGAGGCGGCCTCGTCTGGTTCACCACTGAGAGCAGCTGTGCCACCAAAAAGGGCGAAAGTAGGACAGAAGGTTCAGACGAACCAAACCATGCAAGATCTGGATGAGATGAACGATGAACTGAAAAGTACGAAGAAGGAGCTGGACGAGATGACCAAAAGTAGCGGGTCAAGAAATTGAGCGCTTGAG
This sequence comes from Symsagittifera roscoffensis, assembly GCF_963678635.1. Classification (NCBI taxonomy): domain Eukaryota; kingdom Metazoa; phylum Xenacoelomorpha; order Acoela; family Convolutidae; genus Symsagittifera; species Symsagittifera roscoffensis. The sequence goes on from NC_087065.1 coordinate 57,788,859, forward strand.
GCAGGACTACAAAGAGCAATCGGAACAGATGGCGTTGACAACGGCCTTGGAGAAAGTGATACCTGCAAGGGATATTCCTCGTGGGCAGTCCCCGATGGAGCTCTTGACGCCTCGAGAAATCAGTCAAACAACGGAGACACGGCTCCCAGCAGAGACAAATTGAGTAACAATCCCGGATCCTAGTAACACCTTGGGTGACCCCGTCGTGGAACAAACAGTGAGGAAGCTGATAGAGACAGCTGGACGACTGGTCGCCAACAAGAATGCGCCAGGTTCCGGGGTGACTGCACCCTATGGAACGATTGACGACACGGGCAGAGTACGACTCTCCCAGATCGTGATCAGACAGGGGATAAGTGACGTGACACCACTCATGGGGAGTTCGAGGGCCCCAGAGAGAAGAATACGGAAGATGCCAGTGAAGAAAGTGTCTCGCATAATAGACGTGCAAAAGAATAATCAATTGAAATATAATTTCACGGGAGTTTCGGAGACAGATCCGAGGGCCTGCTTCAATCGAGCGACTTGGAGCCCGGCTGTAAACCTGCAGCAACCACCACTCGGGACATCTCATCTGATACTGGGAGACAGCTTGGTCAGAGTGCTGTCGAATTTGAGAACCTCGTGGGTCACCACGGTGATGGCCTTTGGAGGCGCGACGATAGCCCAGTTATATCGAATGGTGGAACTGATGAATCCAGGGAGGATCCCCAATATGATGATCTTAGTTGGGACGAATGACATCTCCAGAGGTTCAGATGAGCAGGAAGCACTATGGGAGTCAATGATGGTGTGTTTGTTTACTACCCTCTGGCAGAAATTCAATTGCGCGGTACTGACAGTTTGCTCTGTGCCAATGAATACGAGAAGCCTGACAGCATCAGGAAGAAGGCACAACGAGGGAGTCGTCAGGTGGAATAACATCCTGAGGAACCTCGCAAGTCTGAACGCCGGAAGAATGATCCTCATGGACATCGAGCATGAGTTGAGAGCTATGGATCAGGCCAGACTGACCACGGACGGCATCCACTTCGACAATATCGAAGGACAAGCTTGGTTGAATCGAGTATTCCAAGAGCGGTTGGACGAACTAGAAGCGGAACTCTTTGACACAGGAGTGCTGAAGGAAGAAGGAACAGCGAGTGACGCGGTGATTACCACCTTTGTGCCTCCTAGCCTGGAAACACGCTTGGGTACGGTCCCGGCCGTCACGAACTACAGGCAACAAAGCTCCAGCGAACCAGGTCAAAGGACAGACGTACAGGATCGTCAAGGAGAAGCGCCGATGAGGAGGACCATCCATCCTAGGAGAAGAATAGGACCTGTCAACCCAATCGAAGAGACATCCGGCACGTCTAGATCGGACACTAGATCGGTAACTAGATCGGAGACGACAAGTAACAGTCGAGAGGAGAGACGTCCGGGCAGAGGCTCGTTGATGTGGTCAAGAACCATACCGTCTCCCTGGCATTTATATAAAGACGAGCTGATGAAGCTGGATCTCCAGAGGATAAGCTTCATTGAAGATGCAAGGAGGATGCTGAATGGAGCGACGCTATCCATCAGCAGATTGTACTTGATAACCGGCGTAGAATGGTTGATAGCCGCTAGCATAAATTTCAGCTCCACGACGGCCTTGAGATTTGCTGACCTAGAGGGACTGCCCTCTAACAACACAATGGGACCAGTGAATGCGAGACCATTGCAAGATGTGAGGTTGAATCATGATGAGGGGAATCGTGAAGAGAGACCAGGAAGATTCCTGACGACGAGAGCGCCGATTGGACAACACGTGAAGATATTCAGGCAGCTGACGACACCCCCTGGTCATGTGAAGGAGAGAATATACCCAAAACTAGTGAATCAAGATGGTGATGCCCAAAGATACGGCAGATTGAAAGCGATAAAGAAAGATGAGACCATCTTCGCCGCCTATGACAAAGCAGAAATGAGGAAGGCCAAGATTATGATAGTAGCGAATTCAGAGTTGGTTTTGTGTACACCTCCAAGTCTCTGTTTTGGCCGGACGTCATAATGTTGGCAGCGGTCGATCTGGACCTACTGCAATCGATATATCTGGCTATAGGGGTACAAAGGCAGACGGACATGAACCCAATTACGATTGTGTTTGCTGGCATCAATGACCATCTACACAGTAGAGGTTTTCTGATTAGACTCAGAGATCCTACAACGTCAGAGAACGCTGTATGGACCGCGTGAAAAGATATTCTTGAGTCGATGGGTGAAGTGGTGGATGCGGCGAAGGAGGGGTCATTCGCCGAGAATACTATTTGCGTTGTCTCCGGGATATGCACATCTCCCGGATGGACTGAAATTTCTGTATGCGATTGTGACCTTACTTTCGGAAGGAAAATATGATGTGATCATATCAGCCCCGAATTGCATGATAGAGATGGAGAACCTGAGGCCACTCAAGGCTGAACTGCCTGCAGTGTGGTCAGATATCTCAAACGCGATGAGAGGATTCAAGGACCATGCGCTACACATGTTAGTATTGGATGAGGTGCTGGGGTTGGAACTGTCCAATTTCAGTCGACAGCTCAAAATGAAACCAGGAGTAGACAACGACCATCGAGTGATCGCGGCGATGTCCAACGACTTATGGTTCCGAGCAATGGAAGTGGCAGGTGAAGACACAAGAAGGAAAAATTCACTAGAGACGAGAGCTCATTTGGAGGCGATGGTTTTGAGAACCAAGCCGGAAGCCAACCAGTGGCTACACCTGAACCCTAGAGTAGCGGTATTGGGTGCAGATGCTTTTGAGCAAGGCCCCGTGATGATCACAAAAATACAGGCCTACTTGTTGAAGGAGGTGAACCTGGCGGAAAATGCCGGAGAAAAGACCGCTGAATTTGTGAACAGAATGTGTCAGATTACTCTGGAAACATTCTGGACCCAGGAAGTGAAGGGACAGGAGGGCTTTGAACGGACAGACAGCATGCTAGAAGGGTTGGGAGCCGGATGGACCGCGTCCTTCTTGGCGAAAGTTTACCCGAAAGTCTCGCACTACTTGATAAAAGAATTCCTCCTAGCAGTAGTGGAAGTGTCGATAGTGGAGCTAATAGCCTTGTTCGTGACATTTGGAGCAGAGAGTTTCGTGAAAGAACCGGCGGTACTGCTCACCGATGGAATCCAGAACCTGCGGCTAGATGGACTTCTGACATTGATTGCAATTACCCACGGAAACTTGGGAGGACTGATGAAACTGACACGTTGTCCAGAGCAGATGAGAGAGAGAGTGAGGAACTTGGATATGAAGAAATCCACGGACTCGTGGAACAAGATAAGAGACCTGAGACACACTCTTATCCAGTATCTCTTACAACAAAATCGCTTTGGAACGGGAGAAGACGAGACGATAGAAAGAGAGGAAGATGTGAGAAGACATGTTGGAGGCATGCCGCTGTTAACCGATCTGAGCTTGGCTATGAGAACCGATCCCTTGGCGCTGATCAGAGGAGTCACGGAGTTTGTGACGGTGATCTATGGACGAGCAGTCACGTTTGCGTTCCCCGACGTTAAAGTGGAAGCATATAGGAGGTCGGTGCTGCACCTGAACCTCATATCAGCAGTGGACGGTAGTACACTGAATGGTGTGAACAGCACACATTGCGGGAGCTCGTGAGTGAGGATCTGTTATTTACGAAAAAATCGGAGCCAGAGATGACAGTAATCAATTTTGACGATCGTTTCCGTGATCGCATGGGAGAAGTAGATAGAGGACACATTGAAGTGTTTCCGAAGCTTTGGAATCTGAGACCCTATGATATAACGAATGGTGAAATAACCAGAGTGCCTCTTCTCACTGCAGCAAATCATAAAGTGAGAGAAGAGACGAAGGACTGGGGTGATTACAAGAAGCTGCCGGAGGCAATCCCTGAATTCGCTCTGATAAGAAGGATGTTGCTCGGAGCAGTCTCCGTGGTACAGACTCCTAGATTGGGAGCATTCGAAGCCAATGAAAGGAGAGTAGGGAATTTTGTGGGAACGATGGATCCATACTTTGTAGGGAGAAATGCCGCCGTGTTACAATACACACGATTTGCATATACGGATCAAGCAACGAGAAGGCGAATAAGCAACGCCGCGACTCCCAAGCCTGAGAAATTCGACGAGGAATGGACGGGATTAGGCTTAGCTCCGATGAGGATGAGAGGCAGGACCGAACTGCCTGAAGCCTCATTAATTCTGACTAGTGTGAAACAGGAGATGAAAGTGGGAGGAATATTGCAGACGAGAACCTTCCTGGCACCCTTCGGCTGTGAGGAAATCAAAGTGGTCCATGGAGAAGAGGAAGATAGATCGGCCGGTACTTTGCTCATACCGAGATTCCCGGAAGAAGCCGACAATGATGAACAAGGACCCTCGAGCTCGAACAAGGATAAGTCAGAAGGAGGTGACGGACAGGGAGGAAGCCGTCAAACCGAAGAACCCATGCAACAAGATCAAGCTGGTGGGGAAGACGACAGGGCATCGACAGGAGGAACATCCAGCCTGGATTTCAATATCTTCAGTGATCTTGAGAACAATGCAGATACGTTGGAGACGACTGAGCCAGCGGATGAAGGCATCTGGACACTGGAGCCTCCGTCAGCCTTTATGGAAATGAAACGGAATTTTCCGGAGAGCAGCTCTCCTGGCAATTCAAGAGATAACGACCAAAGAATCCTCATGGAATCACCTAGGAGGAGAAAAATAGAGGCCTCAGCCAGAGTACCTTTCTTGGGAACGCTGCCCGAAGAAGAATGGGAAGTACATCACCGAGACCACGAGAGTAGGACGGGATGCAAATTGGACAGAGCGGCGTTTATGGAAGAAGTCTGGACCGTGGTTCAGAGATATGGGACCCAGTCCATTCTGAAAACGGGTCTCAACCAACCCTTGATGAGGGAAGTCCTTGACAAGCTTGATGATTGTGAAGGGAGACTGAGTGAGTTGTTGATCGACTCGGCCACTGATGAAAGTGAAGCGAATTCTCCCATCAAGATGACACCGCAGGACAATAAAGGAGAGGTGGTGTATCTGTCAAGAACCAGGAGAGGGACGATGCGATCAAAGTTGGTGATTGATAAAATCAATGCGATGAAAATGAAGTTAGGCAACAGAGTGATGCCGAGGAGAGTCGGAAAGACGAAGGTGGATTCAGAGATATCGATGAAAGCTGTTAACTCAGCGAAAAGGAAACGAGTCGAGGAGGTCATGGATTTGGGCCAAGGTGATTATCAACTGCCTGGCACAGATAAAATGTTAACTGATATAGCGATGGTGCCAACCATTCTCATGGCGGGGATAAAGTCAACAGGTTATAAATCCAAAAGGAGTGACCGCACTCTGACTGGAGCAACCTTAGAAATGGAAATACTCAGCCAATGTGGAGAGAGCACAATGAAAGACTTTAAGCCATCTCCCATGAATCACGGAAAGGGAAGTGTCGCAGGACAACTAACACCAGTGGAATATAACCGACTAACAGTGTCGGAGACTGTGTCGATAGATGAACCCACCGGTGGATACATGGAGATGTTAGAATACCGAAACTCGGCTAGAGGGTATGTGATGGCCCTGGAAGACGGAAAAGCCATGGAGGGTTATCTGGAAACGATGTTGCAAGGCACCACCCTCAAGTAGAAGGCGTACGGGAGTTTAGCGTCGTCTGACATACAGGCAGAAACGATGGAGCAGTTGGTGAGCCTTCCATGGAAAGCAGTAGTATTAAGGTATTTCGAAGAAGAAATGAGGACTACGCCAAGAATACATGCTCTAGTGGCAGTACCTTACGTAAGAACAGAGTTACAACTCAGGTTCGCCTGGTGCATGATGGGACTGACTCGCGAAGAATATGATTCAGAAGAAAGGAAGAGGTCAAAAGAGGAGAAGGTTTTCCTTATGACGAACCTGAGGGATCTGATAGTCCAAGAGGGAGCAGCAGTAGCGTGTGCGAAGCGGAGAGACGCTCTCTGTTTCATTCGATTTCTGATAGAGCAGATTTCAGTACCTGCATTAAACACTTGTGTTAAGAGGTTGAGGGAAGGCGATGAGCGAGCGAAAGCCTTATTCTTGCTAGCACTGCTGGATATGCAGCAAAGTAAACCGATGAGGGTAAACATGAAAGAACCCGAGGAATTAGAACCCATGAGAAAGATAGACGAAAACAGGAGATTCTCAAACAAGGAGCTGAGACTCGCTAAAGATTCTATGGGGGCATTGCCGAAATCCAGTGAATACTGTGGACCGATCAAGAAGAAATCGTATAGCTACGTATCCGGGATCATAGGGATGGCGTACAACCCTTTTCTGAGCGAAGACATACGCGATTGCTTCTTCGATTACGAGCAGGCGGTGTTACTAAAATTCTGGACGTCCAGAATTGTAACGATTAAGAGCGTTAACAATCCACAGGCCAAATTGGGACTGGTCTTGGAAGAAGAGGTGACTGCACCTTCCGTACCAAAATCTGATAAAAGAGTGGAGTTTGGGTTGGGATTCTCAGATGAATTACTGAGAACGAGCTTGATGGCAGTGTGGGAATTGATGAGGCCATCATGGTGTCCTAGTCCCAACGCTGACTCAATATTGCGAGCGACACAAGACGTGCAGAGGGAGCTGAATGCAGACGGTAACCTGCGTGACCTCAACATCAATATAATGTGATGATAACGGCCTCTAGGAGCAACGGAGAAGATAAAGTGGAGTTGCCTGGCTGGGGACCAGAAGACTGGGTCAAACCTGGTAGCTGTCTGGTGGAAGTCTGTGGACTAGAGGGTCACGTTTGTGGAGGTCTGAACTGTGTGAAGACCCTGGAGAGACAACACAAGCAATTGTCGGTATTGTTTGGAAACGTCGTGATGAAAGCAAGAACAGAAACGGAACAGATAGCAGATTGCCATGGAGGAACCGAGGTGAATCTAGTGACTGCACTGGGATTCTACAGCATGTTTTGTTCTTTGGAGTCACTATTGAATCTAGAACAGAAACATGAGATGTTCACAGCCATCAGTGTAGAAGTATTCCCAGGAGTTCTGCAGACTGAGCAGAAATACATAGGAAAATGGAGGGAAGCAATCGAGACGGAAATGAACATCAGACACAGTGAGACTTATTGTAGACCATCAGGAGCACGATATTTGGTGGGTTCGACATTGGCTCCAATGTGCAAGAGCAGATACCCTGTACATTTCGTAGCTGTGGACGTAAAGAGTACGAGAACGATCGTGGATCAAGCCTTCTCAGTGCCGAAGTGTGTAAGACTGGCGAGAATGTCCGAGAAATCTTACGAGTTGCTATGTAAGATGTTCTCAGCAGTTCCAGAGAGAACCAAGGAAGAGTTGGAGTCAATACTAGGAAAGAAGTTCATGGGATATGTGAGCGGGAACTTCAGTGACTTTGAGAGACAGAAGCAGAGAGGATCAACTGTCACAGATTACAATGCAGTAGATGAGAATGATGAAGTCCACCGAGTGATGATGGAAGTGGAACCATTACTGGAAGCTTCGGGAAAACGTAATTGGAAGCATCATGTTGACACATGACGAGTTTCCCTGTCACTGCTTGCTGCAGACTTGGTGGTATCCCAAGCGTAGTAATCTGATGTTGATCTGGGACTCTGGAGAGCTGCTCTCCATGGGTTTACCAGATTCATCACAGCCCATATCAATAGTGATAGTGGGAGTTATGATGGCGATAAGATGGCTGGAAGCTCACGTGAGGGAAAATATTAGACAGGATGCACCGACGAGAGAACAGTTGCGGAAATTAGATTGTCTAAAAGATTTAGATCTTTTTGAGACAATGTGCAAAAGTCTAAACATTCCGATGGAAGTGAAGAAGATATGGGCAAGGAAACGATTGATGCCATGGTTCAGAGCTAACATGACTGCATGGTTGTACGAATATGCGAAAAAGCATATGTCGAAGCACGGCAGGGTATACAGTGAATATCAGCTGGACATTGGAGCAGGAGCTTTCAAGCGAGCTCTCGTGACTCATCGGAATGCAGTGACCACCGCTGTGAAAAGAATTTCCAGGACAAGTGAACATAGTGGAAAGGAGAAGGCAGAGATGTTAAAGGAAGATTTGGAGAGAAACGTGACGTTGTATTTCCACAACAGCTTCTGCAGGAACAGAGAATCTAAAGTGGATCCCCTACCTTGTTGCAAACAGAGGGTAGAAGAGCAGAAGTGTTGGAGGACGGCTTCCAGCAGCGTCAGGATAGCTAACGACGTGTTGCAGGATACGGAGACTGAGAGTGCAGAGTCAGTATCACAGGAGGAAGAAATGGAACATTGACGAATGACCGAAAAACAAGATGCAAAAAGAGATAAAATTAGAAGAATTTAGAAGTTTTAGAACTTCTAAACGACGAAAAAAGAAGAAAACAAGGGAGTGATGAAGAAAAAGTCAAAACTCAGAATTGTTTTATGTGTGTGAAAAAACTCAAGTGAGAAACCAAGCAACCAAGTTGTAATTGAAAGCTGAAACATTTAGTTGAGTTTTGAGATTGTTGCATTTATAAATTTGCATTTTGATTTTAGTTGAGTGGCTTTAGAGACGCTCACTTACTATTTATTTAGAAAGGCTTAAGTAAAGGAGTATATTTAAATATTCCAGCCTACATGACCGTTTTTAATCAGCTAGGAGAACTGATCACTTTGTGGTGACATGAAAGGCTTGGGTAATCTCTCGAAGAGGGAGATTGTTTCATTGTTCTTTCTAACCACAGATATCCTTAGTTTTAATATTCAGGACTAGGATAATTTTTAGCTTGTTGGTTGGCAGGACTGTCCTGCAAACCAACACCTTTTAAATCTAGGAGAAAAAGTTTTTAAACGGGACATTGACATTGGAAGTCAGAAAATTTGTTTTATCTTAGATCATATCCTCAATGTGCAGATTAATGAAAGAATTTGAAGGCTGTGGTGATGTGGTATGATGCCATTTATATTCTGCAGTGAGTCGATGTGACGTGGATAAAAGTAATTTCGTGCATTTTGTAAACTCTGTTCGATGACACTGTATCTATTTTACGAACATTGCGAGATTCAATGAGGACATTGACCGGACTGTCCGGGGAGTATGTGACATTCGACCAGAATGGAAAAAATGCAATCTCTGCAGATTTCGAGTTTTAGCAGTGAACCTTCCGAGTTAGTGATTTTGAAGGATTAAGAACGTTATTCGAACGATTGAACAAAACGTGAAGGTTGAAGGATTCGGAAATTTCTAAATTTTTAATTTTCGAAGTGATGACGTAACATTTCTGAGAAACGTCAGAAACGGCCATTTTGGCAAGAGAGCTAAAAAGAGACAGAACAACATTAGTAGCGATTGCGAGAAGAACGGAAATTGTGGTTAAGAAACGACAACAAATCACGGAGTTGACCGAGAACGTTCCGAGCTGCAACTATTTTGTCGCTACAATAGTTGCAAGGCCGTTGCGAACAACGGTGAAGGGTGGAAGACAGCCTTCCGGGTTACGGAGAAGTCAAGTTTAACGTGCTTGATTCAATGGATTCAAGAATCCGGAAGGGTTTCGGGACTGAGACTTTTACCATTTTATATAAATTTTTAGCTTCCTGTCATGTCCTGAATTGAATTTAATTAACAACTGGATTCATTTTGATAAGGATGAGAAGCTAGGAGTTGGGGGAAAGGGTTGATCCATCTTCGATGGAGATGATGATTTTTATCTACTGAACAAAAACAATAATAATTCAATAAATAGTAGTAGCCCTGTTTTTAGGAGTGACCTCGTGGTATGGGGATACTGAGACCCAGCCATGAGCTCACTATTTCTGCATGCAATTAAGTTAATTTGAGTGTTTTGACCGAAGCCGAAAGCAGTAGCGTTTTTTGTCGACCCGATGTTAGAAAAGACCACCGAAAGTACTGGCTTGGTAGAGACGGTGAAAAGCATATAAAGCTCTGTTTAGACGTTTGCCAGTCGTCTTAGGACTTAGTTTTATTTTCCGTCGATATGTATCTTCCGGGCGAATGTTACAAAAACATCGCGAAAACTGCATAAGGACGCACACAAAAACCACGAAACGCTGAAGAACTCCAATTATCAGCAAAGAATTTTAAACGTAGAGCAGAGTAGGTTCTGCCCGCTAATTTTAATATGCACCGATGCGCTGCTCCAACAGCTACGCGGACGATGCAGCGATTAGCCGAAAAACTAAGTGAAAAAAGACAAGAAAGCTATCCAGAATCTATAAACTACATAAGAACTAAAATAAGCTTTGCACTCCTGAGGAGCTCTATATTTTGTATAAGGGGATGCAGATCGCTACGCAAAGTTCAATTTATCGACAACTCCATAAGCGCTATTGTAGAGGAAGGACGGCTAAGATAAATTAACATTATGACGATGCATTTAATGCTGATTTATGACTTCATTGCTGCTGATATATATGCATTTTTATATCGCTGGTATGGCCCTATCCAGCTTGTGCACTTACCGTAACTAAACGGAAGGGTCCCTTTTGAAATTTAGTTTTTTTTTATGTGTAACCATTAACAATGTTTCTTGGCTGGAAAGTAGTTTGCCGTTTCCGGAGAATAAAAAACGAAAAACTGAATTACAAAAGGGGCCCTTCCGTTTAGTTACGGTAAGTGCCCAAGCTGGATAGGCCCATACCAGCGATTTAAAAATGCATATATATCAGCAATGAAGTCATAAATCAGCATTAAATGCATCGTCGTAATGTTAATTTATCTTAGCCGTCCTTCCTCTACAATAGCGCTTATGGAGTTGTCGATAAATTGAACTTAGCGTAGCGATCTGCACCCCCTTATACAAAGTGTAGAGCTCCTCAGTAGCGCGAAGCTTATTTATATAAATTACCAGCTTACGAAAGAGTTCAATATGAAAACAATCACATAAGCAGAAACACAAGAAAGAATAAATTATATGATTATTATTATTATTATGGATTCAGCTATTAGAGCTTGGGTGTTTCCACCCTTAAGTTTCAGCGTCATGCAAGTTTCCATGTCGAAATATCGTTGTATCTATAGTTTGTCATGAAGTAATTCCAGAAGTGCTTCAGTAGTCGTGGTTTGAGTCCCTGATGGTTGGAGTAGTCGATTGAATTTGGTAAGATGTCCACAAGTTTGCAGGTTCTGAGCCAAAACTCCTGTTGGTAGATAGATTTCTTTATTTTCGGCAGTTCGAAAAAAGGTTTCTCTGATAACCGGGTGGCTCTGTCGAATTCCTTTAAACAAAAATACTCTGTGGCATCAATTTTATAGTAACCATTCAACATCTTGGACATAAATAGTAAATCCAATAATTGCATATACAAGGTCGAAAGATTTAGTTTCGACGTAGAAAAAAAAAGAACTAACTATTTGGAGCAGGTTACATGATGGCAAAATCAATTTCATGAATATCCTTAACTGAAAAGCGAAAACAATTTACACGGACTATTCATACTATTATTTAAAGAAGATTTAACTGTGCCAACCTATGTAACATTCGTCTACTGTAGTCACACATGAGGCTTAAGAAAAATAGGCCCTATAACCATTGGCTCAAGAGTCAGGGACACTATCTCTTGTGTTTTTCTACCTCAAATCAGTCGGAGCCAATTCGGTTCGCTTGTGACATGAGACTACGACCCGTTACAGCTTAAAGGCTACTACCAAAATATCCCCCCACTCTAGAAATAAGAACGTCCCCATACTTAGGTCTCTAGATACCCAAGATACATTAACGCCGTTAAAAACCGGGTCAGAACAATCCGTTAAGTTACTTTTTATCAGACAGTGGAACTTTGATCCATTTCAGATGGATCAACCTAAAACTCGCCTTACCTCAACATAACAATCATAAAACACACTCTAGAAATTTAAATTGAGTACTCACATCGTAGCACGCTCAAGAACTGGGAGTAATTAAGTCGGTAATCAACTCGAGAATTAAATAATGTAACTAAATGAGTTTAATGTTTATCAGTTTCAATAACAGGACCAAGTTTGAACTCTAGAGTATGGTTTCTCGTGAACCATTGGGACACTCAAGCTGTCCACCTTTCCATCGAATGTTCACTCTAGTCCAGTTTGAATGATAATCCAGTCGAGTAATAATAGTACAATTCTCGGGAACACGCTTCCTTCTGTTTCAGATAGGACAGCTCTACTCTAGTTTTATTGTGACGGAAATTGCGAATGGCAATTTCCTACTGCTTTGTCTGGCAACTTTCCCGCGATTGTTACTCGATCGTTCTGATTTCTCTTTTTCGGTTTTCAGTCATCGCGAGAAAATCGTGCATGACAGGATCCATTCGAATTTTTGAAAAATCAAATTTCACTCCAAAATTAAGCGTTCTTGTTTTTCTCAAGGTCAAACTTCCAAATATGACCGACTGGCACATACTCCCCGGACTCAAGATCGATGTCCTCATCGCGTGCTTTCGTCTGCCAGTGAGTTCCAGAGAACCGAGTGTTGCTCAAGGTACAGTGCCAGTGGTCATTTACAGAAGTTTGCAGCAGACTTAAGCTTATCTACACCCCAAAATTCACGGCCATGTAAAATTTTCACACTATCGCTAAACAGCAATCAAAATCTGCACACACCTGCACCCTTGAATTCTCGCTTTTCAAGCCAATTATTTAAAATTTCTTTTGTCCCATTCAATCAGGAAATTGTCATGCAGCATTTTGATTTATATAGTAAATATAACATATTAATAACAATATCTGATTCGTTAAAATTTCTTTTTCGTGAACCCAGGTTTCATCCAGATTCACACTCAAGCCCCCCTTCCCTCTCAAGACTCAAGATCTCTTTGAACCATCCGCTCATTTCGCACTCCTCGCCTTGGAGGTGCCGTACCCTGAGGTACTAGATACGGCAAACTGTTTCAACAGTTCTTCTTCATCATCGGAGCTAATCACGATCTCCTCCCAAGCCTTCAGCTGTTCTTAGGATCGCATCCATTCCCTTTGCTCCTGCAACCTCTTTGCCTGGTTGGGTAGTGCCTTCACCCTAGATTCCCGGTTCAAACAAAAGGAGTTGTGCAGGCTCAGGCTCACGTTCTTCGCCAAGTCCTCCTCTAGTATCGATTCCCTCGCTTTGATATTGTCTCTAGACATTTTACCCACTCTTTTCCATCCTGTTGTGATCGCATTTCGATGGGTTAACAGGGGTCTCTTGAAAGCTTCCGGTCCAATCTCGGCCTGGAACTGTCGATACTCCTTTTGATGCTTTCTCATGTGATCTTTCGTTGTCATGTATAACCAAGACGTCAGTGTCGCTCGAAACCATGGAAAGTACCTCAAGCGGCTCCATACGTGTCTGACTTCCATTGGTATGGCGAATACTTTGCATGCAGTCTCAAACAACTCGCGTCTCCTGCTGTAGTCTATCGCATATATTGACTCAGCCGTTGGCGTCTTCGCTTCCCGATACTTCGTTATATTCTCTTCTATCCATCTCAGAGCCAGCATCGTACTCACTACTAAGAGCGTCACCTTCTGCCGGTGATCCGGTAATCCGATCGACCGAAGTTCTTCCATATCCCACACCAGGCAGAGGTTCTTGTGATCTGGATACCACACCATTTGTGCCAAACAGTGGCATGGGCATTCTCCCTGGGTGATCTCAATGCTCCTGAGGTTACGCTCCCCCGAGGCTTCCAAGAGAGGCTCAAGCTCCATCATTTTGTCATGCATCGTGTCGTTCTCTCCCATGTTTGGAGCACCCCCCACAGGTTTTCCGATCACGTTTTGTCTCTCGTGATCGCATTTTTCTCACTTTCCAATTTCAAAAGCTCTTCTCCCCAGATTTCACTCAAGTCATCTCTCAACTCTTTCGGTACTGTCCCTCTGATTTTCCTCAACAACTTGTGCGAGTGATGCGATACCCGAGCCAACCTCACGCACTTGGGCACTGAGAAGGCCTTGTCCACCAATATTCTCTGGCTGGATGCTTCCACCATCGCCATGTGCAGTGGGTAGTTGCTTCCGCACAAATTGGCCATCATTGACCCTATCAGGGATTTTGCGTTCAATGGCAGGCCATAAGCTTCGCTCATGGGAAACCCCATTTCCGCCTCGAGACCAACCTTCCAGCTCCGGATATGTTTTTGAGTCACCTGCAACACCCCAGGCCATGATTCCACGCTCAACGCCGTCACTAAATGGTGTTCAGACTCTAGCCTCTCCAGTGACTGCAGACTACACATTCTCGAGAAGAATCCGAGAGCTGTCGCTATGTTCACCGTAGTTCTCGCGTAACACTCCGCCACTATTTGTACTTCACTTTTCTCCCTTTCCGTGATGTCTTCAAACCAAGTAACCAGATCTTCTTTTTGAAAGGACAATATCCTTACACATGATCGTCCATCGCAGGTGTGCTCAATACTCCCACAAGTAGAATCCAGACAGCTACCCGGCTCCATCTTCTTTGCTGACTCGAGATTGTTCATCTTTTCGCCTGACTCCTTCATCTGAGGTAAGATCAGTTTGTGCACCACATTCAACTTTGCCAAACCTTCATCTTCCGTTGGTGCTAACCTCACCCGCTCGGTGGTCTCCTCGATCAAACTCGCGTGGGGATGTGGGCACCAGGAGGGTCTTAGTAACTTCCATACCACTCCTAAGTTCGTGATCAACAAGCCATTGCCATCACCCATGTTCACTTCAACTCTCTTGTTCGAGCGCGGTATGCTCACCACCTCCGGTGTTTTCTCAAGAATCAGGCCCAGGCTCGGCCTCTCTTTCTCCACCGCGTCTATTTCTACTATTTTTTCTGTCCAAAACTTCAGCAGCTCCGCTACCTCGTGGTTCCTGTGAGCGCCTCCAGTTTCTGAGTCTAAGAAGGGGTTGTAGGCTATCCCCATCACTCCCGACACGTATTGGTATTCCCCCTTTTCACTGAGTCTCGAGTACTGCTCTGGCGAGGCCAGGTTACGGTGAACATCATGTTCTTCTTCGAACTTCTTATTGTAAAACCTCCGTACCTCGTCCAGCTTTCTGTGGTTCTCTGGGGAACCATCTTCCTTTTCTATTCCAGTACTCTGATATACGTTTAAGATGATCGTTGAGACTCTCTTTTCCACGGTTCTACTTCCGCTTGCTCTTTGGTAGCACGCCAAGATGGTGCTATCAGACATCATTGACATTATCCATCTCAAGAAACATGTGGCATCCTTCCTCCTAGCCAGGCTCAAGCCTGAATTATCCCTGGCCACGTGCTGCATCAGTGCTTGATACACTTCTTGCTTCTTGCTTCCCAACTTCAACCTGTCATACGAGGTCAGTGTCTCCAACTCTATTCCCACCAGACTCCAGGTGAACATCAATTGTCCTGCGGTTCTAACGAAAGGATTCGCCATCAATGGCGGTGCTGATGAGGGTGTCCTCATTGCCTCTTCAAAATGATCCTTCAATAAATTCTGCCAGGGCCTCTTCAGCTGGTTCGCCAATTCTATCTTGTTAACCTCAGCCTTTTGCTGGGTGGCCCAATTGCGTCGTTTGCGAGCTACTCCACTGTCCAACTTCTTCAAGCAGTCTTCCATTTCCTTCAATGTCTCGAGGGCCACCCACCATGGCCGGGAGGTGTTCCTCGTCTTGCTCCTCTCCAGTGGATCACTCGTCACTTGCTTCCCCGTGGCCTGGTGTCCCTTCGAGACCCATTCCTTGCCTACATCCACTTCCCATGTCTGTCCGTCCATTGAAACTCTCTTCACGTTTATCTTCTGGGGCTTGAAGTCTTCCTCCGATGTCGAACTGGTGGAAGCCTCTATTTCCCTCTCTACTTCGAGTGGTCTTCTGAGCTCGGTGTTGCTCTTGTATGCCGCCGTCTTGCATCGCGCCAAAACCATGGGCGCCGTCTCTCTCAAGTTTCCTTCCGAGACAGCATCCACTGAAGGACTACTCAATCCCTCTACTTCTCTCTTCCTCTTGCGAGTCTTCACATCTCTGCTTGAGGGTGTTGTGGTCATCATCACTGATTCGACCTCTCTGTCTACCTCCAACCCTTCCAACTCTTGCCTCCCCCCTGCTCGAGCCTTAAGGATATTAGTACTTTTAATCATATTACTAGTCCCAACCTTATCCCTTTTTATATCATCAACTATTTTATCTACAGTTTTTTGTTTCAGAGTAGAGCTGTCTTCACATTTTTCTTCTCTAGTCTTTGATCGTGAATTCCTCAGCTCTATCAGCTTGTTCAGCAGCTCCTTTCTCGCCTTCTCATCCAGGCCCGTCCCCATCAGAAGCGGTTCTCCAAACTTCACGACTGTGTCCCACAGTTCATCCTTGAATTTGTCCAGCGTCGTCTCGCTGCCCACTTCTTGATTGAATTCCTTCAAGAACTTTTGCCAAGCGTCGTCCTCCAGAGTCCCCAGGAACATGTCCTTATTTCCTTCGAATGTATTCTTTTCCCTTTCCTCCGAACTCAAGAGTATCATCCCCATATTGGAGGTCTCGCTCGCCAATGGCAATTCCAGATTCTTCCGGGGAGACGGGGTCAGAGGTGGAGTGGCAGTATCTGCCCAATTCTCCTCACTCAAGTCTTTCAACAGCTCTTGAGTGGTGAGCTCCTCACCTGATGGTCTTGGTTCAGGCGTATTCCCCACTTCCATGTCCTCGCCGGCTTCGCTGAGAGTTTCATCCATACTCTCTTCTTCTGACTCAGCTCTTCTTCTCTCGAGAATTCTTTTGAACCGGTCTTCCACGGGTCCACTCCTCTTGTCTCCAGGTGTATCTACTGACAGTGGTGATGGTGTCGCCGGGTCCAATCTCTTGTACTCCGTCAGGGCCACATACAGTTGACCTGCTGCATCCAGTTCTTTTCCCTCCTGTCTCATTTCCACCTGTTCTAAGCCATAGGGTGCCCTATACTTTCGTGTCGCGAATTTCATGTCGTCCACCAATGCAACATGCCCCTCCATCATGATCATCCTGCCATCATCCCATATTGGTAGCATGTTCTCAAGTCCCTCCTGCTCAAGAGCTCTCAAGACCTTTCGCACCTCATATCCGGGGGGCTGCGAGCCTCTCATCTTTTTTGCTTGCGTCGTCCACGAATTTATCTTCGCCTCGCTAGTGTGGAAATAAACCGCCGCCGTATAGCCGACGAACAGGGGGTCCCAGCCATCAGTGCAGTGTTTCTGCATTTCCTCCGTTGTCATCCTCGCAATTATGGATGGAACTACTAAGGGACTGTTCATCCCTAAGGTCATCCTCCTGACTATCGGGAACTCAGGCATGGTGGCTGGCAGGATTTCTTTCTCCATTATGACCTCCAGCTCCCTCTTAACCATTGCAAAGCTGTCCTTCCAAGCAGGAATCCTCAAGATCTCCCGTCCGTCTGCTGCCAGTGGGTTCAAGTTCCAGAACTTGGGATATGTCTCGATGGGGCCCTCGCGTTTGCCTCCCATTCTACATTGCAGCTGTCCCCTGAAGTTGTACACTATCAACTCGGCATCTTTCACTTTTCCAAAGAGTACAGTATTGCTCATTTGTGCCCTGAGCACCTCCTGCCGACACCAATTGAGCGCCGTCCCATCCAGTACGCTGATAAGACTCAAGTGCGTTACAGAGTAACGATACGTTGTCACCAGGGGATCTGGAAATGCGTACGTCACTGCTGGACCGTAAATGCAGGTTACCACCTCCTCTAGACCCCGGATTATCCCCATCGGGTCCGATCTCATTGCCGGGCACAGGTCCGTCAACAGAGGCATACCTCCATTCATCTTCTTCCACTCTTCTCTCGATTTTGGGTTCTTCTCTTCACCCGTCATGTGCCGATTCTGCATCATGAGGTATTGCACTAACAGCGTCTTCAACCCCGCGGCACACTTGTAGGAATAGGTGTCGATACTCGAGTGTACCTTCCCCATTGACAGGGGCTCCCCATATTTCATCAATCGATGAGACGACACCAGTTCCCCATGGGTTAAGAGCACTAGTGCCAGATACCCATCAACCCGAAGTGTCTCCACTCCTCGACTAAACATGTACGCTGGGCCCATGTTGAACAAGTATCTGGGGTAGACCAGATATAAAGCAAAGAGCAGGCTGATGGGCATGCCCAGTATCTCCTGCACGAAGGCTCCAAAGATAGTCGCTTTGGTGCCGAACATTTCCGCCATGAATTCTTTCCCCCAGCAAGGACTCAAGAACTTAAGAATCTCATGATCCCTTCTAGTCCTCAGCTCACCCTCTGCGTGCTCTCTCCAGAACCCTCCAATTGTCACTTCATTGGCTGCCGAGACAAATCTAGCCACCGTCATCTCTCTTCCTTCGGCCAGCTCCAGTTGTTTCTCCAGAAAACTCCAGACTTGTTTCACGAGGGGTGGTGCTTCCTCCCTCGTCTTATTCGTGGCGTTCTCCAGCCTTGGTGTCAAAAATGGCCACCAGCCATTCTCTTGCGTCAGACGATATGCCATCGACTCTAATTGTTTCTCCGTGACGGCCACATTTTTTCTCTCGTTGCTCGGACCTCTAGACTTGCCGGTGGAACCTGTGATCTTCACCTCCATGCTCCGAAACCACAAGCTGGCCGTCAATTTGTTTATTGCCGGGTGATCGTCCCCGATGACTGGGCTGAACTTGAGTTGCCTGGCAAAGTTCGATATCTCTAGCAAGAGCACCTCGTCCAATACGATCAGGATGTCGGCTAATCCATAAAAGCCCCTCAGTGCATGAGATATGTCCGCCCATGCCGCTGCCAATTCTGACTTGCGGAGCCTCAGGTTCGATGGCTCCAATTCCCGATTGGGGGCTGCAATTAGAATTCGCCATTCGTTTCCCTCTGCTATCAGGATCAAGACCGCGTACACGAATTGTAGGGCGGATGGCATGTTCGCGTATCCAGGGGATGTAGTGAACGCCACCTTCGTCTTGGAGCCGAATCTCGAGACAACATTCTCTTGCACCTCATTCATCGCCGCAAACAACGTCTGAATGGCTTCCCATATCTTCCTCGGTGTTGGTTCATTGCCCTTCAGCTGCTCAAGAAGTCCCGCCGCGTGCAGATGATCATTCATTCCTGCAAACAATAGCAGCTCAGGCTCACAGGGCATCTCCGACTTTATTGCCACCACTAGAGTTAACATCTGGTTTAGTTCGGCTCCTGGCAAAGAGTATATCAGAGTCTCCGGCCAAAACAGCTTAGGAGACGTTCCTTCGAAGTCTGATCCCGCCACAATGACTACCCTTGCAGCAGCTGGATCTGCTCTATCGTAAACTGCCAAAGTCTTGGCCAGCTGGGTGCTCCCACAGGGCTTCCCGTACCTGGGATCTTCCGCCAATTTCGAGCCTTCGTACGCGGCATCTGGCAATTCCATTTCCCCCGGAATCAGCAGCTTGTCCACCACCCTCAATTGTGCCGGGGTCGCCAATCTGATCCTGGCGATGCTCGTTCGGTGTTTGGGGGGTTCTGCTATGAGTCCAGGACTCCCCAGCAGCTTGAGAGGTCTATAGTTGATGGGTCCCATGATCGCTTTCGTGGGAATTCCGGTCAGGTCCGCGGTCTCCATCAGTTTTGCTCTCGAGAAGTGCGTCTCATGAGCCTTCAACCAGTCCACGCAATTGTGTCTTCTCAAGTCTTCGTGCGACACTCGTTCAATACCCAGAGTCTCCGCCAATTCTCGCCTGCATTCCAAACCTTCTAGGTCCAGCCCTTTCACCTTCTCTGGATATCTCAAGCGAGCGGTCTCCATAGGCCTCTCCACCCGCTTGCTCTCTGCCACTACCACTGAGGATATTGCCGAACCTGGAGGCGTTGATGACGTCACCTCCTCAGACTCCATTGGCGTGGCACTCGGCAATCTGGCCTGGTTGCTCCTTGAGCTGTCTCTAGTGTCGACCCTCGGTCCCAAACGACCAGACAAGGCCCTCGAGGCAAGGAATGGTGGGTTCGGAGGTGGCCCCAATGTGAATTGAGCCGTCTCTAGCAGATCCGCCTCTAGCGCATTTATGTGTTCTTGAAAGACGTCATTCAGCCACTCTGCTCCCCTCGGTCTGTCGAAGTGGATTCCATCACTGGAGGTGTCTTCAGGGAATCCCGCTTGCTCCATGCGCTCCGCCACGTCCAACAATCTGATGGGGAGCACACTCTTCCGGTGGATTTCTCGGATCACCCCGTTTAGGTTCCGCACCTTCTCGTTCATTTCCAAGGCGTGCTGATCGAACTTCATGTTATAAGGGACAGTACATACTGTCAACAGGATGGGATCCATCTGGATCCTCAGTTCCTCAAGAAGGCAGCTCATCTTGTCGTGCAGCCTCGTTACTTTCCTCGCTTCTCCCCTTGATACATCATTCGTTCCGATCATCAGGGTCACCGTGTATACTTTTGTCATTCCTAGCATCTCAAGCGTTGCCAATATCTGTGGCGTGGCAGCTCCAGCGAAACTCAAGATTCCTGTCTGCCAGTGCGATTGGATCCGGGTCAACACCCGCACTAGGCTGTCCCCTATAATCAGGTGGACCGCGCCTTCTGGCACACGGGAAGGCGCAAGATATTCCAGCCAGGCTGCATCATGAAAGCAATCCCTCCTGGCCTTCTGTTCCGCATTCCAATCCAGCCGATTGTGCCTGTGGTACCTCTTTTCGGTGTTCTCCTTATAACTCGAGATCATGACGCTCCTGACCGGCTGTTCCCTCCACGTTGGAGGAAGCTCCGCCCTTGCCGAACTTTCACGACTTCTCTGCCGCAATCTCTCGCTCAGCTCCTTCAGACGCGATGAGCTGCCGCTCACCTGACTACCGCTCGAGGTCGAGGTTGGGGTATATCCCGGCAGTACCACATCCATCAGCGGGCGTATGGGTTGCGTTTCTAAGCTACGCAAGGAGGACGTTGCTTCATTCGGTATCGAGACTTCCAACCCTTCACTCATGTGTTCTCGAGCCTCGCGGTCAAGGTTGAACCGTCCTCTTGCCCTGGGGGCTTCATCCACTTCCATGCGTGATTCTGGCCTCGAGCTGGTAACCACTCGGTCCTTTGACCTGGCTGCCTTCTGTGCATCAAGTTCACGTTGTCGTTGTTCTATTCTCTCCATCTCCGACTTCAGTTGCTCACAATTCGCGGCATTCTCCCGCACCCTTAGTTCCTGCTGATGTTCAGCCCGCAGCATCTCAAGCAACCTCAGAGTCTGATCTCGTTCGTTGACCGCCTGGTCCTTTTCCAGCTGAGCCTTTTCCCGATCCAGCTTAGCCTGATCCCGATCGAGGTTCGCCTTGTTCCTTTCCCTCTGCGTCTTCTCGAGCTCTTTCTTTAGAACACCAAGATCCGGATATGCCTCAGTCGTCTGTTGCGCTCGCATCATCGATGGCACCTTACTCGAGCTCTGATGGCCTAGTTGGTCGTGGGAATTCTCCTGCGCCATATTCGGTATTGTTACTCAGGCCAGGATTCCTTGCCAAGTCAAAGCCCCTTACTCCTCCATCCACATTCCAAGACAACCATCTGGTCTGTTCCTGATTTGATATTCCCTCGGTGTTGTAGCCGACCATCAAGACAGCCTCCGTCGCAGACTCCCTGCACTCACCCTGTTCTTCCAACTGGAGGATGGCATTCAGCATCACCGCCATTCTCTCGTCTATCTGGGTATAATCCAGGTCCCTCAGGCGTCTGTACAGCTCATCGAGAGTAGGCTTCTTCAGGGCCGCGGGCATGGATTTCCAGAACCTGTCTGCCATTCTCTGTGACTTCGGGATGTATTCAAGTATTAACCAGCTCAAGAATTACCTTACCGACTCAAGAATTACCCAACTCAAGAATTCTCTAGAAATGTTCCCTTGCAAATACTTGCTGCAGGTGTCGATTATCGCGAGTTCAATCAAGACTTCCCTTTCAGTCTCTCGCTTGAGTATAGTTGGATTTTCAACTTTGTTTATCAAACTTGATCTGAAAACAGAAACCATATTAAGACTTAATATGTCATGTTCCTAACCTAGAAACCCCCCTTTTACCAGTATGGTTAAAATCTTATCAATTTCATTCCACTTAAAACAATTCAATTGGAATTTCCTTAAAAGCATGCAGATTCATTTTATGTTTTAGCAACGTTAATCCTTCTAAAATCAATTGTCATGCCAATCGCGTCTTAAGATCCCTTTACCTGTGCCGCACCCCAGTACCTAACTCAAGACTCCTCCCTCACGCCCAACTCGAGACCCCCGTGTGCCCAACTCAGGCGATGCTCAAGTAGTATTTCTTGTGAAGATACACCATTATCTCAGTTTCCGCGAAGACTACGTGTAGGATAGCGTACAATTCCCTTGAGCTCAGTTTGCCCCTGTTTGGGTCATACACCGGCATTGAGACCTCCGTTATTCCTCTTTCAATCATGAAGTCTCGTAGTCTTGTTATTGCCAACATCACGTGTTCGGGATCAATTGTGTTCCTGTCATTGACCCTCGTCACTAGGAAGCACAGATATTTGCCCGGGACTTGTGCTACTGATGGTGGAAGCGCTGCCATTCCTCCCAGTCCTGGTCTCTGTCTAAACAGAAATTCCACGTTCTGGTACTCTCTTTTGAAGTCAGCTTCCAATCTTGATTTGAAACTCATGTCCGCTGTGACGCAGATCGCGCTAGTCCTGTTTGACAGGATGAAGTCGCTATCCGTTATCATGATGTTTTCCGAGTACTCATTGGGTTTTTCAAACTTCGTTTTAAAATGCCGACCTATGGTAGGCTCTGGCTCTTCTTCTTCCAGTTCCAATTTGCTTGTTTCTCTCACTTCCTTGAGCTTCTTTATCATCAAATTTTCGGTGTGGGTAAGTCCTTCCCCCACTCCCCGGACAAAAATATTTATCGACGTCCCCGTCGATGTTGTCGGGTCTGAATTGTCCGGAGGAATGTCCAGTGGCCTGTCTGTTGCCGTCCATCCGAAAAGAGGGTCTCTGTCTTCATATAATTTGCCGATGACACGTCGACTTGTTGAATGCTTTGTCCTTCGTGGCTCTCGTCTTTGACATCGCGCATCCACTCTAGTATCCTCAAGTTCGTGTTCTCCCTCCTCTCTATCTCACTCTGTTCGAGATCCGTCTCCAATTCTGGCGTCGAGTAGTCTTCCTGCGGATAGTGTCCACCATCGTCAATGACCTGCCATTCCTCTTCGGCTTCCAGTTCGCCTGCACTCAGTAGTTCCTCGCCCAATTTGTCTGGCTGTATCTTATCGATCAAGAAGTCATCCCCGTATCTGTTGTACCTCATGCTGGTCCGTTTACGATTGCCAGTCCTGGTCCCCTGTGGTATTGGTCGATCTGGCTCCATCCACTTCGGCACCTCATCTTGCTCCGGGTCGTTCCAGTCTTCTTCTACAAACGATCCTGCTTCAGACTCCACCTCTATCTTTTCATTGTCGTCCAAACTCAAGTTCTCATTACCATCATTTTTCTCTCTGGTGCCTTTTTCATTCACTTCACACGCTGGCTCTACCACCAGGTACTCGAGACCCTCCATGTCCTTCGGTTTGCACCAGTCCTCCGGGGAAGGAACGTGAGGCTTCAGATTTTCATAATGTGCTGCTCGCCCAGTACTCAAGCGGTAGAACCGTCCTTGTTGATGAACATCCGTTATCATGAAAGGTCCCCTCCACTTCTTGAGTAGTTTCTTCGTTCCCTTGGGCGGTATGACATTTTGAAAGACCCACACGTATTGGCCCACCTCATATGGCTTTGCTTGTAATATTTTTTCGTCATATTTTCTGCGTTGCCTCATTTGCGCTTGCGCCGTGTTCCTCCTGCATAGCTCGTTTAGCTCCTGTTGTCTTTTGATCGCTTCTTTCACGTATGCCTGAGGCGACGTCCTTTTCCCTCGTATTCCGGGTAAAAGAATGTCAGAGGCATTGCTCTCTCCCTGCCCGTCAACATCATGAAGGGACTGATGCCCGTCGTTGAGTACTGTGTACTGTTGTAGGCCCCTACTACCTGTGGCAGGTATTTATCCCAGTCCGTCATGTATCTTGAGCAGTACACCCTTAACATGTTGACCAGTGTCCTGTTCTGTCTCTCTACCAACCCGTTGGTCTGTGGATGGTAGGTTGTCGAGTGTGCTTGAGCAATGTGCGATCTCCTCTCCTCATCAATTCTTTTGTCAAGTCCCCCACAAAAGCTTTGCCGTTGTCCGACTGGAAAGTCATTGGACAACCATACCGCGATATCCAATGCGTTATCAGATGATCACATGTCTCCTCGGCCGAGGCTGTCTGGCACAGAACCGCTTCCGCCAACTTTGTGAAGTGATCTATTATAACCAGTATCTGGTTATATCCCGACTCCGTCATGCAGATTTTTTGATGGTCTATCTGCACCACTTCATTGAACTCTGAGCTCTCGACGGACTTGAGGGGAACCTTCATCTTCCTTGGGTCTTTTACCTGGAGGCATGCCAAGCAGGCATTCACCCATCTCTCGCAAGCTTTTCTCATTCCTGGCCAATCAAACCTGTGAAGTATCCTTTGTTGTACTTTATCTATCCCCTGGTGCCCCATCTGGTCGTGCGATCTGAAAAGCACCTCCGTTTGATACAATTGTGGTAGTATGATGGGGTTGTGTTTGTGTAATATCTTCTCCTCATCTTTCCTCTTGCATGCTACCACCCCATCAGCTGTGTGGTAGAGTAAGTCTTTCTTCTCTTTGTAGAACTGGCTCAAGATCTTGTAGCTGTCTTCCTCGAGTTCCCCCTTCTCCTTGACCCCCGACTGGATCCATTTGGAGAGGTTACTTGTCATTTTGTCATTCTTTTGGGCTCTTATTAGGTCTGACAGCCTATATCTTGCCTTGACATGCTCCTTTAGCGCCATGATCTGTCCATTCATCTCACCAGGGTTGTGGATGTCATCACTCAGCTTCACGCATATCATCCTTTTCACAATTTTCATATCATCTTCTGGCACCAGATTCGTTCTGACGTTTGAGTTGCATGATAATTCCCTGAATGGCTTCCTTGAAACCGCAATTTTCTCAAGTTCTTCACCACCTCGTATCTCCTGTACGTCCAGATTGTACGTTCCTGAAGATGGATCCGTCTGTAACTCCCTGTCGTGGTGCCTTGTCTTCTCTTCCGCCAATATCATGCACAGACTGTCTTGGTTTTCGCTGCTCTCATCCGAGTCTTCATCCCATTCTTCACGCTCCCCGGACAATTTTCCTTCTCCGGTTTCTTCTTCCGTGAACATGGAACACTCCCCGGACTCTTGACCTAGTCCCAGGTGTTCAGTATCTTCTTTGAACGTCACTTTCTTTTTCCTAACCTTGGTCTGCTCCAGAATGTTTTCGGGGATTTTGTCAACTAGTGACCGCACGACATCTTTGCTGTCAGTGACGCTTCCTCTTGAGGAGTCAGTATTGTTCACTGTTTCTTTTCTCCGAAGTATAGTGACTTCCGGTTCCTCTTGACCCTTCTCTTGGATCACGGGCTTCTCATCTGATAGTTTCTCGAGCAACCTCATTAAGTCATCATCTATCTGTGCAGTTCCTGCTTCTACCTGGTTAAGATCATAGCCTTTTGCCTTGAGCGTCTCCCTCACGATCTTCGACTTTAGTATTATTTCTATCGGAATCCTTCTGCTCTTCTTCAAGATGGTCTTTTCTGGAGGTTCTTTAGGTAATTCAGGATGATCTTCAATCGGTTTGCCTGATTTGTCCAGCCATCTCGTGAGTGGAAGACTGTCGTACGTTTCCTTGTCCATGAAGGAGAAGCCATCTTTGATTTCAGGTCTGTCTGCCTCTCTTTGCTCTTGTCTCTCATAGAACTCCGTCTTCTTACTCAAGCTGTCGGCATTCTGATGTTTATCTCGTGTTCTATGCTCAATTATCATGTTGTATCCGTCCAGGCGAACTATCCACCGCCCAATGTAACTTTGGTCCATTGAGTACGTTTTCAGCCAGCTCAGTGCTCGATTGTCGACTCGCAACTTGAATGGCTCACTGCCCAGATATGCCCTGTATTTCTCGACAAAGGTAACCACCGCGAACATCTCTGCTTTCGGTGCTCCGTACTTCATTTCCGTGTCACTCAGGACTTTGCTCCCGTACGCTATTGGTCTCAAGACTGTCTTCCCATTCCATTCTTGTTCTTGATGGAGAATTCCAGAAATCGCGACTACCGACGCATCCGTGTCCAGCACGTACATCCCTTTCTCAGTCGGCATACCCAGTACTGGTGCCTCACATAGCTCTTTCTTTATTCTCTGGAATGACTCTTCTGCTGCGTTGTTCCACGTGAACTTCTTGCCCTTGTGTCTCATTAATTGTTGCATCGGGTATACCTTGTCCGCATAGCCTTTGATGAACTCTCTATAATAGTTAGCGAAACCCAGTAAGCTCATCAACTGGTGTTCTGTCTTCGGTGATTTCCAGGTTAGGACTGCTTCCACGGCGTCCGGATCAGGTCTGATGCCGTGCTTGTCTACCATCCTGCCCAAGTATTTAATTGAGTCCTTGAGTATCTCGCAATTTGATGGTTTACACTTTAGCCCCGACCTTTTCATGCATGCAAGCACTTCGTCAAGTCTCTCAATGTGGTCTTCCAATGTGGGCGTCGCTATTACCACGTCATCCACGTAGCACATTACCAGATTGCCATACTTCTTCGTCACGCCTATCAGCGCGTGTGCCATCAACCGCTGAAACGTGGCTGTGGCGTTGCAAAGTCCAAACGGCATCCGTTTCAATTGAAACAGACCCAACTCGCAGGCGAACCCTGTCTTGTCCCTGTCCTGCTTCCTTAGTGGTACCTGCCAAAAGGCCGAGCCTAAATCAAGAGTCGTAAAAAATTTTGCATCACCTAACTTCGAGAGGCTCTCATCAATCCTAGGTATGGGATAGGCATCCTTCACCGTGACGGAGTTCAGGTATCGAAAGTCACAACAAAACCTCAACTGGTCGCCTTTCTTTTTGGCCATCACTGCTCCACACGCCCACGGTGACTTGGATGGTTCTATCATGTCATACTCTAGTAACGTCTCGATTTCTTTTCTACACGCCTCCGATTTGTGTGGGGTCATGCGCCTCGCCCCCTCCCTGTGCGGTACCATGTTCTCCTCAAGTTCTATTTCATGCTCAACAAAATTACAACACCCGATATCCGCTTTATGCCTCGAAAAAACTTCTTCGTTCCGCTCTAGTACGTCCTGGCGGAACGAGTACGTCATGGCTTCGAGCTGTTCATCTTTCAGTTTGCCCCTCAAATGTTCAATCTCCGGCAGAACCGGTTTATCAGTTTGCATTTCATCTAGTGTGGGCCGCTCCGGGAAATTCAAACAGCTCGATATTCCATCGTCTGTCTCTGACTTAAGTGACTTCACAAGACCTGATGAACCTTTTGTTTTCTTTAATCGTCTCAAGATACAAATTTTGTCCCTATGATTGGGACAATCAACAACTTCATTTTTTTTATGATTATCAGTCATTTCATATCGAGTTTATACGGGTAAAGCATATCCCAGTTTCCTCCCCCTCTGTATCGTGATTGGTATGTCAAGGGTATTCAACAAGACACTCACGCAGAGACCGCTCTTCGTTATCGAGAAGGATCTTCCTAAAACAGCAGCACTTTGATTATTTGGATTTGGGACTATGCATACCTTCTTGTTGTCACTTATTTCATTGTAATTTTTCATTCGTAAGCTTACGATCGCCGCTTCATTCGCCTTTAGCCTCACCCTCCTACTCAAGAATACCGGTGCTTTGGTTTCATTTGCCATTATTAAATTTACCGGTTTGATTGCGTACCTCCTATCCGGGTTCCGCATCCTGAACATTGCGTTATTTAGATCAATCGTTACGTCGAAATTCCTGATGAAGTCTCTGCCCAAAATGAATTGGTCAGATTCATCTAGGTTTTCTACCACGAGAAAGCTCATCCACAGGTTACGTTCCCCCAAATTGAGGGCTATTATCGGCGTCCTGCCCAGCACCCGAAGTGCCCCTTTGTTTGCAGCTGACAGCCGTATTCTCGAGTCTATCAAATCACCTTTGTCAAAGCCCATCCGTTCCCAAGTTTCGATTGGTATGACGCTCAAGACTGCTCCCGTATCAAGTAACCCACGTAACTGAGTCTTTTTGCCACTTATGTCTAGCACGTGCCCTGTCACATCTGCCTCCGTCCCGATGTGCATCGCATCTTCTTCAAGCATGGCGCAGTGTCCAATCAATCTCACTTTCAACTCTTCTTTCCCTACGTAGATTTGCCCAATTAGGTCTTCGTCACATGTTATCATTGTCTTGGTATAGATGTTGATTCCATCTATATCACCTCGTGTGGACCATAAGCTTCAGTATACCTGTTATCAACACGTACCGACTTGCTGCCCCCTCTCGTGAGTAGTGCTCTCAACGCTCTAGAAGTCGTTTGTGGGCTTATACAACTCAAGTATTCTGCGTACACGTCAATGTGCATTATTGTCTGGTCGCTCGGTTCGCTCAAGTTTCTGGTTACCTCGTGGCCGCCCACTGTGATTATCGACATTATTCTAGCCCCGATTTTCGATATGCCGAATGGCTTTCCCGTCACCATTTTTACAGCGTTACAACTCCCGGTCTTTGTCGAGCCCGGTACAGCCTCTGGTGTTGGTTTTGATCCAGCTAATGCTTCGTTGAAATTCTGTCTTTCGATCTCCAGCTTTAGTCGTTGCTCTATTTCTTTCGCAGCCAGATCCTGTTTCACTTTGGTAATTGCTTCCGTCGCCGCTTTCTCATAATTTATCTCTAGAGAGTTCCCGGGTGCGGATTCTATCGCACCATTAACATGTGTTACAGCTTTCACTGTTTTCGTCGGCAATTCCGTGCTTGGTGCTCCTAAGTTCCTAGATTCAAACTCGTTTTGTCTATTCCGCTGATTCTGCACCGCCGCTAATGCCAACTTATGTTTGGGGTGACTCTGGTCCTTGACCGCTCCCCAGAACGAGGGACAATCCATTCTGAAGTGCCCTTCTTGGTTACAGAAGAAGCATCTCGCTCCTATCTTGATGATTAAGCCACTATAGTACTCGTGTTCCTCCATCTGGCTCATGTCCTCCTCATCCGGTGCGTATCCTAGACTCTTCATGCCCTGTTTGTATGTTGTGCAGTCAGCCACGTGGTGATCCGCCGACCCGCAGTTCGCGCATGATCTGCGCTTGTCCATGTCATCTCTAGGCTTGTACCATGACGACCTCTGAGGTTGGCTTCCCCCTTGCGTGTTTCTGTTTTCTGAATATGAGTATTTCTTGGGCTTCATCAGCATGTATTCCCTTGATTTCTGTCTCATTTCTTCTGGGGTCGGTGCGCTGTCTTTCGACAATGTATAGTATCTTGCTAACATTGTTCTTAAGTCATCACTTTTTACCCCATCAATGAACTTTGAGGCAATGCTAAAGTTTCTTCTGTTTGTCGACTCCTCTGGGTCACTCCTTCTTCTCAAGCTCTCAAGGTCATCTAGGAACCGATCAATTGACTCATCGTCCCTCTGACTTCTCTTTTCAAATCGCATCATCGCTTGGTGACCCTTCATGCCTGACCCGAATCGATTCAGCAATATTTCAAAGATTTTGTCCGCGGTATCGCGTTCTTCTTCTTTCTTTGCAACCACGCATTTTAATGCCGTGCCTTCCAAGTTGCTGAATATGGCTGTGCATGCTTGTCTTTCATCATTTAAGTTATCTTGCTCTAGGTGTAATCTCATCACTTCCACCCAAGTGTCAATGCATCCATCGGAGTCGTCTTTGAATTCTTTTGGCTTCTTGAAAGTTTTTCTTGATTTTCCGTCTCTCCTATCGCTCGAGTCAGTGTTCCTCGTGGCGAAGGCCTCTAGAGTCCTGTTCATCATCTCCCAAGTGCTTGCCCACGTCATGGCATCCGGACCTGCGTTGCTGTTAGCTGTTGAGTCCCCCGGACCACTCATTGTGTTTGATGTTCCATTTTTCATGATTGTTTTTGCAGCCGTTGGTGCTGTGCTTACCGCATCCCGGGTTAAAGGCAACTGTGTCGATTGCCGTTTGTTCCTTTGTGGTTCTACAAAGTCAACTCTGGTGCCTTGCGTGCGATCCGCTGCCGGTCTTTCTTGTGAGGTAGAATTTTCAAGATTGCATCCAATTTCGCCTGTATTGCACACGAACTTTCGGCCTGATTCCTGTTCATTGTGTCTATTCTCTTTTCCAGGCTACCTAATTGGCTGTTGACATCATCATATCGGTTTTTCAACTGTTGCATATCTTTTTTGATGTTCTTGTCTCGTTCTTCATTGTAGGCATCTACCTTGTCCGACATCTGCTGGAGTCTCTCGTCTGTCGCCTTAGCCAGGTTAAAATAACTATCCAGATACTCGTGTTTGTTGTATTTTAACTCTTTCCTTATTAAGTCTCTATCTTCCTCACTGTACTTTAGTTTCTTGTCGATCTGATTTAGTTTTGTCATCAGGTCACCAAGCTCAAGAGTAGCTGTTTCATGATCAGCCGTTGTCTTGTTTTCGGCTGTCGCTTCCTTTCTGGCTTGTTCTTCCTTTAGGTCGGCTTCTGTCGCCTTCGTGCTCACTGTACCAAATGTTCGTGCTCTTTCAGTTTTTGATTCTTCGGCCGTGTTGTCTTTCGATTTCATTCCGACCATCATCGCCAACTTTTCTGTAAAAGATGTCTTCTTTACTTGAGAGTCGTCTTTCACCGTTTCTCGGGTATTGCCTGTTGTGTCTTCCAACGCGTCTATCGGCGAAAACTCCACGGTTTTTGGGTTCTGATCTTCCATATGGGGCATCGGTGTGGATTCCGTTGTCTTCTTCTCCACTTCATCTACGCTCTGGTCTGGTGTCTCTAGATCGATTTCAATTGTGGGCTCCACCTGTTTGTCTTTAGCACCTTCTCTCGTCTTGTTCTCGGTACTACTCCTCGTGCTGACCATGCTAACTGAAAAGTTATCTTTTGTTTTCCTTGGGCCCATGGATGATGTCGTTCCGCGCAGCGACGAGTTATATTTCGTGTTTGATCCACTTGACCTTTTTTCGAGCACTGGTACCCTACTCCGTCTCATTATTTCTATTTAGAATTGCTCTTTTTTACAATATTATTATATACACAATTCTATTCTAAGAATAAAATCTATTATGAATTTTTTTTTTTATAAAAGAAATATACAACGTGATAAAAACCTTGTTCCTAGTTCTCTTTCAAAACCTTTCGAGAAACTTCCTTTATTTGTGGTCTCAACCGTACCGGGTTCCGACTAGTATTGTTCTGTTCCAATTCTGTCTTAAAACACTTATTGTAATTTTACTTCATTTTTATACCGTCCCAAGACTTCCAGTTACCGTCCCTACTCTTCTTTGTACCGTCCCAGGCTTCTTTCTACTGTCCCACACTGTTCGGTACTGTCCCAGTACTTTCCGTCAGTGTCCCAAGACCCCTGTCCTGAGAGTACTATCCCAGGACCACTGTCCCAGGACTGTCCCAAGAGTACTGCCCAAAGGTTAGTGTCCCAAGACTGCTGTCCCAAGACTAGTGTCCCAAGGCTAGTGTACCAAGACTACTGTCCCAAGACTACTGTCACAAGGCTAGTGTCCCAAGACTACTGTCCCAAGCTACTGTCCCAAGGCTAGTGTCCCAAGGCTACTGTCCCATGACTAGTGTCCCAAGGCTAGTGTCCCAAGACCACTGTCCCAAGACTACTGTCCCAAGGCTAGTGTCCCAAGACTACTGTCTCAAGGCTAGTGTCCCAAGGCTAGTGTCCCAAAACCACTGTCCCAAGACCACTATCCCAAGACCACTGTCCCAAGGCTAGTGCCCCAAGACCACTGTCCCAAGATCACTGTCCCAAGACCCCTGTCCCAAGACCACTGTCCCAAGACCACTGTCCCAAGACCACTGTCCCAAGGCTAGTGTCCCAAGACCACTGTCCCAAGACCACTGTCCCAAGACCACTGTCCCTAGACCACTGTCCCAAGACCGTACCGTCCCAAGAATGTACTGTTCAAGGCTGTACTGTCCCAAGACTGTACCAAGACTGCTCTGGTCCAAGACTGTCCCAGGACTGCACTGTCCCAAGACTGTCCCCAGACTGCACTGTCCCAAGACTTCTTTGGCGCTGTCCCAAGACTTCTTTGGCACTGTCCCAAGACTTCCTTGGCACTGTCCCAAGACTTCTCTGGTACTGTCCCAAGACTGTTGACAAGTGTCTGAGCGGTGGGACCTCTTTCTTCTTCGTTATGGGGACTTCTTGATTCACTGTACCTTGTACCACCACTCAAGCTCTAGTAAAATTTTCCCAAAAACCCTCTCTTAAAGGCCAAATGCTGACCCCCCCTTTTTTTTAGTTACCTCTTTTTCAATGTTCCAAGCAACTTGAAACCAAAACCTGTGCGCAGGTATCTTGTGATCACCTGTTCGTGTAAAAACTAAACACAAATCCTCACCAAAATGCAACAAAAATTCTAAGCCAGAAAAAGTAATAAAAACAGATAGATGAACCCACCTAAAATTCAAAGGTGACAAATGTCTACCTTTTGTCGAAAAAAAATTGTCTGGTACCTAATTGCCACGCGTTTTCCTCCCCCCAACTAATAATCTTATTGGATCACCAGAATTGTCTATGTCCGTTCCCCCCTACCAATCCGACCAGGGTACCTGCCTTAACTCGAGTTTAAATTTCGATATCCACCTATTATTACCAACGCGTGTTAATGACTAATGTAACTAAATCAACGATGTCGATTAATTAGTTACTCTAGTTTCCCCCCTTTTTACAATTTGCAACCGCCAACCTCTAACCTAACCAGCCCCCCTTCTAACCTCCCCCCTTTTTAGCCCCCCTTCTTAAGCCTAAAATTACCTTAAGCGCCGGGTGCTAAACCTCTCAAGAGAAAACCGTAGACCTATCTCCAGGCCTGCTTAAGTAAAAACGTTCCTCAAAACCGGGGGATTTCGCTTATCCATTTTCACACTTATATCCTATAATGTAATGTGGATTTTAACGATACCCGTTCTGCCTAACTTGAGAACTCGAGAACTGCCAAATCCTTCTTGGCTACTTTCCCACTCGACTGGTCACCTCTTCCAGTCCAGTCTCCTATTGGTTCAGCTCAAGTGCTCCTGAACCACTTTCCCTTTCGGCTGGTCACCTCTTCCAGTCAAGTCTCCTTGTTTTCCAGCTAAGTTCCAAGCTATCTGAAAACCCTTGACAAAGCCCCACAATCGGGCACTTTATTGTGGTTACTGGGTTAAATTGCTAGGTTGATCGAAACGATCGAACTTGTAAAACAGTATGGGTATACTATTTAAATAATATAAAGGTTTGATCCAACTAATCTGGTGTCAAAGTCACTGTCTTTTTTCGTTTTATGGTTTTTGTTCCTTTTTCTATTCTTTTTTGGTTTTTGTTTCGCTTTTTGTCTTTTTGCTCGTGTTTTTGTCCCCCTAGTTGCCCCCCTTTACTCGGTTAGCTAAACCTCGTTCGGAGAGCGTGCCAGGAAGTTTTCTCGAGTTTTCTTAAAAAGCTATCACGGTACAACCGGAAGGTTCGCACGTTCCTGCCGAACCGTACCACCGGTACTCTAGAATGGGCATGCAGCCCGAAGCTGTCTCAAGTGGGTTCGACTCCGTAGTCTTGATGTCGTAAACACCCAGGAGCACCATAAAAACACTATGTAACATTCGTCTACTGTAGTCACTCATGAGGCTTAAGAAAATTAGGCCCTATAACCATTGGCTCAAGAGTCAGGGACACTATCTCTTGTGTTTTTCTACCTCAAATCAGTCGGAGCCAATTCGGTTCGCTTGTGACATGAGACTACGACCCGTTACAGCTTAAAGGCTACTACCAAAATATCCACCCACTCTAGAAATAAGAACGTCCCCATACTTAGGTCTCTAGATACCCAAAATACATGAACGCCGTTAAGAACCGGGTCAGAACAATCCGTTAAGTTACTTTTTATCAGACAGTGGAACTTTGATCCATTTCAGATGGATCAATCTAAAACTCGCCTTACCTCAACATAACAATCATAAAACACACTCTAGAAATTTAAATTGAGTACTCACATCGTAGCACGCTCAAGAACTGGGAGTAATTAGGTCGGTAATCAACTGGAGAATTAAATAATGTAACTAAATGAGTTTAATGTTTATCAGTTTCAATAACAGGACCAAGTTTGAACTCTAGAGTATGGTTTCTCGTGAACCATTGGGACACTCAAGCTGTCCACCTTTCCATCGAAGGATCACTCTAGTCCAGTTTGAATGATAATCCAGTCGAGTAATAATAGTCCAATTCTCGGGAACACGCTTCCTTCTGTTTCAGATAGGACAGCTCTACTCTAGTTTTATTGTGACGGAAATTGCGAATGGCAATTTCCTACTGCTTTGTCTGGCAACTTTCCCGCGATTGTTACTCGATCGTTCTGATTTCTCTTTTTCGGTTTTCAGTCATCGCGAGAAAATCGTGCATGACAGGCTCCATTCGAATTTTTGAAAAATCAAATTTCACTCCAAAATTAAACGTTCTTGTTTTTCTCATGGTCAAACTTCCAAATATGACCGACTGGCACACTATGGAAAAGTTTCATGGTAATATTTCAGTTTTCTAAATGAAAATTTTGTAAGATTGTGATACTATCATTTAAATGCTTAATTTTGTATTATTAAATTTGAGTGTATTTGACAATAATAATAATCACTATTTGATTTACACTTGTACATTTGAAAATACTCTCAACTGGCAATTAAAGTGTTTTTTTTTACTTGTTCAGACGATTCCTATTCATAGAGGGAAATCATATTTCTACGAACCTTACCGGTTCCGTTTGAACAAAAAGACGAACACTCCCTGGTACTGTGAATGTTTTAAAAGATGTAGTGTCTGTGTGATGTTTAACCCCACGTTGACAAGTTTTAAAAGGCGACCGGGTGATTACAATCACGATGATGAAATTGAGAACATACTGGGCTGTGATGTCGGAAATTGGCCGCTGTTAATTATATATTAAACCAATTATTTGTAGTTTGGACGAATAATTTTTTCGGCGCTGTGAATAGTTTTTTTGAGTTTTCGGCATGGTGAGAGAATAGCTTTTTATTTTTCGGCGTTGTGAATAGTTGTTTAATTTTCGGAAGAAAGGTAGTTCTTGTTATGTTAAATGTCTCTTTTTAGGTAGTTTTTGAATGCCTCGTTGCTTTCAGCATGGGGCAATTCTGTTTTCGATTCTACTTTTCGGTTTCAAGATAGTCTCATCTCTACCATGGACCTCGACCACCTGTGATTATGAAAATATCCTAGGAGTTTGCGTTCCATGTACTCTCGAAAAGCGAAATGGTTATTTATTTCGCAAACTTGATAAAGGAATAGCCCCGGAGCGACCAAAAAGTGTAAAAATTAGGGCTTTTGGAAGAAATAAAACAACAGATGGATCAAAAGTGGAGGGCTTCGCTGTTATAATTGAACACCCTAATGATAAAGGACTGCTGAATGGCTATCTAATATCGATTAAACGGACAAGAGAAGTTTTAAGCGGAGAAGCAGTTACTGTAAACAAGAAAGATTTTCTGGTTCAATTGACGGAGCTCCAGCGAAAAGATCTACCATTAAAGGTGAGCTTTATAATAAAAAAAGTTCAATCCCTGAAAGCTAGCGTTTTTTTTATTTTTCTTGTTAGAGCAGTTTATTCCAAGAATGGGATGATTAGTATAGCTATTCTTTACCGACCTGGTTCTAGACTTTTTCCATTTAAAACTTCATTGAATTTGCACATGAAGGTCAACGTGCTTCATGAAGTCATATTTAATGGTTGAATGAATTAACGCCGATGCTTGGGAAAACAAAGGCCTGAGATTTGTTTTACATGTTTAATGACTGATTCCGCAATTGAGTCAACGCAAATGCTTCAAAAGACAAAGTCTGACATTCTCACTCAAAGGCATCTCTGTTTTTCTGGCGTATCTACTCATAATCTCATCATAATCAGCTTAGTTTCCGCTGCACGGACTTATCTTGATGATTCAGGTATTGCCTTTTTTTTATAATACCATCGCAAAAATTCCAAATGATGCAGGTAATTGAGTTCAGACAAATTTTGCTGATTTTTGAAAATAAATCTTTGATATTTTATTTACTGTTTATCCTTGCGATAAACAAGAGTAGTGCAATCAGTGGACTTTTTCCCGTAAATGACTTGGTTCACAGGACTCGGAATCATCTCTAGTGCTACATTGTTTCATAATGTATTCAAATTTACTAGCCTTTTTGAGCCTGGAGGTAACGAATACGTCTGAGACGGCAATGGTCCTGGGTTCGAATCTGACCAGGACTTTTTTTAAACAGGAAATATTCTGTTTCAATTAAAATTGACGGCCAATTATTTGTCTGCTTATCTTATGTCGGCTTATTTGTCATATCTCAGAATCATTTTTTTGCTGCGTGCTTTTTCCTATAATTTTGCTTTTAGTGTTTGATTTATTCCTACATTTTGTAATTTAATTTTGCTTGACTTTGTGTTCATAATCAACTTGTCTCTTTTTATTTATCCTCTCTCTACAGCCTTCGAAAAGGTCTGTGGGGGAATATTTGACCCATGTTTTGATTTTTTTCGCTTTCTTGAAAACTACCCTTCCCAAATTTTTGTTTTCAATGAGCTGAAAGAATTTGAAAAAATGCCCTGCATAAGCGGCTATGCTCAATTTGTTATGTCTACATTTGAATGCATGGCCCTTGGAATTGTCAAGTTTGAACACCCTAATGATAAAGGACTGCTGAATGGCTATCTAATATCGATTAAACGGACAAGAGAAGTTTTAAGCGGAGAAGCAGTTACTGTTAACAAGAAAGATTTTCTGGTTCAATTGACGGAGCTCCAGCGAAAAGATCTACCATTAAAGGTGAGCTTTATAATAAAAAAAGTTCAATCCCTGAAAGCTAGCTTTTTTTTTATTTTTCTTGTTAGAGCAGTTTATTCCAAGAATGGGATGATTAGTATAGCTATTCTTTACCGACCTGGTTCTAGACTTTTTCCATTTAAAACTTCACTGAATTTGCACATGAAGGTCAACGTGCTTCATGAAGTCATATTTAATGGTTGATTGAATTAACGCCGATGCTTGGGAAAACAAAGGCCTGAGATTTGTTTTACATGTTTAATGACTGATTCCGCAATTGAGTCAACGCAAATGCTTCAAAAGACAAAGTCTGACATTCTCACTCAAAGGCATCTCTGTTTTTCTGGCGTATCTACTCATAATCTCATCATAATCAGCTTAGTTTCCGCTGCACGGACTTATCTTGATGATTCAGGTATTGCCTTTTTTTTATAATACCATCGCAAAAATTCCAAATGATGCAGGTAATTGAGTTCAGACAAATTTTGCTGATTTTTGAAAATAAATCTTTGATATTTTATTTACTGTTTATCCTTGCGATAAACAAGAGTAGTGCAATCAGTGGACTTTTTCCCGTAAATGACTTGGTTCACAGGACTCGGAATCATCTCTAGTGCTACATTGTTTCATAATGTATTCAAATTTACTAGCCTTTTTGAGCCTGGAGGTAACGAATACGTCTGAGACGGCAATGGTCCTGGGTTCGAATCTGACCAGGACTTTTTTTAAACAGGAAATATTCTGTTTCAATTAAAATTGACGGCCAATTATTTGTCTGCTTATCTTATGTCGGCTTATTTGTCATATCTCAGAATCATTTTTTTGCTGCGTGCTTTTTCCTATAATTTTGCTTTTAGTGTTTGATTTATTCCTACATTTTGTAATTTAATTTTGCTTGACTTTGTATTCATAATCAACTTGTCTCTTTTTATTTATCCTCTCTCTACAGCCTTCGAAAAGGTCTGTGGGGGAATATTTGACCCATGTTTTGATTTTTTTCGCTTTCTTGAAAACTACCCTTCCCAAATTTTTGTTTTCAATGAGCTGAAAGAATTTGAAAAAATGCCCTGCATAAGCGGCTATGCTCAATTTGTTATGTCTACATTTGAATGCATGGCCCTTGGAATTGTCAAGTTTGAACACCCTAATGATAAAGGACTGCTGAATGGCTATCTAATATCGATTAAACGGACAAGAGAAGTTTTAAGCGGAGAAGCAGTTACTGTTAACAAGAAAGATTTTCTGGTTCAATTGACGGAGCTCCAGCGAAAAGATCTACCATTAAAGGTGAGCTTTATAATAAAAAAAGTTCAATCCCTGAAAGCTAGCTTTTTTTTTATTTTTCTTGTTAGAGCAGTTTATTCCAAGAATGGGATGATTAGTATAGCTATTCTTTACCGACCTGGTTCTAGACTTTTTCCATTTAAAACTTCACTGAATTTGCACATGAAGGTCAACGTGCTTCATGAAGTCATATTTAATGGTTGATTGAATTAACGCCGATGCTTGGGAAAACAAAGGCCTGAGATTTGTTTTACATGTTTAATGACTGATTCCGCAATTGAGTCAACGCAAATGCTTCAAAAGACAAAGTCTGACATTCTCACTCAAAGGCATCTCTGTTTTTCTGGCGTATCTACTCATAATCTCATCATAATCAGCTTAGTTTCCGCTGCACGGTCTTATCTTGATGGTTCAGGTATTGCCTTTTTTTTATAATACCATCGCAAAAATTCCAAATGATGCAGGTAATTGAGTTCAGACAAATTTTGCTGATTTTTGAAAATAAATCTTTGATATTTTATTTACTGTTTATCCTTGCGATAAACAAGAGTAGTGCAATCAGTGGACTTTTTCCCGTAAATGACTTGGTTCACAGGACTCGGAATCATCTCTAGTGCTACATTGTTTCATAATGTATTCAAGTTTACTAGCCTTTTTGAGCCTGGAGGTAACGAATACGTCTGAGACGGCAATGGTCCTGTGTTCGAATCTGGCCAGGACTTTTTTTAAACAGGAAATATTCTGTTTCAATTAAAATTGACGGCCACTTATTTGTCTGCTTATCTTATGTCGGCTTATTTGTCATATCTCAGAATCATTTTTTTGCTGCGTGCTTTTTCTTATAATTTTGCTTTTAGTGTTTGATTTATTCCTACATTTTGTAATTTAATTTTGCTTGACTTTGTATTCATAATCAACTTGTCTCTTTTTATTTATCCTCTCTCTACAGCCTTCGAAAAGGTCTGTGGGGCAATATTTGACCCATGTTTTGATTTTTTTCGCTTTCTTGAAAACTACCCTTCCCAAATTTTTGTTTTCAATGAGCTGAAAGAATTTGAAAAAATGCCCTGCATAAGCGGCTATGCTCAATTTTTTATGTCTACATTTGAATGCATGGCCCTTGGAATTGTCAAGTTTGTGATTTTTTGACTGTTTTTTTTAAATCTTTTTGACTTCGCTCGAAAACTAACAGCTCAAATCTAAAATTGTGGATTCAATGGAAAAAAACGGGTAATGGAAATTTCCCCAGCGTTAGTGGTCACTCTTATTTTTTAACGAAAAAGTATTGCGCTGGGAAGAGTCAAAGTTTGATTTTTGACCGTTTTTTTTTGAAACTACGACTTTTCTCGTGAACTACCCTTCCAAATCCAAATCTGAGATTTTGGGTTAACTCCTCAATTAAAAATTTTTTTGAAGAATTATTCCTGCTGAAGCGCTGATTCCATGTTTTTTGCAAGATAAATGCTGTTTCCTTGAAAAATTTAAAAACCTCAAAAACTTGCACTCTACTCACTTAATTTTTTTCAGAGAAACAACTAAGGTTTTTGGCCAATTTTTTTAAATCGCAGTTTTCATCCCGCATCAGTAAAACAAATTTACTCAATATAAAACAGGCACCTCAGCTTTTGCTCGGACTTAGTTGTTTTTTTTAATCCAGACATTTTAATCCAGTTCAACTAGTTTTTTTTCAACATTTTAACTTTTTTCGACTTTTTTTGTTGTATCGCAACTGGTGCGAAGCTTCGCCTCTGTCTCATTATGGTTTTTTAGCATATAATCTTAAGATC
Organism: Symsagittifera roscoffensis; assembly: GCF_963678635.1. Lineage (NCBI taxonomy): Eukaryota > Metazoa > Xenacoelomorpha > Acoela > Convolutidae > Symsagittifera > Symsagittifera roscoffensis. The sequence goes on from NC_087065.1 coordinate 57,828,750, forward strand.
TAGGTATGCACAGATGGCATCGAGATAACGTTAGAATCTTTTTAGAATAGTCGGATATATAGAGTCACAGTACAACCGTTTCGGAAATATCTAGTATAGTTTTTTCTAGTTTGTCAGTTTTTTGGGTCCACATGTATTTAAGTTGTTTTCTCGAAGCGCTGTTCAAGATAGCGTAAAAGTTTCTTTAAGTTTTGACAGGCACGCATAACGAGAGTTATTTGCCTTGAGTTCGGAATCTTTTTCGTGGTGTTTAATAAAAAGTTATAAAAGTTAATGCTTTTATTCTGAAATTTGATATAAATGAACAAATTTTTTTCCAAACTTTGTGGCAGTGTTGAAACTGAACGTATTTTGACAAAGAAAATAGTTACTGATTTGCGAAAAATTGGTCAAATAATTAGTGATCATTTTGCTTAGAATTATTTTTTCTGAAAATACTTTTTTTGTGCGTACTGGCTATAGCAGAAACGACGTGATTAATCTACTTGTTTTTTTTCGTTCAGTTAAATTTTTACTGCTGCTAAATAAAGCCAAGCTTCAGTCACCAAAAAATGAAGTTGTTGACCTTTTAGAGGTTGGTGAATGTAATAAAGCAAAAAACGAACTAGTAAAATTCTGTTCTAGCTTTAAATTTGCCGATGAATGAAATTTAGCGGCCCAGCTGAGTTGTTTTTCTAGTGTAACATTAGATTTTTTGATATCGTACTCAGGATCACAGCCAATTTTTGTAAATGGCTAAGTACTGACAACTAATGAGCATTGATTTTAACTTCAATGGTACAAATTCCCGGAGTGTGTAGATAGTTATGATACCCAGTGCCATTTTTTTCAAAATATTTGTAATCTGATTTTAGTATGTTGGTTAGTTGTCAATTAGGAGGCCCAAATGTTCAACTTCATTAACTTCCTTTATAATTTGATCACGAACATCAATTGTGATTTTTTTGAGTTATGCCCGAAAACAATAAATTCAGTTTTATCTTGATTGATTTTCAAAGAGGCTTGATTAAGGTGATTGAAAAATTATTGATATTATTCGGCAAACTTTTTGCAATGGCTATTTTTTGACCGTTACTCACCAGTAATGTATCACCTGCATTTGATTTGATATCAATCATTTAACCTTTTTGAATATATCCTTGATATATAAGTTAAACAAAAGAGGTCCTTGGAACTCCTCTTACTACTGTGAGCGAACTGATTATGTTCCGTTTAAGACGATTTTTGATGTCAGTTTCTCAAATAACTCATAATGAGAACTTGGCGCTTGAATCAAAGCCTAATGAGTACAATTTTATGAACAGAAAATAATCATCAATTTAGTCGAAAGCTTCAGGTACTTCAAAAAGAGCATCCGCAACCAGCGTCCTATTATCGACTTGTGTTCTGATTGTTTCTGTTAATTGCATATGGGCATCTAGGAAGAAAATTGCTTTCGAAACTTAAATTGATGTTCACTCATCAAATAGATTTTAGCTAGGTACTCGATCATTTGTTGAAGGGTTTTTTAAAAAGTTTCTGCCAGCGCAAGAGTGATAGATATTGGTCTGTAGTTTGTTATCTTCGGTATCCCCTTTTTCAAACAAAGGTATAGTTTTAGCCGATGTAATTCTGCCTAGAAAAGTTTTGAGAGCGAGTTTTTTATTAAGTCATTTGATAATTGAAGATGCCATTTCAGGCCGAATATTGTAAGGCCCATGCTGGTTTTTAGAAGGACCCAAGGGTTTATTTTTCTCAAAGCTAGAAGAAGTCGTATTTTTTCATGTCTGATAACTCACATATAAGAGAAAAATCCCCATGCTGATGAGATGTCCTGGTTTTACAGTATTTGAAAGAATTAGGTTCAAATCTAATTTCGCCTATTTTACTGAATGTAAACTAGATTTTTTTCGACTTGTTTTTTTTGTTTGTTGTATTCGCATTTGGTGAGATGTCCCGCTTCGCCTCTGTGTCTCATTATTTAGTTCATTAAGCTTATAATCTTAAGATTTAGGTATGCGCAGATGGCATCGAGATAACTTGTCAGTCTTTTTTAGAATACTCGGATACATAGAGTCACAGTGGAACCGTTTCAGAAATATCCAATATAGGTTTTTTTTCTAGTTTATCGGTTTTGCGGATCCATATTTATCAAAGTTGTTTTCTCGAAGCGCTGTTCAAGGTGGCTTACAACTCTTTAAGTATTGACAGCGGCATGCATAACGAGAGTTATTTGATTTGAGTTCGGAATTTGTTTCGTGGTGTATAAAACAAATTTATGAAAATTAATGCTTTCATCCTGAAGTTTGATATACTTGAACAAATTTTTTTAAAAGATTGTGGCGGTTTTGAAACTGATCATTTTTTGACTAAGAAAGAGTATTGTAAATGGCTAAGAACTAGACAACTAATGAACCTTGATTTTCAGTTTTTATGGTACAATTTTCCGGAGTGTGAAGATAGTTTTGATACCCAGTGCCATTGCAAATAATTTGTAAACTGATTTTGGTATGTTAGTTGGTTGTCAATTAGGACGCCCAAATGTTCAGCTTCATAAACCTCCTTTATAATGTGATCACATCAATTGTGATTTTGTTTTCAATTATTCCCGAAAACATTAAATTCAGTTTGATCTAGTTTGATTTTCAAAGAGTGTGGATTAAGCTAATTGAAAAATTATCGATGTTATTTAGCAAACTTTTTCTAATGGCTTTTTTTGACCGTTACTCAGCAGTCTTCTATCATCTGCATATTACTGGATATCATTTAAACTTTTTGTACATATCATTGACATATAGATTAAACCAAAGCGGTCCTTGGAACTCCTCTTACAACTCTAATCGAACTGATTCTGTTCTCTTTAAGACGCTTTTTTGATGTCAGTTTCTCAAATATCTCATAATGAGGATTTTGGCGCTTGAATCAAAGCCTAATGAGTTCAGTTTTTTGAACAGAAAATATTCCTCAATTTAGTCGAAAGCTTCAGGTAAGTCAAGAAGAGCATCCGCAGCCAGCGTCCTATTATCGACTTGTGTTCTGATTGTTTCTGTTAATTGCATATGGACATCTGTGGTAGAAAATTGTTTTCGAAATTTAAATTGATGTTCACTCATCAAATAGAATTTATCTAGGTACTCGATCATTTGTTGAAGGGTTTTAAAAAAGTTTCTGCCAGCGCAAGAGTGATAGATATTGATCTGTAGTGTTATCCTCGGTATCCCCTGTTTTAAACAAAGGTATAATTTTAGCCGATGTAATTCTGCCTAGAAAAGTTTTGAGAGCGAGTTTTTCATTAAGTAATTGGATAACTGAAGATGCCATTTCAGGCCGAATATTGTAAGGCCCATGCTGGTTTTTAGAACCAGCGTATGATTATCGACTTGTGTTCTGATTGTTTCTGTTAATTACTCATGAGTATCTGTGGTAAAAATTTGACTTAGAATCAATTAGAATTCATCTACGAACTCGATCATTTTTGCTAGCCTAGGAGTGATAGATATTGGCCTGTAATTTGTTACATCCTCGGTATCCCTTTTTTCTCACACAAAGGTGTAATTTTAGTCAATTTAGTTTTATCTAGAAGATTTTTGAGAGCGAGCTATTCAATAACTAATTGAATTACAAGAGATGTTTTTGCAGGCACAATAGTGTAATGCCCATACTGGTGTTTAACAAGGACCCAAGGGTTTGTTTTTTTCTCAAAGCTGGAAGAAGTAGTTTTTCATGTCTGGTAACCCACATATAAGAGAAAAATTCCCATGCTGATGGTTTTACAGTATTTGAAAGAATTATGTTCAAACATAATTTCGCCTATTTTACTGAATGTAAACTAGATTTTTTTCGACTTGTTTTTTTGTTTGTGTTGTATCGCAACTGATGAGATGCTCCGCTTCGCCTCTGTCTCATGATTTGCTTTATTAAGCTTATAATCTTAAGATTTAGGTATGCGCAGACGGCGTCGAGATAACTTGTCAGTCTTTTTTAGAATACTCGGATATATAGAGTCACAGTGGAACCGTTTCAGAAATATCCAATATAGGTTTTTTTTCTAGTTTATCGGTTTTGCGGATCCATATTTATCAAAGTTGTTTTCTCGAAGCGCTGTTCAAGGTGGCTTACAACTCTTTAAGTATTGACAGCGGCATGCATAACGAGAGTTATTTGATTTGAGTTCGGAATTTGTTTCGTGGTGTATAAAACAAATTTGTGAAAATTAATGCTTTCATCCTGAAGTTTTATATACTTGAACAAATTTTTTTAAAAGATTGTGGCGGTTTTGAAACTGATCATTTTTTGACTAAGAAAGAGTATTGTAAATGGCTAAGAACTAATGAACCTTGATTTTCATTTTTTATGGTACAATTTTCCGGAGTGTGAAGATAGTTTTGATACCCAGTGCCATTGCAAATAATTTGTAAACTGATTTTGGTATGTTAGTTGGTTGTCAATTAGGACGCCCAAATGTTCAGCTTCATAAACCTCCTTTATAATGTGATCACATCAATTGTGATTTTGTTTTCAATTATTCCCGAAAACATTAAATTCAGTTTGATCTAGTTTGATTTTCAAAGAGTGTGGATTAAGCTAATTGAAAAATTATCGATGTTATTTAGCAAACTTTTTCTAATGGCTTTTTTTGACCGTTACTCAGCAGTCTTCTATCATCTGCATATTACTGGATATCATTTAAACTTTTTGTACATATCATTGACATATAGATTAAACCAAAGCGGTCCTTGGAACTCCTCTTACAACTCTAATCGAACTGATTCTGTTCTCTTTAAGACGCTTTTTTGATGTCAGTTTCTCAAATATCTCATAATGAGGATTTTGGCGCTTGAATCAAAGCCTAATGAGTTCAGTTTTTTGAACAGAAAATATTCCTCAATTTAGTCGAAAGCTTCAGGTAAGTCAAGAAGAGCATCCGCAGCCAGCGTCCTATTATCGACTTGTGTTCTGATTGTTTCTGTTAATTGCATATGGACATCTGTGGTAGAAAATTGTTTTCGAAATTTAAATTGATGTTCACTCATCAAATAGAATTTATCTAGGTACTCGATCATTTGTTGAAGGGTTTTAAAAAAGTTTCTGCCAGCGCAAGAGTGATAGATATTGATCTGTAGTGTTATCCTCGGTATCCCCTGTTTTAAACAAAGGTATAATTTTAGCCGATGTAATTCTGCCTAGAAAAGTTTTGAGAGCGAGTTTTTCATTAAGTAATTGGATAACTGAAGATGCCATTTCAGGCCGAATATTGTAAGGCCCATGCTGGTTTTTAGAACCAGCGTATGATTATCGACTTGTGTTCTGATTGTTTCTGTTAATTACTCATGAGTATCTGTGGTAAAAATTTGACTTAGAATCAATTAGAATTCATCTAGGAACTCGATCATTTTTGCTAGCCTAGGAGTGATAGATATTGGCCTGTAATTTGTTACATCCTCGGTATCCCTTTTTTCTCACACAAAGGTGTAATTTTAGTCAATTTAGTTTTATCTAGAAGATTTTTGAGAGCGAGCTATTCAATAACTAATTGAATTACAAGAGATGTTTTTGCAGGCACAATAGTGTAATGCCCATACTGGTGTTTAACAAGGACCCAAGGGTTTGTTTTTTTCTCAAAGCTGGAAGAAGTAGTTTTTCATGTCTGGTAACCCACATATAAGAGAAAAATTCCCATGCTGATGGTTTTACAGTATTTGAAAGAATTATGTTCAAACATAATTTCGCCTATTTTACTGAATGTAAACTAGATTTTTTTCGACTTGTTTTTTTGTTTGTGTTGTATCGCAACTGATGAGATGCTCCGCTTCGCCTCTGTCTCATGATTTGCTTTATTAAGCTTATAATCTTAAGATTTAGGTATGCGCAGACGGCGTCGAGATAACGTGTGAGTCTTTTTCAGAATAGTTGGATATATAGAGTCACAGTGGAACCATTTCAGCAATAAGCAGTATAGGTTTTTTCTAGTTTGTCGGTTTTTCGGATCCACATTTATCAAAGTTGTTTTCTCGAAGCGCTGTTCAAGGTGGCTTACAAGTCTTTTTTCTGACATAACGAGAAAAGGCATGCATAACGAGAGTTTTTTTTTGCACTGAAATCGGAATTGTTATCGTTGATGCAAAATCTGAAATTTTGAAAACAAATGCTTTTCTCATGACATTTGATATACATGAACAAATTTTTTTCAAAGTTTGTGGCAGTGATGAAATTGGACCTATTTTGACAATGAAAATAGTTACTAATATTGCGCAAAGACATGATTCAAGAGAACTTAAATGATTTCCATGATAGTTTTTCGTTTGACACTTGGCTTGAGTTCTTCTTAACTTGGTTCAGAAAAAATGTTATGTACGTTTTTTTTGATGTGGAATGAAAATGTTTTGCGAAAAATTGGTCAAATAGTTGGTGATCATTTTTCAAAAAAATGCCTTTTCTGAAAACAAATAGTTTGATTGCTGGCTATACCAGAAAACCCTGAACAATTTGTTTCTTTCTCATGCTATTAGAATTTTATTTTTGCCAAAGGGAGACAAACTTCAGTAACCAAAAATGAAGTTCATGAGCTTTTAGAAAATGATGAATGTAAAAAACGAACCAGTAAAATTCTATGTACGAGTTTTAAGTTGGCCGTTGAATGAAATTTGAACGCACCATAAGTCTTTAACGGCCCAGCTGAGTTGTTTTTCTTTTGTAACGTTAGATTGTTTGATATCGTACTCAGGATCACAGCCAATTAATGTAAATGGTTAAGTACTAGACAACTAATGAGACTTGATTTTTAATTTGTATGGTACAATTTTCCGGAGTGTGTAGAAATTTTTGATACCCAGTGCCATTTTTTGCAATTTATTTGTAAACTGATTTTGGTATGCTAGTTGGTTGTAATTCGGACGCCCGAATGTTCAACTTCATTAACGTCCTTTATAATTTGATCACGAACTTCAATTGTGATTTTTTTTGAATTATTCCCTAAAACGATAAGTTCATTTTTATCTTGTTTGATTTCAAAAGAGTGTTGATTCAGTTAATTGAAAAATTATCGATGTTATTTGACAAACTTTTTGTATTGGCTATTTTTGACCTTTACTCAACAGTAATCTATCGTCTGCATATTACTTGATATCATTTAACCTTTCTGTACATATCATTGACATAAAGACCAAACAAAAAAGGTCCTAGGAACGACTCTGAGCGAACTGATTCTGCTCCGCTTAAGACAACTTTTTGATGTCAGATTGTCAAACAACTCATAATGAGGATTGTGGCAGTTGAGTCAAAGCCTAATGAGTACATTTTTTGTAACAGAAAAGTGTGATCAATTTAGTCGAAAGCTTGAGATAAGTCAAGAGGGGCATTCGCAACCAGTGTTTGATTATCGACTTGTGTTCTGATTGTTTCTGTTAATTATTTATGAGCATCTGTGGTAGAAATTTGAATGAAAATCAATTAGAATTCATCCAAGTACTCGATCATTTCTGCTAGCCTAGGAGTGATAGATATTGGCCTGTATTTTGTTACATCCTCGGTATCCCTTTTTTCTCACACAAAGGTGTAATTTTAGCCAATTTAATTTTATCTAGAAAATTTTTGAGAGCGAGCTATTCAATAACTAATGAACTACGTGAGATGCTTTTGCAGGCTCAATAATGTAATGCCCATACAAGTTTTTTACAAGAACCGAAGAGTTTGTTTTTCCTCAAAGCAAGAAGTGCAGTTTTTCATGCCTGTTAACCCACCTAAAAGAGGAAGATCCCCATGCTGATGAGATGTTTTGGTTTTACAAAATTTGGAAGACATAAGTTCAATTATAATTTCGCCTATTTGACTGAATGTGAAATTATTTTTTTAAATCAGTTTATGCATTGCCAAACAAACTTCTTATCGAAGCAATGTCACAAGCGGTATTTTTGCTGGTCCTTACTTCGTTTATAAGGTTTCATTTTAATCTGTCTGATGAGGCTGATTCAATAAGTTGGTTGTAAATATCATAATCTTTCTAGTACTCCTTGAAGTTTCAGTTCCATAAATTTGTCAAAAATTGTTTTTCAAGTTTAAATTGAGTGAGGTTTTTGAACATATTGGTTAGCTAGTGAAAAGATCGGTTTTTTGTTTCTTACGAGACATTTTTGGTCAATAGTTTTTTTTGTTTAAACTGCGTGAGATTTTTTAAAACTGCGTGAGACTTTTAATCGGAGCATGTTTCAAAATAAGATCGTGGAATACCTTCTGAAAAACAGTCGTGATAATACTGTCAGCATCAGTTTGCATACAAAATTTTGACCGATTTGATCATTTAGTAATTTTCGGATTTCATCAGCTCAATAGTTGTTTTTATCGAAAATGTGTTTAGTTTTTTTTTTGTTTTAACTGAATAAAACATTTGTGAAAAAAGCAAAATGATAATTTTTATTGGAAAGTCAAATCCGAAGGTATCTACTGATTTTAAACTGGTGTCATAATTAGTATAATCAATGAGTGAATTACAACGGTGTTAATTTTGACGATTGATAGACCGTAAGGACTCACTATCGTAGTCTTTTTTGTTTTCGATCTCTGTTCACATAATTCAAATTAGAGTCACCAATAGAATTAACGTATTATTGCCTATGGCTGCTTTATCAATGCATTTTTGAAGTGGTTCAAGACTTTTTGACTTCGATTTATTTGAATATCGATCCAAAAATTTTCAAATCGAGAATCAGAAGTGTTGCAATCAGGCCTTAACCGTGCTTTTTTGGCCTTAATATGAACGGTCCTTCACTTTTTAACTTCGGTTATCCGAGCTCCTATCGCAACAGAAAGTTTGAAATTGGTTTTTTTTGAAGTCAATGTGTTCGAGATGTCTTTAGATTATAGCCATCTTTCATTAAACCCAAAATACAATTGTTGCCGAAATCGTTCACCGGTCTACTTATCTGAAAATGATTTTTGAGCTTTATGCTTTTTATCTGAAAGAAATTTAGTTTTGATTGGAAATGTAGGCTTTTGTTGAAATTTCTGTCGTATGGAAGCGTTGGACGTGGGTTTAGTTCGATATTTCCGAACAGTATAATAAAAAATTCGATTATTTTGATAAATATAACTACAGTAAGAATAAAATGAAATTTTTTTAGCCAAAACTTCAGACCCTTTTTAAGTTTCTTGTTTCTTTGAGAAAAAGTTTTTTTTTGTTTTTATGATCATTATGATTTTGCAACAGTGGCATAGGAGTACTTAAAACCACTGAGTGCCCAATAAGGAAAAAGTAAAGTATGTCACTTTAAAAACTTCACTTGAAAACTGATACGGACTTGTATAATGGTATGATTGAGTTTTAGGGTTGGAAGTACCGCTGTTTATATCTGTGCTGTCTGAAATGCACGTTACGTTGGGTCACAGCGGCTTCAGACTGGGTGTTAATATGAAAAGTTATCAATAATTTCTCGATAAGCGCTTTCTTAAGGTATAGAATAATCAAGTGCAATGTATCATGGTAGATTTCGTTATAATGCGCTTTTTGTAAATAAAAACTGGATACGTCTTTGACTAGCCCAATTATTTTTTGCATCTGTACTTAATCATAGTTATAAAGTTTTCTCATCCAGCAAATTATTGATTTAATCAATAATTTTTTTAAGTTATTCTCGGGTGCATTTTTGAAAGCAGTTATTTCACAAACTACGAGGATATTAGGTTCAAACAGATCCAAACGCTACCTATTTTTTTATTTTTTTCTTACACAAAGAAAAGAAGTGAAATAAGTGAAAGTTATCATAGGAACCCTAATCATAAACGAGTGGGAGTTACCAAACGCAGCCTTAGAATTCAAAAATGGAGGTTCCTAGCGAAGACCACCATGAGAAGTCAGAGGAAAGTGGACAAAGACAGCCAGGTACGAACTCAAAAAGAGCGTGAAGTCACTACGAATATCCAATAATACTTGATAAGCCGAGTTGTTTGACCTTTACAAAAAATCGCGAGCAGCAGGAGCCATTGGAAATCAGTGATACGCAATATTGTTGTGGCTGGGCAAAGGGCTGTCTGGCTTGTAATCCCCTTTCTTGGACTAGTACCTGTGAAACTTTTTTTTGTAGAGTTATCTGTTTATGCGCTTTTTCTGCAGTGTTATCAATTCGTATTGTAATTTTGTGTAAATATATATTTTGAAGTTATGTATTTTTACTGTTGTAAAAATATGGCTCTCTATCATAATTTTTTTTGTGTGTTTGGGAGTCTAGACGCGATCCGCCCTTATCATTTTCTAGTTGTTTAAGCTTCTTTAATATTAGCATTTGTGGTTGTTTTCTGAGCTGGGTATAAATTGACTTTTGTGTGAATCGTCAGGATATCAAATATTTGAAGGGGCAAAACATCCACCATCCTTTAATGAGCCTCTGATGATTAGTATTGCATAATGGCATGTTTGAAAGCTTGGTGAATGTGGCCTTTATGTTTTAGGTTGAAATACCTTTGACTGAAATTCATTCAAGGTCGAATCAGGGAGATCCTTATATATGGATGGGCTACAGCTTCCAGATTATAACTTGTTCTCTTCCTGCTGAAAGTGACATAGATAAAGGGAATTGCTACAGAACGGCGTACATACACAACCCTGCGAAATTGCCAGACGTTGAGAACTACAGAGGTTCCACTTCTCCAAGTTGTACGGCTGAGAGAACTAGTACCCAACGAGTGGCAGCGAGTGGTTATAAAATTCAAGCCAACAAAGAAAGTAGTCAAGAAAATATTGACCAGGAAGCGCAGAAATCGGATGTCTTTGAACAACGCCAATTAGAGAATTTGTATATCTTAATTGCGTCAACTGCAGCCATAGCAGTTTTGATGTTCGGTTTGAGCGTAATAGGGTTTCTCATTGCCTTAAAGTTTTATGGTGTTTGTCAGCAGTCAGGATATCTGAGCAAACAACGGATTGACGTTGGGAGTTTGGAAGTTGGTCCGCGACACAACCTTGGAGATGGTATGGAGTGGGATGTGCAGGACATTTGGTCGTCTGGACTGAATATTCAAAATAGTTTAGGGGTAACAAATTTCAACAGCGGTTCCAGAGACGATAACTGGTCTTCCAGCAGCTTCAGTGAGTATTAAGATCTACCATAATAGTTTTTAATATTAGAGCTTCAAACATTTAGGACTTTCTAAGAAGTTTTTTTTGCAAGTTGACAGCTGAATTGCCCAAAAACCATCAATAATAAATAGGTTTCTTAAGTGTCACGTTTTCCTAGAACTGATCTTTTTACTTTTGTTCAACTCAAAATTCAGAAACTGATGTGAAATAGAGAAATTTACTTTTTTTTTACAAACTCCTAGGATCAAAACTAGTGCTGTTTAAGAGCAATGAACGTAGTGAGTACTCTTATATAGGTCTTGGTGATGTTTTTTTCATAAAAGTCTTAAAACTTGTTCACGCTCAATTTTGATTTTAGCGGTTTGACTTGATTTTTTTTTTCAGTTCACTTCTTTTCTTTTGTTAAGAGGAAGGTAAACTACGCTATCAAACAGCATAAGATAAAGGCCACGAAAAACGTGATTTTCTAATTTCGAAAATGGAAATTAGTTATAAGATTTCCTAGCGAAATAAAAGTCTTACCAATTGATCCAGTTTTCTCACATTGGGTAGTTTTATCAAAAAGGGGCCAATAATGAATTGTTCTACAAATTCAAAGAGCTCTAAGGCCATCTATTTTAGCTTCGAACGTCAAAATTCGAAGGTTTTTTGAAAAAAAACGAGGCAGTTTTTTCAGTTTCCTTGCGTTCAATACTCTGTTCCAACTGTCATTTGGCTATGTTGATAATTTTCCAACACATATTTATTCAATTTAGAATAAAACTTGAAATGAACCTCAAAAGCAAAATAAAATCAAAGACTAGCAAGATTAGACAGTTGCTGCACAAGTAGCACAAAGTTCCGACAACATTATTTAGAGAATCTTAATAATCCTTGTTTTATGTTTGTCCAAGTTTTTGCCATAGAAATGTTTGTGCCAAGTTATGTGTACAATTTTAAAAGATAAATTAAAATATAAGCAAAACAATTCAAACAAAAAAATTTTCAAGAATTCTATATTTTTTTTTAGAAAATTTTCTTTGGCGAAAGAAGGGCTAATTTATGCTTCAAAAAGTAGTGTTAACGGGATAATTAAAAGCTTTACAACACCTATAATAGCCTAAATAATTGCAAAAATTGTTAACAGACTTAATTTAGTATTTGGTTGAGTAAACAGTGATTAAGAGTCGATGAATGTAGTTCAGATTTGTTATTCATGTATAGGTCGTGATATGTTTTAATATTTTTTTTCAGGAAAAAATTTAAAATGTAATATCAAAAGAAGTGCATTCAAATGTCTGAATGTACAGATAATACTCCTAGGTTTATATGCACTTTTTGAGTTCAATTCAAGTTCGTTTGCTAGAAGGCAGACAAAATGCACTCTCCAGCTTTGAAAGCTGTAATGGATCGCAAAAATTGATTGCTTTTGTTTCTTAAGTGGAATTTTAGTCTCGACGGATACAAACTTTTCTAATAATTTAGTTTTCTGATATAGGGTTAAAATTATCAAAATCGTGCGAATTGTAAATTGCTCTTGACATTCAATTTGCTTAAAGGCCATATATTTTTTTGTTTCATTTTCAAAAGTTGACGTTTTTTTGCGTTCAATGGCTCTTCTTTTACCAGTGTTACTTTGCTATGTTTGTCCAACCGCAGTTCAAGTTATGAAATGTCATAGTAGTTCAATATTTTATGCATTTCAAAAAGGTATTTTACTATTTTGGTTTATTGTTTTATATTAAATTTGTAGTAATAAGTTCGGATCGGTTCTGTGATGATATGATTCTTTTTTTATTTTTGGGCAATTGCATTCTAAACGAGAATTTTTGTTAGACCAGTCCTTTTCATCCAGAATAATTTGAGGGTAACAGAAATAATTTTCATGTGGTGCACTCATTACTTCTGTTGCGTGGTGAACTCCTCATCACTATTTTTTTGACGCGCGCCAGAGTTCTTTGTGTGACTCATGGATTGGTTAACTTATTTCTAATTGCTAGCTGTAAAGGCAATTTTCTTTATACTTAATTATATGATAAGTACTGAAAAGTATACGTAACGTGATTATACTGCATGAAATGTATACCAAGATGAGTCATGGTTTTGGTACTTATAAATATGGTTTTCAGAACAATCTTCAATGGATTCGCTGTGGTTCTCGAGCCTGCAAATCGACTCCCAATACATGGAGAACTAGACGTCTGCTTGTCATCAAACCTTCTTCTCTCTTTTCGCACTGATTTCGCGCCGAAAATGGTCGATAATGCTTAGATATGCTGAATGTGTAGCATGTTAACCTCATCTGTTGCCTCATGCAGACCTCAATGTCACTTCCTAGGCTCACGAGTTTCACAAAATTCTAGCTAGTAGTTATTAGAAGTCAGCTCAATAATTTCAGTTATAACTTATAAGTGAAGTGCCCATCTCTAGTGCCTGTAATCCGGGGCCTGCTATCACCATGGTGCAATTAAATTGTCTCAATGGTCTTCCTTCATCTGAACAATATTTTGCGTCTCGCTATAGCGACTCTTCTAATGGAAAATCGTCAACCGCCTGTTTTGGCTTCCTTTTTTTAACCTTAAAACCGATTACGATTTTGTGTGGTTAATCAATAGTGGCCAAAGTTCTCCAATAAGATAGCCAATTGATGCAATAAATGAGCGACGCTTATGCCAAAATCATGACTAATTTAATCCTATTTTTATTCGGAATATATATTTTGAATATTTAATAGCTAATATTTGAAGTGTAATCATCATCCAGCTAATAAATTTGTACAAGCAAAGTAGTGCAATGTAGTTTATAATGATGAATTAACTTATCCTTTTAAAAGCAGTTTTCCTCGAGTCATAGCCATGCGCTGATTGGATTATGACCATTCACCACAAACGACAGGAACATCAAGAACTTTAAGCTATACAGCACGCTAGGGTAATTAAACCATCAAACCTTTTCCAAGGTTTTATATCCTTCGGCTGGAATATTGCAAAATTGTCATGGCAATTGATAAAGAGTTAATTTCGCTGCGTTCCAGGTTGCTTTGCGAAAGCAAAGTTTTTAAGAGATGAAATTTGTTGGGTTGATAGAAAACTGTATCATATTGGTTCAGAGATATAGTTATAATTTATTAAGTAAAGGATTTACTGACCTCTATTGCACTTCTAATATCGAATAGATGTTTTAAATAGGCTGTATAGCGTGCCAAAACAGCTGAAGACGTCAAGCGAATTCCGATTGAAGTTTTTTTTAAGTTTTATTTGGCTTGTTGACGCTTGCTAATTCAGTTTTTTGACAAAGTTACCTATTGCTTTTTTCTAGAATTAGTATGATAAGAACCAGAGCGTTAATTGACCAGATTTTTAGATTGTTGATGAACACTGGACAAATTTAGCAAATATAGACTATTCTGAAAAAAATGCAGAATATTTTTGCTTAGATGGTTGACAGTTTGGTTGGTGACTTTTATCCAAAGATCGTTCTGGTACGAAAGCAGCGGGATATTGTCCCGAAGCCAGATCGGAAGGAAGTTTGGATTTTAGTGCTTTTAGAGTGGCTAGCTTTTCGGGGAGTGTTTTTATTCGAGTGGCTAGCTAGCTATAAGTGCCTCTTTACATTCGCATACGAAAACGACAAAAGGTTGAAAATAGAAGGAAAATATTATTGTCGTTGCTTTTGTTCAATTGTTTTAATCAAAATATCTGGTCGCAAGATTCAGTGCTCCTTGCGCGGCAACACGCGTTTTCTTCTTTGCGTGACAGAAAAAAACCAAGGAATTTGAATACTTCAGAATAGTTAAAGAGTGACTGATTCCAACCAAAATTGAATTATAGAGATTTAGTTGCTACAAATGGCGGGAAAATAGTTGAATAAGTTCTGGAAAACTCAACATGCTTTTTTTATTAAGTTTACATGTGAACAAATTAACTGAGCATTAAAAATATGCGTTGTTGCTCCAACACGGCTGGTTCCTACCTAGTCTTTCGTGTGATAGGCACATCATTTTTACTTTAAAAAAGCGGTTCATTTTCCATCAAGATACACAAAGTCTGGAAAATAAAAATGACCGAATTTTTTTAGTATTTATTATAAACATAATATTTTCAAATTTGCTTAAATTATAAGTAATTCGAACTGATTAGAAATAATTCACCCTAGACTTGGAAGTGCAAATGTTTTGCAATAGGAGAATAATCTTTATGGCATAGCATGGGGTTTCTCGGATAAGTTATACGCCATTTTTGCCAGATGTAGTCTGGTTTATGGTTCCTTCATTAGAAAGCTGTTTCATTGTTGTAATTATTATCAAAAAGCGTGATATGATGCTCTGAGACAATATTTTCCCCATTTTTATTTTTTTTAAATAGCAACTTAAACGCAGTTGCTAAGTTTTTCCAAGTGTTAATGGATTTACTCAATACTCATTTTTTTTAGTGTGGGTTCTTTTTTCGGGAATTTCGTTTGGGTTCATTTTTTGATTTTGATGGTTTTGGTTTTTGGTTATCTAAAGTTCAGACTCTTATAAAGGTCGCAATTATTTTTTCGTGTTTTTTTTTCGAGAAAAATGTTAAAATGCTCTAATAACAAAAGAAGTACATTCATACTTATAAATGCACATATATATGCACTTTTTGAGTTCAATTTAAACTCATTTTCTTGAAGGTAGGCAATTTGCACTCTCGATTTATAGAAGCTTAAGTGGCGCGAAAAAAAAACACGATAGATTTTAATTGCAGGGCTTGAGTCTTAATTGTGGGGCTGCGGATGTGAGCTCTTGAAATATTGTACATGCTTTTCCCGAAAGTTGTCATTTTTTTCCTGTTCAGTCATATCGTAGAAGCTGTTAAACGTTTTTGACTTTCGTTGAATTGCCCTAGGAGGTTTTAGAGATAGTAAAAGTTAAAAAGCGATAATCTTTAAAATTATTTTTTTTGGATCTTGGAATTTTTGTCTGCCTTTACTTTATTTGCTTGACTTGAAGATTATAATTTACTTTTGACTTGCGATAGCAATTGTCTTGTAAGCGGGAATTAGACTTTTTTCCTGTAAACAACTTTTCTTTCCACGTTGGCTGTGTTTTTCTCGTAAGATTCTAGGTCGAGGAGCTTGGCGGCATCCATCGCCCGAAGCCACAGGTCTGCGGGGGCGAAAGGTATGGGTTTTGGTGGCAATTTTTCCTTGTTGATAATGGGTTGTTTTAATCTTTTTCGTATAATTGCTGTACATTTGAACATTTAGTCAGTTGTTTTTGCAATTATTGACGCAGTTAAGTAAAAGGTTTCTTTCTTCTCCTGCTAGAGTTCGTGTGCTGGTTATCGGGAAGTTGACTTTTTTTCCATTATTATTGTTTTTATGAAACCTCAATGACATGGTCAAGGCATAATATCGCCTCCACCTGGTATAGGCGTGCCTTGGGTTTTTGAGGCCTGGAGTTCAACTCTCGGTCAGACCCTATTTTGTTTTGCAAGAGTTGATGCACGTAGTTCAGATTTTTATATAGTTCGTGATGATTTTTTCAGTTTTTTTTTTCGTGGAAAAATCTCAAATTGCTCTCAAAAAACTACAGAAGTGCATTCATACTTATTGATGCAAGTGTAATTGTTCTTAGGTATATGTGCGCTTTTTGAGTTCGATCCAAGTTCATTTGCCAAATGGAAGGCAAAACTAGCTCTTCATTTACGAAAGAGGAAATAGCGCGATACTACGTGATCGATTCCTGGTTCCGAAAGTAGAATTTAATTTTTAGATTTCACAGCGGAATAAAAACTTCGCTCAACACTCCAGTTTTCTCAAATTGGGATAATTTTTAGCAAAAGTTAAAGAATCATAAATTGTTCTAGAAATTCAAAGAACTTTAAGGCCATCTATTTTTTTCTTTGAAAGTTGAGAATTTGTGAAAGACCAATCAGTATTTTTTTCTGTTTCCTTGCAGTCATTGACTTTTTTCAAACTGTCTGCTGCATTCGATTTCTTTAGAAATTGTTTTTTAAACTGAAAATGTGAATGGTTGGATTGAGTGTTGATTTTTGTCGGGCTTTTTTTCAAGACCTTCTAGCTTGGAATTGTTCCGATTAAAATCAATTTTCCCGAATTGAAAAAAAAAAATACAATTTTGTGATTTATCAACTCAGATTTTCTACACTTTTTTGTTCAGCTTGCGTTTAGCAAGCGTTATTAAATCGGAATAAAGACTTTTTTCGGGTTAACAACTAGTTTAACAAAGTTACGTGAATCAGTTGGGTCATATGAAACGTTATTTCAAAAGTGAGACTTTGGCCCGGAGGTAATGCAGTTGCCTTTGAAACATAATGCAAGGGGTTCGGGTCCCTGTCGGATCTTTTCTTCAGTGTCTGAAATTCAAATTTTTTCGGGATTTTAGTTTTTCGGCTTAGTTCCCGTCCCACATTTTTTGCCGCTGTGCTCAGTTTTCATTGTAGTCTCAAGTGTTAATGATTAACTTATTTACTTTTTTACCTGATACTATACCTGATATGTACAGCACTACCTGTTTTTTTGCTTAAAAATTTTATTCGGCCTAGTAATAACGGCTCTTGTTTTTTCGGTTATTTTGCATTGGTATAAAGATAAAAAATTCCTGTTTGATAAAAACTGGTATTATGAAAATATTATGAAACTCTATGGGACCGGTTTTTTTTGAGACGCTTTGAAAAATTTTTTCGCTTTCAAAAAATTTGGTTTTTCTTAAAAACTACAATCGATTTTCGAAAAAGTGGTACCAATGGGAAGTCCGCACTCTTACCTGACTCTGCTTAATTTCCTGGGATCTTTTTTTTTACCCTGCCACACTTTCGACAGCCTTGGATTAAATGTGTGGGTTTTTTATCTATATTTTTGGACTTCTGACATTTTCTCGCAAACTACCGTCCCAAATCTGGGATTTGGGTTCAATGGAGGATAGAACAGGTTGTAAAAGCTCTCCTGCATAAGCGTTTACGCCCAAATTTTTTCTACACAAAAATTTATGACCCTCCGAAAAGTCAAATTTTCGATTTTTTGACCGTTGTTTCAAAACTTTTTGACTTTTATTGAAAACTACCCTCCCAAATCTGAGATTTTGGTTTCAATTGGTAGAACGGGTTGTGGAAGGCTCCCTTTTATAAACGGCTTTGCCCAACTTTTTCATCACTTATGACCTTATCTGAGATTTAAGTTTCAATGATAAGATCGGGTTGTGCGAAGCTCCCCTGCATACAATGTTACACCCATTTTTTTGCACAAATAGTTTGGAAGTTCGGAGCCTTCGGAAATGTTTTTTTTTTTTCAATTTTTTTTACCGTTTTTTGAAATTTTTTAACTTTTCTCAAAAACTACCCCTTCAAATTTGAAATTTTGGGCTCAACGAGTAGAGCGTGTTGTGGGAAGCACCCTTGCATCAGCGGTTTTGCCCAAATTTTTTGACACAAAAGTGATGGCTCTCGGAAAAATCAAGTTTTCGATTTATTTCCTGTTTTTTTTGGAAGTTTTTCGAATTTTACGAATTTTTTCAAACAAAATTTATGACCCTTAAAAAAATTTTTAGAGTCACAGAAATTTCACTCATATTTAAATAGAGCAATAACTAGGTTCTGGGTGAAGCCCAATTTTTATATTTTTGAAATTATTTATTTCATCCGGCGCCAGAACGACAAACTGAAAAATTATCTAACCGGTACCTCCAGCTTTAATTGGGCCTCTAGTTGTTATTAATGTTTTTATTAGATTAGGTCGGCTGGTCTTAAAAAAATGGATATTCAAACTTTTTAATCTCTCAAAGTTTTTTATGACAAGACTTTCTTTGACATTTTGTTTCTGCTTTAATTGGCGTCTAGCCCTGTGCTGTTGGCTTAGTTAATGCTTGAAAATACTAAAAGATTGCTTAATGTTAGTAGTTGAGTTTCTCGTCTGTTTTTCTCAGCGTGGGTTTTGTAAATCCAAAAAAATGTTGATTTTGGTAAAGAAAACCATTTCCTTGGTATTTTTGTTTTCAAATCGATTGGCGTGTTAACACGTGTTGTGACTTAGTGGACGCTCAAAAATTTCTTAGGTTTGCTCCATGTTATTTGTTGTGTTTCTTGTTTGTTTTTTTGAGATTGAATTTTTCGTTTCCAAAAAAAAAATGATGATATTTTATGTCAACCATTTCCTTTTGTATTTTTGTTTTCGAATCAATTGGCGTCTAGCCACTTGTTTCTGGCTTTGTGGATGCTTGGAAAATACTGAAAGCTTGCTTAATTGTGCTGGTTGTGTTTCTCGTCTGTTTTTTCTTATTTTTAAAAAAGTTGTTTACTTTTTATGACAACCATTTCCTTTGGTATTTTTGTTTTCGGGGCAATTGGCGTTTAGCCACATTTTGTTGAATTCAAATCGTTTGGCGTGTTAACACGTGTTGTGGCTTAGTGGACGCTCAAAAATTTCTTAAGTTAGTTCCATGCTATTTGTTGTGTTTCTTGTTTGTTTTTCTGAGATTGAATTTTTCGTATTTCCAAAAAAAATGTTGATTTTTTATGACAACCACTTCCTTTTGTATTTTGTTTCCGAATCAATTGGCGTCTAGCCACTTCTTTCTGGCTTTGTGGACGCTCGGAAAATACTAAAAGCTTGCTTAATTGCGCTGGTTGTGTTTCTCGTCTGTTTTTTCTTATTTTCAAAAAAGTTGTTTACTTTTTATGACAACCATTTCCTTTGGTATTTTTGTTTTCGGGGCAATTGGCGTTTAGCCACATTTTGTTGAATTCAAATCGTTTGGCGTGTTAACACGTGTTGTGGCTTAGTGGACGCTCAAAAATTTCTTAAGTTAGTTCCATGCTATTTGTTGTGTTTCTTGTTTGTTTTTCTGAGGTTGAATTTTTCGTATTTCAAAAAAAATGATGATATTTTATGACAACCATTTCCTCTTGTATTTTTGTTTTCGAATCAATTGGCAGCTAGCCACTTGTTTCTGGCTTTGTGGACGCTCGGAAAATACTAAAAGCTTGCTTAATGGTAGTAGTTGTTTTTCTCTGTGCTAGTGGGTATTTTTGTTTTCAAATCGATTGGCGTGTTAACACGTTGTTGTGGCTTAGTGGACGCTCGAAAATTTCTTAAGTTTGCTCCATGCTATTTGTTGTGTTTCTTGTTTGTTTTTCTGAGATTGAATTTTTCGTATTTCCAAAAAAAAAATGATATTTTCTGACAACCATTTCCTTTGGTGTTTTTGTTTTCGGGGCAATTGGCGTTTAACCACATTTTGTTGAATTAGTGGACCACAAAAAAATACTCATAGCTTGATTAATACTAGTGGTTGTTTTTCGTCTGTTTTTCTGAGGTTGAATTTTTCGTATTTCCAAAAATTTGTTAACTGTTTTATGGCAAACATTTCTTTAGGTATTTGTTTCTCGTCAAAAAAGTTGTTTAGTTTTCGTATTTTCAAAAAAATTTGAATTTTAATTGTTTAATTTTTTGTGACAACCATTTCCTTTGTTATTTTTGTTTTCGGGGCAATTGGCGTTTAACCACGTTTTGTTGAATTAGTGGACGATCAAAAAATACTCAAAGCTGGCTTAATAATAGTGGTTGTGTTTTTCGTCTGTTTTTCTGAGATTGAATTTTTCGTATTTCCAAAAATTAGTCAACTTTTTGTATGACAAACATTTATTTCTGTATTTCTGTTTTCGGATTGATTGGCGTCTAACCACGAATTGATGGCTGTGGTAGTGGTCACTCGCAGCTTTTTAAAGATTGCTTTTTTGTTGTGGTTGTAATTCTGGTCTGTTTTCTATGATTGAACTTTTTGTGTTTCTACTTTTTTTCCACAGGTATTTCCATCTTGCAATGGTACGCTTTCATTGTATCGCAAGTGACGCGAAGCTCCGCTCTGCCTCTGTTCAAATTGATTTTGGTTTATTCAATTGGCTAAAGCACCTGATAATGCGTCGCTTTAAGAGCAAAATAAGAGTTTGTAGGAATGCTGAAGCTTAAAATTGAAAATTTGACCACATGTTTTTATGACCACAATTTCAAATTTGTTTTTGGTTCAACGGACGTCTGTCTAGCAAAGTATTGTCGGCTTAATTGTCGTTCAGTTGTTGGTTCTGAATATTTAACGCTGTCGATTGCGTTTTTTCATTTTCCTTGAATTGAAAATCATTTGAGACGTTTGAAGCTTTTGTAGATGTAGTTTTTTGGCATTTTTCAAATGATTTTTTTTTCACTTAGTGAATGCTATATTCGTGTTGTATCTCGTGTTGCGAAGCTCCGCTTCGCGTTTGTGTTTATCTGTGTTCAATCAGAATTTTTTTATTTTCACTTGCATTCTAACTGAAGTGTGCATGCAGCAGCTGCGCTTTCCAAACTCGCATGGTTGAATAGTTGAATTCAAAAAATTTTAGAAGTAATCGAAATGTTCGAGTTGAACATTGATATCATTGATAAGTAATTGGCTCAAGTGATTTTTTGGTCATAGTGATTTGCGCATTTGTGCTTTTTTCTCTTTCCGACCCGACCATTTGTAGATTTTTTTTGCGCACTGGCGTCAAAGATAGCGCATTAGGTTCAAGCGTGGAAAGATATTACGTTTGAGCTGTGATTTTGGTATCCATCGAAAAGATGTACCATAAATTTTGGCTGTTGAAGTCAGGACTTGTTTTTTTTTCAAATGAGAAAAATTCTGTTTCATATAAAATTATCGGCCGATTATTTGTCTGTTTATCTTTTGCCGGCATAGATGCCAAATCTTGAAGAAGTTTTTTTTTGCTGCGAGCTTTTTTCTTTAATGTTGCTTTGAGTGTTTTTTTTTTGAAAATGCAAATTGAAATTTTACTTATCTTGACTTCGTATTCCTTTTTTTTGCTTGGCTTAAAAATCTATCCGGCCAAAATTATTTAGGCCTGCCTTTTATTGGCTTAGTGATCTAATTGTTCGGCTTCGTATTCCTTTTTTTGCTTGGCTTAAAAACCTATCCGGCCAAAATTACTTAGGCCTGCTTTTTATCGGCTTAGTAATTGTTCGGCTTAACAGGTTTCGGCTTGTTTTATATCGGCTTGTATACTCTTTTTGTATCATTTGATCCGCAACAAAAATTTTTGTGCGCCTGTGAGTGTTAGGAGTAAAAAATCTTTAATTATTTTTGAATTTAAAAAAATCGTTTTGAAGAGTTTCTGCTCAGGTATTTTCGGCTTTGCCATGTTTTGGTTAATTTTGTTCCGATGCTGGTTTTGCATTCTTTTGTTTGGGCATGTTTTTTTAGCAAATATCTTCATTCATTTTGTTAAATCTAGTTGTATTGCAAGTGGTGTACAACTTGCGATACAACTTGTATTCAGCTTAACCTCTTGTGTAAAAAAATAATTCTAACTTCAGTTGCCTAGACCGTAAAACATATTTTTGATTCCTTCTATTATCGTTAAGCTTGACATTAAATTGATCAAATTGAATAAAGATTTTCGGGTTACGAGTTAACAAAATTATTTTGAATAACTTATGAAAAATGATCACCCCTTTCACATGCAGTGAAGTGATCAAAATTCTATTCAAAATATCTTTTTGTGTTCATTGTAAATTTACCAATCACTATTTTTTTCCTCTTATTTTGTTCGCTAAAAAATGTTTTTTCTTAAGCGAATTTGGTTTACATTCAGTCGTTTTAGTCGTCTCTTGTTACTTTTTTGAAAAGCGAACATGTTTTTTATGCTTGTGTATGTGTGATTCAGGGCGACCTATAAATTTGGATTTTCCACATATTTTAAGCTCTAGTTTTTTAATGACATTTTTTCGACTCAACGAGCACTTTCCCCAAGTGTTTTCGGCTAAATTACTTCTTGTTTAAGCCTCAGTGCAATAGTTAAGTATATGGGTTGTAGTGTTTTGGCCTTGGTCGATGATTGGTGGACTTTTTGGACTTTTGTTGCGGCGACTCAATGGGTGCTTTTTGCGGGCGCGATTTTAGAAAGTGCACTCGGATTTTAGAAAATGCACTGGGATTTTAGACAGCTGTGCTTATTTGTGCAGCATCTGGCTAACCTAATTCTCGAAGTTCGCTTTGTAAACAAGTTTTCAGAATAGAATTGCTTCGTAATATTTTTTAAGCGGCAACAACAGGTAGAAAACAATATCACCTTGTGGCAACGATGGCATTTGTAATGAAATGACTCTCATGAAATGATATGTTTTCAGATGAAGTGGCATGATGAGTTCGGTCTCTGGGGTTGAGAAGTGGAAGGAACACTCGCAGGCTGTGGTTGTGCACGACTTCATCGAAGACGCACAAGACAGAGACCTCAAATTGAAATCCGGCGACATAATCCTCGTAGTCAAAGTCACCAAAGTCAGTTCTATTCATTTATCCTGTTTCTATGCACTCCCAAAGACAGCTGTATCCTAAATTATATTGTTAACAGAAAACTGTTTTCTTTCAGGCATAAACTTGAAGGATAAACTTAACTACTCCCCCACAATTTGCAAAAGGGGGAGAGTTGTTACTAGGTTCAAAATTCACATAGTCTTGACCGTTGAATTAGTTCTTAATAGTGATGGCAATTCGTTACTAGGTACCAAAGTGGGGATAGTTAGAGATCCAACTTGAGCTTAGTTATCGTATAATTGAAGCCTGATGACAGCGTTTTGAAACCATATGACCCCTTTTTAGTCGTCGCCGGAGCCGTTCAGCACAATCTTTGAAGATCGGCAAAGACTTCTTTTAGCTTCATTCTAAGACATCTCTTTTTCTTAGTTTTTTTGGCATTTCACAGTTTTTTTGGCTCGTGAATTATGTGAATTATTTTCACGCTGTTTTGTCCATTTTTGGCTTGTCATTCAGAAGTAACAAATACTAATTACTCAACTGCCAAGATCTATTTGATATATAGATTTTCGTATTCATTTCGTGAGCTTTCTTGACCTGAAACCCGAATCTGAACGACATTTACCTTGTAACGGTAGTAATCGCCATATCGAAAATTAACTGATATCTGAACAGATTTGTTAGGTCAATAAAATGCTGAGCTGAATGAGAAAGATCATGCTTTATAATTCTATTCTGTGCAAACATTTAAAGATCGAATAATGATTCATCCGGTGTGATAATCTTAGTTTGTTGTTTAATTGGCTCCATAATTTAGGTAAGAACTGAAAGCGTTTGTCAGCTGTTAGATAAGGTTCGACCCTGATAACGAGCGTCATGGTAGCTTGACGCGCACAGAGTAATTAGCTTTTCTGGCGGTATAAATCATTAGCTAAGTTCTTTTAGAGCGCGCTGTCATAAAACCAATGATTTCGTTAAATTTTCATGTGAAAATTATGTTGCGTTTTTTAGTTCTCATTCAGTTATTTTTTGTCTTAGGTTAATGTTTTTTTTTCGTTTTTGATGTTCAGAATGGAAAATACGTGTATTATCAAAAAGATGCGTTACTCAAGTAAAATTTGAGTTATGCAGTAAAGTACGTTTTTATAAGTTTCGTTTAGCGCTTTCTTGGGAATATGAAATTTAAAAAAAGAATGTCGAAGAAAACTGATGTCGAATATGCTTTGTTTATTTTTACTATCGACGAATGCAGTCGATAATTAAGCAACTTTTTTTTCATACTCGCCAAAAATATGGCAACTACAAATATTAACCAATCAGAATCGAGATAAGAAAAACGTGCGCAAGACAATTTAAATATATATTTATTTTGTATGTCTGATTGGTTAATATAATTAAGTTATAGTTTAATATAGTTTGGTCAATGTAGTCTACTTTATGACGCGTCTTTTTTATGAGTGTCTATAAGCTGTTGGACAAGTTAAGGGGAATAGTCAAGCTAACGAAAGGAGTACCGTCGGTTATGGTTCCTAAGGTGTTACTGTAGATGGGTTTCGGCTTCAAGCGTTGGACCAAGGGCTGGAGGCGCGCTTGAGAAACAACAATAAGAACCCCACTTTGGATAAAATTAATGGATATCGCTCAGACCGAAATACAAAAGACACGGGAAGCAATCGACAAAGCTGGAAGAGATTTTATCGACCGAATTAGCGCAGAGTCATCAATTTCAGTCCCCGTGACCAGACAGGTCTGGGCTAAATTGCCTAACAGAGAAATAAGCGAACAGCTAAGTATAACAGACGCCAATGGATCCGACTTTAAACGTAGAAAGGCTGTTGGTCAGTATTAGAGAGTCGGATGCCCCTAGGCGACGATAAAGAAAGGGAGCCCGGAATTGAGTAACAATAGCGGTGTTTCGAGCAGGGCTATAGGAACGGAAGATCTGAATATCGAGAATGACATGTCAGCTGTCAGCATGACGGAAGAAGATCAGCGATAATTTCTAGAAGAATTAGAAAGCATCTGTTACGTTTAGTTATAATTGCTATCTTATAGTGAGTACTGTTCCACATGGCGCAGTCACAAACGGAATCGGGCTATCGCGGCCAAGGCGTCTTTTGGAACGCCTCTGTCTAGAAACCGTCGGTAACATTGAAAGATTGGACCATAACATGTCAACAAAGAAGAAGTAGATAAAGCTTTATTCGAGGAGAACTTTCTGCCAGAAGACTCATATCCCACGTTAGACGAAGCGGTTAAAATAAAAGATGAGGCAGCAAGGAAAAAGAGAAGGAAGAAACAACGCGGCAGTATCAACATGGAGAGAAGAGGAAACACGGCAAGAACATGGCGATTGTTCAAAGCGAGAAACCGGGGTGAAGGGAATAAAAGATTGAAAGTGAAGTTATTCTTGTCCCCTTGGGGAAGCAGGGAGGGCCAACGGTGGTTTTTGGCTAGAAGTGTCCTTAAAGAAAGATGGTCACAAACCGGAGGTTCACGCTGTTTGGCAGAGAACCCATAGAGAAAGAGTATGGAGTTAATACTCGGAGCACTGCGTAATCTGAACCGAAATGAGATTTTAGACCAAAAGAAGAATCGATTGTGCGGTAGGTTTCAATAATTAAAATGATAAGTGAGGAAATTCGAAAACAGTTCTGTACAAAAAAGTATGTTTTGCCAAAAGTCAGGGGTAACCAGGTTGAGGTTGAGGCAGCCTACAATTTTGTACGGTACTACTGAGTGTTATCCAGAAATTTGATGACAAGGATGACGCTGATCAGTTTGGAGTTTAAGCTAACAGGACAGTATGGGATAAAGCTGGCAATGCGAATCAGAAGTTTCTGGATAGCATGAGGGGGAAGAGCCGCTGACAAATAGAGTTACAAGATCATTGTACAAGCCCAGTATCATTTATTTTACAGGAAAAGGTGCACGAATTCAAAGTGCGTGACCGGTTTTTGACTTAAGACCGTGCCGGGAGAAATTATAAACTTTTCTGTAGGGCAACCGGCGATATCATCTAGATAATCGGACGGATAGTTATGGATATTGAGTACGAAGGATGGATAGCCAAGGGAGCAGTGTCTTCCACCACAAAATGCCCCAATAGGATATCTTGCGTCAAGGTAAATAGGAGTTTTTCGGCGACGAGTGCAAATTGAAGTCAATGAAAAGGGTGCAAAATCTGACAGTGGTGTTCAGTATTCGCCTGTACAACGTAAGTTCATTCAATTTGTCCTGAAGGTGTCCAAAGAAATGTTTGAACGTGAAGGTGTGCTGCGAAATTGCGATACATACGCACTATGAGGAACCATTGCGACCAATACAGATGAAATGGTGGCGCACTCCGATTCAGGTATTGCCCAAGATTACTGAAAAGATTGAAAACTTATTGATAAAGATGGTCATTTTTGAAACTCAGTGAATGTACGGAGTATGGTTTCATCTTACCGTCGGTGTTATATACGATGACGGGTTTGCGAATTTGGCACAAAAATTGCTGCTGATTAATAAGCAAAACACCGCGAGATACCAGATACCGAATATAATCGAAGTAGTTGATAATGTACCGCTGGCTATAAGCGGGAACTTATCGGAAAAGATATGATTTTCTATTTTTGATTTGAAATACGCATATTGACAGGTGCGGCTCATCGAAGCAGCAAGTAAGCAAGGGAACTTCAGTATTTGGCTTGGAAGGTATTGGCTTATGACGTTATGACGGTTTCACGGGTTTGGAGATATGCCTTACGAGTTAGAGCGAATGATGGATTCGTTTCTTTCAGGTAAATATAGATGATATATTAATTGCTACCCGGCGATCGGAAAATGCTATTGGTGTGAGGTTCGAAACGTCACGCTGTTACTAAACGGAAGTAACGATGCAGTAAAATAGAGAAGATGTAAATTTTTTGCTTAAAAGTTTGAGTGGCTGGGAACAGACGATCTGGATATCGAGAGTGAGGTTTCGGCTATCAGCATGACGTATGAAGACCAGCGATAAACTCTAGAAGAATAGGAAAACATGTAGATTCGGAGTTGAAAATTGAGATCGAAAACTGTGTATCTGAGGTGTATCTACGAGATCTTGCGAGATTGATTAGAACACTTAAATCAACTCTTTCAAACCTGGCTATTCTTTTGGTCAACGATTGGCTCAGATGTAGCACCAGTGTAGTTTGTTCGTGGTGATTGTTGCATAGAAGCAAGGTTCGATCTTCAGTTTGCCCTTAGTGATTGTGACAAACTCCTCCGCATCACTGCTTCGGTTGTTTTATGATTGCTTGAGCGCATTTAAATCGTAAACTGATTTGGACGGGTGAGACCCCTGAACTTAATCATCTCGGTAGGGGAAGGTAAGGGTCAGGGACTTATTGAAAAAAAACAATCTCTACTCAAACGTGGTCAAACTATGATTGATTTTGTCCGAAACCGTCATTTTGATGTAAAGAGAAACCAAGATCAACTACGACGCCTAAAAAAAGGCCTATTGAACCATGATAGTTAGAAACAGATATCATTTGCGTCGCGATTCCTAAATGAAGCAGAACTTAAGAAATAATAAATATAGCAGAATTACTGACCATAGTGCGAGCAGTGACTCACTGTCTAAATTATTTGTTTGGAGCTCTATTCAATTTAATAACAGATCATGAAGCCTTGTTGTCATGTCTTTCAGAGGGGAAAACACAAATCAGATTAATTCGATAAGTGTATAGGTTGTTGCCATTTAATTATGACAGAGCATGCACAGGGGAAGAATGTGGCCAGTAGACCATTCATCTAACAACCGGTGGACATGACAGCTAAAATATCAGAACTAGATAACTTTTTGGTGCTGGCTCAAATTCACGCAGTTAATAGTCAGTTAATAGGATCTTCGGCTCGACGAAAAGATGAACTGGCAATCTGTGAAAATAACTTCAAGTGCAGCACAAAATCTGAACGCGAATTCCGTAACTGGAAATAAATTAAAGCGATGAAGCTGGACTACGCGTTTTAAACCTGTCATTTAGTCATGGTTTGTTTTAAAAATCACACCCGCATTGACTTTTGCCAAAATTGTCAATTGATATACCCTTTAGAGGTTTTTGGAAAACAGTGAGTCGATTCCACAAAACCCAGGCCAAGATTCCTTGGAGTTGCCAACTAATAATGTGCATGGCACAGCTTCATTTCGTTAGCCTTCGGCTGAAACTTCAGTTATTCCGCCGAAATTGTTTCCCAAAACTTTAATTGATTGGCCCGAGTTTTTTATGCTGAATTTCTAGCATCTTGGCAACTTTTAATGGGATAATGAACTGCAATAAAGAAGCTCTCACAGAGAAAAACTTTTGAAGTTATCAATAGCTTAGGATCGTACTTTTGCCATGAAACAGATAAGTTACACATGGAACTCATGAAGTCATGGAAGAAAAGAGCTCCCATCATGATGCGACTTCGAAGTTCAAATTATAGGATGTAGCGATTAACTACTGCTGGTCGCCGGATATGAACAGGCAGATCCAGATAACAGCTTCGAACTGTAAAGATTGCATCAAATCCGGTATACCTGAAAGCTAGATCCCACAAAATAACCTAATTCGGAAATAAATTTAGATTCACTGGGACCGTTGCCACAAACTTGGGGATAGAATAAGTTCCTGTTAGTTTGCGTAAATGGGTTTCGAAGTTTCCGACGAATCAACTAAATTCTAGAACACAAGCAGAAGTTATCGAAGCATTCTGGAAAATACATTATCACTGCATGCCATACTATGAGCAATACGCACCGACCGGGTTTCGTGGCGAAACCTTTTGAAGATTTCGGTTCTAAGAACAATATCAAGTTAGTATTTGCACCGATTGGAAATCGGTTACATGACAAAAGATCCCTTACCTTAAGATCCCAAACGAGAAGATCCCAGTCAATAAGATACCATTCCAAAAGATACCTCGTTCTAAAATCGCCCACGACATAAGATACCATAATAAAATAACAAAGAACCTGAGAATTGAAAATAAAGCGGTTAATCGATCAAAGCAAAAACAAAGCGTCGGTTAAAATCAAAGAAACGGCAAAATTTTTGCTGCACAAATTTCGAACATAAATGACCTTGCTAATCACTTGGCCTTTAAAATGAAACTCAAACTTCAAAACAGCTTAGACTATAATTGAACTTGAAAAGGATTTCCAATTAATCAAAACCAACTTTGCTAAATATGGCCTGATTTTCCAGACAATTCAAGTCGGTACAAAATTGAAATTGAGTTTTTTCAAAATTCTAAAGCTTTCAAATCATTTTCATTACGAATCACTTGCCATTCTATTTGATAAAAAATATCAATTCTCAATTTTGATCAACTTTTTTTCGCTAGGCGCAATACTCAAAGGGCTGTCAGGCCCCTACCCCCAACCTAGCCTCCCGTAAATAAGAGCAATTGCTCTGGGATCAAATTGCTAGAGACAGCATATTCGAATGCGAGTCGTAGTATTGCGTTTCGGCGTTCTCCGGGAGGGTGCAAGGAGACGTCTATAAAAAAGTTGATCAAACTTTTTTATATTTAGGAAAAATTAGGCAAAAACTTTAACAAAATTTAATAGGTTAAATGAGCAAGTGAACGGATATAAGACAATAAGTTAGAGTCTGTGTATGAACTTGTTATCTGTTGAACTTTTTCATTCAGATCACGGTACTTCTTCCGGGATAAGTTGATAGTGCCGCTGGATGCCTTCAAAATGTTGAACTTTTGATTGTAGGAATCCAGTTGAATTTTTTCGAGAAACGTATGTATTGAAGGATGGCTGCCTTGAAACAAAGCGGTTACACCTAGATGCCACCCTTCAACTGCATTTGTGGTTCGGGCTAGACCACACACAGCATTTTGATAATGGTTCCAAAGAGAAATAGGAAAAAGTGTTTTTCGGCCAACCAAATCCCCTCTAATGTACGTTTTTTGGAAATAAGCAGTGAGCTCGTCTAATTTTTCGAGATCGTTTTGTGAAATATCCAGTTTGGTTGCCACACTGCATATTTCCTCAATGACTAGGTCGAACCCGATTTCCACTTTTGACTCCGGAACAAAACTAAGCGCAGGAATCATATTCAGCGCTAAGACTAGCTCGCTGTTTGATTCGTACGTCTTTTTAAGGCCCAATTCGGATATTTTTCGCATAAAGCTCTGACAGAGGTGAAAATAGCATCCCTTAATGTCAGTTTCGTAATGAGAGGTAAAAGCACTCAGAGCTGCAATTTCAAAGTCGATCAAAATTTTTTCCGGGGTAACGTCACCGATAAGCGATTTGAGTGTGGTTAGGAATTTGTTATAGGTTGATAAGCGCTTATTGCTAAGCAGAGCGTAGACGCAAGGTGGATAAAACCCGCCAATCTGGATGTGTACAGTGTACAGCTGGTAAAACTGACTGGGGCAAATTTTGAAAGTTCCGTCTACAAGCCAGGTTTTGTTGTACAATTTAAGTGCATTGAGGTTCTCAAGGTCGCCAAAAATTAATATGCGCTCCGTATCTTGTTTTCCGCTATCAAAAAGACAAAATTGCTTAAAACGATCGGGTATTTCGAAATGACGGTCATCTGTGGCAATAGTGGGCAGGGATGTCGTTTGTTTACTTCTGTTTAAAGTTCGCGTTAGCGCAGACCGGGAGGGCAAAGACAGTTGGGTTGCTTTTTCGTCCTGCACCAATTGCAAACTAGCTGCGATTATCTGGCTGTTTACTGGATTCAATTGATTTCTAACTGTCTCCTTCATTTGTTGAACTAGTTGCCGAGCTTCTGAGCGTCCTGCGTTGAGCTCATGACTATGCTCGTTGCTCTGTGAGATTATATCGCTCCCAGAAGTGATTAAAGTTTTCGGGCATTTATACGATCTCCATTTGCTGCAGCGCCAGTGTGTCGTTGTCTTCGTATCGCGTTTCTTTTGAAATTCATGGCCATCAAGAATAATCAGAGTTTGGCCTTTTTGTGAGGTTCCCCAAGTAAAAGAATTCATTTTTGACTTATCAATGAGTTAAAGAGGGAGATAATGAATGCAGAGTGTATACATTTTCAATTAAGTTGTTCTAATTCAATGCCATATTAACACTAAATTAAATCCATGTTGGCACTATGTTAATCCCAAAAATGAGTCCAGTTTAAATTTAGTTATCTTAAATTTGCATTGTTTTTCAATAGCGCGAACCTAATTGAGGTATCATTACTCTAGATTTATTTCTGCTTACACTTTGATCATGATTTTTGTTCATAATTCATGGGATCTTTTTAATTGGCATGGGATTTTATGGTATGGGCGATTTTTATACAAGGGAGCTTTTGGTATGGTATCTTTTGTCATGGGAGCTTTTGGTATGGTATCTTTTGTCCTGACACCTGGAAATCATAGAGCTACCGCCAAGGTCGAAGGATGTTGTAGAACTCTAGGTGAGAGAATAATTTCATGCGCCTTTCAGAGTCAAAAACCTTCCTTAAAAACGAAATTGAAAGAAATTGTTTAGCATTCGGACAACTCGTCAATCAAGCAACGGGCTCATTTTGCTAAAAAGCCAAATACAGTATGGCATACAGTTTTTTGCATTGCTTCATCTGCAAATTTGTACTGGAAAAACGTCATATTCTCGTAACTACTAGGCCGCTTACCAATTGAGTTAAAATGAACACCATTGCCTCTGCATCCTTGGGTCTGGGGTTGTCAGACCTTGTTTTTTCAGTATGTATGAAATTTATTTTTTCCCGCATAAAATGATTTTTGGTCAGCTTTTTGCCTGTTGTTTTTTTGTCGGCTCAGTTGCTAATTCATGCTTTTTTGTTGTAAATAATTCTCAACGTAGTTGCAAGTGCTGCAGCTAAGGTTTGTAATTTGCAAATCTCTAACCCTGACTTGTAAGTTTTCCTTCTCATTTTGTAGAACCTTTCTTTCTTAGAAGCTTCGGCCAAAAAGATTTGGTTTTATGTTCTGTCGGCTTCGTTAACCTATTTTGTATTTTTGGGGCGAAATTCGATTATATTTATAAAAATAAGTCAGGTCAGTTTTGATGCAAAAATAGTAAACTCACGCTTAATCGTGCAAAGTTTCTCAATAACTTCTCTTAGGTTTTTCTGGCTCAAAGGGCGTGCGCTGACACGTTTTTGGTTTAGTAGCCGCTTGTAAAATTTAGAAGACTAATTTATAATGGTGTTGTTTGTGTGTGTTTACACTGTTTTTCCAAAATTGAACGTTTCTCCATAAAATTCTATTTTTATTTTTTACTACTAATGTCTCATTTTCTGTTCGCTCGCTTGCACTGCTACGATTTTGCTGTATTGCAACTAATGCGAATATTTACTTGGCATCTTTTATACTTACTAACTGCATCGTTGTTTACTTTAAAAGTTTTTTTAAGAGTCGATGAACGTAGTTTATAGGTCGAGATGGTTTTTTTTCAGGAAACAACTTAAAGTTTGTTCTGACTAAAATTCAGTTTTAGCGGTTTGACTTTCGATTTGCTTGAAGTTCAGTTCTTTTCTTTTGTCAAACGGAAGATAAACTCCACTATCGAACAGCAATTGTGTAAAGGGCACTAAAAACTTGATCGACTTCTAGACTTAGTTGAGTTTTCTCAAAGTGGTTTAATTTTATCAAAAAGTGCTGGTCAAAAACTGTTCCAGAAATTCAAAGTGCTTTAAGGACATCATTTTTTGAAACTAAAAAGTGTAAGAAATTAGAAAATGTTTGTTTTCTTTGAAATAAGAAATTGGAAAGTTTTTTAAAAACTTTTTTTCTATTTACTTGCGTTCACTTACTCTTGTCTGTTGGCTATATTTCAAAAAAGCAAAAGATAATGAACGAATTGTAAGACTTGAAAAAACATAAATCGTGTCGTCTTCGTGCTTATAACTTATTCAGTCTCTCAAATACTGGCTTTTTGAAGTCCAGTCGCACTTACTAGTTATCTTAAAAGCTCGATTGACCTAAAGTTAAAAGTTTCTCGCTCGATAGGTTGGTTGTGTTTGTGGATTACCGATATGGCTTGATAGATGATTTCGAAGCATTCTCTTGTCGCCGATGAAAGGTTTTGAAAATTCTTAGTTGCAGGGCATCATGGCGGAACGTTCTTTGATATTGTACTTAGCTGTACTCCACGTGTCGAGTTTGGCGTAGAAGTTTTGCTTTTTACAGATCACAGAGGAATTGAATACCGTTCTGCTGAGACATTAACACAGATTTTTTTAAACTTAAATATTTATTGACTGAAACATTGAATTTCTTAAAATAATGATTTAGAAATGACGGGAAGTTTTTTGTTTCTGTTTTATTTACCAAACTTAACTTTGGACAGCATGCAAGTCGTTATCTAAAGTTTTTAATTAGATTAATCAAAACGAAGACAACAGAAAGTTGCAGTCAAATTAGTTGAAAAATTGTCATAAATTTTATATCTTTTGGTATATGCACATTTTAAGCGTGATTCTGTACATTTTTAGCGTGTTTCAGATGTAGTCGATTTACACATCGGGGACCACTGAAATGATAAAACCATTTTTGTTCCAATCATTGTGTTTTAGTTTTTTCTTTTTGTTTTCCACGCCTAATCAGATACCCCAAAAAATCATCGTACTGGGTTGAGTGATGAATCATATTAAATCCCTTATAGTTTTGATTCGAACGCTCTTTCAAATTATTTTTCCCAATGTCCATAAAAACCGGTTTGAAATTTTTTTTATTTTTCGGCTTATTTCGAGCGAATATGGCGAGCGAGCAGTCTTGTTTTAATTGATTAAAAGCTTACAGTATCTTAATTTAAAACGTAAGAACTACTTTGAGTATTTCAGCGCCTTTTTGGAATCTAGATTCTCAAATGTTCAAAAAATTGCGAAACTTGATGAAAATTTATAAAATTTGTTTTCGATTTTGAAGTAATTTTTCTACAAAAATTGTTTTTCAATTTGCTTATTATACTATGACTCTCGAATATGCCTAATGTCCAGTTTTTTGTTCAGTCGAAAAAAAACAATAAAAATTGGGAAAAAAAACTATGGTCGGAACATTCTGTGCTACTTGCACTGTAACCGGCTATCATGGTTAGATATTTGATTTCGTTTGCGACAAGTATATGCGTTAGTTAAACAGCATGATCTTGTTATTTCTTTTTAAAGCGCTTTCTTTGCTGGTTGATATCTAAAAAAAAAACAGACATAATCTTGAACCCAAGAGACCATATATAAGTGGTTACTACCTTTAACTTCTGATCGGGAGGCCCGAATAGGGATCACGTTTTTTTTCGGGAAAAAGTAGGGATCCCGTAGTCTCATAGATTTTTGTATGTCGAAGTTGATTTTCTGTGGAAGTTTTTTTGCCCTTGTGTA
Organism: Symsagittifera roscoffensis; assembly: GCF_963678635.1. Lineage (NCBI taxonomy): Eukaryota > Metazoa > Xenacoelomorpha > Acoela > Convolutidae > Symsagittifera > Symsagittifera roscoffensis. Next base: position 57,863,386 of record NC_087065.1, read on the forward strand.
CAAATCAGTAATGGCAAGTTTACAAATGTATACATGATGGTACGCAACCGATATATTATAGTGAGGATCTTTTAGCGATAACTTGAACTGACGCCTTCGAAGCGAATTTTTTGCATTACCTAAGTCTGCAAGAGATTGATTTGTTTCTAAATATATATTTTTATATTTTACGTTAATCAAGCTTCTAAGTTAACTAGATTCTGAGGATGGACGTCAAAAAAATAGCAATTGGGAGACTGATTAAGCTCATATGAGAGAAGGCATTTTTCTTTCAATTGAGTCGTCTGGTTTTTACTATTTGTTCACTTCCTTTTGCTTTTTGAAACATAGCCAACAGACAGTTAGACAAGAGTCAATGAACGCAAGTAAAAAGAAAAAACTGATTTTTTTTTTAAAAAAGCTAACTTTTTCATTTCAAAAAAATAGATGACCTTAAAGCACTTTCAATTTCTAGATCAATTTTTTTCTAGCACTGTTTGATAAAAGTAACCTAATTTGAGAAAACTAGATCAACGAGTAACTTTTTTTATTTCAACAGGAAATCAGAAAATTAAATTTCTTTTGTGAAACTAGAAGTCTATCACGCTTTTCATGACCTTTAAACTTTTGCTTTTCGAGTAGATTTTGCCTTTTTAACAAATGAAATGAATTGAACTTGAAAAGAAATCAGTAGTCAAACCACGAAGGAGTAAATTTGGGCCGGAACAAATTTTAAAGCGTCTTCCTAAAAAAAACACTAAAATTTTTTATCGCTACCTATATAAGAGTCTGAACGACGTGCATCGACTCTTTATAAGACATTAAATCTAATCCGTCATGTGTGCCAGTCTGGAGGAAACCGTTTTTAGCATTTGCTAAAGTGACTTACACAAAGCATCCTTTATTTATCTCTAGTATGTAAAACAAGACTGCTTGTATAACAGGGCAAATCTCTGAATGTTCCGACTGCCCCTTAATCCATATCGAATAGTTTTTTAGGAAAAGAAAATATTGACAACCTATAAATTTTGGACAATATCAAAGTGTGAAAGTTTGAGACTAACAAATTTAATGCGACCGACTATCTAACCTCAATTCAATTTGGAAAGTTTTAAGTTTGCGGAATAATCCGCTACTCATAAATATTTCGCGTCACGCTTTCATGATCATGGATAAAATCCGCAAAGTGCGCATAAATTAGTCCAAAGCATGGCCTAATTGGCAATTTTCAAACTTCCAGAACTTTGCAAAAAATGACCGGTGGTGAAATGCATTTTTAAATTTGTCTTTTTTTATCTAAGGGAGTCAATATTCTCAATGGGGCATAATTTGTTGTTAAAAACGCTTATTTCCATTGCCAAAATTGACCAAATAAAAAACACACCAAGCATAAATATTCCGTTTTCATCGAAAGTCGGAACAAAAATTCTGCAAATTACTTATTCCGGTTTACAGTTATCCGGTTAACACTTTCAGCCAATTGAAGTTGTGAATAATTTTTGAAACACCCGGTAATTGTTTGTGAAATCAAAAACAGGAAAAGATCAAAGAATGTTTGCCGTGTCGTGAATTCCACAAATCGGTTTTCAGCTTGTTGCTTAGTCCGCTTTAATTCAATCTTATATAAAGATTGTCCCGTCATTTTTTATCTTTCTTACATAAAAATTTAGACATGATGTTTTAAGTGTTACAAAGCTTACATTTTTTTACGTGAAGTATCTACGTAGCATCTATTCTAATATATCACCTTTTAATTTATAGCCTCAACTCGGAAAAAAGGCAAGTAATTTTGAATATTGAAATCCATGTTACCTGTCTTCTGTTAAGTTGCGGAAATATTATCTGCTTCATTCTTAATATTAGAATTGATATTAGACTAAAAGTAGCCAAACATAGCTATAATCGAAGGTGAGAGATCAAAGATGGGATCTGCTTTAAAATCCGGATCACGGATTTTATCCATGATCCGGATTTTATCATGATCATGGATAAAATCCGCTTTGGCTTACCAAAGATTAAAGATTGGCTTACCAAAAATATCTCATTTCTAAAAATCGCATCGGACATATAATCTTCAATCAGGCCATTCTAGTCTTTTTCTTGATTTAATTGATGAAGTAGGTCCCGATTTAGATTGTGAAATAGTTTTAGTGTCTGTAAAAGTGTAAACAGTTTTACGTACCTGCATATGGATAAAAATTTCCTCCTCAGGATTTATGCGCCAAATGACCCTGCTTTGGCACTATTTTATGATACTTATTTTTGGTAAGCCAACCATTTTTTTCTAATGACGCCGTAGGTAGAGCTGATTTTATGGGAAGAGGGATAAAAGTATTCAAAACAAGAAGGTCCACAACGCCCTTTTTACTCCATGTTCTGCAAAAATGGTCAAGGGAATATTGATTTTAGGCTTTTTTGGAAATCCGCTTCCTCAAAAATTTCACTAAAGAAGGTGTTGTCCCCCCATCCTTCCACCCAAAGGGAGTAGGAAGGAGCAATAACGTAGGATGTGTGTTCTTCTGACCCATTTTGGCTGTCTTAAAGAATCAAAGAAAGTTCGTATGGGATCAAGTGTGGTATCCTATTAAAGAATAATTGACCGTGATTCCAACCTCAGAAAATCACAAAATTTGTCTGTGTTGAAAAACTACACTGAATACTTGGGTTTCAAAACTAAATTAGACGAATGTTGATGAGAGGTTGACCTCCAAACTTATTCATTTCCCAATTTTAACATTATGTTTCTTCTAATTCTTGCAGTTTTTCATCAATGTCAGTCCTTAAATGAAAAAAAATACTAATTCAAGTCAAAAATTAATTTGTAAAATTTTTTTAAAATAGCTCAGAATGTTCCGACATCATTCATAAAGAAAATAAAAAAAGGTTTTTAAAGAGTCATTAATGTGATGAATACTTATGTATTGGTCTTGGTTAATTTTTGTTCCGACCATTTGAAAAATGTATTCGAGTGTGTTTTAGTTTTTTCCACGCAAAATCAAATAATCATCGGAATGGGTTATATATCATTTTAAAGCCCTTTCAGTTGATTCGAACGACATAAAAACCGGGCTCTTTTTTCCTTTTCCCCCCAACTCACACGACCTTCAATATGTTAGTGTAACGAGTGGTTTTACGAGGTTGAGTATGAAGACCATATATGTTTGTCGTGGCCATATTAGTCTGTATGTAAATTTTCATAGCAATCGGACAATGTGGTCAACAAATTCAAAAGGAAAAAGAGCCGAAAACCGATTCGGAGAAAACCGATTCAAAGTTTTTGATTTTAAAGAGTCGATGATCGTAGTTCAGACTCTTATAAGGTCGCGATAATTTTTTCCGTTTTTTTTTAGGAAAAAGCCTTCAAATTTAGTAACAACTTTTGAATCCTATTGTTAAATTTTCAAATAACGAGCGTTAAATTTTCAATCTCTTTTACTCACTACTAGTCTCGAAACTAGACTGAAACTCGTTTTAACCCGTCTTTCAAGCCCGTTTTCTGCGACACTGGGAGATTTTTAAATGCCATTCGAATCACGACTGAGAGGGGGCTCCAAAATGATATATCACGTGGTCGATTCTGATGATTTTTGTAGCACCTGATTTTCCGTGGAAAACAGAAAGAAAAATCATAAAATACACTCGAATACAAAATTTTCCCCCATTTTTGATGGTCGAAACAAAAAAGTTGTTAATAAAAAAAATAATAACACCTAAACTGTTTTTCGTTTGCGTTTAGGACCAAAACTGGATCAAATGCAGGGCTCTGGATGGTCGTGTTGGTCTTGTGCCAGTCAATTATATCAAAAGAAGGGATCCCGTCAAGTTATTTAGCTACTCGTAAGTTGTCAAAAATTTCATCACAAAATGTTTTAGATCATTTTTAACATGCCAGACTAGGTTTCAAGGTTTAAAAGCCCTAGAGATTCTTAATTTTTTTCTAGATGAAATGTTTTCTCGACAAAATTCTTCGAAAACTGATTAATTTACAGTTTGATAATTATACTTTATACTGATTCTGTTCTGATTGTATTGGATGTTTAAGGTGGTTCCACGGGAAAATAGAGCGAGAAGCGGCTGAGGATCTGTTGAAAAGTGCCCCTAGAACAAATGGTAAGTATCTGGTGCGAGAGAGCATACGCTACGAGGGGGACTTCACTCTCTCCCTCCTTACCTTGGGCGACAACGATGAGCCCATAATCGACCACTACAGAATGCTGCGCAGCACCGAAACAGGTACTCAACATAAGTTCCAAACAATTCGGACAGACTGAAGAATTAAAAAGAAAAATTCAAATTCAAACTTTTGTGCGCAATATCAGATTTTTCTGAGATAGGAAATTTTCGTTCAACGATCAAAACCTTTGCTTTGTTTTTGGTGCGTTTTTGATTTTGCGTTTAAAATCGTGACGAATCCTCATTCGATGATCTTTTTGAAATGAAATTTTTGAAGTTTATTCTGTTTAGCTATTGATATAGATGTAGAGCACTGGAAACTTTCCTGCTACGCTGAGTCTTTCCTGCAATTCAGTTTTTCATGAAGTTTTAATTTTCGCTAATTGTTTTTGTACTTTGCAAATACGTATGTCCAAAATTTCAGATGCGTTTTTAGCCATGCCAAAATGAATTTTAATTTAAAGTTAATAATTTTGGTTTTTATGAATTTTCGACAGTTTTTGGAGTAGAAAAGTAATGTTCTGTCCGTGCCAGTCAGTTAGACGATCTGTGGAAAATCGTAGTTATTTCATTAATATTCAAGCTGATCAAATTTTGCAATAAGTGCATGTAAATTTTGACTTGAATTCCCTCATTATGCGATTCGACTTGATGTCCGGAACCCAAAATATAAGTAGGGAGAATGGGAAAAAGGGCCGAATTGGTGGAATCTTGCTGGTGGAGGCACTTAATGATAAAAGAAATCAGAATTGAGTATTATTTACACTTGCGATTAACAAGAATTATCAAATCGAAATGTAGACTTTTTCGGATTAACAACTTGTTTAACACAATCAGTTGAATCACTTATAATGCTGCTATGCTGTTGACTTGCTCAATTTTCTGAAAATTAAATTTTAACTACTCGTCGGGTACTAGTTACTACAGGGTAGTTTCAGTGGGGACTTGAAATTTTTTTGATTAAATTACAAAATCAGTTTTTTTTTCGGCTCAACTGGTGTCTTCACAAAGATAGTCGATTTCGTAAGATTTGTTCAGTTGCTAATTTGAATTTCAAATGTCTTGCCTTCCATTTTTGTCTTGAATTCCTGTTTGATAAAAACAGGTATTTGGAAATTACTAGGATTGGGTTTTTTATTTTATTTTTTTAGACGCTTTGCCAAAAAATTTAGTTTTTTTTTTCTTAAAACCCGTTTACCGATTTTCAGAAGAGATATCCATCAAAAGACCGCCTCATTCCGGTGTGCTTGCATACTCCTCTGGTAGTTTTTTGCTTTACCCCTTTGTCTGTTATGGGAATATTTGACCGATTTTTTTTTCAGTTTCTCAAAAAGTAACCTACCAAATCTGAGATTTTGGTTTCCATGAATAGAACGATTTGAAGAAGTTTTTGTACATAAGCGGCTCAGCCAAATTTTTTTACTCATGAATTTATGGCCCTGGGATTAGTCAAATTGTTTTCGTTTTTGAATCTTTTTAACTTTCTCGAAAACTTACGTCCCATATCTGAAGTTGTGGGTTTGATGGAGATAGCGGGTAGTAGTCAGAAGTTCCCCTGCATTAGCAGCCACTCACTTTTTTTTACGCAAAAACTTATCATCGGAAAAGTCAGTTTTTGAGCGTTTTTTTCTCTAATTTTTATGAAAATTACCGAAAAATACCCTCTCACGTCTGAGATGTGTTCAATCTTAAGTTGGAATCATTGTGAGCAGCTCCTTTGCATGTGCGACTACGAAAAAATTCTTAAATACTAAATTTGATGTAAAGGAACAAGATGATAGTTGTAATATTTGAACATTTGGCTACCGCTGCTTATTGGACCGAGTTCACGGTGAAAGAAATGTTCAATTGGTGATTAGGTAAAACCTTCATAGACGAGGAGCATCAATTTTTTCACATTGTGGAGCTGATCAAATTCTACTGCAAGGAGGCTAACGGACTGGCCCACAAGCTGACCAAGTCAGTGGACACGAATGAGGCCAAAATCAAGGTCATCAAGAGCGACTTCGAGAAACACAACTGGAGGATCAACAGGCGAGACGTAAAGCTAGTCGAAAAAGTGGGACAGGGAGAGTTCGCAGGTACGAGTTCATTGAGTCATAATCAAAACTTGGTCATCATTATAATTGGCACATCGTCGTAACTTTTTCTCGCCTTTTTCTATACCTCTCGAAAAACGTTTTCTCCTCATTTTTCGTGTCATGGTTCTGTTTCCTATATCTTTTCGATTCAATTTATCAGAATGAATTCAACCTTAGTTTATTTATTTTAATTAAAGTTCGAAGTTATGCATGTGACGTATCAGAACTTTCACTAACCATCATGGTGACTATGTTGTGGTATAGATGTGTGGCGCGGTGAGCTGCGTGGGAACACAGTGGCAGCGAAACAGATCAAGAAACAGGGTCAGGATGAAAGCGAGAAGATCCTGGCTGAGGCCTCCATCATGACTGAGCTCAAACACCCCAACCTGCTCCGGCTGGTCGGAGTGGTCACAGATGACCCCATCCTAATGCTAGTCGAGTACTGCGACAAGGTGTGTGTTGTATCCATTTCATATGCTACTAAGTCACTTCAAGTTTTTTATGAGTGCAATTCCTAGGAGTTGCATTCGCAAAGTTAAAAATACAGCTACTAGTGCTGCATGGAAAAAAATGTAACATATACGTATCCATTATTTTGAGCTTAAAAATCTACTTTTTAGATTGATTGAATCTCTGAAAAGAGATTTGCTCGCTATTTAGGAAATCGATTTTCTGTTTGTGAGAGCCTCAATTCACTCCAATCTGTCTCCGGCGTGTTAATATTGCTTAAGAATAAGTTGTTTACAAGCAGAGCGTAGCGTGGTAGTACAATGCAATTTTTCTAACCTAGCTTCTAAATAAAAACGCTCATTTGGTGGAACTCTTGCTATGATCAACATCTGTAGCGTTGGAAATATCAAAGCATCTGTTCTCTGCTTTATTTTTGGCTTTTTTGCCATTAGTCAAGCATCCGTGGCTCAGAGGGAAGGACGTGACATTACGAAGCTACTTTGTGGAGGTTGAAAGCCGCACTTAGCACTGGTTATTTTAATATTTGTTAGCAATTTTGCTGCATAGCATTGGCTATTTATTCGCATCTGTATCATTGGCGGCTAGTTAAGGAAATTTCTTATGGACTTTGGATGAGAAAACGGGACAATCCTAGTCTCTAGGTCGCAGGTTCGAATCCGTCAGATAGCAAAAGTTTTGCTATTTCAAGGCTTATTTTTTTCTTAATCTTAATTCACGTTTTGAAGCTGCTTTTTGTTATTTACTCGCTTGTGTTTGCCAAATGCAGCCTAGCCTTCTGTTGCAGTTAAGACCCTTTTACATTTGTTAAAATTTTATTTTCTAGCTAATTGGTTTTAAACAGTGTGAGCTAGGGCAAATTAATTTGGTCGCGTTTATTGCTGCTTGATTTATAGTTTTCTGTTGAAAATATTAAAAAGTTCTAATTGGACAAGCGAGCCGTTAAATTTGGTAAAACTGCTTCAATAACATTTCATAACATTGGAAATTTCTTAGCATATGTAACAGTTTTATCTGTGACTAGTGTTTGCCGGTTGTTAAGAGTTCGTGGCCGAGTGGGCAGGGTATGCAACTCCAATTCTCGAGGTCTCATGCCCGTACAATTCCAGGCTCATTTCTAACTTTTCTTTCACTTTTGAGAGCTGCTTTTCGTCGATTTCTCGTTTGTGTTTGGGAAGCGCAGCGTCGCATCTGCGCTTAATTTTGCATCCAGCTTTCTGTTTTTCAATTTCCGACTGAAACAGTGTTTATTTTGTTTCCAAATTCAGTTTTTCCATTGATTCTCAAATTTCGTTTCTAATTTTCAAATATCTTAAAATAAGAAATTCATTTTTGTTCCGGTTTTGCGCGTGGGAGCTAGGGAACCTTGTGTTGTATTACAAATCTTTTTTTTTCTAACCAAACTCGCAATGAAAACTGCTCATGCCGATACGCGTTCCTTTGATTTTTTAGGTTTTAAAGTATTTAATTTTAATTCTAATTAAAAACGCCTGTTTAATTTGTTCTCAATTGTATTTTTATAAATGTTATTTGCGCTCAAATTTGTGTTTAGTATGCGTTTTTTCACTTGCGAGAGCAAGTGTACTTGTAATCGGGAACTAGATTTTTTTCCCGTAAACAACTTTTCTTACAAATGTACTATTAAGTGCTGCTACTTCACCTTGAAAAGACTGCAGCAGTAGGAAGTTCACATAAACTACCTTTTAGTTCATAGTAGTTAGTAAACAATTTTTTCAAATAATCTTGTTGAAAAAATATATATTTTTTCGGATTCGTGGCTATTGTCCTAAATTCGATAGGTTCATTTTTGAATTTGTTAGAAAAATAAAGATAGTGTATCTCTATTTTTCCAACAAAGATAGTGTGAAGGTCATAAAAACGTGATCGACTTCTAGTTTCGAAAAGGAATTTAATTTTCAGATTTCCCATTGAAATAAAAGTTTAACTTATTGATCCAGTTTTCTGAAATTGGGTTAATTTTATCAAAAAGTGCTAAAAACAAATTGTTCTAGAAACCCTTTAAGGGCATCTATTTTTTTTTAAATTAAAAAGTTGCAGTTTTTCAAAAAATAAGTACGCTTTTTGTTTACTTGCGTTCATTGATTTTTTCAACTGCTGGTTAGCTATGTTTTAGAATTGATAAAAACAGGTGTTAAAAAATGTTTTAAATTTGGTTTTTCCAGAAGCTTCGGAAAATTTTTCTTTTATCTCAAGAAATAGTAGCAAGGGAACGATCACCCACTTTTCTGTATTGTTGCATGTTACCCTAATCGTTTTTGCCATACCTCCCTTTCTACGGTATTCGAAAAACTCTTGTGAGGGGAATGTTTGACCAAATTTTGTGGACTTTTTCATTTTCTCAAAATAATCTCCCTAATCTGAGATTTTGGGTTCAATCGAAAGCACAGGATGTATGACGCTCCCCTGCGTAAGTGGCCATGAACATATTTTTCCCTGAAAATAATGAGTTTTGGAAAAGTTTTGTTTGAATGTTTTCGAAAATTTTCGACTTGTCTCGAAAACGCCCTCCCAAATTTGAGATTTTCGGTTCAAACAGAAGAAAGGGTTGATAGAAGCTCCCCTGTATAATTGGGGACGTCCAAAATTTCTGAGATAAAAGTTATGGATCTCAGAAAAACCAATTTTTTGATTTCTTGTTTTTTTAAAAACTCAAAAACTACTCAGCCAAATTCTAAAAAAATATATTTCACTTATATTTCTTTGAAGCAATTTAGGTTTTGGGTCAAGCCCAATTTTTGAGTTTTTTAGTTTCATCCGGCATCAGTGCAACAAATTAAAAGTTTTTCAACCAGGTACTCCCAGCTTTAGTCGGGCCCGTAGTTTAAACAGTTAATACTATAATTGTAGTTTGTTTTGTAATTTGTCGAATTCTAATGTTGAATATTTTTTTCTTTTTCGCTTTTTCTTCTTACCATTTTTTCAGATTATGTTATATGGGCTGAGTCATTTTAACTTTGACTATATGCGCCGTTTCGAAGTCGAAATATTTTCTTGTGCTTTGTGTTTCAGGAAGGCTGTGTCGTTAAAACTGAGTTTCAAAACATTGTAGCTTAAATTTTTTTAATGACATCTCGGCTTCACGGGATTCGACTCAGATTTTTTTGCCTGACTTGCCGCTCAAGAAATGTTTTTTAGGTTATTTATGAATGTTGCTTCAAACATTGTTTTTTTTTTTTTTAATAATTTTTCAACTCAATTTTTCAACAATAAAAAAACGAGTTCCATCTGTGTTTCTATTCACTATCTTGGATTGTATTTTCGTTTGATCACAAGTGTCGCGAAGCTCTGCTTTCCCTCTGTTAAATAAGCTTTGACTTTTGATTAAGAGTAATGAGCGTAGTGAAGACTCTTATATAGGTCTTGCTGATTTTTTTTTAAAAGTCTCTAATAACTACAGATGTGCATTCATACATATTGTTGCATTTATGAATGCACTAGGTATTATGCACTTTTTGAGTTAAATTAAAATTAATTTGCTGAAAGTGACACAAATAGCTTTCTCCAAATACGAACGGGAAATGGCGCGAAAAAACGTGAACGATTTCTAGCTTCGAAAGTAGAATTTATTTTTCAGATTTCCAGCGGAATAAAAACTTTACCTATTGACCCAGTTTTCTCTAGTTGGGTTCAGGTTATCAAAAAGCGCCAATGATAAATTGTTCTAGAAATTCGAAGAGCTGAAAGGGTATCTCTTTTTTTCTTCGAAATTCGAAAGTTGAGATTTTTCAAGAAAGTCAATGTTTTTTGTGTACTTGCCGTCATTACTCTTTTCCAATCTTCGATTGGCTATGTTTCAGTTTTGACTTCGTTTCAAATTCATCGCCTTCTTGTAAAAAAAGTTTAATTGCGCGAAAAAGCGTAATTGATTTTTTAATTGAAAAAATGGATTTCTGCTATTTTATATGTCCATAAAATCTTTTTTTTCCTGTAATTTAAAATTAACAAAAAAAATGTTGAGTTGATTGATTTCATTGACACTTTAGTGTGCACTTAAAAAGTGGAACATAGTTCTATTTAAGCTGCACTTCACTTCTGTGATGAATTTTCTTTTGACAATTTTTTGAACAGATTTTGCTTTTTATTAAGAGCCGATTAACGTAGTGAAGACTAGTGTATATTTAAGTGATTTTCTGTTTTTTTTTTCAGGAAAATTACTTAAAATGCTCCACTAAAAACTGATGTGCATTCATAAATAGTAAGGCATTTATGAATGCACTTGGGTATATACGCTTTTTTCGAGTTTAATTTAAATTCGTCTGCTGAAAGTTAAGTAAATTACAATTATGAACGTGGAAATGGCGCAAAAAACTAGAACGACTTCTACTTTCGAAAGTGGAATATAAATTTAAGTTTTCCAGCGGAATAAAAAATTTACCTATTGATTCAGTTTTCTCAAATTGGGTTAATTTTTATCAAAGAGTGTCAAAGATTATTGTTCTCTAAATTCAAAGAGCTTTAAGGCCATCTATTTCAGTCTTTGATTTTTTTTCAAAAGTAAGTCAGTTTTTGTTCTGTTTTCTTGCGTTCATTGACTCTTTCCCAACTCTCTTTTGGCTATGTTGCTAGTTATTTTATTTGTTGTTGATGTTTTTCTTGTTGGCTCAAAGCATAGGTTGACCCTAGGTCTCAGTTTACCTGACTTCAAAGTTTTAAGAAAAAAAAACAGATTTTCTCATAGTTTACAAATGACGCTTTCACTTGGGTTGAATATGTTGATTGAGATTTTATGATTTCTAATTGTGATCGAGAAACGGTCGAATTTACTCCTGACAATTTGTATTTTGTTGCAGTTTTTTTCATAGAGTCTTTTTTTCTATATCCGAGCCCTCGCTTACGTTTTGCATCGGAGTTTTTGCAAAGCTCCGCTTCGCCTCTATGTTTGACGGATGAAATTAGCTAGAAAGACCTGGCTTTTGTACTAATAATTGGCACTTAAAAAGTAAAAAATAATAAACTAGATTTAGGCTGAGGGCGATAATGGCAGAGGCAAAAACTTCTGGTTTCAATATTGTTGTATTTGCCCAATCGAGTGGCAGTGCTCGATTTTTTGTCAGCGCTAGTTGAAATGTTGGTTGACTTGTTAAGAGTTTGTTGTTACGCGTTGATCTGTACTTCTGTCTACAAAAAATTGTCAGCTTAGTTGTTCGGTTGTTTTCAGTACTGCCTTTGATAGTGTTTGTTGTGTCGTCTCCATTTCATTGTGCAAAGGGGCTAGCTATTTATTCCCAGGATTATAGGTTGATAAACTATGAACATATTGGTAAAGTTGAAGCTAAATTCGTAGTGATTGGGATGAATCTCGGAAGTTAGAGTTTTATGTCTGCATGTGCAGAATGTTATCTCTGAAACAGAGTTGGAATCTGATTAGTGTATTTGATCAACGTAGGAAGTGGTTGTTTAGGGGAGCTTATTAGACGTGCTGCGAACCCAAGGTCGACAAGTCATCACTCTATCCAAATTGCTTGACTTTGCTAGGTATGTTTTTCATCAACATTATTCATAATAAATTTTCTAGCGGAGCTTTTCCTGCCACTAAAATGTAAATATAAGATAGAGTGACTTTGAAAACTCATTTTTTGGTAAAAACAAGTTGACCAAAAATTGGTTCTATCATTTAGCAGAACTTGGGAAGTTAAAACGGTCTGTCTCATAAAGATGGGCGTTTTTTTTGTTGAAACCTCAACTGCATCTGTGCATTTATGTGTATATCAAAGGTTCTCAACTGGCTTTTCGAATTGAAGTAGATACAAAATTTGGATTTTTCAGTTAACCAGCCAGAGGCCTAACGCGGATGTTAAATATTTACGGTTAACTAAGCTATGGCTAATTTACAAGCGCCTTGTAAATTGCAGCGCAAGTGTGATTTGATCCCGCAATCAAATGATTGCTGGGTTTCATCACTACCGTTGTGCCACTAGATGTGTATTAGTGTTTCTTAGTGTGTGTGTGTGTGTGTTTAGTGGGGTGCTAGATGGCATGTGTTATCTGGAACGGAAGAACATGCAACACAGAGACCTGGCATGCAGGAATGTGCTGGTGGACGATGCCATGCAAGCCAAGATTTCCGACTTTGGCCTGGCACAGTACAGGAGCGCCACCCTAGAGAGCGCCAAGTTCCCCATCAAGTGGTCCGCTCCAGAGGCTGTCAATGAAAAGGTCAGCTGTCAAATTGATTTGACGTTCAGAAAAGATGTTAAGTTTGAGAAGATTTATAAAATTAGATATTTACTTTGAGACCACAGCCTTTTCCAAAGTAACCTCAAACTGGATCATTTCTTTCAAAAACAATAGTATAAGGCTCATAAGACGTCAACTGAGTATATCAAGACTTAATCGTGTGTATGTTTTAGAAGTACACGAATAAATCAGATGTTTGGAGCTATGGCGTCTTTCTCTGGGAGTTGTTTTCTTATGGCAGAGTACCTTACCCTTCCATGGTGAGAACATTTTTCCTACTTGGTGAAACTTAAGTTTATGTGAAGGACAACTTTGCCCCTGTATTTATGTATACTGGGTTTTTGGTCTAGTAATGTTTAAGTGTTATATATTTTACAGCAAAAAGACGAAGTAATGAAACACGTGATGCAAGGATACCGCATGAAGTGTCCTACAGATTGCCCCGACAAAGTCTACTCGATTATGAAGAAATGCTGGACGATTGACGTGATTGAGAGACCCTCGTTTAAAAAGCTGAAAGACACAGAACTCACCGACGAGGAGGTTGCCAGACTAAAGGAAGATGACCGCACCATGCTTCAGATACAGCCTGTGGTGTTAGAGAGACCGGAGAATAATTACGCCACCCTAGACGTCCCAAACTGATGAGTATTCTATCGTGCTCCAAAGTCTTCGAGGTTGGTTGAGACATACTGATTGCTTGGGATGGGTAAATTTGAAACCACCTTAATTTAGAAAAATAAGGTGAGCATTCAAATACAGCTGTAATAATAGTTAGTTTTATATTTGAGTTGTTTCCTCTGGATCTGGGCGTTGTCATCAAAGCTAAGTACTTCTAGACAAATAATTGAGAAATGTATGGAATATTTTACTCAGGAACGGCAGAATTACGACCATGATAGGGTTTAAAAAATATTCGCATTTTAGATGTTTTTTAAAAGTATATAAAAAACTTACTTTTAAAGATGGATGTAAGTTTTTTATGCGGTAAACTTACTTACTTTTAAATATATATATGCAAAATTGATCTAAAAAACATGAGTCGCAAATCGAGAGTGCTCATTGACGAATTTTCTCTGGTCTATCTGTGTAACAAAACCGAATTCAATGCTTTTTTCAGCAAACTGGGGGATAACAATATCTATGCGGATGCATTGGATGCAAAACTTCTTCAGAAACACTCTTTAACTGGCCCAAAATTTGTGCTATGTATGTCTCGATTCTATTTATAGTCTGACAATAAACGTGTGTCCTTATAAAATTCTGGACACTTGTAGTTAATTTTATCTCTTTTTTGTTTTATCAAGGGAAGCCTAGCCAAACTTGTGATGTTGTGCATTTATTTTATCATTTTGTACTAAATAATGTCTGATTGAATGAAAAGTTTTTTTTGCAATAATTGTATGCGATTTGCGTTCAATTCTCTAGAATTTATTTCGATGTAAATAAATAATTATTATTTCTAGCTTATCTTCTTCCTTGGTACTTGGTATTATTATTAACATTTATGAGCATTTATATTTTTTGAATATTTGATGCGATTGTGTTGTTTTATCATCGTCTCTTTTCCACGGCTAAAAGAATGATATCACAGGTTTCAAAGTTGGGATCAATTAAGCAATTTCCCCCTCCCCGTAATAACCAATTGATCTGCTACACCCCCCCCCCCCCAAGTAAAAACGGTAAAATGCTGCAAAAGACATTACAAGCGCAAGATCATGGCTGTTGTGTTCATAATAACCAATTAATAGACCGACTGATGTTTATTTTATGTGTGTCGAGAAAAAATTATGCAAATAAAAAAAAATCATTTTTTTTTAAAAAGGGTTTATTCGTGTTTTTGTTTCGGCGTCCATGCTTCGAGGAAAGCAAGTTACCAGGGGTCATGATCTAACCTTGTATATGAATGCCCATCATTTGTTCTCAGCAGCACCTTATGCGTACGCAATAGCATTTTTTGATTTCATTTACGATAGAAAAAAAATCGGCTTTACATGCATCAGTTTTTGTGATTTTTCCACTCTGAAAGTAATTTTTGATGTAAACTTTGTTGTTCTACATTCGTTGCAGCTTTCATATCACAAAAACTATTTTCAAGTGGTTTTAAACATGATTCGAGTACCTATTGAGCTATCTCTTCCACCCCCTCCCCCCACGCGGAAATGGGGGTGGGGGATTGCTCAATTGATTTTAAATTTGTTCATACATATTTTCATCGAATTGTAATGACAAGCAAAGTTTTTCTATTTAGAAAATCAAATAAGAATGGGGAGGGGTGGAAAAGAGCTGTTTTTATCTGAGCAAACAACCTCGTGCTATCGAAATCAACTCTGCCTGTTTTATCCAATCAAATGAAGTAAAAGATGTGAAGTTGTCATCTTGTCTTGTCGTGGACTTGCCTGCCACATACTTTCCTTCCAAATGCGAGCTCATTGAGTCAATCTATCACAAATAACTGGTGTGTTTGCCCTGCGGCCTATGTCATAATTAATTCCACCGCCAGAGATGAAGTTATTTTTGGATACAAAGTAAAATTTCATTTTTAATTGTAACTGAACAAACACATGCTGTTTTAACATTTGCTAACTCGATACACGATGTTATCTCATTTTAAAAATTATATTTGGTATACATTTTGAAGTTTTGGAATGAGTATCTTTTTTTTTTATACGAGAGTCGTATTTCAATGTTCAGTTACACTTATCAAATCCAATCCTAGTTATGTTCAATTAACGTGTTCCAAACAGTTTTTTTAAAGCATTTTCTTAACTTAGTAGAGAACATCAACCACCAGAAAGTAAGGTGAAGAATTGCTGTGGGGGCAGCTACAGTATGTTTAGACCGCTGTGATTCAATTAAAAATACAAAACAATCATTTTTCCTTAACAGGTTTCGACCATTCGAAGAATGATAAGTAACTTTGGATTCGGGTCGGTTTTTAGGCCAATTTTGACTACCTCGAGGAAATCGAGTGGGGTATCATAATGAGGCCTGTTTGGTCGTATGTTAGATTCTTATGTCTTCTCACGGAGAGGCTCTCCTAGTGTCAAAAAAATTGATCTGAATATTTTCGATTTTCAGGCTAAATAGATGAAATTTGATGAGAGACTGACCTCACAACTTAAATTCTACAAAAGTTTTACGCTATCTTTCTCTTTCAACGCATTTTTACACATCCGCAACCAGCTATTAAGTACAGCCAGTGCTAAGGATATTAACACAGACTATATATTACAAATAGCCCTTTAGCGTCAAGGTATCATGAATTTGTAGCCTAGAGGTAGGAAAGAAGACCCGCAACCAAATAACAGGGCTCGAACCTGGGCATGGTCGGACGTTTTTAATGAGGCCTGTTTGGTCGTATATTAGATTCTTATGTCTTCTCACGGAGAGGCTCTCCTAGTGTCAAAAAAATTGGTCTGAATATTTTCGATTTTCAGGCTAAATAGATGAAATTTGATGAGAGACTAACCTCCCAACTTAAATTCTACAAAAGTTTTACGCTATCTTTCTCTTTTAACGCATTTTTACACATCCGCAACCAGCTATTAAGTACAGCCAGTGCTGAGGATATTAACACAGACTATATATTACAAATAGCCCTTTAGCTTCAAGGTATCATGAATTTGTAGCCTAGAGGTAGGGAAGGAGACCCGCAACAAAAGAAGATGGTTCGAACCTGGGCAGGGTCGGAAGTTTTTAATGAACTTTTTCGTATACTAGTTGAGATGCGTCCGCTATATGAATTGAGGCCTGTTAGTTGATGATTTTTTTTTTCAAATTGACTGGTACTGCTAATACGTCATATTTGGCTTTCGTCGCTTAGCATTTATGTTGACTCATAATTGGCGTGCGTTAGTTAAAATTTTTTGTAGACTCAAAGTTTCACTCAGATTTTCCAGTAGCTTTATTTGTAATATTTTTGCTTGTGAAAGCGAAATGCAACTTCGCTTATGTGTTCAATGTAGTTACCGCTCTTTCTTGTGATCTTTCTCCTAAATCAACCGATCTTTCTAAAAATGAAAAACTAAAAGGAATTTAGGCAACGAAAACTGCAAAAACGATGATTTCTTGAAAATTTTTCTCCAATTTGGTTTGAAATTTTTTTTTTACTGTGGTACGTCATATTAACAGGATATTCGTGTTTTTTAAGAGTAATTAGCGTATTAAGTACTCTTGTATAGGTCTTGGTGATTTTTTTCGGGAAAGAAGTTAAAAAGAAATCAATAGTCAAACAGCAAAAAATCTAATGTTCATCCTCAATTTGGAATTTTTGCGGTTTGACTTCTCATTTAAAAAAAATTTTTTTGGTCTTCTCATTTTTTTTATTTTCTTTGGCCTTCGCGCTTCTTAAAATAGTCGGCATAAAAATATGTCTAATAATCTCAGATAGTGGCGCTTTATGAATGATGCACTAAGTTTCTTTCAATTTGACTCACGATAAAAAATCACAACTGAACTATGCACATCAAAACCTTCTGGATCCTGATAATGTAAATGATCATAGTGGACTGAATTTTTTTCAGCTGGCTTCCATACGGTTCAAAGTAATACTTGGTGGTTTGCCTATGGTATTGATTATGGTTTTACGCGCTATTTATTTTGTCGGCTTTGTTGTCTATTTTTTGCAAGCCTCAAAGTACAAGAGCGTTTTTTATCAACGATTTCGGCAAATTTTTTGGCACTAGCTTTGAATTATTAAATGAAGTAGCTTTTCATGAATTAGGCCCAGGGTTGCATTGTTATTTACATCCCTGTTATTTAACTAGACGTGTATTTATTTACTGTTACAAACTGAAACTGCAGTGTAAGAGAAAGCGTTTTCTACGATGAGATTCCTCCACTCTTACCTGAGAAACCGCCTTGACTTGAAATTATTGGGAAACTGGCTGGTTGTCTATGTGTACTGAAATCTGATTGAATATAATTCATTGTTTGGTACACTGCTTAAAATTTTCAAACTTTCTCTTTTACCGATTTAATTGTTAATAATGTTAAAAACGTCATTTGCTAGGGCGGATTGTCATTAATGCAACCTTGCTGAGGCCGCGTCGTTGATCCGACCACGAAGTTGGGTTTTAATTTTTTATTTACGCAAAACCATGTGACACAAATAATCGTTAGATGGGTTTGAGTGATATATCAAAATACGCGTCTTTCAGTCGTGATATAATCAAAACTGAGTATTCCAAAAATGTTCTACATTTCACATTCCAGTTTAGGCAAACGGGTATGAACCTTCTTCACGTGCTCAAGTTGATAAAATTTTGAAAAACCAATTTAAAATGGTTACGGATCCTTTTTATTTACTTGCACAGCAACCAGCTATTCTTGTTGTTCTGACTTTCAAAGAAAACGGAATAATTATGCTCGGTGTGGGTTTTTTATTCAGTCAATTTTCGCCGATCGAAATAATAGTTGTCAGCAAAAATTTTTTATATTTTATTGAATTACCTCCAAATATTTTTAGTAAAGTTCTGGGGGTTTCAAAATTGCCAAAATGGCCATATTTTGGACTAAATTATGCACGCTTTGAAGAATTTATTCAGATTGCTGAGAGCGTAAGCCGAATTATTTACGCGTGGCAAATTATCCCGCACAACAAACTCGTTACGAATTGAATTGAGGCTAGCTTATCAGATCAGTCGTATTAATTTCATACGACTCAACATTTCACACTTTGATATTGTCCAAAATTTATAGGTTTTCAATCTTTTTTTCCAAAAACTGCAATTTTAACTTCAGAATAACCAGCGGATTGGAGGATAATTCATCAAGATTTTCAGATTATGTTCAATTTGTATCAGAAATTATCAAGTTAAAAAGAGTCAATAAAATTAACAGGTATTGGGTATTCTATGAAATTGTGAAAGGATAAGGTGCTTTCATCTGCGTTACTTGGCTTTATTACTTGCGCAACGTGTTCGTTTGTCTGATAAAACCAAAAAAAAATTTCTCAAACTTAGAATAATTCAAGCTTTTCTGGGTTAAGGCCTTTTGGCTTTGATATAGCCTGCTTTCATTGGTCACCTAAGCTCTTTGTTAGCTGAGTCTAAAATTCAAAATGTCTGGAGTATTTGTGGCTCGATGTCTTGTAATTGAGTTGCTAATGGGTTTTTTCAGCGTTCGACTAAATATAATTCAAAGTTGTTCTCTAGTCTGTGCGAAGCAATTTGCCATTTAGTTTTTGTAAAAGTTTTTTGGATGAAAAATGTCCTTTCGCTTTTTTCTGTAGTTTCGGTTTTTAAAGTCTCAGTCGATCAATGAACCAACCGAGAGAACATAATAAATATTGGATTAAAATTTTCATTTGTTGATTTTTCCGGACTGATAATTTTAAAAAGATTACATAAAAGAAGTAGAAGTATTTATGTTCTTTCGTAAATATAACGCAAAGTTGAAAAAATTCAGGGCATACGCTGGGTATATCTCATATGAATAAATCAATCATATTAATTCAGCGGTATATGAGTAACGACTGACCCTTTTTTTTTTACCAATAGCTTAGATTATGAATATGAACTGAATCAATTTTTCAAAAGACTATTTCCACCTGTGAGAGCAAGTGACTACTAATCGGGAACTATACTTTTTTCCCGTCAACAACTTTTCTTACAACTTTACCTATTACTGCACAGATTTCTTATAGGAGTTTTTACTTTCATGTGCAGGCTGACAACGTTTAAATTATTTTATGGGCAGGCTAACGTCACCTACTTTTTTTAGTTCATTTCTGGGTAGTAACCAACTTTACAAGTTTATCTATTGAAAGTTTTTCTTTTGGGATTTGTGATTTCGTCCCAATTTATGTCGGCTAATTTTCCGTTTTTTTTTCAAACGCAGTTTATATTATATGGTACGCGTTTCAAACATATTTTTTCCAAAGTTTGCTTTTTTTTAATTTTTTTTTTTATTCAAGTAGTGTTTACTATAATTGAAAGTCACTCTGAAGTTAATGAACTTATGAACTGAAAATATAATAATACATTTTCTCAGTTAAATGGCTTCGACTTACGTTTTATCGGCTTCGTCAACTTATTTTGTCTAGTTTCAATGGCAAATTTCTATGCTTTTGAATGTTTCAGAAGAGATTGGTCGTAAAATTTAAAATTCATTAGCTCAAATTTTCTATGTACAACTTTGTTTTCGGCTTAGCGAGGATCGAGTCAATTTTTGTAGCCTTAGTTGCCGCTCGGTCATAGACTTTCAATGCTTGTTTAGACTGTTTTTGAACATCATCTGAGACTAAAATATAAAACTTTTAAGAATCTTTCATTTTTAGGTCATTATCTGTATGTATGTTCAATCTGCAATGTTTTAATTGTATCGCAATTTTTGCAAAGCTTCGCTTCTGTATTAAGTAGTCTTTTTAAATTTCAAAAAAAGTGCGTGCTTTTTTCTCTTAAAAAATATAGCAGATTGTTGAATAAGCGCTAAGCTCTCGAAGTTGGCATAGTTTTAGCTGGCCTAGTTTTAGCGCTTGTCAGTTTCAAAAATTCAAAACATTTATATAATCAATCTGTTTAAAAAACTTAAGGAATCAAGCATGTCATTTTTGCATTAACAAGTGCTTAGTCTTAATCAAATGCGTTTCTGTTTTTATTTGAGCACAGTTCAGTAATTCTTTGCCGTAAAGTTCTGAACGATTGAAAAGTCGTCTCGACAACCTTTTTTTTCTTCACGACTTTTCTACTGCTAAATTTAACCAGATTCTGATCTCAATCAAAACCTTAATTTGGCGGGGAAAGTTTTAGAAATACCGGGTTCGACACAAAAAAAAATTCTCGTACGATTGCAGTTTTGTATTATCATATGAGAATTGCAGGACGCAAATTGTTTTAAATGTATTTTGCAAAAACAAAAGTTAACTTCATTAACAGTTGCAAGTTTTAGCGAATGTAGTATTATAGTACGACTATTCTTTGTGCCCAACCTAAGTTACAACTATTAACCTGATATGCATGTGAGAGTGAGAAAATTTGAAGATCTTACACAGCGGCATCATTGTGACAATTAATACCCGTGAGCTCCATATTTTCAATGGGGATTTCAGCCATGAATAATTACTCAACAGCTTTTACCCTTGCAATAAGCAAAGCTATTGCAATCGTGTACTAGACTTTTTCCCGTTAATAACTTTGTTCACGGGACTCATTCGTCTTCTGACATGCTCAATTTCTTAAATTAGAAAAACCTACTCTTATTTAAGTAGTTATTAGGTAACTAACGCTCCGCTTCGTCGCTGTCTTTTTTTGCTCCCGCTGAATACTTAAACGGTTTTCCCACTCAACGGCTTTCAACGGCTTTCAACTCGAATGAAAAATTATCTGGCATTGTCGATACATGTGGTCCTAAGAGGATTACAGCCTAATGGTTATTCTATCATTGTGGACGATCCTAACGTGAACAAGAGGTTGTTGACACGAGTAGACATATTGCATAGAAAAAAAATTAATGGGTTTAAATAATCTTCACATTATTCAAAGGATAAGTTCGTTAATCACCTTCCGTCTTTTATTTTGTCTGTTTCTAATCACATACTTTTTTATCAAAACACCCTGATGCCCACTCTTTTGAAGCTTGATTTTAAAACTTTCTTGTTCGTTAAAATATTATATTATGTTGTTCGACATATGTCACAGTATAAACTTTTTTTTTTTGAAAAAAAAGAAGCGTTTTACTGATGAAAACTTTATTCTTACTGAGGGTAAACTAAATCTATGAATACATTAACAGCCAGAATGGCTCCATCGCTTTAGTAAAAACATCGAAATTTTGTTTTGAAGAGAGGGAAGGGGTGATATTAATAAGTTCACGAGCTAGCTAATGAAGGTTAGTTAAGAATTAAAACAAACAAGATTGAAACGCAAAAATAGTCTGAAAACCAATGTGTAGACAATTTTTAATCCGAATAACCAATTATCACTTCAGTATTCCTCGAATGTTTTGGATCCAAATCATGGCTAAAAATTTTAAATTTGATGTCAAGATTGACTCTTGCGATCTTTTTTTGGGAAGGTAATCCCGCCCGTATTGATCGGCTTGTCCAAGAAACTAAGTGTCTATTTGCAATCCGGATGGTATTTAGTCGAACAAATTTTGATATTTTAGGAATCACGCTTGGAAGGAATATGTTAGATAGTGATACCTGAGCTAAAAATTTAAAAGACCTGCTATCAAGTTCGAACCTAGGGTTTTCTAAAAGACCTGCTATTCACGTTCGAACCTTTTTTTAGGTCGGCTAAATTGATTTTCTGAGCTCCCCATTTTGACCAAATAAAGACCTCATTTTGACCAAACTTTCTGCGTCGCAGGCAAAATTTTGAAAAACAGGCCATAAGAAACAAAAGAGGCGTTTTAAGCAGTTTTTGGAAAATTTTGACCGAAAAACGGCGTGTTTTTGGCGCGCGCTCCCAAAGGCGCCTGTAGAAAAATTTAAGGGTCAGTCAGCCAAAAATTGTTATTTTAAAATAGTGCAAAGGGAAAAGCTTTGAGTCGAGGGGGCTTAATCCCTGAATCCCCCCCCCCCCTAAATCCGCTGTTGCCGGCTATCTTTTTTTTTCAAAGTATCGAGGCTTGAAAATTTAGAGTCAAAAGTGCACGCTACATTTCTTTTCAGCTCCTATATTGCCCGCGGCAAATTTATCCTGCTCAAAATTTATTCAAAAATACTGTGAAGCTAAGCATATACTCCTTCAGGCAAACCTGAAATAGCTATCTATTCAGGAACTATTTACTTAATTTATATCTATAGTTCTTTCACGCTTACCTCAAGGAGTATAAAACTTCCTTAAAACAATTTTGATTAATTTTTGAGCTGGATTAATTTGCCGCTGGCGGCATACGAGCTGAAAAAACGAAATATAACGTTGAGCTTTTACGCGAAATTGCCATAATTGGCACTTATAGAGCCTCAGGAATTAACAAAAAAGGATAGCACGATTTTTATATATTTCAGCTCCTGCTATCTAAGCTGTTCCTTTTCAGAATTCGTGTTCCTGAAGAAAAAAAAACAAATTGTAATGGAACTTGTTTTAGAAAGTGTAAAAGATTTTGGTGCTCAGAGCTCAAAATTAAAAATATAATTATGCCCTTTTCTTACAGTTCAGGGGCTTTGTAAATACAAAAACATTTTTGCTAATTTGGAAAAATTAGTGCTAGGAAAATTTCGGTGTAGGTGGTAATTAATCCGGCTTAGAAATTATTGCCAATTGAAGGGCGACCGGATAGATTCAATTAATGTTTTAAAAAAATGCACAAATAAAGTTTTTGCGTGTGAGTGAAAGGTCGCAAAACTACAAGGGTTAGGCGTGATACGAGCATCCTTTGTATTTGTATGTACCGGTGGAGGAAAGGTAACTAGTTGGAAGTTTTTAGTCCGTTTTCATGATCAAACCCTTAATTTGGAGATATTAAAGGGCAGTTAAAGATATTAAAGATTATAATGGAAAATGCTAATTTAAACCATGGATTATCCTCTGGATTATCTTCTCTGGATTATCCTCAATAAACAATTTTAATTATGTAGCTTCCAAGTTTTTCTCCATTTGAATACAAACCAATGAGTTTTTCTGAACCTCCATTAACGCCCACCTGTTGCTAGAGTTGGCACTGCACGATTACCACCCGGGTTGATCAAAAATACTTGTCCTACAATTTCCATATATGAAAAAATGCTTATCCTACAATTTCCTACAGTTTCATAGACTCAGAAAAGAGTAAAAAAACTCTAGGATAAGCATTTTTTCATATATGGAAATTGTAGGATAAACATTTTTCATATAAGGAAATTGTAGGATAAGCATTTTTTCATATATGGAAATTGTAGGATAAGCATTTTATAATATATGGAAATTGTAAAACAAGCGTTTTTTCATATATGAAAACTGTACGACAAGCATTTTTTCATTTATGGAAATTGTAAGACAAGCATTTTTTGAAAACTCAAATGAGGCTCAATTAGCGTTTTAACTTACCCCATAAGACGTGCAATCTCTGAACAGAGAAGAGAACCAACAGAAAAATCAGAGAGTTTTAGAGGTTGGAACCTCAAACTCTTCATTATCTGTAGGCGAATCTCCTCAACTCTTGAGAGAGCAACAATTTCCTAAGCCTACTCCTAGATGAACCAAAACCATAAGGGAGGAGTTGTCTCAAACGCCAAAAAAACCTGTTTTCCTGATGGAAACATTCTCCAAGCATACATACTCCAGTTGATCCACGAGTTCAAGCAAGTTCTGTCATCAGCATAAATTCATTTCCTATAAAAACAAAATTTTACACGTGCGAGAAAACAGAAAAGATTCAACACATACGTAATTAATGTTTATTGAAATGATTTCTGATCAAAATTCAGAACTCCTACACGAATGCGAAAAATCAAATTTAAAGGCCACCATCGGAATCATATATGAGATGACTGGGTCAGAAATCAGCCAAGCGAAGGCGCTCAGAAGTACTTTTCTGCACTGATTTACTCTGTAAAACAGTGCAGAAATGTGCTTCTCGGCGCCATCGATTGGCTGACTTCCGACCCTGTCATCTCATATATGATTTCGATGGTGGCCTTAAATGTTGACATTTCTGCATAGGGAATTGTACCTTTGCTTTCCTCTCCCCACTCAACCCCCCCCCCCCGCACCCCCCCCCCCCCACCTGAACCAACCCACACCTGAACAGCCACCCAACTGAACCCACCGCCCTCCACCACCTGAGCCCCCCCCCCCCCCCCTGAGCACCCCCAGATATGTTTCGACTTTCTCGACCAAAAAAAATTGATTCTACTTTCTAGAAGAAAATCTTTCTACTTTCTCGACCAACAAATTTATTTAGATTCGAATTAAATTTTCGTTTTTGATGAGCAAGGTGCTTTAAATTGAGCAAAAGCACTTTAATTACTTTAAATTTGATTAAAAACAAGTTTCAACAAGTTTCTGAAAAACCTGCCTTTCATATGGAAATTGTAATATTACCATTTTTTTCCAAAAAAAATAAACGTAGTTATTTTTCATCACCAGACTGTTTTATTTGATTCAAATAGCCGGAGAAACTAGATTGAATCTTATTTAAATGGTGTTTTGAAATTGTAGGAAAATTGTATGATTAGCATTTTTCCATACACTTGATGTAGGAAATTGTATAAGCATTTTCGGTGTGGGGAAATGTAAGATAAGCATTTTCGGTTTATGGAGGTCCACCCGGGCACCTAAAACCGGTACCGTACTGTACGACAAAAAAGACTTCGCTCATGCTACAAAAAAAAATTTCTGGAAAAACTTTATTTGGAATCGTCATTTGGATAATTGACTTTATCAAAACCATCAAGTAGTTATAACCCTGAAAACGCGAAAAGCAATTTTTCAATCAACGAATACTTCAATAGTTTAGCAAATACTCAAAACCTAGGTAAAAATTGACCCCCGTATGGCAAGGTACTATTAACTCTCAACTTCGGTACCGTACAGTAGTAGTGCCAAATGTATTATGTACCGGTACCATGCAAACTTTAAATGTTGTCCTGATATGCATGAGAGTGTGAGAGCATTTAAGATCTTACTCATGGCGTCATCATAGTGACCATTAATACTCGCCCTACACGTTTTGCTCGGGAATTTAGCCGTGGTTAATTGCTCAACAACTTTTTACCCTTGCGATAATGAAAAGTATTGCAATCGGCTACTAGACGTTTTTCCCCGTAAATAACTTTGTTTGCTGGACAGACTCATCTCTTGGACTCACTGATATTCTGACATGCTCAATTTCTTGAAAATTCAAATTAAACTTATAATATAAGTATTTTAATTATTTGAACTACTATAATTAAAACGCGTTAGTTATTTAATTACTATTTAAACTATAATACGGGCTCCGCTTTGTCTGTCCTAGTTTTGCATTGCCGATGCATGTGTCCTAAGAGGATTACGGACTAATAGCTATTCCATCATTGTGAACGATCCTAATTGGAACAGAAAAGCGATGGCTGAAAGCGACTAATTGCAGCAGAAAAGCCGATCTCTTCAAGGTGATAGTGTGCTCAAAAACTCCGTTAAGAAATTAACTCAAAAACAGCAGGATGTGCTCGTGTTCAGAAGGGTAACATTCTTGGTCTAGGACTAGAAAGTTTAATTTACCTCTTAGATATCTTTTGAGTCTCGATTGCTGGCGGTGGCCATTCCAAACTGTTTTCAATTAGAAAAGTTTTTGCTGCATTTCGTTTTAGCATAAATCGTAGCCATTTTAGATTATATAAAAAAATATCCTTTCTAAAGCTAGCTTTTTGCACATAATGCATTAATATTTTTTGTTCTTTAATCCTATAATTTCTTATTATCTCGATATCTCGTTGCTATATAGCTTCAACTAGGTTTCCAAACGTGTAATAACAATTTATAAATTTAATCGATATACATCGTTCTTATTAAACTCAAGGATCAGCGTTTAAGTTCAACAATAATGGCGATAAATTCACAACAATCTGTTTTGAGCACTTTAGTTCTACCATCTGGTCATTTCCTTCTGAAGTCTAGTACCCCATTCCTTCGAGGTACTCGGCTATCGAAACGGCCGCCTTGGTCGACTCGCCCGCCTGTTGACCTTCAGCCGTGTGTGCAATCACGATGGCAGTCTTGGAGGCCGCGCACGTCACAGCTCCGTGGTCTTTCTTCTTTCCCTGAATCAGTTTTCCGTCCTCCTCTCGCAGAAATTGATACTTAACAGTTTCGAGCATGATTCCGCTGGCTTGCAGAGGTGAGAAGTCCTTCGTCTTCATCGCTTTTCCTAAGGCTGCCGCTTCGGGTGCTAGAATTTGCATACCTTTACCTCCGTATGCTGTTGTCCAGATGGATCCGTCTTGTCCAATGATCGCCGCTTTGTCGGCGTTAGTTGAGGCAACGTTGGCGGCGCCCAAAACACTATCGATGTACCCGTCCCAGCTCATTATGTTGGCTCTCTAGAATATGTAGTGTAGGACTATAACAAGAGTTTGAAGTTTCTAGCGTGAGCGCTGTGCAATTTTGAAATTGTAGACGTTCTTCTATCGGCACAAAACTTGATGTTTGGTTAAACAAAGGTTTGTGTACTGTTGCTAAAAATCAAATAAGTTTCAGTTTATTCGCCACCAGCTACACAGGAAAACGAAAGTATAACCAAGTCAGCAGCGATACGCAGTGTGCTATGTAAGATGCGCTGCAACTGAATGTTTAATGCAATGTTATATAGATGGTAAATTTCTTTTTCTCCAATGGTTTCACTTTTAACACTCACTGGTAATGCAAAACCAAAGTGGGACAATAAATGTAAGCCTTTGTCGTTTTCAGGTCTATTAATATTTAGCGTAACGCTGAAAATTCTATGTTAGCCTCAATTGAGTTGATATTATATACGTCGTATTCCCTTCACAACAGAATGTTTGTCTTCAATCCGATAAACTTCTACGGTTCGAGATTGAATCGGAGTTCATTGAAGGTGACCATGATTTGAGAAATATGGACTGGTATTGTTTGAAATGCGTCAGACGACAAATTAATTAAATACCAACCTAGTTGAATTGAATGATGACAAAATTGGTCCTCTATGTGAATGTGAGGCCGATATATTACATGGTCTGAATGGCTGAAATGGTCCGTCCTAAGAAGATAAGGGTGGTACCCTTAGGACGTACCCAGGGTACGTCCTAAGGGTACTTGCCAAATGTAAGAAATATCTTCGTAAGGAGGGACGTTTCTAATGATTGTTAAGTGGCAAACACTGCGGAGATATTCAAACTTAAGAATATAAACAAAATATAACAAAGAAGAGCGTTATAGGCTGTATTAAACTATACTTTTTCTTGGTAATAAATATGCAGCACCCTCGATGGCTTCGGATTCCAATGTTGTAGAAAGGCTGCTGAACCTCCTTTTCAGTGGATCACTTCGAGTCATCATTCCTATCAGTGTTTAAAAATCAAACAAACTCATGTTGGAGATTAACGGGTTATTATAACAAATATTTGACCCAAAAAGCGGACTAAAGTTTTTCGCGAAATCAGATATTATGTGTAAAGGCTGCGACATCGTGTTGGAAAAACTAACAACTGAATTATTTAGATAAGGATAAAAATGCTGGTAACATTTACATTCAAGTGGCTAAACATTCGAACAACGGTGACAAGTCTGCGGATAGTGGTTTAATATTTTTCAATATCTTCCGTTGTTTTCAGCAGATGTGAATTTGATATTAATTTTTGCGAAGGCAACGGTTTGCCATTCGCGCAAGTTATTTTGCCAGCCCTTAACCACCTGTGCATTTGAAGCCTGGGGGTGAATTATGAGCATAACTATTTTAAGGAAAGTAACTAACCTCAGCAAAGCAGTTTAAGTACTTGGTAGTTTTTAGAACTTGTATCAAAGTTCGCATAAGTTTAAGTTAACCATCAAACCTTAAAAGCCGAATAAAATTGTTTAAATAATCTTCCATAGTCAGAGATTGACTCGTTTTGATGATGTGAATTTTGTGGATAGGGTTACAGTTAAAGTTTTTACTAGTGCAGCCAAACTGAGCTAGTTTAAAGAAAACTTGGCTTAGTTGGTCCTTTTTGGGCGTTCGACAAGTTCTCAAGAAAGCTTTCAATTTTGACCTTAGAAAAGCTTAACAAGCATTCGCTTAAACTCATTAACAAAACTTCCATTGAGAAACTGTTACTTATTCTTCGTCTTCTTTCTTCATTTTTATTTTGTCTTGCAACTTAAGCCACTTTCTAGGGGCTTTCTGCAGTGCCGAAACTAAACGTGTGTTGAAGAGCGCCAAAAACTGATATTATAGTTAAGAACATTGAATTCCATTTGTAAATTGTTATGTTAGCAATTTCAAGTGTAAGTAGTATTGTAATCCGCCGTGTGTCCTTAGGGGGGGGGGGGGGTCTTTTCGACGGTAGGGGTCTTTGGGGTCCTACCAAAAGTAGGTTCCAAAAGGACCCATCTTTTTTAAAGACCCCAAAGTACCCTGCCCGAAATAAAAAGACCCCTCTCTTAGGACACCCGACAGACAAAATACTTTGGTATTTATTTTCGCGCGGTGGTTAAATTTAATCCCTTCCACACTTTCCCACTGTTCAACTAAATAAGTTTGAGACCCCATTAAAAAACTGACCTGCTTGAGAAGGAGGAAGGACGTGACAAATAATAAGAGGGTAAGAAGGTAAAGAGGACTTGATAAATAATAGATAAAGTAACATATAAAAAAAGAAAAAAAGAAAATAAAAACGGATTGTTGACAGGAGTACGGATAGGAGAGCAGAGGAAGGGTTTACGGCCACATCCGCATGTCGTCTTCGGGATCCGACCAAGGGACATGAAGAATACTGACTAGACGCTCCATTTTAAATTTGAAGCGCCACTCAGTACTCTCGAATCCCGCACCCAGAGACTCGCACAGCCAGAAATTTTCCATGCTCCCCACATCAACACACATATATTCAAATATGCCCTCCTTTTTCTCAAATGCAACCTCAATGTAATGCAGCTTAAAATTCGCTGCAGTGGTGGCCGGGGTAAACTCTACGGTCACACCAAAGATATTTTTGCCTTCGTGAGTTCCAGGTCCCACATAAGGCAAATCAATGGGTGACTCTTGGAGACCACCAAGGGGAATATCCATCTAAACACATGAAAATAGGTTGAAATCATTAGTTAGAAATAGGAGTGAGTAAGTGGTATCTAGAAGGTTACTTTCATTTCCACTGGCTTGAAATTCAGCAGGTCGGAGAAGTTCTGGAAAAAAATTTAAAAAAATGAAATTGGAAAAACGTAGAGTTACTTCAAAAGACTTGGAAATTATTCATGAAAATTTTATTACTTTGAAAAAAACCTATCCGGAAAACACTAACCGTCGAAATTATTTCTTAGCTGCATGTTCAATGTTCTTCTTCTCAACTACTAATGATATAAATTTCGATGTTGCTATCAAGTTGAGACCCTATGGGGGTCTGATCGGTATAGACAATTCTTTTTGGATAAATATTTAAATGATTCGAAAATTTTACGAATGCATGCTATTTTACACGATGCCGCCGGTTTTGTCCGCAAAGTTTATAACACTGGTCCCACATACTGCTATGTTTTACCATAGAAATGCAACAGTAGTTTGATTGGTCACTTGAGTGGAATTACGTTTTGTTTGTATATCAAACTGAAGAAACCGAAACTCTACCATTTATTAGAATGCTGAAGGAAAAATCAGTTGTGTTGGATTTTGAGGAATTTCGACACCAGAAAAACACATTTATAGTAAAAGAATTAGCTATAACAACTTCCGACTACAGTGATTCCCTAATTTTTCTACCTCCAGTTAATTTCAATTCCCTTCCAAAACCTGAACAAAAAGCCTACAACTGGCTGACAAATTTTTGCACGGACTTCATTGGGATAGCGGTGATTATTTATACCTGAATTTGAACCAAATCATTCAAAGTTTTGTCTTAAGAAACCCCAATGCTGTATTCTACGCCAAAGGAAAAGAAAAAGCTGATTTTTTATCCAAATACTTAGACCGCAAAGTTGTGAATCTTGACGATTTGGGCTGTCCACGAGTCGAACAATTATATTTCAAGAATTTTGTGAATTGTAACAAACACCTACCGCACCATAACTCTAAAAGTCATTGTGCATTAAAAAAGTCGAAAGCGTTCTTTGATTGGTTGAAAAATGAGTGTCAACAACGAGCGTCAGGGGAAAGTGGAGACATACATATCTCCAAATTCAGTTCTTTGTGCTTGGATGACACCAGAAAGTAACATAAAGATTTCATTGACCAGGATTGAACGCATTGATTGTAGAGGCCAAGTAGTTCAACGAAAAGAACAAGTTACACTTTCTGAAGAAGAGTTGTGCACTTTGAGGAGGTTCTTCTCCGCGATTGACCACTTCATCTACTTTCAACGATTCAAATACATCAGTAATGTTACCCAGTAAGCGCGGTCTTTGTCTTCCCAAGCTAGTCTTAGTGCCCAAACGTCAACCAGGAGTTCAAATGGATCTAACCAGCAGTGAACTATCCAATGAGATTCAAAAAATAATAAGAGAAGATTCTGTGAAGAAAATTGTGTATCATGCCAAAACTGATCATGTCCCAGCCAATTATGTTTTGGAAATGCACTATGATTTTGATGATGATAATAAACCGAGTGTCTATACAGGTTATACACGATATGAAATTTATTACTGTTCAGATGCTTAATTAATTTTTTTATGTATGATATATATTTTTCATTCTGCAAGTTCGAGAGTGAGAGAAAGCGGTAGGGAAATTGAAATGAATGAAACAGTAGTTGACGAGACTGATGGAACTATAGTTACCGATTTTGTGTATGACGAAAATCATATGGAGAAAAAATCATGGAAATTTTGCAATAACGTGACTGTACCACGGTCTGAAGTAGTTTTCATGTCACAAATGGTGTTAATTCTGACTTTATTGGCTTTTTGCATCTTTAAACTTTCATTAACGCAGTTAACTTGTGAAGAAACCTCAGTTTGGTTCTCAATTTTATCGGGTTTAGTTGGTTATGTATTACCAAATCCAAGAATATGAATAAAGTTATTGATACATCTACGAGACTTTTTTTAGCCATCGTGGGCCCCTCGGGTTCTGGAAAAACAGAGCTGATATTCAAATTGTTGAAAGGAAAAACATTTTATCCCAAATTTCAAAGAGCCCTATACTTTTACAAAAAGATTCAGCCTCTTTATAGTGAAAAATCCAATACCCACAGCATTGATCTAACTTTCATAAAATTCAATGGCTTTGACAGTTTGCGAAACCTTGAAAACATTCTTCTTGTTTTTGATGATTCATGCGAAGAAATCTATAACGATAAAGACTTTGTCAAACTTGCGACAGCAGGAAGACACCGAGGACTAGATGTAATATATGTTAAACATAATTTGTTCCAACAAAGCAGATGGTCTCGAACAATTGATTTAAACACATCACACTTCATTCTGTTCAAATCACCTCGTGATATTCAGCAACTTGATCATCTTGGAAGACAATTGAACAACACTAAATTTTTGAGACACTGTTATCAGCTCGCTACAAAAGACACATACGGTCATCTTTTAATCGACTTGGATCCGCGTACATCCGATTGTTTGAGATATTGTTCAAATATTACACCACCTGGTCCCTCAATTTTTTACTTACCAATAAATCAGGCAGAGGTTACACCTCTCACAAATGAACGCGAAAAAATTATCTATTCTGCAGCACATGGTACAATTGAATCCCAGCCAGCTCCGAAGCTTCATTAGAAAAACAACAAATCCTCAAGTTATTTCAGTTATATGTGAATGTTTGCTCAATGTAGTCAATGGCAATGTATCTGTTAATATTCCAAACATTGAAAATTTCGAAGTGGCATACAAACTTTTAATCAGCCGAAAAACAAAACTTGAACGAAAACGAGCTATTATTCTAACGAAACAAGGTTTCAACTTGATCAGACTGATACTTCACTTCTGCTACAGATACTTGCCATCAGCATAAAACATGGCAGCAGAAGAGTTTGTTTTAATTCCAACATACATATATCCGTGAGCAACTGCATGCATCACAAGTGCTATTTAACAGTTCAATTAAACACAAAAAGCCTCAGTTATCTTACTTGAACCGCATGAGACCTCTAATACCCACGAAGCAAAACTCAGTATCGACTGAAACTCTTCCACTAACCCTTCCACCAACACCTCCCTCAACGCCTTTTGTTGACCCTGGGGAACAATCAACAGGACTTCTTACAGAAGATGAGACTAATCAATATCAGGAAGGTGGGGAGGAAGAGGAGAAGCGGATTGTGGATGAGAAGGAGCGAAAGGATAATAAAATAAACTATGAACGCATTCTATTATAATTGCAAATAATGGAGGATAAAAAATTCACGAGAGCTAAAAATATCCTGGAGGTTATCAAAAGCTCAACTCGAGTCTCAATAAACGCCATGGATGAAACAATTTATGTTGACAATGTACCAACCGGTCTCAAAGCAGCATCGTTTTTGTATGATATACAACAGCAAACTAAAATACTACACAACCCTGCTTACTTATCCGCTCTCGAACTTACCGAAGAGTCTGTTATTAACAAGTATGCCAGACACGCGGTTCAGTCAAAGATTAAAGAACAGGCCCAACGAAGAACCAAAAGTCCAACCAAATCTCCGTCAACCTCGGGCAAAACAAAAACCCTCGACAGT
The DNA here is from genome assembly GCF_963678635.1 of Symsagittifera roscoffensis. Classification (NCBI taxonomy): domain Eukaryota; kingdom Metazoa; phylum Xenacoelomorpha; order Acoela; family Convolutidae; genus Symsagittifera; species Symsagittifera roscoffensis. The sequence continues at coordinate 57,896,515 of NC_087065.1, forward strand.
AGTAAGCCATCATCAAGTTCAAAACAAACCAAACGACTCAAAACAAGAAAGAAAGCCACCACGGAAAGAGTCAAAGAAAGAGAGAAAGACGAAGACGACACTGAATCGTACGGTACGCCCTATAACGATTCAGATTCTTCAACGTCAGAAAAGACGGAGACGAAAAGTAAAAGATGGGAAACCTACACCAACTGAGGAAAAACTTTTAAAAAAGAGTTACTTAGATAACGGTCCAGCATTGTTCGGTAGTGTTAAAACTTTGAAGGCTACAACGGTCATACCAAGACGAAAAGTTAAACATTTTTTACATACAGAACCATCTTATACAAAATACCGAACAGTTCGCCGCAAATTAGCTCGGCTTAAAGTGATAGTTTATGACATAAACGAAATATGGTCAATCGATTTGGCATATGTTGATAAACTAGCAAAATACAACAAAAATATCAAATATCTTTTAGTTGCAGTAGATTGCATGTCCCGTTATCTTCGCGTGCAGCCACTGAAATCAAAGTATGCCACAACAACTGCAGAAGCGTTCAATCAAATGATAAAGACAGAGAAATCGAAAAAAGTCTGGGTAGATAAAAGCACCGAGTTCAAGGGGTCATTCAAAACTTTATGTGGGAAAAAAAGTATCAAGACATACACAACAGAGAGTGAAAAGAAGTCCGCTTTCGCCGAGAGGAACATTTGATCACTAAAAAGTTTGATTTATAAATATTTGGAGGACAAATGGACCTACTCTTACATCGATAAGCTTCAAGACTTTGTCAACACAATAAATTCGAGAACAAACCGCGTCATCAAATTAGCCCCCAATAAAGTGACAAAAAAGGATGTTCCACGTCTAATTTCATTAAGAGCGGAACAATCATTGAAACTAGTTCGCCGACCAAAGCTCTACGTTGGCGATTTTGTGAGAATAGCAAAAATTGACATCCCTTTTCGAAAAGGTTATAAACAATCCTTCACTGACGAAGTTTTTGAAATATTTGACATACCAACAAGGAACCCACCGACTTATAATCTTATCGACGCTGATAGAGAACCAATAGAGGGTAAATTTTATGAGCCCGAACTAATCAGAGTATTGGAAAAGGAAGGGTCAAGCTAAACAATGTCTAGCAACTTTGGAGGTGACAAAGATTCCTTAAGTATTACATTGGTGTCATCAGCCTCAAGTAATATCTTCATTGACAACTCACTAGCGAGTTTTAAAAACCTGCTGATTGAAGATATCGATCTGCAAGGTGAATGGAGAGTTGCATTGTCAGAAATAACGTTTCCCACTCATTTTAACAATGTAACAGATACTAAAATAGTGTACTTTAAAAAAGACAAAGTTAGAGCAAGTCTTAAAGTGGCAAAAGATAAAATATCTAGACCATATGATGGAGAGAAAATTGAAATAACAAAGGGTGAATATGGCGAAATCGAGAAATTATTCAACGAAATCAATCGGAAGGTTGATCTTGATAATTTCACTTATAGCATCGACCCCATTACCAAACATCTTTCAATTTGGATGCATTATTGGGAAGGCATTACCTTTGAGAGCCCACAAATTCCTAGTATTTTGGGTTTCAAAGGTATAAGAGATGGAACGGGCTACCATATCGGCTATAAAGAATCCAGTCATATCCATAGCACTCTCACATCGCAAAACTTTATTTCCGACTACCCTGTCGATATCTCTGCTGGAACCCAAATGATGTTTATCTACTTGGATATAATCCATTATCAGATTGTGGGTGACACCAAAGCACCGTTGCTTAGAGTCATTGATACTAATCGACGAGTGAAAAACGGTTACGTGTGCAGCATTGAACCAAATCATCGCAAAGTTTTTAGCAACATAGATTATAAAAAACTCCTCGTGAATAACATCCAGAGCATTGCAGTAAACCTACGAACAGAAACCGGTAGACTTGTACCATTTGCGGGAGGAGGAGGAAGTTGTTTTGACTTTAAAATTTCAAAAGTTTTCTGATTAAGATTATGGAGGCATACTATCATAATCAAGCGACCATGCCTCACTTCTCAGGACATTACAGACAGCGGGGTAGTGGCTTCGGTGCTCTGGCTATGGGTATTGGACGAGTAGCACTTCCGTTAGCTCGGAAATTTATAGTACCAGCAGCAAAAGGTATTGGAAAAGAATTACTTGTTCAAGCAGCACCCGAATTAATAGACATAGCAACCAGGAAGAAAACGCCCAAACAAGCCTTGAAAAACATAGTAAAAAACACAATCAAAAAACAAGTTGGAGCTGGACGCAGTAAGTCCCATATGAGCAGAAAACGGAAGAGAGCAACAACAACAACAACAACAAGAAAAAGAAAAACAAAAGCTCTCATTCCACAGAAACGAACCCCACTGAGAAGTCGGTCCAAGTTTTTCACCAAAGTACGAAATGATTTCTAATTTATTGCCAACTGAAGCAACTCACAGCTCATTAGATTTATTTGAAAAGCCTCCTCTACTCGTTACATTTGAAAATGCGTTCACTCAAAAAATTGGTCCATCTTATTCACCTGATGGTCCTATGCTCGAATTTGAAATTTTAGGAGATAGAAACAACTTTATAGATCTTCAATGAACTCGCTTGGAGATTGAAGCACGCGTTGTTCAAAATAATGGTAATGTACTGCGAACTCATGCTACAGAGGCAGCACAACGAGACACCCCATATTTGGTTAACAATCCACTCTCATCTTTATTTTCCGAATGCACAATGTCCTTGAATGGAGAAAAAAATTCAACAACCAATGCCAATTTTGCCCATAAGAGTTTCATTGAGACCGAATTTTCACATGGTAATGATGCAAAGAAAACATGGCTTGCTTGTCAAGGTTATTATTATGAAGATAATCCATCAGGTATTGATGGTGCTAATGGGCGAGCTGAAGATGTCGCTGAACGTAAACGAATCGTAGCTGCATCAACTGAATTCCGTTTATTTGGTAAAATTGCTTGTGATTTTTTATCATGTGACAAACATCTTATCAGCGGTGTTACAATAAGACTTTCTCTGAGACGATCTCCTAATGACTTTGTTATCATGTCTGAGCATAGAGATAATTATTACCGTGTTGAAATCACAGAGGGTAACCTATATGTGCGCAAAATGACAGTAACCGATTTTGTGCTATCGTCGATAGAAAAAACTCTGTTGAAAACACCCGCAATATACAATTATATTGAAGTTTTACCGAGAAATTTTTTGGCCACAACTGGTGTGCAAAGCTGGCGACAAGAAGACGTTTTTGCCAAAGAGCCAGCTCGTCGAATGATTTTAGCAATGAGCTCGAATACAGCATACCTGGGAACTAACCGAAAAAACCCGTTTCATTATCAAAAATTTCAGCTGAATGAAATCATTGTTTACCGAAACGGTCTGCCCATTGCAGGAACTCCTGTGTCAACGACTGATAACAAAAGAATATACTATAACACATTGGAAGCTCTAGACTTTGTTTTCAACAACAGTCATGGAATCAGTTTGGCTAATTATCACAATCATTATATTATGGCATTTGATCTCACATCTACTCAGGAGGCTTCACATGACTTTATTCATCCTGAATTGACCAATTGCACCATTTCAGTAGAACTGAAGTTTGATGCACCGCTGGGGGAAAATGTAGAGTTACTTTTCATGGGAGAGCGTGCATCAACAGTTTACGTGCGTTCCGATAGAAAAATAGCTAAAAACACTCTAATGAGTTGACTCGGTGAAAAAAATGGACAATTTAACGATTACTGAGCTTATTCACCGATGCAAGCATTTGAAACATCGATTTTGTGGCATTTTTCCCGCTAACTTAGCATTTAATACAATATTGAAACGTGACAATACTTTCATGATAGTGAACGCATCAAACTCAGACCAGCCAGAAACTCATTGGTTACTGTTTGCTCAAGCTGGTGGTCAAATCTTTTTTGCAGATCCTCTTGGACGAAGCCTACACAACTATCCACATGTATACAAAAATATGAGACGTTCTATCCATGAGGGAAACCAAATACTGATGAATAAGCCAATCCAATCAGCTAACTCGGTCTTGTGCGGACTTTATTGTATTTATGTTGCTCATGTTATAATTTCATCTAAATTTCCTATAGGTTTCAAGGTTAATGACCATGACATGATGAGTTTTGCTAAACATATGATGTTATAACTTTCTGATACTGATGCATTTCTTTACGGATTTATAATTTATTTTTAAGAAAAAAACATGTTTTATGGTTGCTAGAACACTTGCCTCTGGCGTTATCGCAGGCTCTAAAAACCGTTTTCAGAGTTTACATTTTTTTCCATTATAAATTTAACAAACAAAGTATTTGAATCAATCTCTAAACGACCATACCCACTCAAGATGATATCAATAATTTTAGAAAACTCGGCGGCATTATCACCATTCAAAATACCAATGAAGCGTTCAATTGTTACATTAGTGATTAAATCAGTTTGAGTTTGAATGGATCGAGTTTATGAAGCAAAGCAAACTTGTGGCAATCTTCTTCGTAAAGAAGCACCACCAATGTCAGTTGAGTTGTTAATAGAATTGTTGTAGTTGACCGCAATTTTAAGTTTTTCCATCAGGGGTCCCGATAGGTGAAGTTTACTGCAACCCAATATTAGATGCTTGAAAGATGAGAGTAGACAAGGTACAACGAAAGTGGTTGAGGTCATCTTTTTCACAACGTCGACACAATCCTTGGTTACTTCGATGAGAACATGGATTTGGGGATGGTCATTGTCGAGCAATTGGGCGCAAGACTCGTTCTGAATTGAGTGGGTTGCAAATGCAAAATTTGTGTTTAGAGGGAGTTGTGAGGCGTCGGGTTCGTTGTTCAGAATAAAAAATTTAAAATTCTTTCGAATTTTTTTTAAAAATTCAGGCGACTGCTCATACATTGCTTCAACCATTCTGCTGGTTAAATCAAATTTTTCAAACGTTTTTTTTTTCTGTTTCAGGCAACTCTACACTTTTTTTTATTCGAGTATTCATCATCCGCATCGTTTTCATCGCCACTTTCAGCACATTCTTTTTTGGGAGGGACTAATCGTTTTGACGTGTATCGTCTTTTATGATGTTTATCATTTACAGCTGAGGAGGATGAGGAGGAGGAGGAAGAAGATGAAGTCTTTTCACCAGTTTGTTTTTTAACCAATTTTTTAATCTTTGAATAATTATCTGCCAAACAATCAAAATCTCTTGTCGTTAAGGTCACTGCTTGATAACATTTAAATACACCATCTTCATTCTTTTTATATAACTTAACTGTGATATATGTACCCATTTTGTCAAAAGTTTTCGTTCCAACCCGTACAATGCGTTTTTCTCCCGAAGATATATCTTGAAAATCATCGTAAAAGTCTGTATCATTTTCTACCGACGAGTACATAGTGGTGGTGGTAACGGTAGTGACTTGTTGGTTCAACTGTTTTATGATAGAATGAAATGAATAATGAATTGGATAGAAGATAAACAAATATCTGTGGATTTACTTTTATGGCGCCCCTTCAGCCTATAGCGGGAGAATTTGATTAGTTTTTGCAATTGGATTTGTATGAGATACAAGCGTGTTTATTGCATCTGTCATTTCTGTCTGGAAAGCACTTGAATGGGTCATAAATCTCAGTTAATGTTACATGTCGGCATACATGTACTCACTTTGAAGTGGAGACCTTTAAAGCCCCTCGTCCGGGGGACATAAAAAAGGCGTCATGCACTCTATTTGAAGTAGAGATAGCATTAGCTTGCATCTGTCTGGCAATTTCCCGTTTTAGCTCATAAATCTCAACGTTTTTACCCTGGCGGCATGCATGTTATCTCTTTGAAGTGTAAAATTTTTGTCATTTTGTGCTTTCAGAGTTTACATTTTTTTTCCATTATAAATTTAACAAACAAAGTATTTGAATCAATCTCTAAACGACCATACCCACTCAAGATGATATCAATAATTTTAGAAAACTCGGCGGCATTATCACCATTCAAAATACCAATGAAGCGTTCAATTGTTACATTAGTGATTAAATCAGTTTGAGTTTGAATGGATCGAGTTTATGAAGCAAAGCAAACTTGTGGCAATCTTCTTCGTAAAGAAGCACCACCAATGTCAGTTGAGTTGTTAATAGAATTGTTGTAGTTGACCGCAATTTTAAGTTTTTCCATCAGGGGTCCCGATAGGTGAAGTTTACTGCAACCCAATATTAGATGCTTGAAAGATGAGAGTAGACAAGGTACAACGAAAGTGGTTGAGGTCATCTTTTTCACTACGTCGACACAATCCTTGGTTACTTCGATGAGAACATGGATTTGGGGATGGTCATTGTCGAGCAATTGGGCGCAAGACTCGTTCTGAATTGAGTGGGTTGCAAATGCAAAATTTGTGTTTAGAGGGAGTTGTGAGGCGTCGGGTTCGTTGTTCAGAATAAAAAATTTAAAATTCTTTCGAGTTTTTTTTAAAAATTCAGGCGACTGCTCATACATTGCTTCAACCATTCTGCTGGTTAAATCAAATTTTTCAAACGTTTTTTTTTTCTGTTTCAGGCAACTCTACACTTTTTTTTATTCGAGTATTCATCATCCGCATCGTTTTCATCGCCACTTTCAGCACATTCTTTTTTGGGAGGGACTAATCGTTTTGACGTGTATCGTCTTTTATGATGTTTATCATTTACAGCTGAGGAGGATGAGGAGGAGGAGGAAGAAGATGAAGTCTTTTCACCAGTTTGTTTTTTAACCAATTTTTTAATCTTTGAATAATTATCTGCCAAACAATCAAAATCTCTTGTCGTTAAGGTCACTGCTTGATAACATTTAAATACACCATCTTCATTCTTTTTATATAACTTAACTGTGATATATGTACCCATTTTGTCAAAAGTTTTCGTTCCAACCCGTACAATGCGTTTTTCTCCCGAAGATATATCTTGAAAATCATCGTAAAAGTCTGTATCATTTTCTACCGACGAGTACATAGTGGTGGTGGTAACGGTAGTGACTTGTTGGTTCAACTGTTTTATGATAGAATGAAATGAATAATGAATTGGATAGAAGATAAACAAATATCTGTGGATTTACTTTTATGGCGCCCCTTCAGCCTATAGCGGGAGAATTTGATTAGTTTTTGCAATTGGATTTGTATGAGATACAAGCGTGTTTATTGCATCTGTCATTTCTGTCTGGAAAGCACTTGAATGGGTCATAAATCTCAGTTAATGTTACATGTCGGCATACATGTACTCACTTTGAAGTGGAGACCTTTAAAGCCCCTCGTCCGGGGGACATAAAAAAGGCGTCATGCACTCTATTTGAAGTAGAGATAGCATTAGCTTGCATCTGCCTGGCAATTTCCCGTTTTAGCTCATAAATCTCAACGTTTTTACCCTGGCGGCATGCATGTTATCTCTTTGAAGTGTAAAATTTTTGTCATTTTGTGCTTAGGGTATCATAAAAAGGCGCCATGCTGTTTCTTTGAAGTATAGATTTTCAAAGCGTTCACATTTCTACTTTAATTGCAAAAGCCCTGAAAACATATTAAAATTTCACAAAACCAGATTTATGGTAATTGACTAAATCTTAGACCACCAGCAATAAAAAACTAAAAGTGGTAGGTCAAACTAAATCTACTCACTATTTTTATTCAATCTCTCAAAATCAGTCAATACAAAATTTTCAACAATGGCAACTCCACTGCAAATCATTTTAATTAATTCTCTTGAAAGAGCTATATTATACCAAACTTATACCAGAGATTCTATCGTAGTGGTTCAACAGGAACGGAAAATGCGTCATCGAAAAACAAGTCCTTTCAACGATCTTGATCCAGGAAGCAGAGAATTCGATGAATGGGTCACTAAAAACCATATGATGTTACCCAACTATTTGCTAGATCAAATTGGTATCCTCATACAAAACAGGAAACAGGTCCACGAGAGTTGCTGTGTGACTGAATCGTATCCTGCGCTGAAGCGCACAGATATTCAAGACCCTACTTGCCTTGATCGTTCACCGAGAAAAATACTGTTTAACTACGATTGCCAATCGATCCCCTTTTACGAAAATCAGGAAGGATCCATTAGAAATTTAGCAGAGCGAGAAAGCTACTGAAACATTGAGTCGATTGAATCACCAGATTCAACAGAGAAAAAAGATGAAGACCAGCAGACGCCCAAAACCCCAATGAAACCGGATATTTTTTCAATCACTCAACAACAGCAGCAGCATACTTCTTCTACTTCTTCTTCCGGCAGTCAAAGTCCCACTGCACCAAACTTAGTGGCTGAGACGCCGCCTATCAATGCTTGCTTTGCGCCGAAAAAACGCAAACTGCAATTTAGAGATCTCTGAAAACTCAAAAAAAACTTTGTTTCCACCGAGAGTGCACCAGTTTGGGGGTTTATTATTTAGTTTGATAAGTTTTTATTATTTTGGCTGAATCTTTGTTTACGTTTTGCTTATGATTTTTTTTCTAATTCAAAGTTTGTTTTGTAATTTTCAATCAATAGAAAGGAAATAAAAACAAAAGAAAAAATTAATAGAAAAAAAATCAAAATAACTTTAAAAAGTCGGCATAAAAGTCTAAAAGTATAAACTTTGATAAATTTCTCGTCAAATCCAACTTAATTATATCAGTTTTTTTTAATGCTCACTTCGAAAAATCAAAAAAAAATAAATTGAATACTCTTCCTAAGATTTTATCTAATGATGTTGAAACAAAAAACATAAAAATGTTTTTGTTATGTTTTTTCATAATAGTTTTCAAAATATAAATATTAACACAGAAAAAGATAAAGAGAGAGAGAGAGAGAGAGAACTGACGATCCATAAACCCCATTATTATCCCTTTTGGGATATAGCTTTTTCAAAAGAAAGCTATTTATGGATGGGTCCAGCAATTCTGCCGGTTAATCAACCATAGTTACTTTTGCTCTTTACACTCTCTGTTTTTGTTTTTTTTCTCTCTCTCTCTCTAATATGTCTACAGACTTTGGAGAGTGTATGAGCCAGTATAAAGCATTATATATAATAAAATTACATGTCTATAACAGATTTCACGTTTAATAATACTCATTTTCAGGTTAAAATGGTTAAAAAATTCAAAATGTTTTTTTTTCTCAATTTTTCAACATGGGTTACAACCCTGTCCAATAAATCACGACAAATTGATTGGACCAGGTTTCATTGGATTTGGAGACAAAAAAGTTTTTTTGTAATTTTTTTTTTCACTACAAGAATATGTACTAAAAATGAAACATCTCAAATTTTTGACCCGACATTACAGTGGGGCAAGCGTTTCAGAGGTTCCTAATGAATAGCACTGCCGGGTAGTTATTGCCTACTGTACCAAACGGCCCTGCATCAATCTTTTGATGAACTATATGTGAAATTTGTCATAGAATACTAATTTATTTGAGAATTGAACAAAATTCTCAACTACCCTTTATCATTTTTGTCAGGTATGTTTGACTTGACTTGATTGGTGGGTCTTCCTTACTTGACTTGATTGGTGGGTTACCATTTTGGTTGAAACAAAAAAAACTTGGCAAAAAAATTCAAATATATTATCAATATTTAGTCAAGTTGACTAAACAGGGAAGTTGATAATAGCAGTGGGTGTTAACATTCACACACTTTAGGTAAAAGAAATAACATTCCCGGGTTGATCCCTTCATGGAATTGTCAGCTACTCTAACCACAAGTATTTATGCTGTTTAATACAGTTAAGTCGTTTACCCAATATCGAATTGACAGTCATTTCATAAAACCATATAAAGCCCCAAAACTAAAACCACTTCAAAGCCACTGTTGATTTTATGCTTCACCCACGTAATTGAGTTTAATTAATTGAGTCTTAATCCAAATTTTGTTTTTGAAAAATTTTTTACTTCTCGCTTTTGCTTTGTCAAAATCAGCTTTGGTAAGACTTGAAAAATTTCTTGAAAGGAATTCTTCTTTCCTGAACACTCAATCTTGAACCAACAATGCCTAACTCAAGTGGAAAACAGACACCAGTCATTTGTTTGACCTGCTCGAAAGTCTTTAGTTCACCAAGGAACTTGAGACGACATGAACAAAATATCCATAAGATATTCGCAGCCCCACCGCCACCAACTAAATGTGACGAATGTCGAGAATCCTTCAGCTCGCTGGCAGAAGCTAGGGAGCATGTCGAGCTAGCTCACAACGTCTCAACTGATAGTCTTTGTATCTACTGTCATACAATCTTCCTCTCGGTTGAGAAGTTCCGGCAACATATGTCAAAAAACCATCAACTACCCATTTGGACTCCCGGAAATGAGGTGGGAACATCATCTGCTCCAACTGAATCTGCGTTTAGAGGAAAGTTAAGACGATACGAGTTGAGCGTTAAGGAGGATGAATTGGATCTGATGAATGTAGTCATGCGAAACAAAGAGGAAATTGATGCGTTGATAGACGAAAGAGAGCAGGAAGGACCCTGTAAATTTCAACTGCATGTGGACGTGAGTATGATAAAGTTCTCGAGCGAAACAAACGAAACTGGTGACGGGGAGTTACGCCACGAGAAGACAATGTTATATCTGAATTCTAAGATGATCAATGTCTTCTTCAATGGAATCGAGAAAGAGACATATTTGGAAATGATTGAGCATATGGTCAATGCCATCAACAGGTTCGCTTCTCACGGTAGCGGTTGGATTGTGGAGCGCATTGAAAAGCTGGCTGTAAGTTTTGCAGCATTTTCTCCTATCCGTGCTGGCTCATACATTGACCTTCCCGATTCATTGAAACCGGTGAAACAGAGTTTCACCAACATTAAAACGAGAAACGATCAGAAGTGCTTTCTATACTGCTTTGTGGCCGCGTAACATGATCGATATTCAGAGACCACAACTGCTCTTTATCCTGCTGCCCAAAGCTACCAACATCGAAACAAACTGAAAAATTACAAGCTCTCCCAAGAACATGTTGTGAAAATTGAAGGCTGGTACGAGATGCTAATGGGACTATTGATATTGTCCGATTTGAACAACTTAACAACTGTCAAGTCAATGTATTCCGGTGAGCATTGATTTTTTTTTTTGACAAAACATTGGTTTAATCATGTATAACACATTACGTTCATCCAAAAACCCGAGCACTCAATTGTTTGTTTTCATTAGGTACAAAGAAGGTGAATTGCTACCTTTGAGAGTGTCCAGCAAATACTCAAGTGATCTATGTGTTGACCTACTACTACTCAGCAACGGACAGACTCATCACTATGTGCTGATCACTGGTTTGATGAGGGTTGTGGAATATGTGCGTGGAAAACTACACCGAGACCGAAACCAAATTTGCCGCAAATGCTTCCATACATGTTCATCCATCGATACACTACAAAGGCACCAGGAAATGTGCTACCAAGACGAGGGAGTGGTAATCACTATGCCAAAACCGGGAAAGGACACTCATCGTTTCAAAAATTTAACTGCCCGCTGGTATGTACCGAGAGTTATTTACTTTGACCTCGAATCGCTACTACTACCCGTATACGGACTGCAACCCGACCCCGAAAAATCTAGCACCCAAACACTAGAGATTCATCAACCATGCGGTTACGCTCTGGCCGTTGTTGAATTTGGGAAGCGTGAAGTTTTAAAGTTTGAACTGAAGAGAGGAGAAAATGTTATGAAGGAAATGATCGCCTCGCTCGAATCTTTGGCGAAACAAATATACCTCGAAAAACGAAAGTATTACACGTTCACTGGCACACCAAGTTGCACGCGTGAAGAAGCGCACACTTGTTGGATATGTGAAACAGAATTTGCTGACAATGACCAAGTTGTACTTGATCACTGTCACTATACCAACAAGTTCTTGGGGTGGACGCATAACGAATGCAATATCAATCGAAAAACGGCGAACTATATACCCGTAATAGCGCATATCTTGTCAAACTATGATCTGCATTTCATTATAAAAGCGCTCTCAAACAGTAACACCGAAAACACTTACTCAGTGATCCCTTCCACTGAGGAGAAGTATATATCACTCACTATGTCGGTCTATATCAAATCATACACCGATAAAAACGGAAAACTCAAAAAAGTGTATGAAAATCTACGTTTCATAGACTCCTATAAATTCATGCTGTCTCCCCTTTCAAAACTCGTCAAATACTTGTCGGAAGAAAAATTTTTCCTACTGGAAAATTACTTTGAAGAACTTGGTTACTCATCAGAACAGATAGCATTGCTAAAACAAAAAGGTTTCTACCCGTATTCATACTTTAGTAGTTTCGAAAAGTTTCCAGAAACCCGACTGCCACCTAGAAAAATGTGGAGCAACACTTTACAGGGAGGGGAAATAAGTGTTTCGAAAAATCAGTACAACCATGCCATTAAAGTTTTCGTCGAAATGAAATGCGCATCACTAGGCGAGTACCATGATGTATACCTAGCAACGGACGTACTACTACTCGCTTCAGTATTCGAAGCCTTTCGTGAAGTTTGTTACGAAACGTACGGATTAGATTGTGCATGCTACTTCGCGGCTAGTAACCTCTCGGGCGATGCATTCTTAAAAGTCTGCAATGCAGACCTCGAGTTACTTACTGAAAGGGAGCATTTGAACATGGTTCAAAAAATGATACGGGGAGGGATGTCATCGATATATGCACGCCGTTTTTTTAAAGCCAACAACAAATACCTCGAAGACTACAATCCTGAAGAGCCCTCTAGCTATCTATTGAATATAGACGCTAACAATTTATACGGGGTATTATGAAACACTGTCCCCTTCCCATCAAAGATTTCTCAATAGTTGAGGAAAGTCTCGAATATATTTTGCAAACCGACGATAAATCTGAGTGGAGATACATTTTGGAAGTGGATCTCAGTATACCTGAAGAACTTCAAGATTACTTTGCAGACTACCCGCTAGCCCCCTCACGTGAAGTTATCGGCGCGGATAAACTAAGTAACGAGCAAATACAGATGTTAGGGGAGATTGGGGTCACGTCGCTACCAAAGGTACCAAAACTGGTTCAAACATTAGATCCAAAGGAAGGCTACGTTCTGCACTACCTTACATTAAAACTCTATATAGAACTAGGCTTAAGAGTTACCAAATTGATTAAGGTCTTAAAATTTCGTCAAGGTAGATGGATGGAGCCCTTTGTCGATTTAAACACTCAATTGAGAATGTCAGCGCGCAACAAATTTGAAGAGAACTTTTACAAGCTCATCGTAAATTCAGCATTCGGTAAAACTATGGAATCAAAACTAGGACGCAAAAAACTAGAAATTATTAGAAATGAAAGAGAATTGCTTCAAAAAACAGCTTTGAGCACGATGAAAAGCTTCCAGATAATCGACGAGGAAGTTGCTACTGTTTGTTTTGCTGTAACGAGTATTTTGTGGGACAAACCCATGATAATTGGTGCAAGTATTTTGGATTTGTCGAAAAGATTCATGTTTTACTTTCATTATCGGCAAATGAAAGCAAGCATGAACCTTGAACTGCTATACAGTGACACAGATTCGTTTATTTATGCGATAAAAACCGAAGACGTATACGCAGATCTGCAAAAATTGACCGATAGTTTCGATTTTTCCAACTACCCAAGCAATCACTTCTTATTCAGCAATGTGAATAAGAAGGTTGTATTGAAATTTAAGGACGAGGCGGCGGGAAAAACCATTGCAGAATTCATCGCGTTGAAACCAAAGCTCTACTCGTTGAAATATGCAGGTTAGTATTGAAAAAAAGCACCTCTCCAAGCCCCCTCTATTTCTTTAGATTAAGGGTTCCCTTCATTGGGGTTTTGGATCTTGTTGGGACCAAATTAATAACTTTTGTTGATCCCTGTTAATTTAATTAGACATAACTAGCCCTGAAAGGCTCTGATTTTTCATTTAAAAACTTAAAATGAAGAACCATTCATCATTTAAAATGTTTCAAACAAATACTCACCACAAACGCACTTTTGTAACTTTTGACGTGAACAAATTTAAATTTTTGACATGGAATGATTTTTTGATAATGAAACGATTTGGAGTTTTTATGATTTGGAATGAACTAAGATATTTAAACTTTTTGGAATTGAAAAAATTGGAATGTTATTAGATATGGAGTCTTCAAAATATTCAAATTTGGGAACCGTTTTCGTTATTAATACTAGAACTGGGCTTGCGAATTTTTATGGGCTTACAAAGCTAAAATATGTTTATGGGCTAATCTTTGCTCTTCATTTAGATTCAACTAGCAAGAGGAGTGCAAAAGGAGTAGTACAACACTCCCAGCAGCAACTTACACACCAGAGGTTCAGGGAAACATTACTGAGTGGAAAAACCATTCGTATATACAACTACTCAATAAAATCGAAAGCCCATACCAACATAACCATAGCGCAGGACCGAATTGCCCTTTCACCCTTCGATAGTAAGCGGTTCTTACTATTGACGGGATAGCTACATTGCCCTTTGGACACAGGTCTACAGAAGAAAATGTGTTCTTCGAGGCCATTGCGGAAGAAAGCGAGTGGGCAAACTCACAGTTGACAAATACCCCGACTTATAGCAACGAAAACAGCGAAAGCTGGCAATCACCGGAATTCCGGGTCCCAGATTGGGGCTTTCTTCAAGAAAGCTATACGGACGAAGAGCTTCAAGAAGAAAGCGCAGCTAGCAGTTCAAGAGACCCTCCGCCTATCAATAACCCATTCATTCTTACAGAAGCGTCTGTTCGTTCTAGTCAGAAAAAAAAGGAGAAAACTTGATAAAACTGATCAATAAAATTTTTCACTTGAAAATGTCGGCTAAATTGCCTTGTCACTTGGAATTACGGCTGTACATTTGTAAATATAAAACATTCAACAAACATTGTCTTAAGTTAAATAGACCGGCGCAAAAGAGACTGGTAATTGCAACTTACCCTTGAAGCAGGAGCGAAGGATTGCGTATTTAGTTTCCCAAAGTAAGCTAATAGTAAGGCTAAAAGAATCAAAATGGTGCAAGTCGAAAATAAGGGAGACTTAAAAATAAGTTTGAAAATAAAATAAGAAAGAGAATTGAACAATAATTACCAAATTTTTTTAAAAGGGAAATATGAATGGTACTTTATGTAAACTCATATTTATATGAACGAAAAGGATTAGCTTTTATATAAAAATAAGCGAGAAAACCGCAGCCGGATATACCCATACTTATTTAGTGGTGGGAAAGTTTGGAAGGGATTAAATTTAACCAACGCGCGAAAATAAATACCAAAGTATTTTGTCTGTCGGGTGTCCTAAGAGAGGGGTCTTTTTATTTCGGGCAGGGTACTTTGGGGTCTTTAAAAATGATGGGTCCTTTTGGACCCTACTTTTGGTAGGACCCCAAAAACCCCTACCGTCGAAAAGACCCCCCCCCCCCTAAGGACACACGGCGGATTACAATACTACTAGTGTACACTGTTTTGTTTGGAAGCAAAGTTTATGACACCGCGCTTGAGGAATTTGGATTATTTAACATGCAACGTCAATGAAAACGTGCAATTTTGTCTTATTATGTTCCGCGAAATTGAATTTTTGGGATATGGCTAAAAAAAGATCAAAATAATTATCGGTATTTTTGAACAACATTTTTTTGGCACAGCTGTACTTAAGGCCTTGTTGTACTGCCACCATTTTCTGCTTTAGAATGACCAATCCACAACCCAATCAATCTTACAATGTAAACTTGAAAAAGCTCGCACTGTTATTTCATTGATAGCGAGACTGCTCGTATCAGGGTGAAGCCCTGAATGTTCCGACTGCCTATTAAGGTTTATGAAGCAGTAATAACATTACAAAATTAAAAATAATAAAACAAAATTATTATTTTTTTAATTTGAAATTTTTTAAATAAAAATCATCCCCCCACACGCCATATAAAGTACAAAAGGATAAATTTCGCTAGTTGTAACAAATCAATTATGGCATTTAAGCTTCGTTAAACCAATTTGGAACGATTTCTAAGACGGATTAACTCTCCGCTTATAGCGCGAAATATATCGCGCGTTAATTGTCCCAAATTGGCCAAAATGGCAATCTTTAAACCCCCATAACATAATGTCGTTACGTTATAAACGCGTCAGGATCAACCGTACATATCTCCCAATCAAATTAGGGGGGAAATATACAGATTTTTTATAAATTCACTTTTATTATAGCCTAGACTTCTGAAAATTTAACCGTCTTACTATCGAAAATTGAATTAAAACCTCCATTTGTCAAATTAAAAGCATACAAAAGCAATCCCGCATAAAATATGAAAAACAAAACAAATTTACTTGCGAGTTGGTATGCGAAGCATATTTTTACTGAATTGACTGTCAGAAAAAAAACATGCCTGGGGAGGGCATTCTTTAGTAGATCACTCAGGGCGAGATTGTACGGCTGATCCACGCGTCAACATAAAATTTCTCGAATTTTAGATCATGATCAGGCATTACTTAATACTTTTAACTCAAACTATCAGATACTAAAAAGATAAAAGTGCGTAATTTACAGAATTGAATTTAAAATTGTTCTAAATTGGATTAAGGCATGCTTTTTTGTCAATTTAATACTTTGCTAGTTGCAAATTATATCACTTTGTACTGTACATAGCGTTTGGGCGGATGATTTAAGAAAAAATTTGAAAGTTTTTTTTTGGAGTTTTTCCAGTTTTTTTTAAATTGCATCAATTATTTTGTTTCAATTTACTCCATAATAAATAAAACGCAGTCGGAACATTCAAGATTTTGCCCTGATACAAGTAGTGATTTTGATATTTGAATTTAGTTAGGTCAATTTATCTAAAAGCGCAACCAGTAAAAATATTTCAAACTTTCTGAATTGAACTTAAAACGTTTGATTAGTTCATTTATTGAGTAAAATTCTCTAAATTGCAAACGGAGTGAAATTTTGTTTTTGCAAAATTTTTTCTAACTAAGAAAACTATCATTACAAGCTGGATTTCTTGGATCAAATACATTTCAACCGTTAACAGAACGCCTTGTAAGTGGAATATAAAAACATTAGAAGCTAGAATAAGCTCAAAAAGCCTCGATCAAGAAAAATGAACTGTTCAAACTGAGACGGTCATTCCAAAGTAAAAAATACTTTTTTGGATTCAATTCAATCAACATTTCATTTGTTTTTGAGAAGCAACTGCTCGTCGTTGAAATGCTATTTAATTTTTCTTAAGTGTAAATTTGAAAAGCAAAATGAAGCTAGCTTGTTAAAATACGTTTTTGTTACAATTTTTTACCGAAAATTTTTAACTTGTGTCCATACTTATTCCAGTATTTCATATTTAAAATTTTAAGGTAACTAGAAATGGGTGCAAACCATTTTAGTTACGCCATAGTTTCTTCTATTCCTTTTTTTTTGAGAAGAACCACTATAGTTAAAAACAACAATGTGGCTCGTATTCAATTAAAACCCAAACGTTACTTTTATTTTATAAGTGTTTCAAAGTTTTTTTAGCTTACTTAAAAGTAAGAAAAAAAGGAAATGTTCTTTGTTTTTTGTCCTAGCTCAGCTAAACGAGCATTCCTGAGTGAAAATCAAAAAATCTCCAATGCAAAATTTTACGGATAAGGTATCACAAAATCATAAAAAGCGGCATAAATTTATGAGAAATCTTTTGGTTGCCACCCACAAACTTGTTGTCTTGTTGTATTTAAAATTGATTTCTGAACCCATATTGTCTACTATCATATGCGTAATATTGAAGTTTTGACGAAATGATCTCCTAACAAAAAAACAGTAAAAAGCTTTTAGAAAAATTTAAAAATAGCCTTGTAGTGTTTGGTCTTGACACTCTTTCTTCGGAGCAACCCGCTTGCCGTACACATAATTGAAAACAATTTGAGTTCTGGGAAGTTCTCCGTCACTGGAATGGAATACAAATATTGCGTAAAATCTTTAAAAAAATTGACAAAAAAATTAGTTTCAGCATTTAATTGTTTCATTGAACCTAATAAATTATAGCGGAAAAAAGTTCAAAAACTAGAGCGCATCATTCTACCACGTGTAGTAATGTATCGTGTACCGATTTTTAAGGAGGATCCCGGACCCTCACAAAAAGCAAAATCCTTGGAAGTTAGTCTATAAACTTTTGAAGTACCCTCATCTTATGATTTTGTAAATATACTAAAATTCCAGTCACCCAGCAGAAAACCAAACATAGCGTGTAACTAAGGAAAGTACAAGTTTTTCACTGAAAAATCTAGTACAAGTTTTTCACGGAAAATAAAAAGATGTGTCTAAAAATCTAATCCTTTCGTTCGGCTAACAGTTTTGACAAAATAGTTTGGCGTTTGTGCTCTAATTGGATTTATGTTTATAAATTCTTCTATATTTGCATGGGCAGATATAGGTCTTTTTCACGAGCACAAACATTTTAAAAAAATTAGGACAATTTTTTTTCTTGTTGTTGACCAAAATAAGTTCTTTAGCTCTCAAGAAAAACAAAAAACACTGAACTATTCGCCCAAAAAATGCTGTTTCGCGGACATTCTAGAAGACTCCTGTTTTGACAAAAGCACAAATTCGCCGAAGAGCGCCAAAATCTGATGTTTTGACTAAGAACATTGAATTCCATTTGTAATTTGTTATGGTAGAAACTCTAAGTGTTCTTTGTTATGTTTTGAAGCAAAGTTTATGATGCCGCGCCTAAGGAATTTGGATCAATTAACATGCAACGTCATTAAAAACGTGCACTTTTGTCTTATTTTGATCCGCAAAAAAGATTTTCTGTGGTCATTTGGGATATGGGTAAAAAAATTTTAAAATAGTTTTCGGCAATTTTGAACAACATTTTTTTCGGCTCAGCTGTACTTAAGGCCTTCTTGTACTGCCGCCATTTTTCGCTTTAAATTGATCACCCTCAACCAAATTAATCTTTGCAATGTAAACTTGAAAAGTTTCGCTCTGTACTTTTGTTTACAGTAACTGATTATAAAGATTTTTAGTGCAAAAATGTTGCAAAACATAATCGATTATGAACATCAGTTTTAAATTTCAAATCCATTTTTATTGGATTATAATCTTTTTTTTCATACCAATTTAATCCATGATATTTATTTTGTCTACCATTTTAATTGATTTTTTCCCAACTTAAATTGATGATAATCAATTTTTTTGCACAAAAGTTCATTATAATCTATTGTTCTGCGGAAAAAAATGTTTAGTTAGCTTGTTGCTCTTTTTCTACAAAACTATGACAAATTAAAAAAAGAAATTGAACAAAATTTTAAACAACCTTATACGAAGAAAAGGAAAGTGATGAGAGCCTGATCATAATATAAAACTTGAGAAGTTTTAAAATGACGCGTTTTCAACATAATGGCGTTTTCAACATAATGTCAGGATCAGCCGTACATTCCCCCAAATCAACAAACGAAAAAAAATATTTATTTTTCATAAGTTTACTTGTGTATAGCCTAAACTTCTTCCGAGTTAACCATCTTACCCAACAAAAAATGAAAGAAAAACATTAAATTGTCTAATTAACAAAAACAATATCGCATAGGATAAAAAAAAACATTTTTTTGCGCGTTGGTATGAAATGCACAATTTATACAGAAATTTCTTTCAGAAATTAAACATGCCTAGGCAGGGCATTCTATGGCAGATCATTTAGGGGGAGATTGTACGGCTGATTCACGCTTCATCATAAATTTTCTCAAATAGTATATCCTAATCAGGTTCCGGATAAAGCAGCATGACAGTGTCAAAAATATATATATTTTTTCCTTAAGTGCAAAAAAAATCATATTCAACACTGTTTTTACTCAATGTAAGTCCATGACAATTTTAACTCAAATTACTAGACTTCAAAAAGATTAATCAGCTAATTAACAGATGCCGCACTTGAAACAAAAAAATTAACCCAGCGCGGCGTCAACATTTTGTGTGGAACGAACACCCCATAGTTTTTCAATCTTTCCTCTCGGTTTTGCTTCGAAACAAAATAATACTTATGCGAATATTTCGCCTGTGATCACTTTTCGTAAATTACGGTGTTTGAAAGATTGCTATTATGCGACAACCTGCTCGCCATATATTTGTGCTATAAACGCATTAGCGGATTTTTAATTTGTATCTAAAATCGTTCCAATTTGGATTGAGGCATGCTTTTTTGTCTAACTAAAATTTTGGTAGTTGCAAACTATATCATTTTATAGTGTACATAGCGTGTGGGGAGATGATCCTAAAAAAATTTCAATTATTTTTTTGTGTATTTTTTTCTTTTTTTTTCAAAAGTTGCTCTAAATACTTTATTTCAAATTACTCCCTATCAACTAAAACGCAGTCAGAACCTTCAAGGCTTTGTCTTGATACAAGTAGTCATGTTGATGTTTGAATTTACTTATTTCAATTCATCTAACAGCGCAACTAGTAATATGATTTTCAAGCTTTCCGAATTGAACTTAAAAAGTTTGATTAGTTCGTTTATTGAGCAAAGTTCTCTAAATTGCGATCGGAGTAAATTTTTTCTCTTTTTTTTGCAAAGTTATTTCTAAGCAACAAAAGTTTTCTCATAACAAGCTAGATTTTTCAGAACAAATACATTTCAACCGGTAACAGAACGCCTTGTAAGTGGAATATAAAAACATTAGAAGCGAGAGTAAGCTCATAAAGCCTCGATCAAGGTAAAAAGTTGCTCAGACTGAGGCGGTCATTTCAAAGTAAATAAAACTTTTTAGAATCATTTCAATGAACCTTTCAATTTTTTTAAAGTAAAAATTTTTCATCGTTGAAATGCAATGTAATCTGTACTAAGTGTAAATTTAAAAAGTAAAATGAAGTTAGATTTTTAAAATCCGTTCATATATCGATTTCGTACGGAAAGTTTTCAATTTGCAACCACACTTATACTAGTATTTCTTAATTCAATTTTTAAGGTATCTAGAATTGGGAGCAAAACTTTAACCTTTGCCTTATTTCCTTCTATTCCACTTTTTTGATAAGAGCCACGATATTTAAAAACAACAACGTGACTCGTATTCATTTAAACGTTACTTTTATCTTACAAGTTTTTCATACTGTTTTTAGCTTAATCAAAAGTTGGACAAAATTAGTGTTTTTGTCTCATCAACCTTAATTCAGCTGAGCGAGGATTCCAGTTTAAAAACCAAAACATCAAAATTTGATTGTCGCGGATTACATATCACAAAATCATTAAAAAGCAGCTCAAACTTATAAGACCAGCTTTTGGTTGCCACCTACAAACTTCAAGTTAAAATAGAATCTGATCCCATACTAATATATGCGTATTATTGAAATTTTGACTAAAAAAATCACCCTACAAATAAACACAGAAATGTGCTTCTAGAAAAATCTAAATTGGCTGTAGTGTTTGGTCTTGGCACTCTTTATTCGGAGCAATTGCTTGCCATACACGTATACGAAAACAGTTTGAGCTCTGGCAAATTGTTCGCCACTGGAATGTGAATGCAAATTTTGCGTAAAAAACATTTAAGATTTGACAAAAAAAATTAGTTTCAGCATTTAATCGTTTCGGTTGAATCTAATAAAAAGGAGCGCACCTTTCTACGACGTTTAGTTTTGTATCGTGACCCGATTCCTAAGGGGGATCCCCTATCATCACGTAAAGCATAATCTTGGGAAGTGAGTCCTTAATATTTTGAAGGACCCTCATCCTAAGATTTTGTAAATATACTAAAATTCCAGTCACCTAGCAGAAAACCAAACATAGCGTATCAGGTGATGATTTTGCAAAAAAAAATAAGTTTGTCTTGTAAATTTCATTTTTTTCCAAGCAAACACCATCCCACAGACTTTAGAGGGCAGTGGGAACTTTCGTGATTCAGGGTTTTGCCCTGATACGAGCAATCTTGTTTTGTTTTCGATGTTAAAAAAATCTCGAAAGTAAGAAGATGGGTCTGAAAATCTAATCCTTTAGTTAGGCTAACAGTTTCGAAAAAATAGTTTGTCGCTTGTGCTCTGAATTTATTTATTTTAATGCATTGTTCTATACTTTGCATGGGCAGATCTAAGATTTCTTCAAAAGCGCATATTTACAAAAAAATGGGACAACTTTTTTTCTTGTAGACGACTAAAATTAGGTC
Organism: Symsagittifera roscoffensis; assembly: GCF_963678635.1. NCBI lineage: Eukaryota > Metazoa > Xenacoelomorpha > Acoela > Convolutidae > Symsagittifera > Symsagittifera roscoffensis. The sequence goes on from NC_087065.1 coordinate 57,918,603, forward strand.
CTTAGTTTTTAAGAAAAAACGGAAAGACTCAATTTTTGTAAGGCAATTACACAAAAAATGCCGTTTCTTGAAACTTTTTGAAAAATGTTTAAAAAAAGCGGATTTTTGACGTTCTTTCCTTCAATAGTAGTCTAAGCTGGTTGTCGAGAAATGCAACAAGGGAGACTCTTTGGGTGGTAATGGTAATGAGCTCCTGCTACAATTTTACGGCATCTAATGCCATGAGTAGTACTGTATCGTGTCCCGGATTCTAAGAGATGGTCGTTCCTATGGGGGGTCCTCACGTAAATCAAAATCCTAGGAAAGGGGTCCTAAATTTTTTGGAGGACCCCTATCCTAGGATTTTGTAAATGAACGTAAGTTCCCACCCCTGAAGTAAAAAACCCCCTCCTTAGGATCTTGTTAAGCTGACCTAAACAACCGGGACCCGATACAATAATTCCTTCTAATTCCTTTTAAAGCGGTCCCTTTTCCCGCGATAATTAAAATTAATCGTCCTAATTCCTGAATTTGTTTCGTCCTAGTTTCATGTAGATATCATTACCTGGCTTTTTTCTTTTTGTCGATGATTTGTCATGCTAATAAGAGTTTGTTATTGAAACTGAACCAAAGTATTTGACACATTTGTTTGAATTAACACTTGGTTTGCGTCAACTAGTTTATTTGCCTGAAGCTTTTTATATTGAAACAGTGATTGAGCTCAATACGAACATTTTATTAGTGGTAAATTGGAAAAAACCAAAATAAATTTATGTCGATGTATAAAAGGACGAGCAGTAAAAGTTATTTCAAAAGATATGTTTCAAAATTTAATGTTTTTTGTTATGGTTTTCTTTTCGCTGTTTTTTAGATGGTCTTTCTTCTGAAGCTTTCGATAAAATAACTGGGTTATTTACAAGGGGACGTTCACTGACTCGGCTATTAGAAGCTTCTTCTTCTCGCAGTTTTGAGTAGTGCCGCTGTAAAAATCCCCAATCCGGAAGTTGAAATTCGGGCGAACTGTTATCAGCTTCATTGTATGAGTTGGCCCATTCGGTGTCCCTGTAAATGTCTTCTAGAAATGCATTTTCTTCGGCAGCTTTATGGCCAAAGGGAACTGTCAAAATCCCGTCGAAAATGAGAAAACGTTTTGTGTCGACTGATGATAATGCAAATTTTTTTTGTTTCACTGTCATATTGGTATTACCTTTCGAAACTATATTGTAGTTGTACACTCTCATTGTTTTCCCAGTGAATAAGGTGTCACTGAAGGTTTGGTGGACCAGTTCTCGCCAAGCATTTCATTTTATTCCTTCGGCACTCGATTTTTGAGTGCCTCCTAAACAGAACCAAATTAATATTTCTCTTCTACAAGTCAGGGGATAGTTTCATTTCACTACACCAACTCAATTAATACCAATCAAAGTTTGATTCGTTTTACCAAAAAAAGTAGAAGACTCTAAATTATGGTTAAAAATGGGAGAAGAGAAGAAATAGGTTTTCAGATAAACTAACGTGTAGGCAACATTGTATTATGTTGCCTAAATTAGCTAAATGCCCATAGTTTATTGCAACAATTTAGGGGAGGGAGGGAGGGAGGTTGGTGGTGGTGGTGGTAATTTTGTTCTGTAAGAAGATAGGAATGGGGCGGTAGGGGTGGCTTTAGTTGGCATTTTTACTTACTATTAAGGACGACCGAATTTAGTTTTGGTTTTATGGCGATGAACTCTCTGATCGGCTTCCCACCAGTCTCTTTGAACTTCAGACAACTTTCTTATTGGTATCGTCAAACAGGAAATGATTCTCATTGTCATTTGAAAAGTCCAAATCAGCTTTCATTTTCTATAAGTCTCGCTAAATTTCGTCAGTTTTTATGGCAGAACTAAGACTATCCGTGTCGGAGTAAAAAAGTTCCAAGTTTAGATTCGGCTCCTTTTTTGATAATGAAACTGAAACATGAAAAGCTTAGCGAGGTCTAAGATGGTCGCACCAACTATCATACGTTTGTCCCACAAACATTTTGTTACTGAAAAGCTGATTGTTGCTAATTGAGCGTCAATGATTTGAAAGCTCTTCATTGTGCTCAGAGCTGATTTTTGTAGAAGTTCTCTCTCATTCTTTACAATCTCCAGCTTTTTTGCTTCCTAACATAGACTCCAATGTCTTACCGAAAGCTGAATTAACAATTAGCTTGTATAAATTCTCCTGGAATTTATTTACCGCGCCTTTTTGTAGGCGGTTATTGAAGTCTACAAAGGGTGCCATCCAGTGACTTTGGCGTACCTCAAGAACTTTTCCGAGGTGAGTTTTTTTCATTCCCAGCTAGTGGTACAACTTTAGGGTAAGGTAATGCAAAACATAACCTTCTTTAGGATGCAAGGTCTGTAGAAGCTTTGGCACTTTTGGCAGTGTGGTGATTCTCAATTTTCTCAACATGTCGACCTGCTCGTTGCTCATTGCACCGATGTCCACTACTTCACGAGAGGGGGCAAGGGGGTAATCAGCAAAGAAGTCGTGAAGCTCTTCGGGTATGGTTAAATTGACTTCAACTATAAAACCCCACTCTGAGGTTTCGCTGGTGAGCAGTATGTCTGCCAGACTTTTTTCGTCTATTGAAAAATCATTCAATGGAAAAGGGCAGTGTTTCATTATCTCTCCGAACAGTTTGTTTGCATCAATATTGAGGATATAGTTTGAGATTGTCAAGGATATCTATTTTTCTTCAGATACAGTTATTACAAAAAAAATCCAAATCGCTTTTTGCCAGCGCTTTGATTATAAAACGTAAGTCAGATTTTGACAAATTATGAGCTACTACTGGGATGTAGTTTGTTGTTTTTCTGTTAACGTTACTTTCATTATGGCCCAACCCAGGAACTTGTTGGTGTAATGGCAATGATCAAGTACCAATTGATCATTTTCGCAAAAATCGTTCTCGCATATCCCGTTCCAGGTCTGTTATACTGGTGAAAAAGTAATATTTCCTTTTTTTTACGTAAATTGGTCTCTCTAATGATTCAAGGGAGCTAATTAGCTCTTACATCACATTCGATCCTCTTTCATGCTCAAATTTTAACAGTTCTTTTTTTCCCAAAATCGATTACTGCTAAGGCGTATCCGCACGGTTGATGGATTTCAATTGTTTGCGTGCTAGATTTTTGCGGATCAAGTTGCGGTCCGTATACTGGTAAGAGCAGTGACTCCAAATCAAAGTAGATTATTTTCCCAGCTTGGGCATTTTTATCACGATATCTTCGTCTTGGTAGCACAGTTCTTGATGTCTTCCCATAGTTTCGAATGAAGCGCATTTGTGGAAACATTTGCGACAAATCTCAGATTGGAAGAGCTGCACCTTGTGAAGCACGTACTCGACCTTTTTCTGGAGATCATTTGACAACACATAGTGATATTTTGATCCATCTGTGAGCAGCAACAATCCACAACCAGGCTAGTAGTAAATCTGCTCGACTCTCTTGTGGTCAACAATTCGACATCGTTGAACCTGAACAAAAAAGAAATTTTAAATCTAGTTTTGACGTGAAATATAAAGCGGGTTTGAATAGGCGAGAAAAACTAATGATGGGTATTACGTATTGCTTACCAAAAGACATTGATTTGACAATTGTTCAGTCTTTCAAGTCTGTCCATATTCATCAGACCCATTGGCTTCTCGTATTCCCCATTGATTTTCACTATTCCTTCGTTGTTCAGATCGTAGGTTGAGATTTTGTTTTTCTCCAGCCACCGTCTAGATGTGGGTTAGAGTGTGGGTTCATTCACAACGGTCATCACCTTTAGTGTTGATATTTGTGAGCAGAGTAGAAGCAGCGCTGAGGTGCATCAGGTAGCTCGAGGTAGGATCCTGCTCTTATTGTTGAGAAGGCCATGAAACTGAATTACAGTTTTTCTATTCATCGATAGTCCATCCGCTACTATGAGAAGAGAATGAATCGACTTGCTTGACCATATGTTCAATCAGTTCCAAGTATTGATCCCCAGCTATTTCCTCGAAGAACACTGTCAATGTCTTAGTGTTTAGAAATGGCTTCTAAACACTCTCGAATGATTCGAAACACTCATTGCAAACAGTTTGAGGAGGGGGAGGAAGGATCTTATGAACTTTTTGCTCATGTCTTCTCAAGTTTCTTTTAGAGCTCAGTATTTTTCCGCACTGTATGAGTTTCAGAAGAATTTCAAAATTGAAGGAAAATGGTTATGATGAAGCAAAAACGAGAAGTGACTAGGACTAAAAACTAAGAGATTTTAGTCCTTTTTTCTACGTAAATTGGTCTCTCTAATGATTCAAGGGAGCTAATGCGTCATCTAAAGTACAAAAATTAAAGCTTTGAATGATTCAAATTCAGCCTGAATCTTTTTCTGACTAAATTTAAATGGGAAGCAATAATTTGTTAATGATTTCCAGCCCACTTCTTGGTTTGCTTAAATAGGTATAATAAAAAGTAGAAATATGAGCTAAAAGTGTGAAATAAAAAAGCCCTCAACTATAATAATAATATGTTGAAACTTGAGATAGTGTTAAATAAAAAGAAAGTTCTTCGAATTGGATATTTTGATAGTTGCAGATGCATGATAAGCATAGATTGTCATTTGAATATGTTTAAAACATATCAAATCAAAGTTTCTTTCAGTGTACCGCGAAACATTAAATATGACGTCCTTCGAAATGATAAGGCATGGCCGTTTGGTTTAAGAGGCAATGGCTATCCCGGCGTTGCGCGTCGCTACGCTCCTCGGGAACGCCTCCCGTTCTGTGAATTCAAGTAAATAAAAGTTTTTTTTTCTTTCCAAATTAAAGGAACACTTCAAAATTATAATGAACAAAAATCTTATTAAAAAAGGAAAACTAAACTTGAAAATGTCTTCAAAATCAGTTAACAAAAATCCAGTAAATTTTATAGGATCTCGAGCACAGTTCTACTGGTCGTGTTCAAAACTTAAAAAATAATAATTTTTAAACTCTTTTCCCTTCATCTTAAGCTTAAATTATTCGTTCTCATTTTAAATTCAAGTGAATGTGTTATAAAGTTTTTGGGAACTATTTGATGCCTAATTAAGACAAGTGTAGAAATTGGAAAACATTCATAGCTCAATCAATGAGAGTAGACGCTTAAAATGTTGTGATTTTTGAAAAAGTTGGATTTTTGTATATATACAAAAAAAAAATTAGGAAAGAAAGTTTTTGTCTCCAAATCCTTTGAAAATATCCTCAATCATTTACCATTGTTTTCAGAGTAGAGTTAAGGGTCATTTTCAATTTTTGAAAAAAAAACATAAATTTTCATTTTGCCACGTTTTTTACCAAAAAACTGGCCGTTTTACACTCAAAATATGTATATAAACGTAATACAAAGCAATATTATGGCTTAAGTCACTCTTGGTTACTTTGCGTTAGAACTGGCTAATCCGACCGGGCACCAAGTTTAATGAAAGAGAGCAGAGAGTGTTTGATTAAAAAGCCAAATAAATATGGTTGGACTACTAACAAGAAAATGTTGGACCCTTCCATATTTATCTTTCTTTTCGAAAGAAAGCAATGTCCTGAAAAGGATATTCCAAATGGGTTTCACTAATGAGCAAGTGTATTTATCTCTCTCTCTCTCTCTCTCTCTCTCTCTCTCTCTCTCTAGCATCCTTCCTGTACTCAAACAACAATTTTAGCTAAAATTTATTGTCGATTTATAATTTTTTCTAGTTTTTTTCAAGTTTTTCTCAAACTTTTTGCTAAAATTTTAAAGAGCAAACTTTAATTGATCTAATCGGCAAAATTAAAACTGCGACAAATAAAATACACATGGTAAGGTTAAAATTAATCAAACAAAAAAAAACATAAAACCTTGGAATAATAATATTTGAAACAAAGGAAAGTATTTTGTTTGAGTTATTAGAACTCTCGAAATCGTTTTCCCTTTTTTGACGCATAGCAAGCTGCATTTGGAGGGCTGCCTTGAATGTGATCTGGGGTCACTAGATCAATTGTTTCCGCACTCGACCTAGTGACCCGCATCTGAATAGGAATTTGAATGTTCTGGAGTTGAAACTGCTCCCCTAACAAATGACTCGGGAGACATCCCAGTACGCTTCGTGCTCTGCATAATCACAAATACATCCCTCCTGATTTTTATACCACGGCCTCGACTCGCAGTCATACGCAAAGAGAAGTTTTCTGGGATTTTGCTCGAGTGAGTTTGTATTTTATCTCAGTCTTTTCTAATGCTGGATGGCTCTCGTGAATAGTGCAACTCTCGTACAATCTTTTCCGATTCTGTCGAAATAGATCGATGTGATCAAGAGGTGGTAGCAAGATATGAATTTTTGTAGTATACTTTTCGTTTTATTCTCGTCGTTTTCTGGGGAGCCAAATCATTGAATGTTGATGGATGACTCTCTTTCTGTTGATGGACGACTGCAATCGACTCTCTCGTGTATGTTTGGTAGATAATTGTTCTTTCTCGATCAGACACTGATATTATTTGTAAAGGAATAGTCATGAATTGAAGATGTTTTAAATTTTGCTTCAATAAAACGACTGAATTACCGAAAGGAAATTAAGAGAAGGAAAAGTATGAAAAGTTTATTAATGAGAATGAGATCAGGAAAGGGGTGGCATAATTCAATTAGGTCAAAGCTAATAAATTTTTAGGCGAGGCTATTAACGTAATTTTATTCATTCATTTACGCATGACGCCTGAGGTCATTTTAAGAATGCATATGAAAACCCGATTTATTAGAATTTTGTGATAGCTTTATTATACTGGCTACGGGCGAAGACACTCAAGTTCAAGTTTGCTTGATAGTTTGCCAGACATTCTTTGTCATGATTTTAAAGATTCCTTACCATGATTCATAGCAATCATTAAAAAGGAAACTTTCGAGTATCCACAAGAAATAACTTTGTCAACTGGTGAATTCGAGTCCTTGGCGGACAATTACAGAAAAATCAAAATATTGACAGGAGGAAAAAATTTCGGCGTGACTGAAAAAAAAACATAAAAAAGCGAAACATATCTAAAAAAATTATCATGCTCGGAAAAGAAATGCCCAAGTGAAAACGATGATAACTTTCGGGTTGTGTAAAATTATTAACTCGTTAATTAATTGAAACTTCAAAGCAAGGGTTGAAGCAATGTATGAGCAATCCCCTGATTATTTCAAACAATTCCGTAAAAATTACAAAACTTGTCATCCTAAATCATGAACCTAGCTTCTCTGGCTTCGCTTCAAATGCAAAAATTGCGGTATCCTCACATTCGAAAAAAGTAGATTTTTGCAATTATTCGATTGACAACGAAAAACATTATCATGAGCTGGCCGAATTCACAAAAAAGTCTACCAATTGACTAAAGAAGATGAATTCAAAAACGTTCGTTGTCCCCTGCTTCTTTCTACATTCAAATATTTAATTTTGGGTTACTCCAACTATCAATTGTCTGGCTTTTTGATGGAAAAACTGAAAATAGCTGTGAATTATAACTCCATCAACAATTTAGATGTTATTGATCTTTCAGTTCGCATACGATCGCCTCAAGTTTGCTTCTGCTCGCAAACTAAATCTGTTCAAACTCAAACTGATATGATTACTAACGTAGCAATTGAACAATTTACTAATATTTTGAATGGTGAAAATGAAGCTGAGTTTTCTAGAATAATTGACAGTGGGTATGGTTGTATAGAAATTATTTCAAACACTTTGATTGTGAAATTTATCATGGAGAAGAAATTCAAATTATAAATATTGGCTTTCTTTTGCTCTCTTGTATTTTAAAAAGATGTTACTACATATGCGGGAGGCGTTCCCGAAGAGCGTAGTGACGAGCGTAGTGACGAGAAACGCCGGGTTAGCTATTGGCCGCTATACCAAATGTCCATACTTTAATATTTCCAAAGACCTGATATGAAATTTTTTGCGGTTTACATAAACTTGTAGAAAAAAAAACCTCTAGTTGATAAGAATGAATTTTAAAAAATGGTATCAATAAAACAGTTTAGAATAACACATGTTAGGCAAATCTTATCAAATCATGATCATTCAGTTTGAAATCTATTGGAAATTTAATGGTAATTATAAAATGACAACATAAATACAATAAAATCCGCATAAAACTGATTCAGCTGATTGTATTGGTTTTTTCATCAGTAGTTGACTTCCATCGTGAATTGTACGTCGCATATTCTTGTACAAGAGGGGACAATCCTATAATTTTTTACCAAAAGGTTCTGCGAAGAATATCTGTCCTTCAGCTTGAGCAAAAGCAACCATTGGGTTACAGGTTGATCCGATGGTGAAGCATTCATAATCATGAACGTATTATCGTTTTTCAGTGCTGAAGAGCCGGAACACTACCTCTAAAGCGATATTTCAATTGTTTACAACGGTTAATAAGTTCCATTAATCGAAGATTATCTATGTCTAGCTTAGGTCATAAGAGTGTTTTTGGTAACTTTTCTATCTGAAGGCACAGAAACTGTTGATAAACGCTCTCCCATAAAGAATAACTTGACGTTATTAGCGAGACCTGCGTCAAGTTTGAGTTCGACCGAAATAGTGCAATTTGTCAATTCAGGATGAATAAAATTGTGTGAAGCCTCCTGAGTAGACGTGAGAACAAAAGCCATATTATATTGATTAGCGAATCTGATTCCATGACTAGTGTTCAAAATAAAATCAAGATCCTCAAGCGTAATAAATTCTTTTATTGTCTGATGTTGAGATGGGAGTTCGGGCAAGGAGTAGGCCGTTTCTCTATACGATGATCTCATTCAACCCAATCTTCTGGTAATGAAAGGGGTTCTCATAATAGTATTCGAATATGCTTCGCTTATGCTCATTGCTACTATCATTCTTCGAACAGGTTTTTTTTTGTGAAAACATCCTCTTGTCGCCAGCTTTGCACTCGTACAGTTGCGAGAAACGTTTTTGTTTCTACTTCAATGTAATTGTCTATTGCCGGGTCCTTCGACAACGTTTTTCTATTGATGAGAGAACATAGTCAGTCACAGTGATCTTTCTGACATAGAGATTAGCTTTGATTGTTTGAACCTTGTAGTGTTTAACTGTATCTTCAGATATGACAATAAAATTGTGAGGAGAACGTCTAAGAGACAATTCAGTTGTCACGCCGCTAGGTAGGTGCTGGTTACCAAATAGCTTCAACTTGTTCGAGGCCGCAACGAGACTTTTATGCTCCGTAACATCCTCAGCTCTCCTTCTATTACCGTCATTAGCTGATGGGATTTCTTCATAATAATAACCTTGACAAGCCAACCATGCTAATTTGGCATCATTAACATATGAAAAGATGGTCTCAAAAAAATCTTTATTGGCAAAATTAGCGTTGGTAATTTTCTCAACATTCAGAGACAATGTACACTCAGAAAATAATGAAGATGAAGGATTGTTAACAAAATACCGCGTATCTCTGTTTACCGCCTCTGTAGCATGTGTTCAAAGCACGATTCCATTGCTTCGAACAATTCGTACAACTATTTCCAAACGAGTACGTTGAAGATCGATGAAATTATTTCTGTCGCCGAGTAGATCAAACTCGAGTATGGGACCATCAAGAAAGTAGGAAAGGCCAATTTTTTAGGTAAATGCATTTTCAAAAAAGTCAAGTAATGGCGGTTTTTCATTTAAATCCAACGAGCTGAGAGTTGCTTCACTCGGGATTAAATTAGAAATCATTTTTAACCCTTGTAAAGAAATCGGGGCGGCTTCTCTGTGCAGTTCGTTTTCTGGGAATAACGCGTCTCGTTTTTCGTTTCACCACCGTTGTTCTTTTCGGATGGCTTTTTCGAGATATACTTCTTCCTCCTATTTGCTTCTTGATTGTTTTTCCTACGGTGCTTTTGAGCGCCTGCTTAGGGCTTTTTCTTTTTGTGGCAACTTCTATCAGTTCTGGAGCTGCCTGATGAAGTAGTTTTTTTTCCAATTTTTGTTGCTGCTGGTATCACAACCTTTCGAGCCAATGGAAGTGCCACTCTTCCTATTCCCAAGGCTAATGCACCGAAGCCACTGCCTCGTTGTCTATAATGCCCCGAGAAATGTGATAGGTTTCTTGGTTATGGTAATATGAATCCTTATTGATCAATAGCTAAATTTTTGAAATTTCAAATTCAGAACATTTTTCCCCCTCAGCGAAAGGAACGAGTCCTCTAGTTCCTTGTTTGTAATATATTTGATAACCAGTTTCATCTCTGACACCTTTGAAACCAAGTACTCCAGGAATTTGCGGGCTTGAAAAAGTTATACCTTCCCAGTAATGCAGCCATAATGAAAGATGTTTGGTTATTGGATCTATTACGTTAGCCAATTTCTCTAATTCTGTATTTAGACGAATCTCATCCAGTACTTGTTCAATGCTCGTATGCTCTCCTTTTGTTAGTTTTGCTGTTTCTTCAAGTTAGGCCTGGAGATCTTGTCTTTCTCAACTTTCATGCTTGCTATTAGCCGATCTTTTTTGTAGTACACAATGTTGTCAGTTACGTTGTTTATCTGAGTGGGGAAGGTAATTTCTGTAACTGCTACTCGCCATTCACCTTGCAAATTTATTTCTTCACTCAGGAGATTTTTAAAGTTGGCCAGAGTGTTATCTTTAAAAACGTTCATTGATGCAGATGAAACTAGGGTGATTGTGAAGGAACGGAAACATTATGGGTGAAAATGCTGGAAGTTTCCTCAGTCATAGTTGTTTATAATTTCTCCTTCTTCAGAACGCGAATTAGTTCAGACTCGTAAAATTTTCCCTCAATCGGTTCTCTGTATGTATCAATCAAATTGCATGTTGGAGGATTTCGTGTTAGTATCTCATAACTTCAAACACCTCATCGGTGAACGATTGTTTGTGACCCTGGCAAAAATTATGTCTACTCTGACGAGTCTGACATAATCACCAACATAACGCTTCGGACGTCGAACTAATTTCAATGACTGTTCTGCTCTTAATGAAATCAGGCGAGGACCATCTTTTTTAGTTACTTTGTTCGGTGCAAGATTCGTGCCACAATTTGTTCTCGAATTAGTTGCATTGAATGATTTGTCTGCAATTTGTTCTTGCAATTTTTCAAAGTATGATTTTGTTCATTTATCCTCCAGGTAATTATAATTAAGATTTTGCAAGGAACAGATTTTTCTCTCAGCGAATGCAGACTTTTTCTCGCTCTCTGTGCTATATGTTTTTAAGCCTTTATTTTTACATAATGCTTCGAAGGACCCTTTAAACTCTGTGCCCTTGTCCACCAATAATTTTTTTGGTTGTTTTATCGTTATCATTAGTTTGAACGCTTCTGCTGTTGTAGTAGCATACTTTAATTTCAAGGGTTGCACTCTGAGATAGCGGGACATGCAGTCAACTGCAACAACCAGATACTTAACATCATGGTTGTACTTGGCAAGTTTATTGACAGAGTACAGATCTAATGACCAGATTTTGTCAATATCGTAAGCTATGACCTTGAGTCGCGGCCTTTTTCGCCTGACAGTTCGATATTTTGCGTAAGCAGGTTCAGTATGAAGGAATTGTTTAACTTTCTTTTGCGACAAATTGGTTGCTTTTATCAAGTCGTTCGCACTACCAAACAACGCTTGACCTTTGTCACTGTATTTAGTTTTCAACCATTTTTCTTCAATCTTGGTAATTTTTCCATTATTTTGTTTTCGCTTCGTCTGTTCTGGCGTTGGAGAATGTGAACCGCTATAGGGCTTTGGTACGAGTCAAAGCCTTCCTCTGACTCTTTTTCCCGTTTTTGGTTTCGGGTTTTTCTATTGCCGCTAAAACTTTTTCCTTTTTTGCTTTTTTACTTCTTCTAAGGTTTGCACTACTTCTTTACTGCCAAGCGGGGATGTTGGGCGGGTTCTTGAGGGTCCGGTTTCTCGTTTCTCTTGAAGGTTAAAAGACGGTGAATGAACCGCGTGATTGGCATTTTGATTTATTACCAGCTTTTCATTCAATTTGAGAGCAAATAAAATGATAATGAACGCCGGATTGTGTAAATTTTTTGTTCGTTGTTGAATGCTGTATAAAAAAACTGCAGCTTTAAGTCCTGTTGGTACTTTATCCACATATATCACCTCATTGTCATTGTTGATGGTTACTCTTTCTGAATTTTTCATGAATTCAAGTATTGTTTTTGCTCTAATAAATTTTTGTGCTCTAAAACCTGTAACTGTCCCAAAAAACTTTCGGTCTGACTATTGTTTCACAAATAAGTGTTATGATCTCGCGATTTGAAGTGGTTCTAATTAATCTTCTCAGTTCGCGAGAAGACTTTTTTTGAGACTGCAGGTTGCATCTCTTTGTAAAGACAAAGAACGGTTCCAAGATTAGGGTAAAAAGTATTTTCCATCAAAATTATGAAAATTAAATCCGTTTTCGCGGATCCTGAGGGTCCCACTATCGCCATGAAAACTCTTGTCGAAGTATCAATCACTTTATTCATGTCCTCGGCTTTGGTAATGAAGCCAACCAAGCCGGATGAAATCGAAAACCAAACTGAAGTTTCTTCGCAGAATAATTTAGTGAAAGAAAGTTTGAGAATGCAGAAAGTTAGCAAAATTAGAATCACTATCACTTGCGCAACAAAAACTACTTCAGACCTTGGCAAAGTTACATTGTTACAAATTTTCCATGATTTTTTTTCACTCTTTGTCTCGTTATAAACAACCTCTGTTGCTAATGCCGCGTCAGGTTCATCTATTGCTGCTGCTGTTTTTGACATTTGAGATCTGATTTATTCTACAGACCGTGTTAGATTTTTTCTCACTGTAAATGAAGCTTGTAAAAAAGAATAAATTGAATTAGTATTAGGAACAGTACAAAATTTTATAACGTGTGAAGTCTCTATCGCTTATGTCATGCATTTCTAGAACAAGTTTGCTGGGACATTTGCGCTTTTTCATTGTACATTATTTTCTTCACAGTATCTTCTTTCAAAGTCCTCTTAATCTCATCTGGCAATTCACTTCTATTTAGATCCATCTGAACTCCTGGCTGACGTTTGATTACTAAGTCTAGTTCGGGAAGATATCCTCCTCGCTTGATGGCTAGTATTTCTCATAAACTTGAATCTCTGGAAGTAAACAAATTGATCAATTACTGGAAAAAATCTCTTTAAGCAACTCTTCTTCGGAAATTTTTATTTGCTCCTTCCTCTGAACAATTTGGCCGCTGCAACCAATACGCTCTTTTCTTGTGAATGATATTTTGATACCACCCTCTGGAGCCATACACGCAAAAAGCTTTGAATTTGGTGATAGTATAACTCCACTTTTGCTGATCTCTCGCTGTTGTTCATTTTTCAACCAATCATAAAAAACTTTGCTTTTCTTCGGGGCACAACAATTATTGGAGTTGTAATGAGGTATATGTCTATTGCAACTTGGATAATTTTTGAAAGAAAAGTTTTCAACCCAAGGACATTCCAAATCATCTAGGTTTTCAACTTTTCGGTCCAAATACTTGGCCAAAAATTCTGTCTTTTCTTTTCCTTTAGCGTAAAAAATGGCACTGGGATTTCTCAACGCAAAACTCTGAAGTGTATGATTCAAGTTTATGTGAAGGTAATTGGCGTTTTCACAATGGATACCGTTTAAAAAATTTGTTAACCATTAGCAAGCTTTTTGTTCGAGCTTGGTAGTATATTGAAATTCACTGGAGGTAAAAAAAAATAGATGAGTCGGTTGCTGTAGTCTGAAATTGTTATTGTCAATTTTTTAACCACAAAGATGTTTTTCTTTTAACGAAAGCCTTCCTCGTTTAGTTTTCTATTAAATGATAAACTTTTGGTTTTTTTTCGGCTAAATGAAAAGGCAGAACGCTATTCCACTGAATTGTCCCAATCAGCTGTTGTTACAGCTCCAGGGCAACATGTAATAGTACGTGGGACCCTGTTAATAAAACACGTGTATAAATCCGGCCGCATTGTGCAAAATAGCGAGCAATTGTAAAATTTTGGAAATTTTCAAGTGTTTGTACAAGGAACAGTTATCAATACCAATCAAGTCACCGTAAGGTCTCAACTTAATTAAAGTGTCGTAGTTAAGATAATCAGAACTAACAAAAAACAGAGAATATGCAGCTAAAAAATAGTTTCGTCGGTAAGAATTATCAGGATATGTTTGTTTCAAAGATGTAAGAATTTCTTGAATTATTTTCAATTCAAAAAGAATTTCTCTGCTATTTTGCAATTTCATTGTTTATTGTTTGCAACACCTCTCCAACTTGTTGAATTTCAAGCGAGTGGAAACAAAAACGACCTTGCATATGTCATTTAGACTCATTAAGACAATGGTGGTAAATAATTAAACAAACCACTGGAAGTTTTTTGTTTTTGATAGCTTGTTGAAACATATACGAGTTTTTCTCTCTAAGTCTTCATCAACCCATTTTGAGTTAAAGTCAAACGAATAGTCGAATACATTTTCATAATCAGCAAAATTCAAATAGCGCACAGTAGCGTGCTTTTGTTTTGTAGAAATGCACCAAGAGGTTTGTTGAAGCTCACTCAAATAAATTTGTTCTTTGAAAAATAACTCGTATTCTTTCTTTGAAACTATCATTGCCCTTTCGAGAAAGACGACTTAGCGTTCAATACAGAATGCAAAAAATGAGTTTTTTTTTCTGTTATGAAACACACTCTTAATTGTAAATGTTCATTATCTAAATCTTCAGTACACCAAGTTCTCTCTAACTTCATTTTTTTACTTCAAAATTTGACAAATTTATCATTTGGTATTTTTTAAAACTAAAAATGGCCGCCGCCTTTGGAGAGTGAGTTCAATTTACTGCCTTTTCACCATAAAATATAGGTCAAGTTAAAGAATTAGCTTACTGCTGGCAACAGTTAAGCTACGCTGCCAAAATTGCCGGCGATATTTTTTTCTATACCATAAAAGTCAATTCCCCGTTCACAAACAAATTTCAACTAGGTCGAAAGTTCATTTGCCCGAAACAAATAAACAAATATAACTTTTAATATGATTCATATAATTAAACAGGACCAATAACTGAGACTCCAAAAATTGGAATTAGAAAGAATTTGGTATCGTGCCCTTTGTTCTTAAGCTAAACTTGGCAAGATCCTAAGTAGGGGGTCTTCTGCTTTTTGGATGGAAAATTTCTTTCGTTAAAGAAATAAAATTAAGGACCCCTTTCCTAAAAAATAAAATTAAGGACCCCTTTCCTAGGGTTTTGCTTCACTTCACGTGAGGACCATTTCTCCCCTTCCCCCTTAGGAAAGACCCCCCCTTAGGATCCAAAACACGATACAATACTACTGCCATGCAGTATTGAACGCCTTGTGTATGTTTCTGACAACACCGAACTAGATTCGTACTATCGTTCTGACCTCCGAGAGTGAGAAGAAACTTTGAGTTCCGCTTTTTCTTGTTTTTTTGCGCAAAATAAGGAACCACACATAAGCATGTGGTTGAGTCGGAAAGTATATCATGAAAAACTTTTCATTTGTGATTCAGACTGCTAGGAAAAAAGCTTCAAAAAGTTTGTGTCGAGAAAAACCGGTTTGAATTGTTTGACATTTAGTCTAACATTGACCGCGAAAAAAAACCGGTATAGAAAGAAAATGATTTGAGTTGCAGAAAACTGTTTTACCCAGAGAAATCTTGTTCTTCGTATCTTTTATAGAATTAAGTTTTTCAAAAAAAAAATTTAAAATTTTCTGCAAAAAATTCTTAAGTTTTTTTTTAAATGTTTCATTTTGAATTTATTTTTTGTGAAGACAACTATAGTACTACCTTTTAAGTTTTCACTCAGTTACGCTGATCTTACAACACACCAAAAAGTAAAGTATTTCCCATTTATGAGTCTAGTCGTGCATTTTAGAATGTTAATGACGCTGTTTTCAAGCTTTTTTTCAAATGTATGAAATCTATGGGCCATATACAAAATTTGTATGAGTAATATTTTGGGTCAACCCTGGAAAACAAGGATAATACATCAAGGTAATTTGTATCCATGTTTCATGTATGAATCAGAAAATTTACATCCAGGTTTCTGATATGATTTCTGGGTTTCTGTAAATCTGGAGCATGTAAATTTTGCTTAAGTGGTGGCAGAAAAAGTACTAGCTTCCAATTTAATTGGTATTGGATCAGTCATATTTACATTATTTGTTACGAAAAAAACTTACGATAATAATAATTAATTATTGGTCTTGAAGCTATAAATTTCAATTGAGCATGATTTGAGCCCATCATTTGCAAGAGCTTACCATTCAAACTGCAGCTCAATCATATAAACGCCACCTTGCAATAATATTCCTTACCATTTCTACTGAAAAACAATTCAGCCAATTTGAACTTATCCATATCAGCCAAAACTTCAATTCAAGATTATATAAAAACTTTTTTTTACTTTTTTAAAAAGAGCAGCAATTAACTTGAAATGTGTTCGCTATACAGA
The DNA here is from genome assembly GCF_963678635.1 of Symsagittifera roscoffensis. Taxonomy (NCBI): domain Eukaryota; kingdom Metazoa; phylum Xenacoelomorpha; order Acoela; family Convolutidae; genus Symsagittifera; species Symsagittifera roscoffensis. The sequence goes on from NC_087065.1 coordinate 57,935,018, forward strand.
AGTTTTCTTAAGCCTTTTCGCTTAATCGAAACTATGGTACAACTATGATAGACAGATTCCTCGAAAAAAAAAACTACCCGCGCAGACAAACACACCATTTTGGCATGCATTTTGCATATGAATTTTGAACAAAAAAATTCAAAAAAGGTAATTCTGTTTAGTCATAGTTTCGACTTTGAAAGAATGTGACGGAATATTTGTGCTCGGGGAGGTTTTTCCCAGACAAATTTCGACTTTTTAACTAGCCTTTTCTGACAACTTTTTTTTATCATTCAAAAAAATTTTTGTCATGAGATCAAATGTAAAAAGGTGTTTTGCTTGTGATAGTTTTTTTTAGAGTTGTTGGAGTTTAAAGATTACCGATTTGGAAAGTTTGAGACAATTAACGCCCGATGTAATCTGTGCTTTTAACGCGTAAGCGCATATTCATTTTGTCTTAGATATCGTTCCAAAGACTGCTCGTATCATGGTAAAACTCTGAAGTTTCGAACTGCCTTTTGAAGGTCTATGGAGCAGTATTAACATGAAAAAATTAAATGTAATAAAATAAAACTTTTTTTTAAATTTGAGATTTTATGTGAAAATCATCTCCACACACGCCATAGAAAGTACAAAAAGATAGATTTCTCTCCTATTAACAAAATCAATTATGGCAAATAAGTTTCCTTCAACCAATATGGAACGAATTATAAGACGGATTAAATCTCCGATCGATGACGCGTTAATAGCGCAAAATATATCGCGCGTTAGTTGTCCCAAATTAGCCAAAACGGCAATCCTTAAACCCCCATAACTCTACGAAAAATGATCACAGGTGAACTATTTTTTCAAATTTAAGCTCAAGACAACAATACTTTTTGAATGAAATAAAAAAATTTTGTCAAAAATGGCTAGTTAAGAAGTCGAAATTTGTCTGAAGAAAAAAACCCACCCAAGAACAAATATTCTGTTACTTTCTTTAAGAAAGTCGGAACAATAAGGCTTGCTATTTGGTCTATTGATTACTTTGTTATCGGCGAAATATATCATTTTGTACTTTAAATTGCGCATGGGGCATGGGGCTATGTAAAACAACTCTCAAACAAATTTGAAAAAAAAAATTGAAGCTTTATCATTTCTCAAATAAAAATTAAACAATTTTTTTCAAATGAGAAAGATCTCATAAACCTTACGTCGCAGCCAGAAATTTCAGCCCTTTTTTGTTAAAAATTGTTAGTGGCTGGCAGAAATGGGGTCAGTTTAACAACAATTTTGATTAAAAAAAGTCCTTAGCTTCGGACGTATTGTATGTGAGGCTTAGATATACTTGATAACTAAACCTGACTAAACAAAACTGTTTCAGACTGCCTCAAAAGATCTCTAGAGCATTTTTTGTAATAATTAAAAATTAATAAATTTTCACACGCGTTAATTTCACACTTTTTAATTAGCGTCTGACAACAGACTAGTTAGACGAAATAACTTGCCTCAATCAAACATGGAACAGTTGCTCGATGCTCACGCGTTAATAGCTCTAAGTACATTGAGCATTAATTATCCCAAATTGGCCAAATTGTTTTTTTTCAAACCCTCCTAACTTTGCAAAAAATTACCACAGGAAAAGTATATTTTTTAAATTTGAGCTCAAGGCATCAATAGTGTTCAGATAATCATTGAATAAATCCCGTCAAAATTGCTAGTTAACAAGTCGAAATTTTCCTGAGAAAAAAACACTCCGAGCATAATAAAAGTTGTATCTCGGAATAAAATTTTTCAAAAGACAACTAAATTCTTTTCTTTGTAACAATCATAGAGCCGAATTTTGCTAGAAGGTAAAAATTTCGTTAAAAAATTCTCAAATAGCGGCGGGCTTGTTGAGAAACTTCAGGACTGATTTGGAAAAAATTTCCCCAAATTCGTTTTAATGTATATTTTGGCATGTTACTGCGTAGTAACGTGCCAACTTATCGAAAATATTGAGAACTTTAGATGTCTTATTCGTAAATATTGAGAACTTTAGACGTCTTATTCGTTTTTTAGTACCCGTCACTCATAGTTGTACCGAAACTATCTGCACTTTTTGTCGCATCCTGAATACTCCATTGAACGAAGTTGGCGCTGTAAGTAAACGAAAGGAATGTCTTGAATGTGTAGTCGCTCAAATATGGTGTATAATTGTTCATAACTGCACAACGCTTGTAGAATTGAACGTCGTCTCTTCTTTCCTGGTTAAGTGTCAGTATGAAGTAGCATATTTTTGCATTCAAAAACCAGGTAGGAATGCCTACCATACTAGGAGTTGTCAATTTCCAGGAAAGCACGCATCCTCCGCTACGCGAATCCGTTCCATCATAATAATACGGCAGAAATTCATTAAGCGATGAGCAAAGTTCCTTCTCAAATCCGTCTCCGCATTGAGCTCTGTCACCCGCTGGAATATACTTGAAACATAACTGAAGTTGGCTGAACCAATTATAATCGAGCGTTGGAATTGAGGCGTTATTAAAAACTCCCCATGCTATTTCGTATCCGCCTGGAGATCTTCCGCCTGACCAATCCTCGAAAACATCAGTCACTTGATTGACAGGTGCGCAGCTTTGAGTTACTTCAGTCATGTTACCTTTTTTAACAACTTCATAAAATTTGTAACAAATTGAAGTTGCTCGGAACCAAGCTGGAATTTCTAGCTCATGATCAATGTCACTAGACAGACTTTGAACCAAGTCGTGATTCGGAAAACTTTTTTGCCTAAGATCGACCGTTCTTTTCTTAAGTTTCGTTAACTCGGCTATTTGCTTATTAGTTTTTAAAGCTTCAATGAGTATGTTAACTTTCGTCTCTGATTCGGAAAGAAAGGCTCGATCTATATGCATTTGGACGGCTTTCATCATCGATTGTCGCTTGGTGTCATTTTCAATTAGGTCTGAAATTGGTCGAAGCCTGCCTTTGAAGACAAAAAGGTCATTTGAAGTATTTTTGATCCAATCCACAACAGAATTATTTTCAATACTCGCTAGGTTGCCACCATAGAAAATAACCTTTGAAAAGCCCTGCTCAAAAAGCGGTTTCTCGACATTAGAGATGGCTTCGCTGTCATCTGCAACGTTATTTTTTAACCAAGCCAAAAAGTTTTTGCTCGCTTCAAAGTTGATGTTTTGCGCCTGATGATTATCGTACGGATCACGTTGAAACTGAGTCTGATTTCGAATCACAGAGCCAAAACTACCATATTCAAAATAGTGAGTTCCAAACTTTTCAATGAAATTTTCATATTTTTTTGTCTGAAGCGTTTCGGGAAGGTTGTCGATTTGTTTTTTGACCCATTTGTTTAAAATTGAGGAATCAAAAATCACTTCACTTACGAAAGAAACAGAAGTTACATCACTGATAATCCGATCACCTCCGACCATGTGTCGTGCTGCTGTTCGGAAACTTCCACTGTTTGAAAACATTCCATTTTCATAGGAGATTCCAACTTGATCAGCCATTGCTCTCTTTATTTCAATCACTTTGTCGAAAACTTTGGACGTGATTTCTAACGCATCATCGCTGCTTAGAACCAGATCATGAACAATGTCTGGAACTTGTGTGTAGCTATCGGTTCTGGGGTCAAACTTTTGCTTCAGAAGCTTGCAATTCATTTCCAGAACTTGGCCTCGGAACCCATTATCGGTGAAGAAATCTAGCGGCAAAAGGTCGAGTCGGGATATATCGACTCCTCGGAAAAGTTGAGCCAATCCTCCTTGAACGTCTGAACACATCTGGCGTCCTTCCGGAACAATTGTAGAGAAATTCCATGCATCGCTCTTCACAAAAAAAGTCTGCTGCCATGCTGAAAAAAATCAATAGAATGCTATTTCAAACTATATGATAAAATAAATTAAACAGGAATTTTGCAAATCGCTCTCGATTTGGGTTAACTTGAGTGACACCAATTGGTTTTTGATTTGTAGCATAATTATGTTGACTGTTTTTTTTTCCGAAACAAATGAAACCATATTAACCAATCAGTCAGTTCGAAAAAATGCTTTTAAAACCCTGTTTTTTTCTGTAATTTAGTGTTCATTGTCATTGTTCAATTAAAAAGAGCATTCAAATGCCTTGAAATATGGTAAAGTTAGTCAAATGGAGGGACACAAAAATACTTAATATTTTGCATATTAAATGGTGCTGTGAAAGAATTTTTTTTCGGCTGCTCGATGTATATTATGAAAAATTAACTGTTCCTTTTTATTAGAAATTCACGATAAATTCTCGGAGTATTTTTTAAGATCAATTTCAATTTGGTATTTCGCAATTTTTGGTGGATTTGATAACAGTATCTGAAAATCTGAGCTTGTGAAAATCGTGAAATTGGGACGATTTAAAATTAACCAGTTTGGCCATCTTGGGATAACTGATGCTAGAAATATGTTCAATTTTCTTATAACATGTAATGTATGCAGAGGGATAATCAAGATGGATAATCTATGCAGAGGGATAATCCAGAGAGATAATGTATGCAGAGGGATAAATCATTCTGAAGTTTAAAAACAGTAAACGGTTGCTGTATAATTAGCCTATAAAGTTACGACCATTACTATTGCTGCAAAAGAAACTAGATGAAAATTAAAAACAAGGACAACCGGATACTGTGCAAGAAGTAACTCTGCAAGTTTTTTATGCGTGATGTGATGAAGTATTTCACGGCTTGAATTATGCTTAAAAAAGCTATTGTAAGCTTGCACGATAACCTTATTAGCTCGAAAATAGACCAAAAATCAAAAATTTCGAAACGGTTTTCCTGCACAATATGAAAAAACTTTGAATTATTTGAATAGCCGATTGCTGTGGAAGTAGCACAGAACGTTTGGACCATATTCATTAAAATATAGATTTTTTAAAAATTTTTCTTCAAATTAGTGTAGTTTTTAGTGGGTGGAGTGATTCGAGAACTATACGATCGCGTAGAGAATAAGTGAATTAAGCATAATCGTCAATAATTAGGTTTTGTGAGTTTCAATTTGGATCGTTTTTTTGATCGTTTAGTTTGCCGCTTACGCAACGCGTTTATGGAAACCTTGTAAATAGAGCGCTTTAAAAATTATAAAGCGCACAAATTCAGTCCCAAGTTCAAAACCTATTAGTTGTTAAGAAAAAAATGCACCCGATCGAGCTCAAACATTCCGTAACTTTTTTCAAAATTCTGAACAACAATAAATTGATCATTTATTACCTTCACGTTCACCACCGATTTCCACGAAGACTCTACAAAAACCTATTCGGAGCTATCTTCAGATTTTGAATAGGATTATTACGGAATTTACAGAAAATTAATCGCAAGAGCTACGTTTCAATTGTATTCAATTTTGGAGATTTTGCGCGTACGAAAAGATGTATTTTCTCGCGTATTTTCAGGCTAAAAACTTTTCAAGTAGCTATCATAGAAACCGTAAAAAAGTTGCGGAAGCGTTCACTTTTTTATTCCAACAGAAATGTGAGAATACTTTCTGCCGGATGGGGCAGAGCAGTTTATATTGTGGTTTGTCCCATTTTTTTATTGTTTGGAAAATCTCGGTTCGAATGCAGAGGGCTGAAAAATTGAGTCACTACAAGTCACTCGCTTCTATATTAATGTTGTACGTACCTTTACAAGTACATGTTGTACGTACCTTTACAATTAGCAAGGTTTTAGTGATCGGGCACCAGATTTTTTCCGTGAACATTTTGGCTATTATATTTCGCACCTGAGATATTACGTGCTTCATAATTAATTCAATTCCAATGATGCTTTTGCGCATTTAAACAGAAGTAAGAGGCCTCCCTTTCAAATTTATTAAGCCAATGGTTGGTTCGAGATACACTTTTAAGGCATCAGAGTTTTTAAGAACAAAGGTGGAAGGAAAACTCATACCTTACCTGCAAAAAGAAAAAGTCCCTGCAGTGATGTCTTCATTTTTGAGCTGCTATCACCTTAACGCGTTCAATTTATTCGATTTTTGTTTCAGTTTGAAATTTACTGAGGTATTGTTGATACAGTCAATTGAGTATTTGTATAGGATAAACCCAATCAATCATCACTCAGAAAAGTACATGGTCAATCTATGCAAACAAATTCACCCGCGAACTGATTTGGTTGACTTGAAGATAGAATTCATGAGATTGTCTTATTTTTAGAGAACTATTCGTGTGTTTGTTGAGGGTTTTTTCATGTTCATAGTTTTCTACTCCTGGACTCATCTCCTGCTGGTCTTCTCTGTAGCAAATTTGCAACGGAAACCTTTAAGCATGTTAGTTTTTTAGCTGTAATTTTGCCAATTTTCAACTTGATATTTTGAAATTTCATTTTTTTGTTTTCGTTCTTTTTCTTTTTTTTCGGCTGAACAATTTTCGGCTTTTATTAAATCGGCTGAGTGGCCGCATTTCTGTCATTTGAGGAGTTAAATTATTTTTTGTTTGTGTTTTTGAGACTGGAGCTAACTTAAAGTTTTTCTCAAATAACAAGTCCTTTTGAATTTGGTTTGATGGCTATCTGCTGAAGTATGTTCGGCTTTGTTTCAGCGTTGGTAAAAAATTTCAGAATCTGATTTTTTTTCATTTTTGTTTTGGCTTGTATTTTGATGAAGCTAGCTTAAATCACATCAAAAAACCTAACTGTTTTTTCGTTTTTTCGACTTGGTTGTCTTCTTGTATTGTATTGCAAGTGGTGCGAAACTCCGCTTTGCCTCCGTGATTTTAATATTTACATAGATTGATTTGCTAATTTCAATTATTATCTATATTAGTTATTTAAGACAAATCAGAGAGCACAGAAAAAAAGTTTGGAGTTGCGAGAGATGCTGAAAGAACCACACGTAAAATGATAGAAAAAAAAACTCAAAAAGACAGAAAAAAGCGAGAAAAGAGAGAGAGAGAGAGAGAGAGAACGAGAGAACGAGAGAACGAGAGAAAAAGAAAAAGAGCGATAGGTAAAGAGAGAGAGAGAGAGAGAGAGAGAGAGAACAATGAATAAACAAATACTGACATTTTGAAGCTGTGTTTCATAAGTTTGAACAATAACTGTTTTAAAGCTGAGATGATCGTTATTCGTCGCTGGGGAATCTGAAATGAAGCTACATTTAAAAAAAAACAGAATATCTCATAAAAGAAATGCGCCGACGATTCCCATTTTAATAAGTTATGTTACTGAGTTTGAAATCTGCCAAATTGTTACTGTGTTAAATCTGCGAACTAGAAAAAACGCAACTGTAGAGGCAAAAATTGTTTATCATTTTTTATCTTAGGCTAAGCTGAGCTTCGCATCACTTGCGATTCAAAAATGAATGACTATAATTGAAATCAAATGAAATAAGAAATTTAAAAAAAATCGTTTTTGTATAAAAAATTGCAAAAAACGCCCAGAAAATCAAAAACAAAATCACCTGCTCTGGTAAGAATTTTAAAAAAGCGTTTCATACAAAGCTACAAAGAAGTCGAACTATTTTTCTGCGGGAACTGAGACAGCAAAACCAAGCGACAGAAAATTCTAAAATAGCCGAAACATTTCAATTGGCAAGGAAACATGTCCCAATTGGAATCAAAAATCCTGGCCTCTGCTGTCTGAAGCTTCGGCGTTATTGCAAGTTGGAAGAAAACTGAAACTCCGAAAAATGCGGGCTATGGGAATCAAGCCGACAAAAACCTGCAGATGGACGATAGTCCGAGAAAGCACAGAATCAATTTTGCAAAACACAGGTCCCGGTCGGATTCGAGCCACATGCTTACGCTGTCTCATCTAGGCACATGCGACGGATTGTTGACTGATATTAAAGTTACAATCAGGAACCATTCGAAAAAAAATCTTTGAAAAATTGAAAGCTTGAAGTTTTTTTATTTTCAAACTAAAAGCGTGTTGAAAAAAGTGTATGAAAAAGCCTTCCATCATGTTACTTTCTTCGAATTGAATTTAATAATCAATTGAAAAGGTTTTTCTAAAACATGCACTCGGCAAGTAAGCCGTTAAAAATTGGACTGAAATCAATTAAGCCAAATGCAACAATAGCAAAACAATTTTATGTATAAAATTTTTAGAATCTGCAACGCATTAACTCTAGGCACAATAACTCGAGGTGTTGAACATGCAACGTGCTGAAAGAAGAGATCTTGAAATTGGAGCTCATTCTGTGAAAAAAGTTCTTAACAGCTGCGAAAAAAGTCTAGTACCAGATTGCAACATCGTTGCTTATCGCCAGGGTAAAGAAAGAAGCGAAGAATCTCAGATAAAAAAGGGTATTGGGTTTGAGCTAAAGAAAATCAGAAGAATCAGAATTTTTAACTAAAATTTTTGAGAGCAGTGAAGGACCCAGCTTTTAATGGCCGATCGCAGATCTAAGCCCAAATGAAAAATTCATAGCCCGGTTCTGTGCAAGTAGCACAAAATATTCTGACAACAGACTTAAAGGGAACTACAAAAAGGTTTTCTCAAACTATGTTAACACCTCTGCGTGATGTGAAAAATTTTTTGGCAATAACTTCCGTGTTGAAAACTCATTGGTCATATTCAAAAATTACCGTAAACTGGGTACTGAACAACAGTTTTTGAAGAAAAATAACAAGAAAACCAAAACAAAAATCATTAAAAAAGTTTTTTTTTTAATTAAAAAAAAACAACTTTGGAAATCTTTCAATTTTTTTCCAAAAAATTTTGCAACCAAAATAACGCTGAAAAAACTCCAGAAACTAATTGTACTGGAGTCAATAAAAGATTTCATGTCCTAAATTGAGCATAAACATATTTCCTCCTATTGCAGGCGTGCTGCTTGCTATTTTTTTTCTCACTCGAGTTTAGGTTCAAAATATAAAGTTTCAAACAGGTTTTGTCGACATTGGGTTAGTTTTTTGAAGTTTTCAAAAAAAAACTTTGTTGGAAGCATAACTGATAGGGTTTTACTATAAATGTTGGAATCACAACTGATTTTATGTATCACTTGACCCATTCCGACGATTGTTTGAGGTGACTGATGTTGCTTAGAAAACAAAAAAACTAAAACACAACCGAATGCATAGTTCCTCCCCATTTTCATTAATGGGAACCATGAGAGCTAACGAACTTGTAGTCAGTTCATTTCAATTTTTATGAAGCTGCAATTATGTCTAGAATAAATTTATTACAGATTCAATGAAAACAATTTTGTATTAATTTTTTTCGAAGGTTTTCTCAGGGAGCTTCTTAAAAACTTTGTAAGATTAAGAATATAGTGAAGACAAGAAACAGCTTGTGTGAGAAAAAGAAGGATTTGACAATTTTTAAATGCAATAAAGGAAATGGGAAAAAGACACTGAACATTTGTTCATAACAAGGTTCAATACGTGCTACAGTAGCATAAAGGCAATACACAGAGCATCCCAAAAATCAGATAACAAGGAAAATTAATTGTACAGTAATAAACATCTTGAGAAAAATTTGAAGTGTCAACAAAAGGCTAGAGAAAAGTACCTTGCTGGAGATTATGCACATAGATGTGGGAGGAAATAATCTTAGTAATTTCAACAATTAGTTGAAGTTGATGAAACTCTTTTAATGAATTTTACATGACAGCTTATAAAATTGAGATTGACTTAATTAATTTCATGACCAGGAATAACGGGAGTGCTATTCAAAACAAAATTTATTCTTTGATTTGTACTAAGAAAAAAGCGAAAAAATATGTATTCAAAGAACTGAATCTTATTTCCAAATTTTATATGTGACAGGTTCTCAGGGATGTTTGATATGTTAACCAATGAGCGATTCTGTAAACCAATGAGTGAAGAATGCAGAAGCTATGAAAACTATCTTCAAAACGATCTAGAAAAGGCTCAATTGAAAAACTGCAGAAAAAGAAAGCCACACAATTGAAATTGGATGTTACTTAGAAAAAATTAAAAACTTTAGAAAATACAGAAAAATCAGACTTATTTTTTCAAACGAGAAAAACAGAAGGCGGATATACTTCATGATGAACCTACTGAGAAAATTCGAAAAGTTCAAAAAATTGATGAACAATAAGCAGAAAAATACTGGGTTTAGAGCTGATTCGGAAGCTTAATGTCTGTAGATGAGGTTTTTTGATTCAAAAAAGAGGGTAAGGATTTATTGAGAAGAGGTAGTAAAAACAGTAAGTTTAAGAGTGTACATACCAATTCAAGCAAAAACTGGACAAATAATTTTTCGAAAATTTTTATGTTCCACACAGTCAGTAGAAAGGTATATGCTCACAGCTAGTAGAATTTAGTGAGTTTAGATCCTGGAGGGCCTTCTTAAAGAGTAATTTTGGATAAGGGTGCACCAACTGTGCGTCACCAGATAATTCTTGGCCAGATAGGTTCGTGCAATTCCATAGTATACTACCAATCCTAATCTTACTCTTATACTTCCTAGTCTCAATTTAGAGATACACTGGTTTATCGCGAAGTTAGAAGAGAGAAGAAAGCAACTGATTTGTATCTTTTTTTTTCTCTGGCTGAAACTATGAATTGTTTCAGCTATACAATTTATTGTAAATTTTAGTCATGGATCATGGTTGGTTAGTTACTGATATTTAACTGTGAAAAAGATCAAATCATAAAACAAATACTAAACTGGTTCCACCCTCCGTGGTTATGGATTATTTTTATTTCAAAATTTTTCTTGTGAGGGATGGATGTAGTGTCTTCTGAGCTCTGTGAAGCTGGTTTATTGCGAAGTTAGAAGAGAGAAGAAAACAACTGATTTGTATCTTTATTATTATTTTTCTCTGGCTGAAACTATGAGTTGTTTCAGCTATACAATTTAATGTAAATTTTAGTCGTGGATCATAGTTGGTTAGTTACTGATATTTAACTGTGAAAAAGATCAAATCATAAAACAAATACTAAACTGGTTCCACCCTCCGTGGTTATGGATTATTTTTATTTCAAAGTTTTTCTTGTGAGGGATCGATGTAGTGTCTTCTGAGCTCTGTGCAAAAAAAATTGTAGAAAATTTAGATGGAAAATGCCTGCAAAGTAAATGTGATGATGTTGAGGGGTTGCCGTGAGTCCGGAAAGGTCGCATTGAAAGGCAGATTTGTGTCTTTTAGAATGTCGATTTACAAAGAAGTCAGAGCGAGACTACGTGCATTCTCACTATTCGTTCGTAATTGATTGAGTAGTAAGATAAAAAGTTGATTTCTCTGAGTGAAACGCCAACTGACAAGGGTGTGTATTGTTGAGTTTTGATATTGAGTTGGCTAAAGTTCGGTTTCAAAATGGGTACCTTTGCTGCGATGTCGACTCCACACTTTCTATTCAGTGAGAGTTGTAACTGCGGCAAGCAAAACCAACAGATTTGCCATTCGGATAGTCGTCGAGTGTTCTTCTCCCTTTTCTCTTCGCTTAATTTGCTTGGTGATATCTTTTGCATATTTATCTCTGCGTTTAGTAATTCATATTCAGTTATGATCTTATTAGTTGTTTTCGCAGAAACTTTTAGAATAGTTCACTTATTTTAAGGAGTTGCTCACCCTAGGAAAAGCGGAGTGGGATGGTTTTAAGCCTGATGTAGCGCGGGTTGTGAGGCTGGCTATAGAATATGCTCAGGACATCTATTACTGGTCGGTTAGGCCAGTTGGAGTATATTTGTGACCTTTTTTCTATTAGAGTGCTTTTATGTTTTTTACCTTTCTTTTCTTTTCTCTTCTTTTTTTTTATAGTGTTTTGTCAGTTTTTTGTGGTTGTGACTTTTTTGCTCAAAAACAGTTTGTCTTTGATTAATGTTGACTTGAGATTTGTTAATGTTTCCTGTGGTCTTAGTGAAAAGTTGGTTTTTAATTCAATTGGTTTGATTCTTGGTTTGCTAATTTAATTAAACATATTTAAAATTACTGCAATGGCTTACCACTTATTGAATTGTTTTAAAAAGTTGTTTCTATTTTCTTGTTTTAGAGGTTAGTAGTAGATGTTGGGGCTGATCAGGGGGGAGCATTGCGGACCTCATGTATTAAGATACGTAATAGATTTCCAGTCCGCCATGCTATGCATCAACATAGGTTATAGATTCCACAATGTATTAAGAAAGGGAATGGAAATGGCTAGATTTCATGGTTTGTGTGATGGTAAGAGAATGATAAGAAAAAGGAAACGTCTAGTTTTTTTGCGAAAAATTCGGGCGGGTTATGTAACTGGTGACTATCCTAGTTGTATTAGGTGTAGCGTTTTTTATGGTTTTTTAACTGCTTCTATGCTCTATGCTGAAAACTACTGAAACTTCAAAAAAAATCAAACTTGCAAAATATCAAATTTTGGTATGAGTCGCAAAAATTTCACGTTTTTGCAGAAAACTGCAAAAATGTCTTTATCTTAGCTAATTTTTTTTGTTAATTTTCATCTAATCGAAAAAGTATACTTACGTGTAGACTTTTAAACTAAGCTCAAATCATTTTTTAACAGGCATCAAGTTGCGACAATGATACAAAATTTTGAAAAACAATATGGATTTTTCCACAAATTTTCTGAAAATTTTAATTTTACTGTCAATTTCACCCTAATTTGAGCAAAAACGCTGGTCATATAAGTCTCTGAGCACTAAAAAGAAAGCTCAAACTACCTGAATTAATATTAAAACTTCCAATTTCTCGGGGAAAAATTTGTAATTAATTGTAATTTTTGAGAAAGGAAAGTAAAAATTAATCAAATCTATCCAAAATTTTCCATTTTTTACTATTTTTTTGGTGTAATTAACTGGTTTTGGCTCCCGTTCAGAAAAAATTTACCTAAGAATTACAATTCAAATGCATAATAAGAGCAAAATTTATTGAATTGTCTAGATCAAACTACATGATTCAACTCCTCCTCATTTTTTTCTCAATGATTTACCCACCTTTGTATAAAAATTACAATTTCTGAGAAAAGTTTCACGTAACAATAATAAATTTCAATGTAAAAAGAACAATTTTCTGCTAAAATTGACAAAAATGGGTTAGGTTTTTTCTTAAAAACAAATTAAATACTGGATGAAATAAAACAAAATCTTCTTCATAACTTATGATTATCTCTCTTTTGCTTCTACAACATAATCTTCGGAAGAAAAAGTCTACGTCTTAGGGTTGTTCTTACTTTCTGCTAAACACATGTTTTTGTCATAGAACTCACTTTGCAAGAAAATTAGTCAGAAGTGGTGAAATTAGAAGGAAAATAGTATCAATTGAACGAACAATTTGATGGCAGATATGAAATTAGAACTGATAACGAATAACTACTACAATGTAATTTTTACAAGTTTTCCTTTAGATTCCCTTTTTCAGCTGCTACAAAAAACCTTTTAAGCAAAATGCAATTTATGCGATCATCAACTATCACTTTTCTTGCAAAATAGTTTTTAATTCGCTTTTTATTCTTGATTTTTGTCGGAAGTTTTCTCAAAAATGTCTAGGTGAGAAAAAATTGGTGCTACTTAAAGCATTCAGAAACACATGTATAAGTTTTAAGAAGATAAAGGTGTATTTTAACGTTAAGATTTAAAAAAAAAATAAGAGCAGTTCTATTGGTTATAATGAAAAAATTCGGAAGGAGAAATACGCAAGGGAATCTAATTCCCGACTTCTGCAACCCCTAATAACTTTTCAAAGATAGCTTTTAAAGAAATCTATCTAATCGGGGAAATCAAAGTGCAAGCTGTATCAATTGAATGTTCTTGCGAAATTTTTTAAGCAAAAAACTCTATAGTTCTTCCTAATTTTCTTATTGAAAAAAATTGACTGTAACCAGAACAAAATCTTTACTGTGTATCTAATTGAAACTTTTCGTGTTAAATTTTATATGATTGACATTTGGCACTGCTAAAGTATCATTTTGTTTAGAAATTTTCAGCGAGCTCCATATTCTTTTCCCTAAAAATGTTTCCACGTCATTTTTTTTGTTTCTTTTTCAAATTATTGAAATGTAGAACTAGAAAGCAACTTTTTTGATTTATGCGTCAAGTATCATCTTCCAAAGTATGTCGGAATTGAGTTAACTTCAAAAAAAATTATCCTCAAATTTGATGAAGTTTTTTCTAAACATACCTATTACATCAAATACATCAAAATCTTTTGAGTAAATACATAAATTTAAATCTTTGAGACTTTTTATGTTGGATTTTTTTTTCAAGATATAATTTATAAGTTAAACTTCAGTCAAATTATCTCAAAACTATTAAAATAAACTGAGTTTTTATCTCAATTTAGTACTTTGTAAGTTTCTGCTTCATCTACTATCTTCCAACTTTATCCAATTTGAACAAAATTTTCCTTGAAAATTGAAATCTAGATGGAAAATGTATCATTTCAACAAACGTTCAATAATCCGAAGCCGAAATAAAACCATAAATCTTTTGCTAAAAAACTTCAAATGATTTTCTTAAACTGATAACTGTATTTTGCTGTTTCAAATATGAATTTAACTATTGAAGTAAATTTTTGGTTGGGATTGATGTATATTATTATCTTGAAGTTTTCAAAGGTTAGCAAAAACAAACATTTGTTCATTTCTTCTAGGTCAATTATCAATAAAAACGTCAAAAACATTAGAAAACCATAGTTCTTGATGAATCAACCCTCATTAACTGCTTAAAAATGCACTAGTCTCTGAACACTTTTACAAGCACTAAACAAGGAAAACTTTAAATTGGTGACTAGGCAAAACCTTTCAATTAGTCGACGTCATATAAAAATCTAGTTTTTTTGCAAATTTTTTAGCAAATTCTTAAGCACACACTAGCGTATCTCACGCACTTTTACTTTAACTTTATCGCAATAAAATCTCCGCAAGCTTACAACCAATGAAGTTTTTACTGTAGATTAAAGTTTTTCGGATCGATTTCCATTGAAAGTTTTACAAAAATTTGAATTTGATGGTTGCTGTTTCTGGCATCAATCACAACCTATGAATAAAAAAAATGACAGATCAAAAAATATGATGAAAAAACTGTATAATTTTTACTAGAGTTTTTTTGTATTTCTCAGAATTGTATTATAGAGTTTTCAGATTCAGCAAAAATTATTATTCATACTAATTTCTCCTAAGTTTTTAATTAAAAAATACTTTTAACTTCCCCTGGAGTGTGTTTCGAGCCTGCTGAGCACATAATTTAACATTTTGTTGACAAGAAGAATGCTTCTTCTTGTTATGATTAGTTGGCTTATCGCTGCTATATGTATAAAAACTACAATTGGAACACTTCTTGACGCATATTTATGGGTGTATTCTCTGCCACTTTCAAGACTTGCCATTCTTTCGTTTCTATTCAGTGACGGCATCTCAATAAATAGAGAAAGAACTTGAGAAAAAATGGGAGATTTAAAATTTCCAAAATTTTTAGATAAAAAGAGTTGAATAGCCTCAAAATTTAAATAACAGGGAAAAAAACAGACACTTTATTAACCAATTGTTTTTTAAAAAGAAAGAAAATCAGAATAAATAGCGTCCGATTTGATCAAGCTGAAATACAAATCATGCAATGTAACTATGGAGTTTTCAAAAGTTTTGATATGAACAAATCAGAATCGAGCATTACTTATAAAGAAATTTTTTTCTTTTTTTTGAGATCAACCAATCAGAATCAAGCTTTTACTCAAAATGGAGTTTTCAACAATTTTGATATAAACCAATCAGAATGAAACATTCACAAATTTCAAATATTTTTCTTTTGATCAGAACAAAACTATGTTCATTATAAATCCCAATTAATCAAGTTTCTTGAAATTTATGTTTATATAAATTGTTTTCCGATACTCATTTCAAATTTTGAAATTTCGACGAATATTGTTTTGATTTGTTTTATTTCTAACCAGTGAAAAATGAAACTACCAAATTTTAATTTTTAATCAGTCTCTTTTTGGTATATTGTAATATACACAACCGGAAGTTTTTTAAATTCGGATTAATCGATTAAAAGTTATTCCGACTGAGTAAAGATTTATTTAGGGAAAGATTTTACTTTTGAAGCGAGTATTGAGTACCAAAGTTATAAACTTACTGCTGAGTTACACCTGACTAGAAAACAAATTTTGTTTTTTATAGAAAATTCGTACAATAAAATACCAAAGACTCTTTTTATTCCCTACCCAATTCCCAAGTTTGTAAAAACTCTCCTGTAAAGTTCATTTTGTCTTCATTTCTGTTAGGATCTTCGAAGTTCAAAATCTTGCATGATCAGTTTTGGAATAAGATTTCCAGAAATTTGCTTTGAAAAACTCATCAATTTGAGTCATCCTCTCAAATCTACATCAAAATCAAAAAACTTGAAAATCAACAATTTCCCATTGATTACATACAAAAAATTCAATTGACTTTATGAAAAAAATTGCAGAGATGCTACTTGTTATGTTTTTCTTTCTTGTGTTTCTTATAACGGAAAAACTTCTTATTTTTACAGCAAACAACTTTTGTCATTCTTTTTTTGCAACTTGTCATTTTTTTGCAACTTATCTTTATTAGTTAAATACAATTCAACTAAACTACCGTCAACCACCTCCTCAACTGTAAATGAATCGTTCTTTTTACTGTGTTTCTTTTACTGTGTGTCTTTTACTCAATTTATTGCTCAAAATGATCTTCTCAGTGGAAATCAGCAACTTTTTGTACTCGGTTGGGATTTTGCCTGATCTAGTACAAAACCATGCGCGAGAAACAGTCTCTGAAGTTTTTCTGCCACCAATGGACATCCCAATCCAAGTCTGGCCCATGGTAGAAGCGATGTCAAGGGACTTCAACGAACTTCATATAGCGCAAGTACCCATGACAGAAAACCAACCTGGAGAAACGCAAAAGATGGAGGAAGTGGCTGAGCATGGGGGAATAAACTACCCCGACACTCCTTACTCTAGATATGTGGCTCAACCAGTCGACGATTTCTTCTTTCCTTGGGAAGATGAGGGATATGTGGATAACCCAATTCAAACCTAAGAGGATGAGGGGTTCTCTGAGCCAAAAACTCCAGTCAGCGAACCACCAAGACAACCACTGGCGATGGAGGCAAGACCAGCATTGGAAACTTGCAACATTTTGAGAACTCAGCTGCTTTTTGATTTGTAAATAATTTGGTTGTTTTTTTGGATTCTGTAATTTATTTTTTTTGGCATCTAGTAATTTGATTTTTAAGAGATAGGAACAAACAGATGAGGTCATTGAAAAGTTTGTCAAAAAAGTTCACACGGGTTAAAAATCAAACTAAATTTCCGAATTGTAAATGGTTGTACAAAATTTATTCGCAACGATGATAAAAAAACTAAATCAATTTTAACATCATGTAAAAATTTTCACTACATTTTCGCACACAAGATAAAAAAAAACTTTAAAATTTTTGCATACATGTTAAAAAATTTACAATAATTTTCGCACCATGCAATCTAAAATTTTCATAAAAATTTTTGCACACTTGATTAAAAAGTCAGAGAAAATCTCGCATTTCAAGAAAAATTCCATAAATTTTTTTTGGCATTTTAAAGAAAACTGTAACAAAAATTTCTTGCACTGTTGAAAATTTAAGTTTATGAATTTCTTTGTTCAAATTAAATCATTAAAAACTTCGTTTTTTTTGCTTGTATGTCGATGGAAAACATCAAAAAAACAAAGTAATTAGATAGGGAACATCACTCAGGGTCATCAATAAAAAAAATTTATCATTTATTTAACAAATTTCTTACATTGAAAATTTGCGTTTTTTGCATATGCATAAGAAAAAAGAAGTTAGGTTTTTGCATTTGTTTACTAAATAGCTACGAAAAAACTTGCATCTTACACAAAAAGTTTTTGAAAATTTTTGCACACTTATTAAAAAAACCAAAAACATTTTTTGCATCTTTAAAAAAAAATTCATTGAATTTTTGCAAAATTGTTGAAAAAATCAAAAATTGCGTCTTACGAAAAAAAACTCTGGGTTAATGTTTGCACACAGGTTAAAAAGTACGAAATTATTTCTTGAAACAACTTGTGACAAGATTCTTATAACAAATAGTCAACTATCAAAAATAAAAATTATTTGAAAAAGCTAATCCGAGAGTCTGACATGATTCTCGACAGAGCTAGTAGGGTGTCTTTTGAAATATCTAGGCAATAAAAAGTAATTTCACCAGAAAAAAATGACGTTATTACATTTTAATTTTTATAGAACAGTGAAAGTTGTCAAGACTTTTCATCGGAGAAAATGAGATCATTACTCATTAACTTCTAGATTCTTCTAAATGTTATAATCTACACATTAAATCTACACTTCAATCTTCATTTAGTCTCAAAACCATTTCTTTCAATTCTCCTCATCTGATCAATTTGCTCGTCAAAAATGTACTCAAGAAAATTGACAGTCCCAATTATATTCAATTTGCTAAAAGTAAAAAAAATTGAGAAATTTGTTTGATTTCAAAAAACCTACAACGGAAAAACTTACTTTGAACCGTGCTTTCAACTATTAAAAATAAATGATTTGGGACAGTTTGAAAAGTCCCAACAAGTCCATCTTAGTGGAAAAGAAGGAGAAGCAATATCGGCAACCCGGAAAACCGTTACTCACGATGCTGAAAATCTTGGACTCGTACCTACATATGAAGCCAAATCTGGCAAGGAATCAACTATGGATCAGGAGCTCGACATCTGTAATAGAGTATATGAATTAGCAACATACAACACGAGGAGGGTGTGTGTCACAATCATGAAGTACAGAGTGAACAAGCCACCATACATTCAGATTCGACTCTTCACTGCAAAAGAGAATGAAGCAATGAAACAAGTTGACTATGTCAACTACACTTTGGATGAATTCAGAGAACTGTCCCAAGTTTCCGGTCACATGAAACGAACTTTGACTGTTGATTACACTGAACGCTCCGGTTTCAATCCACGAAAAAAATCGGCTACGCTTTGCCAATGAGGACTGAAAATGAGGAAACATCAAACCTCAAAAGGCGTCGAGTGACAGACTATCCCATAAAATATCTAGTTTTGAAAAAAAATGGTTGAATTGAAATCCTTTATCAAAACATTTCTAAGGAAATCTGAAACAGATAAGAGCTTATCGAGCTGCTTAAATATTTCAGATTGCCCCTCTGCATATAAATTAGAGTCAAATAAACCTGAGATTCCCACAAACAGAGATTTTGAAAGGCAAGATAGGAGGGAAAGATTTTGAGATACCTATGGGAGTTTTAAATCGGAACGCAGACGTTTTTTTTTTCAAAACAAAAAATAAACATTGGTTGGTGTAACTTCGTTGAAACGACATAGAACTGGTAGAAGTTGCGGTTTCTCGTAGGGAAAAAAACGAGGATTATGACGCCCCACAAGTCGGAGGCCAAAAAAAGGAGGACAATAAAGACTCTGTTGCAACTTTTGCTACGTCAACTCGGTGACAATAAAGAATTCATACCCATATCACGCCTAGATGATAGCCTGTACGAGTTTGATGACGCTAAGATTTTCACAATATAAGACCTTGGTTCTGCGTTTCGGCAGGTTCCCGTGCGAAAACAAGACAGGGAAAAGACCGGCTTTGCGTGCGAGTTGGGCTTGCACCAGTGGAAGATGCCCTTTGGCGTGTGAAATGCTACAGCGACTTTGCAAAGGCTCATGTGCTCAGGCCTTGACTAGTTTAACAAAAAATAAGGGAAACTCGGGATGTGATGTGTAGATGATGAGTAATAGCGACACCCACCTTGAATGACCATTTTGACAGACTCGAGGAGGTTTTCGACTGTAAGAAGAGAGATGGCTTCTTGAAACGAAAATACTCGAAAAGTGAGATCCTCAGTGACTCGACAAAGAACGTGGGATGAATGGTGGATAAGCGTGGCATGAGGGCATAATCAAGCGTGGCATAAGCGTTGCGAATTACTACCGGAGTTTCTTAAGGGATAAGCAAACAAAGGCTATCCATTGCAGCAGCTGATGTGCAACAAGGGGAAGAAGCTCGTTTGGAATGAAAAAGCTCAAGAAGCCTTCGACAACATTAAGCGGGAGCTGTGCGAGGCGCCAGTGCTAGGCATGCCCACAGAGAAAGGCATGTACGTTCTCGACACTGATACCTCTGTAGTTGTCATCTCCTCAATACTGCATCAGAAACGAGAGTGGAACGGGCAAACAGTTCGCCGTCTCATTAAAAGCTGTAGAGAACTGAGCGATATTGAGAAGAACTATGGTGCGCCAAGAGTAAACAACCGAGCCTTGTCCTGGTTAAAAACGTTTTTAATTAAATTGGTCGTTGGACAGCCCGGATTGATGATTACCGCATGATAATCGGGTACAGGATGTTTGACAAGCACCAGCATGCTGACAGTCTCAGCAAAAAATCTGAGTTTTATGAGAAATTGGAACAGAAGAAACCTGCAGGCAGAGAAAAAAAAACGATTTTCGTTCTTAGACAAAGACACCTCACCAGGCACTTCTTTTGATGAGGTGGTTGGATACGTCGCGCCACCCTAAATCGGCAAACCCTGAATTGCCGGTAGAGAAAGCAGCAGAGATAAAGATTCTATCCCAGAACGACCCGGAGCACTCCCAGGTCAAACTTTGTATAGCAGGAGCTGTCTCTCAAGAATATAAACAGAGTTCCATTGCTAAACAAAAAGAGGAAAGTCACACCAGAGTTGATAAAGATGATCCTGAATGATCCTGAATGGACTGCAGCGATGACATCGCTAACGGTAAGTGACAAAACATCAATAAAACTTCAAAACCGATAAAACTTCAAAAAAAGGAAAACGAAAGGGATTGTAGGAAAGTATATCAGCGACTAATCTCCTCAATTTCTCAAAGTGTTCTGATAAGGCCACTGTGCAAAACAGAAAACCTAGAGATTGTGATTAAAAAAAGACAGTCATCCTCGAAGCGCTTGATCAAGGAAAGTGAAATTGAGTCCAAACTTCGGAGCAGGAAAATTTATCCGAGGAGTCAGATATACAAAAGAACGGTGGTCATAAGTGGTCAAAACCCGGTTGAAAAAATTTTGTCCAGGGATTTTAGGTAGAATATTAGATTAGTGATAACTTGATGATGGGCACTGCGTGCGAAATCAATTAAAAAGGCACTAGACAAAAAAGAATGATGGGAATGAGGTAATGGAGGAAGGAAATAATCTACCATTGGAACTGGATCCTAACAACATAATGGAAGCAGATGAGGAAATTTTGCCCTATGCAGAGGAAGATTGGTATAAATTTGAACTGAAAGAGGTTCCTCAGAACAAAAACGAAGCCGGAGCTACCTTTCGCAATGCGACAAAATATTTGAGAAAAACCAGTGAAAAAGATACAATCTTAATGGGGATGACTTTGTAGTGACCTGATGAAGTTAGTGCAACATGTAGTGTGTGTAGAAGCAAAAGTCCTATCGCGAGAAGTGGACATTGTTGACAATCAGGACAATGAGCAATGAGTCGCTTGAGGATCGTCAATACCAGAAATGGAGATTGATGATGAGATACAGCAGTCATACGACCAGGAGTTAACAAACCTGCATGTCTTGGAGTGACCAAATGAAATGACGTCTAATCCCAAAGAGACCAGTGTCACGATTCAAGATGTAGACCGCAAAAGCATGAAAAACATCAAGAATAAAAAAAAATGATCCTTTCTGGGCAGCCTAGGAAAGAACATTGTTCATTCCTGCCTCCAATTTTAACTTAATACCAGGTATGCTATCGCCAGGGACGTTGATAGATGTTTTTAGTAGGGAAGTGTTGGTAGGACTTACCCACACTAAATAATTATTTACAAAAGATAAAAATTGCAGAGCTGAATAGTCAACTTAGGGTCAAGAAGACATACTTGAAGGCGAGATGCAGACTCTCGGAATTACTAGGAGCGCAAAGGAATGACCGTTTGACCAGTAGTTTGAAAAACTGGATCAAAAATGGAGCACCAGATAAAGGAGATCTGGAGGAGAACAGTTCTTGGAGCTTGAGATAACCTTACATGCTGAAAAATAGGTGGTTGTATGAGAACAAGGATGGGATTGTCGCCTGCAAAAGGAGGGTAAAAGCAAGGATCTGTACTAGTGTAACACGATAGTGTTGCCGCAACTCTGTAAAACGGAATTGTTTTTCCGGTCACATGATCAGATGGTGCATCAGGGGATCGGTAAGGCGTACCAGAGGATCTCAAAACGCTTTGAGCGGCCTAAATTTTTTGAAAAGGATAAAGTTTAAGGAAAAAACGGTGATTTAGACGTAGAAACAAAAAACCCTACAAAGCCAGATATAGGGTAGTAATCATATAGAGGAGTCATAATGTAACTTACCGAGCGAATATTGAACTAATAGCATATTACTAACTGATAGTGATTTTATACTCACGGATAGGACATGGGCAAATTACTTTACCGCGGACATGAGTTCAAAATTAGCATTAGCAGCCGACTTCAGAAGAAAGTACAAAAACTTAGAGGAAAAAGCATGGACCAGGATTGGGGGGTGTACCTGCTTTGCTACCGGTGGCTTCATAAATATCAGGAAAATTTTCATGCTTCTTGGTGACGTAGACAACGCAGCACGTAGAACCTGAAGACCTGGTTTTATCCATGGCAAAACTTAGGGATTTCTAGGTGGAGATAAGATTGAAAGAACTCTGGCTTCCCGTGTACGACCCAAACAAAGGACGACTGAACCCCGGGAGATGTATGCGTTATTACATTTAATCTTTTCGCACAGCAACATAGAAGTACATTTGCAAAGGAAGTAATACTTGTGCATAGGTTTTGAGTATAGGCTGTGTGTGAGCTATTAGGGTTACAGCTTTAGAAAGATAAGTGACAACGAATATTTAATGAATAACTTCAAGAAAAAAACTGGACTGTCCACTCTTCAATCATTTTCTAAGATTTCAGACTGAAGTATATTTTATTACATCTAAGGAACAAATCTTTTTACTCAAGTGTTTTAAAAATAGCTTTTTGAACTGAAAAGGAAAACAATGATGACCAAATGTGATTGGTTATGTCTTTAGTTCTAGATCTTAATTGGAGGCGGAGACATAAAGCGATACATCAAGAGATGATTAGCAAGGCTGCCTCGTCTAGCTCACAGCTAAAAGCTGCAGTGCCGCCAAAGAGAGCGAGAGCTCAGAAGAAGTTCAGTCGAATCAGACCATGGAAGACCTAACGGAGAGAAGAGATGAGCCAGACATAGTGAGAAAGGCGTTATTAGGAACTGGAAAAGATCGGTTTGTGGGGAGAAGATTGTTTAAATTGAAACAAGATGCATGGAGAGGAAATAAAGCGCCTGAGAGGTGAGTATAAGGAGCGATTGGAGCTATTGAATATAGTAAAGTATAGGACGTTTCGCACAGGCAGTCGCAGACACCTTGCGAGATGAGTCAAACAACAGAAATGCAATTCTAGTCAGGAACTGGAAGGTTGACAAAACCGGGGCCGAGCGATATCCTGTGTCACCCAATAGTCAAAAGTACTATGAGACAGCAGGTTGAAGCCGGTGGACGGATCGTGGGCAAATAAAAGCTCCAGGTTCCGGTTTGACTGCGCCCTACTGTAACATTTGCCCAGAAGTACATATCGACGGAAAATAAAACTAGGTTCTAAAACGACTGGCTAGCATCTAAACACACTCTGCATGCTTTTCACCGTCTCTGCCAAAGCCAGTTCTGTTGGTGGTTTTCCTAACATCGGGTCGACAAAACGTTACTGCTTTCCGGCTTCGACCAGAACGCTCCTAATTTATATGCAAAAGTAGTGAGCTCATGGTTGAGTCTCAGTATCCCCAGATCACGAGGTCACTCATAAAAACAGGGTTACTACTACTTATTATATTACGATTGTTTTTGTTCAATAGATGAAAATCATCATCTCCATCGAAGAAGGATCAACCATTTCCCTCACTCCTAGCTTCTCATTCTCTAAAAATGAACCTGGATATTAAATAAATTCAACTCAGGACATGACCAGGAAGCTAAAAGCTTGAGTTTGAGTTTTGGGCCCGAGACCCCTCCGGATTCTGGAATCTGGGGAAATAGCACTCCTATTTCTTTACGGAAGGCTGGGCACGCCGTCCCAAAACCCTTCCCTTTTCTCGGGTTCTAGGTTGTAGCGATTGTAGCGGTACAATCGTTACAACTAGGAATGGTTCCTGACAATCTCCAATTACAATATCAATCTGTTGTCTTTTTTCGTAGTTGTTTTCACTGCAACTATTGTTGTTGTGTTTTCGCCGTTTCATTGTGTGCGAAATAATAAAAAGTAACTTGTCTTTCATGTCAAAATCGAAATTTTAAAAATAAGCATGTCAGTTAAAATTAGACCTTATCAATTTGTCCAATCGTTTAAATAACGTCGCTGAGTCATTAAAACCATCAATCTTCCCAGTTAGATGTTCTTTTTTTCTGATCGATAAAGATTCGATTGCGAAACTGCGTTTTCGTACATTCTGGTCGAATGTCGCATACTCCCCAGACAGCCCGGTCAATGTCCTCATTGAGTATCGTAGTCTTCATCGAAATGGTACAGTGCCATCGAACAAAATTTACACAATGCATAAAAACACACTTATCCACCTCATGTCAACTCACTGCAGAAAATAAAAGGCATCATACCACACTACTATAGCCTTCCAAATTCTTTCACTAATCTGCACATTCGAGGATATGACTTAGGATAAAACATTTTATTAGACTTCCGACGTCCATGTCTCTATTTAAAACTTTTTCTCCTAGGTTTAAAAAGTGTAGGGACGCAGGACAGTCCTGCCAACCCACAAACTAAAATTATCCCACTAAGCTTCTTTCCTTCGGAAGTTTAGTTGTTACTGGTCCTGAATATTAAAATTAGGGAACTCGGTGGTTAGAAGGAACAATGAAATAATTTCCCTCTTCAAGAGATTATGCAAGCCTTTCATGTCACCACAAAGTGACCAGCCGTCTTAGTTCATTAAACACAATCATGCATGCTGGAATATTTTAATATACTCTCCACTCAAGCCTATCTTAATAAATAGTAAGTGTCTCTAAAGCCACTAACAAAAATCACAATGCAATTTTATAAATGCAACAAGTTCTTTAATCTTCAAAACTCAACTAATTGTTTTCTTTTCAGTTTCAATTGCAAACTTAGTGTTGTTTCTCGTTTGAGTTTTTGTCACATACAAAACAATTCTGAGTTTTAACACCTTCTATTTCGTTGCTTCTTTGTTTCCTTCTTTGTTTTTTGTTTAGAACATTTCTGCTCTTCTACTCTTTGTTTACATCAAGGTAGAGGATTAACGTTAGTTTCTCTGTTTCGGCAGAAGCTGTTGTGGAGCCACAACGTCACGTTTCTCTCCAAGTCTTCCTCCAATATCTCTTATTTTTCCTTTCCGTCACATTCAACTGTCTTAGAATTTCTCTTCACTGCGGTGGTTACTGTATTCCGATGAGTTACAAAAGCTCGCTTAAAAGCTCCTGCTCCAATGTCCAGCTGATAAGCACTGTACACTCTGCTGTGCTTCGACATAGGTTTCTTGGCATATTCGTACATCCATGCAGTCATGTTGTTTCTGAACCATGGCATCAGTCGTCTTTCGGCCCATATCTTTTTCACTTTCATCGGAATGTTCAAGATTCTGCACATTGTCTCAAAAAGATCTAAGTTTTTAAGACAATCCAATTCCTGTAACTGTTCTTTTGTCAGCACCTCCTGTCTATTGTTCTCTTTTACATGAGCTTCCAGCCTTCGTATCGCCATCATAACTCCTACTATCACTATCGTTATGGGCTGTGATGAAACTGGTAAACCCATGGAGAACACCAGATTACTGTGTCCTGGGTACCACCATGTTTGTAGCAAGCAATGGCAGGGGAACTCATCAGGTGTTGACATGAAGCTCCTCCAATTACGCTTTGCCGAAGCTTCCAGTAGTGGTTCCGCCTCCATCATCACTCGATGGTGTTCATCATTCTCATCTACTGCATTGTAATCCGTGATTGTTGATCCTTTCTGCTTTTGTCGTTCAAAGTCACTGAAGTTACCACTGGCGTATCCTATGAACTTCTCTCCCAGTATCGATTCTAAGTCGTCTTTGGTTCTCTCCGGAACTGCTGAGAACATTTTGCACAGTAACTCGTAAGATTTCTCTCACATTCTTGGTAGTCTTACGCATTTTGGCACTGAGAAGATTGGTCCACGATCGTTCTCGTACTTTTCACATCCACCACTACAAAATGCACTGGGTATCTGCTCTTGCACATTGGAGCTAGAGTTGATCCCACTAAACATCTCACTCCCGTCGGTCTTCAATAAGTTTCACTATGCCGGATGTTCATTTACGCCTCGATTGCTCCTCTCCACTTTCCAATATATTTCTGCTCGGTTTGTATCACTCCCGGAAACACTTCTACACTGATGGTCGTAACCATCTCATGCTTTTGTTCTAGATTCAATAGTGACTCTAAAGAACCATACCTACTGTAGAATCCTAGTGCAGTCACTAGAATCACCTCGGTTGCTTCATGGCAATCTGCAATTAATTCCGTTTCCATTTTCGCCTTCATCACAATGTTCCCAAACAGAATCGTCTATTGCTTGTGTTGTTTCTCCATGATCTTTACGCAATCCAGATCTCCACAGATGTCACCATCCAGTCCACAGACTTCTGCCAGACAGCTACCAAGTTCGACCCAGTCGTCTGGTCTCCAGCCACGCAACTCTACTTTGTCTTCTCCGTTGCTCTTAGAGGCTGTCGTCATCAAATTATAGATGATATTCAGGTCACGCAAGTTACAGTCTGAGTTCAGTTCCCTCTGCACGTCTTGTGTCGCACGCAATATCGAATCGGCGTTAAGACTTGGACACCATGTTGGTTTCATCAGTTCCCACACTACCATCAAACGCGTTCTCAGCAATTCATCCGAGAATCCCAATCCAAACTCCACTCGGTCTTCAGATTTTGGCACTGAAGGTGCAGTCACCTTTTCTTCCAAGATTAGTCCCAACTTGGTCTGCTGATTAGCAGCGCTTCTTATCGTTGCAATTCTTGACCTCCAGAATCTAAACAACACTGCTTGCTCGTAATCAAAGAAGCAATCGCGTATGTCTTCATTTAGGGAAGGGTTGTATTCCACTGGGACCAGCTGTCCTACGACGCTTCCCTTTCCTTGGTTCATAGGAGACGACTTGAAGTCTTTAAGAGTGCTCTCTACACATCGGCTGAGTATCTCCATTTCTAACGTCGCTCCAGTCAGAGTGCGGTCACTCTTTTTGATTGTGTAACTGGCTGATTTTATTCCTGCCATGAGAATGGGTGGCACCATCGCTACGTCAGTCAACATCCTGTCTGTGCCAGGCAATCGATCATC
Source organism: Symsagittifera roscoffensis (assembly GCF_963678635.1). Classification (NCBI taxonomy): domain Eukaryota; kingdom Metazoa; phylum Xenacoelomorpha; order Acoela; family Convolutidae; genus Symsagittifera; species Symsagittifera roscoffensis. The sequence goes on from NC_087065.1 coordinate 57,962,257, forward strand.
ACCCTGTCCCAAATCCATAGCTTCTTCGATGCGTTTTCTTTTAGCTGAGTTGACGGCTTTCATCGAGATTTTGGAATCCACCTTTGTCTTCTCCGTTTTCCTCAATGTCACCTTGCTGCTCAGTTTCATCTTCTTTTCATTAATTCTGTCACTCACCATTTTTGATCGCATCGTTCCCTTCCGAGTTCTTGACAGACACACCACTTTTCTTTTGTCTTCTTGCGGCGTCATCTTGATAGGAGAGTTTGCCTCACTTTCGTAGGTGACCGAGTCGATCAATAACTCGCTCAATCTCCCTTCACACTCGTCGAGTTTGTCAAGGACTTCCCGCAGTAGTGGTCGGTTGAGACCTATTTTCAAAATAGACTGGGTTCCGTAGCTCTGAACTACTGTCCAGACCTCTTCCATGAATGCCACTCTGTCTATTCTGCATCCCGTCCTATTTTCATGGTCTCTATGATGCACTTCCCACTCTTCTTCGGGCAACGTTCCAAAGAAAGGTATTCTGGCAGTGCCTTCTATTCTTCCTCTCCTTGGTTATTCCATCAAGAGTTTCTGTTCGGTGTTTTTAGAATTGCCCGGAGAGCTGCTCTCCGGCAAGTTCCGGTTCGTTCCCATGAAGGCCAACGGGGGTTCCAGCGTGGAAGTTCCCTCGTCTGCCTGCTCAGTCATCGCTTCCAACGTGTCCGTGCCGTTTTCAAAATCGCTGAGTAAATTGAAGTCCAGGCTGGACATCCCTCCTGTCGAAGCCATATCGTCTTCTTTCTTGGCTTGATCGGGATCCTGTTGCATAGGTTCTTCCGATCGACGGCTTCCTCCCTGCCCATCGTCTCGTCTTGGATTCTTTCCTGAACTTGAGGGTCCTTGCTCTTCACCCCTTGCCTCATCGGGAAGTTTCGGTACAACTAGTCTGCCAGCTGACTGATCTTCCTCCTCTCCATGAACAACCTTGACTTCCTCATAGCCGAAGGGTTCTAGCATGGTTCTAGTCTGTAGTGTTCCTCCCACTCGCCCATTCCTCGTCAAACTTCTCAGGCTTCGGAGTCGCTGTATTGTTCATTCGTCTCCTCGTTGCTTCATCCATGTAAGCAAACTGCGTATACTGCAGCACTGCGGCTTTTCTGCCCACAAAAACGGGTCCATCGTCTCAGAGAACTTCGCTACCCTCCTTTCATTAGTCTCAAAGGCTCTCAACCTAGGAGTTTGTACTACGGAGTCTGCTCCGAACAACATCCTTCTTATCAAAGGGAATTCCGGGATCTCTTCTGGCAGTTTATGTAGTCACCCCAACCCTTCGTTTCTTCTATCAACTTATGGTACGCTGCGGTCAGTCGAGGAATTGTTGTGACTTCACCGTTTGTTTTGTCGTAGGGTCTTAGATTCTAGAGCTTCGGGAATACCTCAATGTGCCCTCTGTCCACTTCCCCCATCCTGTCTCGGAAGTGATCATGAAAGTTTATGATGGTCATCTCCGGCTCTGATATCTTTGCGAATAACACATCCTCACTCATCAATTCTCGTAGGGCGTATTGTTCACACCAGTTAAGTGTACTTCCGTCCGCTGCTGATATGAGGTTCAGGTGCAACACCGACCTCCTGTAAGCCTCCACGTTAACGTCAGGGAACGCAAACAAGACTGCCGGACCGTATATCACTGTCACGAACTCAGTGGCTCCTCTGATCAATGCTAAGATATCGGTCCTTTTAGCTAAGCTCAGGAGGTACTGGATGAGAGAATGTCGCAAGTCTTTTATCTTATTCTAGGAACCCGTGGATCGCTTCATGTCGAATTTCCTGACGTTCTCCTTCATCTGCTCCGGATAGCGTGCCAAATTCGTCAATCCTCCCAAGTTTCCATGTGTTATCGCGATCAACGTTAGAAGTACATCTAGTCGCAAATTTTGCACTCCTCCGGTGAGCAGTATCGCTGGTCCTCTCACGAAGTTCTCTGCTCCAAACGTCACAAACATGGCTAGTAATTCAACGATCGATACTTCTACGACTGCTTGGAGGAATTCTTCTTTTATCAGATAACGAGAAAGCGAGGGGTAAATTTTTGTCAAGAAGGACGCAGTCCATCCGGCTGCTAACCCTTCCAGCATGCTGTCAGTCCGGTCAAAGCCTTCTTCTCCCTTTACATTCTGTGTCCAGAAAGCTTCCAGGGTAACTTGGCACACGCTGTTTACAAACTCGGCTAACTTCTCTTCAGCCTTTTCTGCCAGGTTTACCTCTTTCACTAGGTAGGCATGGATTTTCCTGATCATCACTGGGCATCGCTCGAAAACATCCGCGCCCAATGCTGCTACTCGAGGGGTCAAGTGCAGCCACTGGTTAGCCTCTGGTTTCGTTATCAAATTATCGCTTCCAAGTGAGCTCTCGTCTCCTTGGAATTCTTTCTTCTCTCTCCTTCCTCCTTTACTTCCATTCCTCGAAACCGTAAATCATTTGACATCGCTACGATTATTCGATGGTCATCGTCAGTTCCTGGTTTCAGTTTGAGTTTTCGGCTGAAGTTGGACAGTTCCAACCCTAGTACTTCGTCTAACACTAACATGTGTGGTGAATAGTTCTTAAATTGACGCATCGCAATTTCGCCCTCAGGCATATTCGCCGCAGGCAATTTCGCCTTAAGTGGTTTTTGGTTCTCCATCTCTATTCCACAATTTGGGGCAGATATGATTATATCATATTTCCCTTCCGAGAGCAACGCCACCATGGCTTATACAAACTTCAGTCCATCCGGGAGGTGTGCATATCCCGGAGACAGTGCAAACACGGCTCTCGGTGTTATCTTGGTGAAGGCACCTTCTTTCAGGGTATCCACTACTTCACCCATTGACTCGAGGATATCCTTTATAGCTGGCCATACAGCCTCTTCGGCTGTCGTAGGCTCTCTGAGTCTGCTCAGGAAACCCCTACTGTGTAGATGGTCGTTCATGCCAGCAAATACAATTTTGATTGGGTTCATTTCGGTCTGTCGTTGTACCCCGATTGCCATTGACACCGACTGCATTAGATCGAGGTCGACCGCTGCCAACAATATAACATCAGGCCAAAACAGAGACTTGGAGATATATACGAGGTCTGAGCTCGCGACTATCATGATTTTTGCCTTCCTCATTTCTGCTTGTGGCGGTTGCTGCAGGTTTACTGCTGCGCTCCAAGTGGATCGATTGAGGCAGGCTCGCAGATCCGTGTCCGGAACTCCTGTGAAGCTATATTCCAACTGGTTGTTCTTCTGCACGTCAATCACTCGGGACACTTTCTTCATCGGCATTTCTCGTATCTTCCTGTCTGGGACCTTAGAGCTCTTTGTTGGTAACGTTGTATCACTAACTCCCGTTCTCGTCATCGTCTCTTGGGAGAGTTGTACTCTGCCCGTGTCATCTATTGCTCCATAGGGTGCAGTCACCCCAGAACCTGGCGCATTCCTATTAGCGACCAATCGTCCAGCTGTTTCTATCAATTTTCTCACTGTTTGCTCCACGAATGGGTCACCTAGGGTGTCACTCGGGTCCGGGATAGTCACTCGACCAGTTGTAGCTGGGAGTCGCGTCTCCGTCGTTTGACTCAGCCGCTCCGATCGCTCTTTGTACTCTCGCCTCAAGCGCTCTATTTCTTCACCCTGTTTCTTGTTACAATCTTCAAACAGTCTCTTCCACATGTCTCTTATTCTGTACATCTTCTTCTGTACTGAGCATGTTTTTGGTCATTTCGTCCAGCTCCCTTCTGGTCTTCTCCAGTTCTTCTACCGTTCAGTTAAGGTCTTGCATGGTGTCGTCCGTCTGAACCTCTTGCTCTACTCTCGCCCTCATTGTTGGTACAGCTGCTCTCAGTTGTGAACTAGACGAGGCAGCCTCGCTGTTCATCTCCTGATGCATCCTTCTCAGACCAAGCCTAGGCTTGGTTGGCAGAGGCATCTCGTCTAGTTAGTATGTCCGAGAACTTCCCAATCCAGGCTCGTTCGCCAAGTCAATTCTTGAGAGAGCACCGTTTCTCCACCTCATTACCCTCATGTTCGGGCGGTCTAGTATTCCTCTTTCTCCATATGCTGCCATCAAAAAGACTTCCGTGAGGCGGTGCCCACGCTTATCATGCCCCAAGATGTTTATTAAGGCGGCCAGCATCATGACTACCTCTGGGTCCTCCAGAGCGAAGTCTCAATCCATCAGCCGACGATAGATCTCATCTATCATCGGTCCTACGTACGCCTCTGCCAGGTCCATGTACTCGTTCAAATCACAGTTGTCCATCTTCTTCTAGATTCGATTCTTATCATCAGTTTGATTAATAGAAATCAGGTGAATAATTAAACGATCAATCAGGATCTAGAAAACAGGTCACAAATTTCACATTTGTCAGCTTTACTCCAATTCTATATTAAAATTTATTTAAAACAGTTGGATAAAAAAATTTTGATGCTAAAACTTTTTAAAATCAGTTTGTTGCTAAAATTTTGAAATTCGACCTAAGAATGGACAGTTCAAAACCCCCACTCCTTGGACAAAAATATTCATGGACGTCCCCGTCGATCGCATACCGGATATTAAATCGAGGTTGGAAGCAGGAATGAGTAATTGCCCTTCCTGGGCAGCCCATGAAGGATCTCCCTTTCGGTTTTTATTTATTTCATGCTTTTACGATCTACATCTTGAAATGTGACACTGGTCTCCATTGGGTCCGACGTCATTTCGCTCAGCCATTCCAAGACACGCAGATTCGTCAAATTTTGTTCATAGGATTGCTGTTGCTCGTCGTCGAACTCTTCCTCGGGCTTAGACCGGTCATCGACCCACTCCTCGTCGTGATCGTTGACTATGCCGATGTCCTGTGACAGGTGTTATTTCTTCTAGACTCACTACTTCTTCCACTATCTTCTTCAGATCTATCCTGTCCACTACGAATTCATCTTCGTGAGTCTTGTCCTGTTACTGTATCGTAAACGGAAGATCTGGTTCCAAATTCTTGGGGACCTCCATTTGTTCGGGGTCTTGCCAGTCTTCTTCTGCGTAGGGTAAGGTTTCTTCATCTGCTTCAACCACATCGTTGGGATCCAGGTCCAGTGGTGGACTTGATCATTCCTCTATGACCTCATTTCTATCGTTCTTTACCCTGGTGCCTTTCTCATTGACCTCACAGGCAGGGTCCATTATCAGATAATCCCCCTCTTCCATGTCTGCAGTCGTACATCAGTCTTCTATCGATGGGTTGTATGGCTTAATAATCTCGTAGTGAGCGGCTCGGCCAGTGTTCAGTCTATAAAAACGTCCCTCCTGGTGCAATTCCGTAATCATGAAGGGTCCCCTCCACTTTTTAGGAGCTTTTTTGTTCCTTGGTATAACGTTTTGAAATACCCATACGTAGTCTCCTACCGAGTAAGCTTTTGCACCAGCTGCTTTTTTATCGAATTTTTTCCTCTGCCTTACCTGTGCCTGCTGAGTGTTCCGTCTACACAAGTCGTTCAGTTCTTGTTGACGTCTAATCGCATCCCTTGCGTAGTTTCCTACCGAGTAAGCTTTTGCACCAGCTGCTTTTTTATCGAATTTTTTCCTCTGCCTTACCTGTGCCTGCTGAGTGTTCCGTCTACACAAGTCGTTCAGTTCTTGTTGACGTCTAATCGCATCCCTTGCGTAGACTTGTGGTTATGTTTCTTCCCCTCATACTCTGGGCAAAAGAAAGTCAAGGGCAAAGACTTCTCGTGTCCGGTTAACATCATGTGTGGCTAACTCCGTTGGTGGAGTGTTGCATGCTGTTGTAAGCTCCCATCACCTCTGGAAGATATCTGTCCCAATCGGTCATGTACCTGGAACAATATACCCTCAGCATCGACACTAACGTTCGATTTTGCCTTTCCACTAGGCCATTTGTCGGGGGATGGAATGTCGTGGAGTCAGCTTGAGCCACCTGTGAACGTCTCATGAGCTCTTTCGTAAGTTCTCCCACGAAAGCTGTTCTGTTATCCGATTAAAACGTCGTCGGACAACCATGTCTCGCTATCCACGTATTGATTAGGTGATCGCACGTCTCTTCTGCTGAGGCAGTTATGCAGGGCACGGCCTCTGCATACTTCGTGAAGTGATTTATCATGAGCAAGACTTGATTGTAACCACTGTCTATCATACATCTCTTTTGATGATCAATCTGCACCACCTCGTTGAATTCAGATGACTCGATCGACTGCAAGGGAAACTGCAACTTCCCTGGATCCTTGACCTGTTGGCATGACAGACATGCTGTTACCCACCTCTCGCAAGTCTTTTTCATCACAACCACTCAAAGCGTTTCAGGATCCTCTGGATACTTTGTCGACTCCCTGATGGCCCATCTGATCATGTGACCTGAATAAAAATTGTCTGATAGAGTTGCGGCAACACTATCGCGTTATATTTGTACAGGACCAATTCCGTCGTTGTTCAGATTTAACCTTCCCTCTTTCTGCATAAAGTACTGTCTCAGAATGCGGTATCTGTCTTCCTCCAGGTCACCTTTGTCCGGAGCTCCATTTTCGAGGTTGCTCGTCATGCGGTCATTTCTCTTTGCTCGTAGTATGTCCGAGAATCTGTATCTCGCCTTCAAGTACGTCTTCATGACCTTCATCTGACTATTCATTCCATCTGACTGATGCGTGTCATCTTCCGTCTTAACGCACCAAATCTTCGCCAACGGTTGTGTTTCTTGTTCGAACGGTTGTAGATCAATCCTGACTACCTCTTTTTGTGGCAACAAAATTATCGAACGTTACGATACCGCTATCGTTTCCAGGTCATCTGCCGCGTTGTCAACAACTCTTTCAGCTGGTATGAATAGCGATCACTATCAGGGTCTTGATATACCTCCCTGTCCAGATCCCTTGCTCGAGTCTCCACTAGTAGTGTGTGGATCGCTAGATCTGACAGTTCCAATCTTGAGCTGGAGTTCCTGTCTGAGTAGTTGTCGATTCCTGAATTCCGGGAGTTCATCAATTCTGTGATGGAGCACGTTCCCTCCTCCGATTCAGTTCTGTGCGTTCTCTTCATCATTCAGAACTCCCCGGACAAAATTTTATCCTCCAGGTCCTGTTCCTCATCAGATAATTTTCCTGCTACATCAGACTCCCCGGACAAACTTTCTAGTCCCTGGTTTTGATCCTGAAATCGCCTGCTCTCCTCACCGTTCGTCTCCCCGGACAAATAATCTTGGTCCAGGTTTCGTTCAACCTCTTCGCCCAATTGATCATGATCCTCGAAGGTGACGGTTTTCTTTTGTGTCCCTCTCACCTGTTCTTTCCGTTTGTATGACGTACTTGTTAAAAGGTTTTGGGGTATCGAGGACACTAGTTGCTGAACTATAGTCCTACAATGCCTTTCATTTTCTTTGTGTTGTCGTCTTGACGGCATGATCTTCACCTTCTCGCTGACTGTCAGTGATGCCATGGCTGCTGCCCACTCGGGGTCATCTCTGGTCACTTCTCTCTCCAACAATCCTCCCAGCATCCGCATCACTTGTGGTGTGACCTGCACCGTTTCAACCATTAATGAGAGGCTGTTTATGTTCAAGTGAGAGAGTTCCTGCTGGTACAGGTTTGAGCGCAGCAACAGATCCAAGGGTACCGGGTCCTTCTTGGATAGAATCTTTATCTCGGCTGCCTTCTCTACAGGTAACTCAGGATGTCCTGGAATCTGATGTCCTGTCCAGACTTGTCTAACTACCTCGTCAAAATCAAAATTTAAATATATATCTTTGTTGGCTTGATAAGGGCAGTCTTTCACACTATATCTCTTCAAGTTTTGTGTCTCTTCATAGACGATCCTCATCGGTAAAGCGTAACAAAGTTTCTTTCCACGCTGGATTGAAACAGTGGTGTCCAGTGTGTTCAATAACACAATGATATACAGCCCGTTTTGAGTTACCGAGAAACTCCGGCCTAAAATCACTGAATTTTGACTATTTGGGTTCGGTACCCAACAAACCTGTTTACTATCACTTAACGAATTCAAATTTATTATTCTAAAAATTGCTTCTACAGCTTGTCCCGGCTGTAGTTTTACCTTTCTATCTAAAAAGATTGGTACCTTGTTTTCATCTGTTATTATTCTATTAATTGATTTCTTAACATACTTCCGTCCGGCTTTCTAATCCTTATCAGACCGTTGTTCAAGTCAATCATCACGCCGAAATTCCTGATAAAATCTCTGCCCAAGATGAACTGGTCGGAGTCGTCCAAATTCTCTACCACCAGGAAGCTCATCCAAAGATCCCGTCCTCTCATATGGAGGACCGTTTTGGTGTTCTTCCGTCTACGTTAATCGCTCCTCGAATGGCTGCAGCTAGTCGGAGATTCGTCGGAATTAGGTCTCCACTCGTGAAGCCCATTCTTTCCCAAGTTTTTATCGGCATCACGCTCACTACAGCTCCTGTGTCCAGAAACCCTGTGACTCCAATTTTCTTCCCGTTGGTGTCGAGCAGATGTGCAGTCACATCTGCTTCGTATCCAATGTGTACCGCGTCTTGCTCTATCATGGCGTCATGGCCAATTCTGCGAACCTTGAGTTCTTCCTGTCCCAAATAGATCTGCCCCATTTGGTCGCTATCTGTTGTGACGTGAGTCCTAGTGTAGATACGTATCCCGTCAACGTTCAACATTACTTGATAAGGTCCATAGACTTCCATGTAACGCCCGTGGAGTTTCTTCGTCCGAGGGCCAACCGTCGTCAACAACGCTCTTACAGCCCTCGACTCAGTGCGTGGCTCTACTTGTCTCAGATAATCTGCATATGTGTCTAAGTGCATCATAGTGAACTCTGAGGGTTCACTTAGGTTCCTGATCACCTGATGCCACGCAACTGAATTTATTGACTCTATTTTGCTTCCTTGTGGCAATATTCCGAACGTCTGCCCAATGTTCACATTTAGTTTCATGCTCAAATTACTCGGTGATTTTGTTTCTTTGACTTCTGATGCCTCAAAGGCGTGTAGTTTTTCCTGAATTTTCTCATTCTCTATTTCGAGCTTCACCTTCTGTTCGATCTCCTTCGTCACCAATTCCTGCTGGACTCTATTTAGAGCATCCCTCGCGGCTGCCCTATTATCGATCTTGAAGTCATCCGCTGCAGTCACTGGTTCTGGTTCACGTATCTCTTCCGCCTGCATCTTCTTCGTTGTTAGCTTCTGCGTCCCTCCGCTTCACTCAACAGGCCAGCCTTGCTGGCTTTCACACCCGATAAAGCTTCCTCATGCCTTGGATGCTTGATGTCTGCCACAGCATCCCAGAATTGTGGACAATCCGATTTAATATGACCTTCCAAGTTACAAAAGAAACACCGTGGGCCGAATTTCGCAATTACTCCTCTCATGAAATCTTCATGACCGACCTCTGACGCATCTTCATCCTCGAGGCTAAAGCGTTTTGCTTTCATGCCCTGTTTGTAGGTTGGGCATGCCGACACATGACGGTCCGTCGAACTATAATTTGCAGTAAGTTTTTTCCTTAGTTTTTTCCTTGGTTTGCTGGTCCATTGTTAAAATGGCCATAATTTTTCTTGTAAAATCCAGATCTCGATGGAGGCTTCAGCAAAAGATATTCTTTTGACTTGAGTCTCAACTCCTCTGGTGTTGGCGCATTGGTTTAGAGTGGTGTATAATGTGTCGCTAACATTGTTCGAAGCTCATCATTCTTCACACCATCGATGAATTTTGAGGCTACTGCCAGGTTCATCCTTCTGTTCGACTCATCTGGTTGGCTACGCCTTCTCAGCATCGCCAAATTGCCTAGAAACATGTCTATCGGCTCATCCTCACGTTGCCTCCATTTCTCGAATGCATCAATTTCTGGTGTCCTTGCACCCCTGAGCCAAAACGATTTAACAAGATTTCAAAAATTTTCTCAGCAGTGTCCCGCTGGTTTTGCTTTTTGGCCATCACGCAGTTTAGAGCTGTCCCTTCCAATTTGCTGGTAAGAGCACTGCATTCTTGCCTTTCTGACAAGTCCTCTTCTTCAAAATGAAGTTTCATCACCTCTATACAGGTATCAATACAGCCATCAGATTCGTCTTTGTAACATCTTGGTTTCTTGAAAACCCTTCTGGACCTTAAACTACGTTCATTGGTCCTAGATAACCTCATTAAGAATGTTTCCAGGGACCCTTTCAGAGGTTCAAAGGCCGTGGACATGGATGTAGCGTCTCTTGAATGCCCCTCTTGAGTATCATTGCCCCCTGATAAGGGCTCTGAATTTTCCCTCCTGTCCGAATCGCTGGGATGACTTCTTCCTTGATTCGCATGACCCTGTGGCTGAAATCACATCTCCCAGTCCCATGTGTATCTTGGGTCGGTCGTTTGTTTGAGGTCGTTTGAGGTTGCCAGTTGAACTTCCTCTGATGTTTGGGCCCCGTGGTCTATTTTCCCCTGTGGCATAGCTTGATGAACTGCCCCTTCCTCTAATGGATCCATATGTCCTTCTTCTGTTGGGTTGTTCATTGGAGTTCACTCTCGGCTCCCTGCTGGGTTCTCCCGAGATTGTTTCTCCAGTCTTCGATCCACTTCTCTTTCCTTATAGCCCATCCAACCTATCCATGATAGTCTGAGTTCGCCTCTCCATCATCGCGTCTATCTTCGTGTCAAGAGTCCCAAGAGTATGCTCTTGTTGAATTCTCAACTTCTCCATGTCGTCTCTCAATCGTAAATTTCTCTGTTCAGCTTCCCTCGTCATCTGCGACAAATTCTTAGCCAAGTGTTCATCCGTTCTCTCCTTCAAGCGTTTTTCGCTTCTACTCACTTCTTGTCTGTTGCGGTTGATCTCTTCCCTCAAATTTTCTCTCTCGACGTGGACTGCCCTTTCTAGTTCACTTATTTTAAAGGACATTTGTTCATTTTGTTCTCTTATACTGCCCATTATGTTGGTCAAGGCTTCTTCAATTGATGCTCCGTTATCCACTAAAGGCGTCACAAGTGGCGGTGTCATCCTGTCGATTCCAGGTAGCCTGGGACCCTTCCGGATTGGCAAAATTGGGCCCTTCGGGATTGGCAAAAATACGACCCTTCCGGATTGGCAAAAATAAGACCCATCCGGATTGCCAAAAATAAGACCCCTCCAGATTGGCAAAATCGGGACCCTTTCGGATTGGGACCCCTCCGGGTTTGTAAAAATAGCTTTTCAGAGACTTTCAAAGTTTTCAACCGATACCCTTCCGGACACGTTCTCCGATGCTATTATGCTGTTTGAACTAACTAGGAAGGGTGTATTTTCTTTCCCAAGGCCCTTCCAGATTGAAGCTAAGCCTCTTATTTGACAATTCACTTTAACTGTGAAGGGTTTTATCACTAGCCTAGTTTCGACTCGACTATGGTTTTCTTGATTCCTTAGCCTTCCATTTTTGTCTAGAACAGCCTAAAATTGCCTTATTTAACCGTTACTACTCTTTGGTAGGGGTGAAAGGGCTTTCCAAAATTTTTTAATAAAACGTGAAGGGTCTACCTTCCCGAATTAGTGAGTTTGCTAAAACAATCTTAAAAAATTTTCACGCTTACTTTTTTGAACAATTGATGTTTCTATGAGTAAGCTCACCTAAATTCTGATCTGATGGTACCAAGATCAACTGGAACTGTCTAGTAGTTCCAAAGTTATTAACCAAAAAGTCTTTTTTCTAAAATCAAAAAATTTTCTCTCTTATAGGTTCCGCATAACTTTTTTTCGCAATTCTCTTCTTTTTTAACTAAAAATATTGATCCGAGCTCAGAAGGCCTATACTCTTCAAGTTCAATGCAAAAAACCCGATCTAAAACGTTCCAGTTGAAAAAATTTGCCAAAAACAATGCTATTTGGACCATTCCGGATTGATGAATTCACTAAATCAAACACGTTAGGTTCGATTTCACTGTAACCCGGAAGTTTATTGGCAAACGAGTTTTAAAACCTGTCGATTCAATAGTGAACGTTGTCCGAACAACAATTTTTACTGTCCTAACTCAAAAATTTCAAAAAATTCTCTTATTTTGTAGCGTTTCGTTTTTTCAAAAATCAAGAAAATTCGGTTTTTAGTAGCCAATTAGTTCAAACCACTTCCGAACTAAACTTAAAAGGTTCTACCTATTATACTAGTATAGTCACGATGTAACTCACTTATTTAGCGCTTTTTGGTTTTTCCTAACATCGGGTCGACAAAACGTTACTGCTTTCCGGCTTCGACCAGAACGCTCCAATTAACTTAATTATATGCAAAAATAGTGAGCTCATGGTTGAGTCTCAGTATCCCCAGATCACGAGATCACTCCTTAAAACAGGGCTACTACTACTTATTATATTACGATTGTTTTTGTTCAATAGATAAAAATCATCATCTCCATCGAAAATGGATCAACCCTTCTACCTCACTCCTAGCTTCTCATTCTCTGAAAATGAATCTGGATGTTAATTAAATTCAACTCAGGACATGAACAGGAAGCTAAAAATTTGAGTTTGAGTTTTGAGCCCGAGACCCCTCCGGATTCTGGAATCCGGGGAAATAGCACTCCTATTACTTTCCGGAAGGCTGGACACGCCGTCCCAACACCCTTTCCTTTTCTCGGGTTCTAGGTTGTAACGATTGTTGCGGCACAATCGTTACAACTCGGAATTTTTCCTGACAATCTCCAATTACAATCTGAATCTGTTGTCTTTTTTTCGTAGTTGTTTTCACTGCAACTATTGTTGTTGTGTTTTCGCCGTTTCAGTGTGTGCGAAATATTAAAAGGTAACGTGTCTTTCGTGTCCAAATCGAAATTTTAAAAATTAGCATGTCAGTTAAAACTAACCCTTCCCGATTTATCCAATCGTTCAAATAACGTCGCTAGTTCATTGAAACCATCAATCTTCCCAGTTAGATGTTCTTTTTTCGGATCGATTAAATTTCGATTGCGAAACTGCATTTTCGTTTATTCTGGTCGAATGTCACAAAAATCTAAAAATGGAGAGGAAATAGAGCGCCTGAGAAGTGAGTATAAGAAGCGATTGGAGCGATTGAATATAGTAAAGTGAAGGACGTTTCCCACAGGCACTCGCAGACACCTTGCGAGTTGAGTCAAACAACAGAAATGCAATTCTAGTCAGGAACTGGAAGGTTGACGAAACCATCCGAGCGATATCCTGTGTCACTCAATAGTCGAAATACTATAAGGCAGCAGGTTGGAGCCGCTGGTCGGATCGTGGCCAAAAAAATGCCCTAGGTTCTGGTTTGACTGCGTCCTACGGAACAATTGACGATGTAGGCAGAGTAGAATTCTCTGCAGTTGTAGCGATTTATTGGAAGCCAGGACTGTTATATCCACAGAGTAAAGAAAAAATTCCAGCAAGCACATGCGGAAAATGCCGATGAAAAAGATTTTTTTACTGGATGTGCCTAGAACAACCAGATCAAGAACAGCTCAATGAATGGAGCCCAGCGATAAATATAAAACAGCCATCCCTCGGCACTTCAAATTTGATATTGGGCGACAACCTGGTGAGGATATTACATAAATTGAGGACCTCATGGATCACTACCGTGATGATTTTTTGAGGTGCCACAGTATCCCAATTGTATCGAATGGATGTGCTAATGAACCCGTGAAAGATCAAATAGGTAAGGGTCTGGCAAAAATTTTCTGCGATCTGGCAAAAGTTATAGTGCTCGGTACTGACCCTCTGCACTTTACCAATGAACGCGAGAACACAAAAGGCTCCTACGCGGAGGCACAACGAAAGTGTCATCAGATGGAGTAACAAAATGCATAATCTGGCATGTCGCACTGCTGGACAGCTGAAGCTGATGGACCTGCAACACGAATTGAGAGCTCCAGTTTGACATCATAGAAGGGCAAGCCTGGATGAATCGTGTCTTTCATTCACGTTTGGTTGAATTGGAAGTCGATCTTTTTGATACCGGGGTGTTGAGAGCTGAGGGAGCTACGAGTGTAAGATTCATCTCCATCTGTGTGCCACCTAATATGGAGACGCGTCTGGGATCAGTCCCAGCCCTGACAGAAACAGCGCAGAGCTCAAGAGCTCAGATCAGTTGCAGAGGACAAATTCAGCCAGGTTACCAATTAAAATATAACCGATTGCCTAGGCAAAAACCATGTTGAGATTGAGAGCACATTGTACTTTAAACAGGTTGAACAGGTGGTTGCAGAGAAATCTTCCGATGAGCTTGGGCGCATTTATCATGAGAGTTACAGGTTATAATTTGAGATCTTTGCTGGGGTTCTTTCTCCTTTGTATATGGGACTAATAGATGCTTGTTTCCAAAAAGCGAGAAAAGTCTTCAAGTGGGTCAAATTTGCGAAAATTTCCCAGAGAAGGCTCTGAATCACAAGCAAGATTTATCAGGACTACAGTGGTAAATAATCCGGCCCACGGTTTTTTGAAACAGATAGAAATGCAATAGCTTTGAGTATACCAGTGATAGTTGAACAAAGGCTCGAGTTGACAATGTCGTTTATTTGTGGTTGGTAAGGTTCTGTTTTAGGGCTGAGAACACTAATAAAATAAATATTAACAACTCTGCTTTATCCCTGTCCTCCAATGCTTTTACTGCATTCCACTTCGAAACACTGGGAAGACCAGCTCCATGAAGACTGTTGAAATACTTAAATACAGAAAAAAGATCTGACTTGTAATAGTTTAAGTCTGTGTTTTCCGATTCTTTACAGAAATTTCTATACGATCAATTTTATGACGAAGTGATTCTGTGGATTTCCTCGAAAACTGCATACGCATAGTTTTAAGTCTGTTGAGCTGATTCGATGTTTCTTTTGATATCAATGCAGAAATAAGTGGACAATCTTATAATAAAAACGGAAAGGGAGCAACACCCATCAGCCTTGTGCTGTAAATCCACTACAACAACAACAACAACAACAATATCCAGGGTGGTAAGGATTGTCTGTGTTAAGTTCTTTTCGGTGTGCATAATGATAGTAAGTCGAATATCCACTCATACCAAGACTCGAGAGTAACGTCATTTTTTGATTAGCTATACGGTTCAAAAGGTTCTTCCACGATAAGGGCTTCTAATTTAACAAATCGACATTTGTATAAAATGTAAAATGTATTCATGTGTCTAAGTGATTCAGACTTTTGAGTTAAAATTTCGAATTTTACGGGATAATGGTTAGAAAATTTATGTCGATTTCGCATATGCAGGTCAATATCAATCGAATATATAATATTAGGATTGTTTGTCAACAGAAGGTCAAGAATAATAAAAATTGTTTTATTGAAATGAATCATTTGTGTGAGAATAGGCTCCTCTAGTTTTTCAAAAATCGAATTCTCATATGGGTTGGCGCTTTCTACAATGTTCCAGTTTATTTCAGGAAAGATAAAATCACCTCCGAAGAATATCACATCAAAGAATATGTTGGAATTAAAATTCTATACGGCCTCAATGTCGTTCACGGGATTTCTGTAGGGGCTATATTAAGGGGGTAAAGCAAGGTTTCAAGTCAATTTGTTTCCGTTCAGTCAATTTCTCGGCCTTTTAGACAGAGTTTCATTTCTTTTATGCGTAGGTCTTGCCTGTCCTCTACACCATCAATAAGGTTTCTTCTAGCGAGGAGTATCTGCTAGATATTTGTAATTTAGTGCCGGAGAAACAAAAATCTGTTTGTCGTTATAGGCATTCTTCAGCTTGTATCTTTTTGACAAAATCTTATGAACATCCCACTCATTTTGAAGAGTAACAATTCTGGTTCTGGGACGTTTCCGATGGGTCGTACTTACGGAGCCGCTGCAAATTTTTTCAACAGAGAGATTTTGCCCATTTTTTCGAATATCTTAGAGATCTCACCATAGTCGTAATCGATTATGTTTTCTTGTGTAACGTTCGCCCAGACATTACACAGTGACAGAGCGTAGAAAAAATCCCTAATGACGACTGGATGACGTCAGTTACATTAATCGTACTCGTTTGTAACGGTCTTGACATAGCCAGTTTTTTTTCTGGTCTGTTAAGGGCTAAGTACTTAAGTACTATCATACCATTTTTAGGCCATCAGCCAAACTACTTTCAATCCGCTTTCGTTTACATGCGAAAATAACCAGATAGCTGGGTCTCAGATCCCCAGACAACCTAATTACTATTAAAAACACAGCTACCAAACCACAATTAAATGTGTTCCTACTGACAGTTATATACTAAATACATTAGAGATGGGTTGACTCTTTCCTCGTCTCTAATTGTTCATGCTCAGAAAAACTAAATTATTATCGGAGTAAGTTCAATATGTTCAGGGCATTGCTGCAGCTAAAATATATAGTTAATGTTTTCTAACTGTCTTTGGGCACCGGGCCTCTAATTCCGTACTCTCCGGGATATAACGTTGTTAACTCCCAATTTCTGATGCACGGTAGGTTTTGGATTTGTCCCGAATGTCCCACTGGACCTTCTTTTTCCACTATCTTCTGCTGATAAGCACCTTGTGGTATCCTCGTGTTACCACAAGTGGCTTCGTTTATTTTCTACTTTCTCTTCTATCGACTATTTTCCGTCTTCCAATCGGTTGTTCTGTTTTTCTGTGAGTTTCTAGGAAAAATGGCCGTTTTTGTATTTCCGAGAAACGTTCCATTCCAAACCGAAACTTTGAAAATTAAAAAATCTGGAGCATTCCGAGCCTCCCTTCCACTATCCACTTTTTTTTTGATAATAATGCCTTTAACGTTGTTTTCGGCGTGATCCGGAAGATTCGACTGTGCCATCCGGGGAAATGGCACATTGCTTACTTAAATATTACTTTTTTG